>NW_027208365.1:0-698500 GCF_964237555.1 Oryctolagus cuniculus
CCAGAAAACATTTAGGAAATTGCCGCTCAAGAAACCAAAAGTCAATTGAGGCACCCAAAACAATGACAGCAAGCCAGAATTGGAGCAAGCCAACAGCTGTGCCCTGTTTGAAAAAGACCATTCCTCCGGTGCCCTGAACTCTATATTGCCGCCTCAAAACCAAAGCTCACATCAGAAAATTCATTACAAACCATGATAAATAAGGGAAATGTGGAAAAACCAAAAAAATGCAAGAGTCCTTTGTAATATTTGACTGGATTTAGACACAAGGAAACTGGCTGTTTCCAGATTCGTCCCCCTTCCACAGACTGACTTTGGAATCTGATTGAATTCATCTCAAAATCGCACTCACACTCAATTTGGAGGGTATTAGTATCTGTCCCATCAGCAGAAGGGTTCCATTTCATTTTCCAAAACACAGAAACTCATCTTGGTCGTGTTGCCTGTAGATTTCTAATCCTGAAAGGCCAATTTGCTGTGGTTTTTTCTTCTTTCCTAACGGCTACTCTGTCCAAAATCTTGCTTCTATTGCATCAGAATACAAAATTTGGGAATAAGAAGGCAAAACTGACTCAGACCCAGAAAATATGTAGAAATTGCCACTCAAGAAACCACAAATCAGCTGAGGCACCCAAAACAATGACAGGAAGCCAGAATTGGTGCAAGCCAACAGCTGTGCCCTGTTTGAAAAAGACCATTCCTCTTGTGCCCTGAACTCAATATTGCCACCTCAAAACCAAAGCTCACATCACAAAATTCATTACAAACTATGATAAATAAGGGAAATGTGAAAAAGCCAAAGAAATGCAAGAGTCCTTTGTGATATTTGGCTGGATTTAGACACAAGGAAACTGGCTGGTTCCAGATTCATTGCCCCCTTCCACAGACTGACTTTGGAATTCTGAGTGAATTGACCTCAAAATGGCACTCACACTCAATTTTTAGGGAGTTAGAATCTGTCCCCTCAGGAAAAGGGTTCCATGTCATTTCCCAAACACAGAAACTCATCTTGGTCGTGTGCCTGTAGATTTCTACTCCCGAAAGGGCAATTTGCTCTGTTTTTTTTTTTTCTTTCCTAATGGCTACTCTGTCCAAAATCTTGCTTGTATTACATCAGAATACAAAATTTGAGAATAAGAAAGCAAAACCGATTCAGACCCAGAAAATATTTAGGAAATTGGCACTCAAGAAATCAAAAATTAGCTGAGGCACCCAAAACAATGACAGCAAGCCAGAATTGGAGCAAGCCAACAGCTGTGCCCTGTTTGAAAAAGACCAATTCTCTTGTGCCCTGAACTCAAAAAAGCAGGCTCAAAACCAAAGGTCACATCAGAAAATTCATTACAAACCATGATACATAAGAAAAATGAGAAAAAAGCCAAAGAAATGCAAGAATCCATAATGATATTGGGCTTGATTTAGTCGCAAGGAAACTGGCCGTTCCCGGATTCATCCACCCCTCCAGCTGACTGCCTGTGGAATTCTGACTGAATTAACCTGAAAATCGCAATGAAGCTCAGTTGGGAGGCAATTAATATCTGTCACCTCAGCCAAAGTGTTCCATTTGATTTTCCAAAACATAAAAACTCACCTTGGTCGTATTACCTATAGATGTCTAAGCTTCAAAAGCCTATTCGTTGTGTTTTTTTATTTCATAATGGTTACTCTGACAAACTCTTGTTTGTATGGCATCAGAATACAAAATTTGGGAAGGTAGACGGCAAACCCAACTCAGACCCAGAAAACATTTAGGAAATTGCCGCTCAAGACACCACAAATCGGCTGAGGCACCCAAAATAATGACAGTAAGCCAGAATTGAAGCAGGCCAACAGCTGTGCCCTGTTTGAAAAAGACCATTCCTCTTGTGCCCTGAACTCAATATGCCAGCCTCAAAACCAAAGCTGACATCAAAAAATTCATGAGAAACCATGATAAATAAGAAAAATGAGAAAAAAGCCAAAGAAATGCAAGGATTCATAATGATATTGGGCTTGATTTAGTCACAAGGAAACCGGCTGTTCCCGGATTCATCCACCCCTCCAGCTGACTGCCTGTGGAATTCTGACTGAATTAACCTGAAAATCACAGTGAAACTCAGTTTGGAGGCAATTAATATCTGTCACCTCAACCAAAGTGTTCCATTTGATTTTGCAAAACACAAAAACTCACCTTGGTTGTGGTACCTGTAGATTTCAAAGCTTCAAATGCCTATTTGTTGTGTTTTTTATTTCATAATGGCTACTATGCCGAAACTCTTGTTTGTATGGCGTCAGAATACAAAATTTGGGAAGGAAGAAGGCAAAACCAACTCAGACCCCGAAAACATTTAGGAAATTGCCACACAAGAAACCACAAATCAGCTGAGGCACCCAAAACAATGACAGCAAGCCAGAAGTGGAGCAAGCCAACAGCTGTGCCCTGATTGAAAAAGAACCTTCCTCTTGTGCCCTGAACTCAATATGCCAGCCTCAAAACCAAAGCTCACATCAGAAAATTCATTACAAACCATGATAAATAAGAAAAAAGAGAAAAAAGCCAAAGAAATGCAAGAGTCCTTTGTGATATTTGGCAGGATTTAGACACAAAGAAACTGGCTGTTTCCAGATTCATCCCCCCCTTCCACAGACTGACTTTGGAATTTTGATTGAATTCACCTCAAAATCGCTCTCACACTCCATTTGGAGGGAATTAGAATCTGTAACCTCAGCAGAAGCGTTCCATGTCATTTTCCAAAACACAGAATCTCACCTAGGTTGTGTTGCCTATGGATTTCTAATCCTGAAAGGTCAATTTGCTGTTTTTTTTTTTTTTCTTTCATAATGGCTACTCTGTCCAAAATCTTGTTTGTATTGCATCAGAATACAAAAATTGGGAAGGAAGAAGGCAAAACCAACTCAGACCCCGAAAACATTTAGGAAATTGCCACACAAGAAACCACAAATCGGCTGAGGCACTCAAAACAATGACAGCAAGCCAGAAGTGGAGCAAGCCAACAGCTGTGCCCTGATTGAAAAACAACCTTCCTCTTGTACCCTGAACTCAATATGCCAGCCTCAAAACCAAAGCTCACATCAGAAAATTCATTACAAACCATGATAAATAAGAAAAAAGAGAAAAAAGCCAAAAAAATGCAAGAATCCATAATGATATTGGGTTTGATTTAGTTGCAAGGAAACTGGCTGTTCCCAGATTCATCCACCCCTCCAGAAAATTTGAGAAGGAAGACGGCAAAACCAACTCAGACCCAGAAAACAATTAGGAAATTGCCACTCAACAAACCAAAATTCAGCTGAGGCAACCAAAATAATAACAGCAAGCCAGAATTGGAGCAAACCAACAGCTTTGCCCTTTTTTAAAAAGAACCTTCCTCTAGTGCCCTGAACTCCATATTACATCCTCAAAACCAAAGCTCACATCAGAAAATTCATTACAAACCCTGAAAAACAAAAAAAATGAGAAAAAAGCCAAAGAAATGCAAGAATCCATAATGATATTGTGCTTGATTTAGTCACAAAGAAACCGGCTGTTCCCGTATGCATCCACCCCTCCACCTGACTGCCTGTGGAATTTTGAGTCAATTAACCAGAAGATCGCAGTGACACTCAGTTTGGAGGCAATGAGTATCTGTCACCTCAGGCAAAGTGTTCCATTTTATTTTCCAAAACACAAAAACTCACCTTGGTCATGTTACCTCTAAATTTCTAAGCTTCAAACGCCTATTTGTAGTGTTTTTTATTTCATAATGGCTACTCTCCCCAAACTCTTGTTTGCATGGCGTCAAAATACAACATTTGGGAAGGAAGAAGGCAAAACCAACTCAGACCCAGAAAATATTTAGTAAATTGCCGCTCAAGAAACCAAAAGTCAACTGAGGCACCCAAAGAAATGACAGCAAGCCAGAATTGGAGCAGGCCAACAGCTGTGCCCTGAATGAAAAAGGACCTTCCTCTTGTGCCATGAACTCCATATTGCAGCCTCAAAACCAAAGCTCACATCAGAAAATTCATTACAACCATGATATATAAGAAAAATGAGAAAAAAAACAAAGAAATGCAAGAATCCATAATGATATTGGGCTTGATTTAATCACAAGGAAACCGGCTGTTCCTGGTTTCATTCACCCCTCCAGCTGACTGCCTGTGGAATTCTGACTGAATTAACCTGAAAATCACAGTGAAACTCAATTTGGAGGCAATTACTATCTGTCACCTTAGCCAAACTGTTCCTTTTCATTTTCCAAAACAGAAAAACTCACCTTGGTCGTGTTACCTGTACATTTCTATGCTTCAAATGCCTATTTGTTGTGTTTTTTATTTCATAATGGCTACTCTGCCCAAACTCTTGTTTTCATGGCGTCAGAATACAAAATTTGAGAAGGTAGACGGAAAACCAACTCAGACCCAGAAAACATTTATCAAATTCCCACTCAAGAAACACACATCAGCACAGGCACCCAAAACAATGACTGGAAGCCAGACTTGGAGCAGGCCAACAGCTGTGCCCTGTTTGAAAAGAACCTTCCTCTTGCACCCTGAACTCCATATTGCAGCCTCAAAACCAAAGCTCACATCAGAAAATTCATTACAAACCATGATAAATAAGAAAAATGAGAAAAAACCCAAAGAAATGCAAGAATCCATAATGATATTGGGCTTGATTCAGTCGCAAGGAAACCGGCTGTTCCCGGATTCATCCACCCCTCCAGCTGACTGCCTGTGGAATTCTGACTGAATTAACCTGAAAATCACAGGGATACTCAGTTTGGAGGCAATTAATATCTGGCACCTCAGCCAAAGTGTTCCATTGTATTTCCCAACACACAAAAACTCACCTTGGTCGTGTTACCTGTAGATTTCTAAGCTTCAAACGCCGATTGGTTGTGTTTTTTATTTCATAATGGCTACTCTGTCCAAACTCTTGTTTGTATGGCGTCAGAATACAACATTGGAGAATGAAGAAGGCAAAACCAACTCAGACCCAGAAAACATGTAGGAAATTGCCGCTCAAGAAACCACAAATCGGCTGAGGCACCCAAAAAATGACAGCAAGCCAGAATAGGAGCAAGCCAACAGCTGTGCCCTGTTTGAAAAAGACCATTCCTCCGGTGCCCTGAACTCAATATTGCAACCTCAAAACCAAAGCTCACATCAGAAAATTCATTACAAACCATGACACATAAGAAAAATGAGAAAAAAGCCAAAGAAATGCAAGAATCCATAATGATATGTGCCTTGATTTAGTCGCAAGGAAACCGGCTGTTCCTGCATTCATCCACCCCTCCTGCTTACAGCCTGTGGAATTCTGACTGAGTTAACCTGAAAATCGCAATGAAACTCAGTTTGGAGGCAATTACTATCTGTCACCTCAGCCAAAGTGTTCCATTGTATTTTCCAAAACACAAAAACTCACCTTGGTCGTGTTACCTGTAGATTTCTAAGCTTCAAACGCCTATTAGTTGTGTTTTTTATTTCATAATGGCTACTCTGCCGAAACTCTTGTTTGTATTGCGTCAGAATGCAAAATTTGGGAAGGAAGAAGGCAAAACCAACTCAGACCCAGAAAACATTTTGCAAATTGCTGCTCAAGAAACCAAAAGTCAGCTGAGGCACCCAAAACAATGACAGCAAGCCAGAATTGGAGCAGGCCAACCGCTGTGCCATGTTTGAAAAAGACCATTCCTCTGGTGCCCTGAACTCCATATTGCAGCCTCAAAACAAAAGATCACCTCAGAAAATTCATTAAAATCCATGATAAATAAGAAAACGGAGAAAAAAGCCAAAGAAATGCAAGAATCCATAATGATATTGGGCTTGATTGAATCACAAAGAAACCTGCTGTTCCCGGATTCATTCACCCCTCCAGCTGACTGCCTGTGGAATTCTGACTGAATTAACCTGAATATCGCAGTGAAACTCAGTTTGGAGGAAATTACTATCTTTCACCTCAGCCAAACTGTTCCATTTGATTTTCCAAAACACAAAAACTCACCTTGGTCATGTTACCTGTACATTTCTAAGCTTCAAACGCCTATTTGTTGTGTTTTTTTATTTCATAATGGCTACTCTGACAAACTCTTGTTTGTATGGCGTCAGAATACAAAATTTGGGAAGGAAGAAGGCAAAACCAACTCAGACCCCGAAAACATTTAGCAAATTGCTGCTCAAGAAACACACATCAGCTGAGGCACCCAAAACAATGACAGCAAGCCAGACTTGGAGCAGGCCAACAGCTGTGCTCTCTTTGACAAAGAACCTTCCTCTTGCACCCTGAACTCCATATGCCAGCCTCAAAAACAAAGCTCACATCAGATTTTCATTACAAACCATGATAAATCAGAAAAAGGAGAAAAAAGCCAAAGAAATACAAGAATCCATAATGATATTGGGCTTGATTCAGTCGCAAGGAAACCGGCTGTTCCCAGATTCATCCACCCCTCCAGAAAATTTGAGAAGGAAGACGGCAAAACCAACTCAGACCCAGAAAACAATTAGGAAATTGCCACTCAACAAACCAAAATTCAGCTGAGGCAACCAAAATAATAACAGCAAGCCAGAATTGGAGCAAACCAACAGCTTTGCCCTTTTTTAAAAAGAACCTTCCTCTAGTGCCCTGAACTCCATATTACATCCTCAAAACCAAAGCTCACATCAGAAAATTCATTACAAACCCTGAAAAACAAAAAAAATGAGAAAAAAGCCAAAGAAATGCAAGAATCCATAATGATATTGTGCTTGATTTAGTCACAAAGAAACCGGCTGTTCCCGTATGCATCCACCCCTCCACCTGACTGCCTGTGGAATTTTGAGTCAATTAACCAGAAGATCGCAGTGACACTCAGTTTGGAGGCAATGAGTATCTGTCACCTCAGGCAAAGTGTTCCATTTTATTTTCCAAAACACAAAAACTCACCTTGGTCATGTTACCTCTAAATTTCTAAGCTTCAAACGCCTATTTGTAGTGTTTTTTATTTCATAATGGCTACTCTCCCCAAACTCTTGTTTGCATGGCGTCAAAATACAACATTTTGAAGGAAGAAGGCAAAACCAACTCAGACCCAGAAAATATTTAGTAAATTGCCGCTCAAGAAACCAAAAGTCAACTGAGGCACCCAAAGAAATGACAGCAAGCCAGAATTGGAGCAGGCCAACAGCTGTGCCCTGAATGAAAAAGGACCTTCCTCTTGTGCCATGAACTCCATATTGCAGCCTCAAAACCAAAGCTCACATCAGAAAATTCATTACAACCATGATATATAAGAAAAATGAGAAAAAAAAACAAAGAAATGCAAGAATCCATAATGATATTGGGCTTGATTTAATCACAAGGAAACCGGCTGTTCCTGGTTTCATTCACCCCTCCAGCTGACTGCCTGTGGAATTCTGACTGAATTAACCTGAAAATCACAGTGAAACTCAATTTGGAGGCAATTACTATCTGTCACCTTAGCCAAACTGTTCCTTTTCATTTTCCAAAACAGAAAAACTCACCTTGGTCGTGTTACCTGTACATTTCTAAGCTTCAAATGCCTATTTGTTGTGTTTTTTATTTCATAATGGCTACTCTGCCCAAACTCTTGTTTTCATGGCGTCAGAATACAAAATTTGAGAAGGTAGACGGAAAACCAACTCAGACCCAGAAAACATTTATCAAATTCCCACTCAAGAAACACACATCAGCACAGGCACCCAAAACAATGACTGGAAGCCAGACTTGGAGCAGGCCAACAGCTGTGCCCTGTTTGAAAAGAACCTTCCTCTTGCACCCTGAACTCCATATTGCAGCCTCAAAACCAAAGCTCACATCAGAAAATTCATTACAAACCATGATAAATAAGAAAAATGAGAAAAAACCCAAAGAAATGCAAGAATCCATAATGATATTGGGCTTGATTCAGTCGCAAGGAAACCGGCTGTTCCCGGATTCATCCACCCCTCCAGCTGACTGCCTGTGGAATTCTGACTGAATTAACCTGAAAATCACAGGGATACTCAGTTTGGAGGCAATTAATATCTGGCACCTCAGCCAAAGTGTTCCATTGTATTTCCCAACACACAAAAACTCACCTTGGTCGTGTTACCTGTAGATTTCTAAGCTTCAAACGCCGATTGGTTGTGTTTTTTATTTAATAATGTCTACTCTGTCCAAACTCTTGTTTGTATGGCGTCAGAATACAACATTGGAGAATGAAGAAGGCAAAACCAACTCAGACCCAGAAAACATGTAGGAAATTGCCGCTCAAGAAACCACAAATCGGCTGAGGCACCCAAAAAATGACAGCAAGCCAGAATAGGAGCAAGCCAACAGCTGTGCCCTGTTTGAAAAAGACCATTCCTCCGGTGCCCTGAACTCAATATTGCAACCTCAAAACCAAAGCTCACATCAGAAAATTCATTACAAACCATGACACATAAGAAAAATGAGAAAAAAGCCAAAGAAATGCAAGAATCCATAATGATATGTGCCTTGATTTAGTCGCAAGGAAACCGGCTGTTCCTGCATTCATCCACCCCTCCTGCTTACAGCCTGTGGAATTCTGACTGAGTTAACCTGAAAATCGCAATGAAACTCAGTTTGGAGGCAATTACTATCTGTCACCTCAGCCAAAGTGTTCCATTGTATTTTCCAAAACACAAAAACTCACCTTGGTCGTGTTACCTGTAGATTTCTAAGCTTCAAACGCCTATTAGTTGTGTTTTTTATTTCATAATGGCTACTCTGCCGAAACTCTTGTTTGTATTGCGTCAGAATGCAAAATTTGGGAAGGAAGAAGGCAAAACCAACTCAGACCCAGAAAACATTTTGCAAATTGCTGCTCAAGAAACCAAAAGTCAGCTGAGGCACCCAAAACAATGACAGCAAGCCAGAATTGGAGCAGGCCAACCGCTGTGCCATGTTTGAAAAAGACCATTCCTCTGGTGCCCTGAACTCCATATTGCAGCCTCAAAACAAAAGATCACCTCAGAAAATTCATTAAAATCCATGATAAATAAGAAAACGGAGAAAAAAGCCAAAGAAATGCAAGAATCCATAATGATATTGGGCTTGATTGAATCACAAAGAAACCTGCTGTTCCCGGATTCATTCACCCCTCCAGCTGACTGCCTGTGGAATTCTGACTGAATTAACCTGAATATCGCAGTGAAACTCAGTTTGGAGGAAATTACTATCTTTCACCTCAGCCAAACTGTTCCATTTGATTTTCCAAAACACAAAAACTCACCTTGGTCATGTTACCTGTACATTTCTAAGCTTCAAACGCCTATTTGTTGTGTTTTTTTATTTCATAATGGCTACTCTGACAAACTCTTGTTTGTATGGCGTCAGAATACAAAATTTGGGAAGGAAGAAGGCAAAACCAACTCAGACCCCGAAAACATTTAGCAAATTGCTGCTCAAGAAACACACATCAGCTGAGGCACCCAAAACAATGACAGCAAGCCAGACTTGGAGCAGGCCAACAGCTGTGCTCTCTTTGACAAAGAACCTTCCTCTTGCACCCTGAACTCCATATGCCAGCCTCAAAAACAAAGCTCACATCAGATTTTCATTACAAACCATGATAAATCAGAAAAAGGAGAAAAAAGCCAAAGAAATACAAGAATCCATAATGATATTGGGCTTGATTCAGTCGCAAGGAAACCGGCTGTTCCCAGATTCATCCACCCCTCCAGAAAATTTGAGAAGGAAGACGGCAAAACCAACTCAGACCCAGAAAACAATTAGGAAATTGCCACTCAACAAACCAAAATTCAGCTGAGGCAACCAAAATAATAACAGCAAGCCAGAATTGGAGCAAACCAACAGCTTTGCCCTTTTTTAAAAAGAACCTTCCTCTAGTGCCCTGAACTCCATATTACATCCTCAAAACCAAAGCTCACATCAGAAAATTCATTACAAACCCTGAAAAACAAAAAAAATGAGAAAAAAGCCAAAGAAATGCAAGAATCCATAATGATATTGTGCTTGATTTAGTCACAAAGAAACCGGCTGTTCCCGTATGCATCCACCCCTCCACCTGACTGCCTGTGGAATTTTGAGTCAATTAACCAGAAGATCGCAGTGACACTCAGTTTGGAGGCAATGAGTATCTGTCACCTCAGGCAAAGTGTTCCATTTTATTTTCCAAAACACAAAAACTCACCTTGGTCATGTTACCTCTAAATTTCTAAGCTTCAAACGCCTATTTGTAGTGTTTTTTATTTCATAATGGCTACTCTCCCCAAACTCTTGTTTGCATGGCGTCAAAATACAACATTTGGGAAGGAAGAAGGCAAAACCAACTCAGACCCAGAAAATATTTAGTAAATTGCCGCTCAAGAAACCAAAAGTCAACTGAGGCACCCAAAGAAATGACAGCAAGCCAGAATTGGAGCAGGCCAACAGCTGTGCCCTGAATGAAAAAGGACCTTCCTCTTGTGCCATGAACTCCATATTGCAGCCTCAAAACCAAAGCTCACATCAGAAAATTCATTACAACCATGATATATAAGAAAAATGAGAAAAAAAAACAAAGAAATGCAAGAATCCATAATGATATTGGGCTTGATTTAATCACAAGGAAACCGGCTGTTCCTGGTTTCATTCACCCCTCCAGCTGACTGCCTGTGGAATTCTGACTGAATTAACCTGAAAATCACAGTGAAACTCAATTTGGAGGCAATTACTATCTGTCACCTTAGCCAAACTGTTCCTTTTCATTTTCCAAAACAGAAAAACTCACCTTGGTCGTGTTACCTGTACATTTCTAAGCTTCAAATGCCTATTTGTTGTGTTTTTTATTTCATAATGGCTACTCTGCCCAAACTCTTGTTTTCATGGCGTCAGAATACAAAATTTGAGAAGGTAGACGGAAAACCAACTCAGACCCAGAAAACATTTATCAAATTCCCACTCAAGAAACACACATCAGCACAGGCACCCAAAACAATGACTGGAAGCCAGACTTGGAGCAGGCCAACAGCTGTGCCCTGTTTGAAAAGAACCTTCCTCTTGCACCCTGAACTCCATATTGCAGCCTCAAAACCAAAGCTCACATCAGAAAATTCATTACAAACCATGATAAATAAGAAAAATGAGAAAAAACCCAAAGAAATGCAAGAATCCATAATGATATTGGGCTTGATTCAGTCGCAAGGAAACCGGCTGTTCCCGGATTCATCCACCCCTCCAGCTGACTGCCTGTGGAATTCTGACTGAATTAACCTGAAAATCACAGGGATACTCAGTTTGGAGGCAATTAATATCTGGCACCTCAGCCAAAGTGTTCCATTGTATTTCCCAACACACAAAAACTCACCTTGGTCGTGTTACCTGTAGATTTCTAAGCTTCAAACGCCGATTGGTTGTGTTTTTTATTTCATAATGGCTACTCTGTCCAAACTCTTGTTTGTATGGCGTCAGAATACAACATTGGAGAATGAAGAAGGCAAAACCAACTCAGACCCAGAAAACATGTAGGAAATTGCCGCTCAAGAAACCACAAATCGGCTGAGGCACCCAAAAAATGACAGCAAGCCAGAATAGGAGCAAGCCAACAGCTGTGCCCTGTTTGAAAAAGACCATTCCTCCGGTGCCCTGAACTCAATATTGCAACCTCAAAACCAAAGCTCACATCAGAAAATTCATTACAAACCATGACACATAAGAAAAATGAGAAAAAAGCCAAAGAAATGCAAGAATCCATAATGATATGTGCCTTGATTTAGTCGCAAGGAAACCGGCTGTTCCTGCATTCATCCACCCCTCCTGCTTACAGCCTGTGGAATTCTGA
This sequence comes from Oryctolagus cuniculus, assembly GCF_964237555.1. Taxonomy (NCBI): domain Eukaryota; kingdom Metazoa; phylum Chordata; class Mammalia; order Lagomorpha; family Leporidae; genus Oryctolagus; species Oryctolagus cuniculus. Next base: position 11,772 of record NW_027208365.1, read on the forward strand.
CTGAGTTAACCTGAAAATCGCAATGAAACTCAGTTTGGAGGCAATTACTATCTGTCACCTCAGCCAAAGTGTTCCATTGTATTTTCCAAAACACAAAAACTCACCTTGGTCGTGTTACCTGTAGATTTCTAAGCTTCAAACGCCTATTAGTTGTGTTTTTTATTTCATAATGGCTACTCTGCCGAAACTCTTGTTTGTATTGCGTCAGAATGCAAAATTTGGGAAGGAAGAAGGCAAAACCAACTCAGACCCAGAAAACATTTTGCAAATTGCTGCTCAAGAAACCAAAAGTCAGCTGAGGCACCCAAAACAATGACAGCAAGCCAGAATTGGAGCAGGCCAACCACTGTGCCATGTTTGAAAAAGACCATTCCTCTGGTGCCCTGAACTCCATATTGCAGCCTCAAAACAAAAGATCACCTCAGAAAATTCATTAAAATCCATGATAAATAAGAAAACGGAGAAAAAAGCCAAAGAAATGCAAGAATCCATAATGATATTGGGCTTGATTGAATCACAAAGAAACCTGCTGTTCCCGGATTCATTCACCCCTCCAGCTGACTGCCTGTGGAATTCTGACTGAATTAACCTGAATATCGCAGTGAAACTCAGTTTGGAGGAAATTACTATCTTTCACCTCAGCCAAACTGTTCCATTTGATTTTCCAAAACACAAAAACTCACCTTGGTCATGTTACCTGTACATTTCTAAGCTTCAAACGCCTATTTGTTGTGTTTTTTTATTTCATAATGGCTACTCTGACAAACTCTTGTTTGTATGGCGTCAGAATACAAAATTTGGGAAGGAAGAAGGCAAAACCAACTCAGACCCCGAAAACATTTAGCAAATTGCTGCTCAAGAAACACACATCAGCTGAGGCACCCAAAACAATGACAGCAAGCCAGACTTGGAGCAGGCCAACAGCTGTGCTCTCTTTGACAAAGAACCTTCCTCTTGCACCCTGAACTCCATATGCCAGCCTCAAAAACAAAGCTCACATCAGATTTTCATTACAAACCATGATAAATCAGAAAAAGGAGAAAAAAGCCAAAGAAATACAAGAATCCATAATGATATTGGGCTTGATTCAGTCGCAAGGAAACCGGCTGTTCCCAGATTCATCCACCCCTCCAGAAAATTTGAGAAGGAAGACGGCAAAACCAACTCAGACCCAGAAAACAATTAGGAAATTGCCACTCAACAAACCAAAATTCAGCTGAGGCAACCAAAATAATAACAGCAAGCCAGAATTGGAGCAAACCAACAGCTTTGCCCTTTTTTAAAAAGAACCTTCCTCTAGTGCCCTGAACTCCATATTACATCCTCAAAACCAAAGCTCACATCAGAAAATTCATTACAAACCCTGAAAAACAAAAAAAAATGAGAAAAAAGCCAAAGAAATGCAAGAATCCATAATGATATTGTGCTTGATTTAGTCACAAAGAAACCGGCTGTTCCCGTATGCATCCACCCCTCCACCTGACTGCCTGTGGAATTTTGAGTCAATTAACCAGAAGATCGCAGTGACACTCAGTTTGGAGGCAATGAGTATCTGTCACCTCAGGCAAAGTGTTCCATTTTATTTTCCAAAACACAAAAACTCACCTTGGTCATGTTACCTCTAAATTTCTAAGCTTCAAACGCCTATTTGTAGTGTTTTTTATTTCATAATGGCTACTCTCCCCAAACTCTTGTTTGCATGGCGTCAAAATACAACATTTGGGAAGGAAGAAGGCAAAACCAACTCAGACCCAGAAAATATTTAGTAAATTGCCGCTCAAGAAACCAAAAGTCAACTGAGGCACCCAAAGAAATGACAGCAAGCCAGAATTGGAGCAGGCCAACAGCTGTGCCCTGAATGAAAAAGGACCTTCCTCTTGTGCCATGAACTCCATATTGCAGCCTCAAAACCAAAGCTCACATCAGAAAATTCATTACAACCATGATATATAAGAAAAATGAGAAAAAAAACAAAGAAATGCAAGAATCCATAATGATATTGGGCTTGATTTAATCACAAGGAAACCGGCTGTTCCTGGTTTCATTCACCCCTCCAGCTGACTGCCTGTGGAATTCTGACTGAATTAACCTGAAAATCACAGTGAAACTCAATTTGGAGGCAATTACTATCTGTCACCTTAGCCAAACTGTTCCTTTTCATTTTCCAAAACAGAAAAACTCACCTTGGTCGTGTTACCTGTACATTTCTAAGCTTCAAATGCCTATTTGTTGTGTTTTTTATTTCATAATGGCTACTCTGCCCAAACTCTTGTTTTCATGGCGTCAGAATACAAAATTTGAGAAGGTAGACGGAAAACCAACTCAGACCCAGAAAACATTTATCAAATTCCCACTCAAGAAACACACATCAGCACAGGCACCCAAAACAATGACTGCAAGCCAGACTTGGAGCAGGCCAACAGCTGTGCCCTGTTTGAAAAGAACCTTCCTCTTGCACCCTGAACTCCATATTGCAGCCTCAAAACCAAAGCTCACATCAGAAAATTCATTACAAACCATGATAAATAAGAAAAATGAGAAAAAACCCAAAGAAATGCAAGAATCCATAATGATATTGGGCTTGATTCAGTCGCAAGGAAACCGGCTGTTCCCGGATTCATCCACCCCTCCAGCTGACTGCCTGTGGAATTCTGACTGAATTAACCTGAAAATCACAGGGATACTCAGTTTGGAGGCAATTAATATCTGGCACCTCAGCCAAAGTGTTCCATTGTATTTCCCAACACACAAAAACTCACCTTGGTCGTGTTACCTGTAGATTTCTAAGCTTCAAACGCCGATTGGTTGTGTTTTTTATTTCATAATGGCTACTCTGTCCAAACTCTTGTTTGTATGGCGTCAGAATACAACATTGGAGAATGAAGAAGGCAAAACCAACTCAGACCCAGAAAACATGTAGGAAATTGCCGCTCAAGAAACCACAAATCGGCTGAGGCACCCAAAAAATGACAGCAAGCCAGAATAGGAGCAAGCCAACAGCTGTGCCCTGTTTGAAAAAGACCATTCCTCCGGTGCCCTGAACTCAATATTGCAACCTCAAAACCAAAGCTCACATCAGAAAATTCATTACAAACCATGACACATAAGAAAAATGAGAAAAAAGCCAAAGAAATGCAAGAATCCATAATGATATGTGCCTTGATTTAGTCGCAAGGAAACCGGCTGTTCCTGCATTCATCCACCCCTCCTGCTTACAGCCTGTGGAATTCTGACTGAGTTAACCTGAAAATCGCAGTGAAACTCAGTTTGGAGGCAATTACTATCTGTCACCTCAGCCAAAGTGTTCCATTGTATTTTCCAAAACACAAAAACTCACCTTGGTCGTGTTACCTGTAGATTTCTAAGCTTCAAACGCCTATTTGTTGTGTTTTTTATTTCATAATGGCTACTCTGCCGAAACTCTTGTTTGTATTGCGTCAGAATGCAAAATTTGGGAAGGAAGAAGGCAAAACCAACTCAGACCCAGAAAACATTTTGCAAATTGCCCCTGAAGAAACCACAAATCAGCTGAGGCTCTCAAAACAATGACAGCCAGCCAGAATTGGAGCATGCCAACAGCTGTGCCCTCTTTGAAAAAGACCATTCCTCCAGTGCCCTGAACTCCATATTGCAGCCTCAAAACCAAAGCTCACATCAGAAAATTCATTAAAATCCATGATAAATAAGAAAACGGAGAAAAAAGCCAAAGAAATGCAAGAATCCATAATGATATTGGCCTTGATTCAGTCGCAAGGAAACCGGCTGTTCCCGGATTCATCCACCCCTCCACCTGACTGCCTGTGGAATTCTGACTGAATTCACCTGGAAATCGCAGTGAAACTCCGTTAGGAGGCAATTAATATCTGTCACCTCAGCCAAAGTGTGCCATTTGATTTTCCAAAACACAAAATCTCACCTTGGTCGTGTTACCTGTAGATTTCAAAACTTCAAACGCCTATTTGTTGTGTTTTTTAATATCATAATGGCTACTCTGCACAAACTCTTGTTTGTATGGCATCAGAAAAGAAAATTTGAGAAGGAAGATGGCAAAACCAACTCAGATCCAGAGAACATTTAGGAAATTGCCACTCAAGAAACCGAAAGTCAGCTGATGCACCAAAACAATGAAGGCAAGCCAGAATTGGAGCAAATCAACAGCTGAACCCTGTTAGAAAAAGACCATTCTTCCAGTGCCGTGAACTCCATATTGCAGCCTCAAAACCAAAGCTCACATCAGAAAATTCATTACAAACCATGATAAATAAGAAAAATGATAAAAAAGCCAAAGAAATGCAAGAATCCATAATGATATTCGGCTAGTTTTAGTCGCAATGAAACCGGCTGTTCCCGGATTCATCCACCCCTCCAGCTGACTGCCTGTGGAATTCTGACTGAATTAACCTGAAAATCACAGTGAAGCTCAGTTTGGAGGCAATTAATATCTGTCACCTCAGCCAAAGTGTTCCATTTGATTTTCCAAAACACAAAAACTCACTTTGGTCATGTTACCGGTAGATTTATAAGCTTCAAATGCCTATTTGTTGAGTTTTTTGTTTCATAATGGCTACTCTGCCGAAACTCTTGTTTGTATGGCGTCAGAATACAAAATTTGGGAAGGAAGAAGGCAAAAGCAACTCAGACCCAGAAAGCATTTAGGAAATTGCCGCTCAGAATCCACAAATCGGCTGAGGCACCCAAAACAATGACAGCAAGCCAGAATTGAAGCAGGCCAACAGCTGTGCCCTGTGTGAAAAAGATCATTCCTCCGATGCCCTTAACTCCATATTGCAGCCACAAAACCAAAGCTCACATCAGAATATTCATTACAAACCATGATAAATAAGAAAACGGAGAAAAAACCCAAAGAAATGCAAGAATTCATAATGACATTTGGCCTTATTATTCACAAGGAAACCAGCTGTTCCCAGATTCATCCACCCCTCCAGCTGACAGCCTGTGGAATTCTGACTGAATTCACCTGAAAATCGCAGTGAAACTCAGCTTGGAGGCAATTATTATCTGTCACCACAGACCATTTTATTTTCCAAAACACAAAAACTCACCTTCGTCGTGTTACCTGCAGGTTTATAAGCTTCAAAACATATTTGTTATGTTTTTTATTTCATAATGGCTACTCTGTCCAAACTCTTGTTTGTAAGGCATCAGAATACAAAATTTGTTAAGAAGAAGGCAAAACGAACTCAGACGCAGAAAACATGTAGGAAGTTGTTGCTCAAGAAACCAAAATTCAGCTGAGGCACTCAATACAATGAAAGCAAGCCAGAATTGGAGCAGGCCAACAGCTGTGCGCTGTTTGAAAAAACAATTCCCCCAGTGTCCTGAACTCCATATTGCAGCCTCAAAACCAAAGCTCACCTCAGAAAATTCATTACAAACCATGATAAATAAGAAAAATGAGAAAAAACCCAAAGAAATGCAAGAATCCATAATGATATTGGGCTTGATTCAGTCGCAAGGAATCCGGCTGTTCCCGGATTCATCCACCCCTCCAGCTGACTGCCTGTGGAATTATGACTGAATTAATCTGAAAATCGCAGGGAAACTCAGTTTGGAGTCAATTAATATCTGTCACCTCAGCCAAAGTGTTCCACTTGATTTTCCAAAACACAAAACCTCACCTTGGTAGTGTTACCTGTAGATTTCTCAGCTTCAAACGCCTATTTGTGGAGTTTATTTCATAATGGCAGCTCTGTCCAAACTCTTGTTTGTATTTCCTCAGAATACAAAATTTGGGAAGGAAGAAGGAAAAACCAACACAGACGCAGAAAACATTTAGGAAATTGCCGCTCAAGAAACCACAAATTTGCTGAGGCATCGAAAAAAAATGACAGCAAGCCAGAATTGGTGCAAGACAACAGCTGTGCCCTGATTGAAATAGAACCTTCCTCTTGTGCCATGAACTCCATATTGCAGCCTGAAAACCAAAGCTCACATCAGAAAATTCATTACAAACCATAAAAAATAAGAAAAATGATAAAAAAGCCAAAGAAATGCAAGAATCCATAATGATATTGGGCTTGATTTAGTCGCAAGGAAACCGGCTGTTCCCAGATACATCCACCCCTCCAGCTGTCTGCCTGTGGAATTCTGAGTTTATTAACCAGAGAATCGCAGTGAAACTCAGTTTGGAGGCAATTAATATCTGTCACCTCAGCCAAAGTGTTCCATTTTATTTTCCAAAACACAAAAACTTACCTTGGTCGTATTACCTGCAGATGGATAACCGTCAAACACCTATTTGTTGTGTTTTTTATTTCATAATGGCTACTCTGTCCAAATTCTTGTTTGTATTGCGTCAGAATACAAAATTTGGAAGGAAAAAAAAAAAAAAAAACTCAGACCAGAAAACATTTAGGAAAATGCCGCTCAAGAAACCACAAATCGGCTGAGGCACCCAAAACAATGTCAGTAAGCCAGAATTGGAGCAAGCAAACAGATGTGCCCTGTTTGAAAATGAGCATTCCTCTTATGCTCAGATTTCAGTATGCCATCCTCAAAACCAAAGCTCACATCAGAAAATTCATTACAAACCATGATAAATAAGAAAAAAGAGAAAAAAGCCAAAGAAATGCAAGAATCCTTAATGATATTGGGCTTGATTTAGTCACAAGGAAACTGGCTGTTCCCTGATACATCCACCCCTCCAGCTGACTGCCTGTGTAATTCTGACTGAATTCACCTGAAAATTTCAGAGCAGCTCAGTGGGGAGGCAATTAATATCTGTCACCTCAGACGATTTTATTTTCCAAAACACAAAAACTCACCATGGTCGTGTTACCTGTAGATTTCTAAGCTTCAAAACATATTTGTTGTGTTTTTTATTTCATAATGGCTACTCTGCCCAAACTCTTGTTTGTACTCTGTCAGAATACAAAATTTGGGAAGGAAGAAGGCAAAACCAACTGAGACCCTGAAAACATTTAGGAAATTGCTGCTCAAGAATCCAAAAGTCAGCTGAGGCACCCAAAACAAAGACAGCAAGCCAGAATTGGAGCAGGCCAACAGCTGTGCCCTGTTTGAGAAAGAACCTTCGTCTTGCGCCCTGAACTCCATATTGCAGCCTCAAAACCAAAGCTCACATCAGAAAATTCATAACAAACCATGATAAAGAAGAAAACGGAGAAAAAAGCCAAAGAAATGCAAGAATCCATAATGATATTGGGCTTGATTTAGTTGCAAGGAAACCGGCTGTTCCCGGATTCATCCACCCCTCCAGCTGACTGCCTGTGGAATTCTGACTGAATTAACCTGAAAATCGCAGTGAAACTCAGTTTGGGGGCAATTAATATCTGTCACCTCAGCCAAAGTGTTCCATTTGATTTTCCAAAACACAAAAACTCACCTTGGTCATGTTACCTGTAGATTTGTAAGCTTCAAACACTTATTTGTTGTGTTTTTTATTTCATAATGGCTACTCTGCCCAAACTCTTGTTTGTATGGCATCAGAATACAAAATTTGGGAAGGAAGACGGCAAAACCAACTCAGACCCAGAAAACATGTAGGAAATTGCCGCTCAAGAAACCACAAATCGGCTGAGGCACTCAAAACAATGACAGCAAGCCAGAATTGGAGGAGGCCAACAGCTGTGCCCCATTTTAAAAAGACCATTCCTCTTGTGCCCTGAACTCAATACGCCAGCCTTGAAACCAAATCTCACATCAGAAAATTCATTACAAAGCATGATAAATAAGGGAAATGTGAAAAAGCCAAAGAAATGCAAGAGTCCTTTGTGATATTTGGCTGGATTTAGACACATTGAAACTGGCTGTTTCCAGTCATCCCCCCGTACCACAGACTGACTTTGGAATTCTGATTGAATTCTCCGCAAAATCGGACTGACACGAAATTAGGATGGAATTAGAATCTGTTCCCTCAGCAGAAGGGTTCCCTGTCATTTTCCAAAACACAGAAACTCAACTTGGTCGTGTTGCCTGTAGATTTCTAATCCTGAAAGGGCAACTTGCTGTGTTTTTTTTTTTCTTTCCTAATGGCTACTCTGTCCAAAATCTTGATTGTATTGCACCAGAATACAAAATTTGGGAATAAGAAGGCAAAACCAACTCAGACCCAGAAACATTTAGGAAATTGCCGCTCAAGGAACCACAAATCGGCTGAGGCACCCAAAACAATGACAGCAAGCCAGAATTGCAACAAGCCAACAGCTGTGCCCTGATTGAAAAAGAAACTTCCTCTGGTGCCCTGAACTCCATATTGCAGCCTCAAAACCAAAGCTCACATCAGAAAATTCATTACAATCCATGATAAATAAGAAAACGGAGAAAAAAGCCAAAGAAATGCAAGAATCCATAATGATATTGGGCTTGATTCAGTCGCAAGAAAACGGGCTGTTCCCGGATTCATCCATTGCTCCAGCTGACAGCCTGTGGAATTCTGACTGAATTCACCTGAAAATCGCAGTGAAACTCAGTTTGGAGGCAGTTATTATCTGTCACCTCAGACCATTTTATTTTCCAAAACACAAAAACTCACCTTGGTCGTGTTACCTGTAGATTTCTCAGCTTCATACACCTATTTGTTGTGTTTTTTATTTCATAATGGGTACTCTGCCCAAACTCTTGTTTGTAAGGCATCAGAATACAAAATTAGTTAAGGAAGAAGGCAAAACCAACTCAGACCCAGAAAACATGTAGGAAATTGTTGCTCAAGAAAAAAAAATTCAGCTAAGGCACTCAAAACAATGACAGCAAGCCAGAATTAGAGCAGGCCAACAGCTGTGCCCTGTTTGAAAAAAACTATTCCCCCGGTGCCCTGAACTCCATATTGCAGCCTCAAAACTAAAGCTCACATCAGAAAATTCATTACAAACCATGATAAATAAGAAAAAGGAGAAAAAAGCCAAAGAAATGCAAGAATCCATAATGATATTGGGCTTAATTTAGTCGCAAGGAAACCGGCTGTTCCCGGATTCATCCACCCCTCCAGCTGATTGCCTGTGGAATTCTGACTGAATTTACCTGAAAATCGCAGTGAAACTCAGTTTGGAGGTAATTAATATTTGTCACCTCAGCCAAAGTGTTCCATTTTATTTTCCAAAACATAAAAACTCACCTTGGTCGTGTTACCTGTAGATTTATAATCTTCAAGTGACTATTTGCTGTGTATTTTATTTCATAATGGCTACTCTGCCCAAACTCTTGTTTGCATGGCGTCAGAATACAAAATTTGGGAAAGAAGAAGGGAAAACCAACTCAGACCCAGAAAACATTTAGGAAATTGCCGCTCAAGAATCCAAAATTCAGCTGAGGCACCCAAAACAAAGACAGCAAGCCAGAATTGGAGCAAGCCAACAGCTGTGCCCTGTTTGAGAAAGAACCTTCGTCTTGCGCCCTGAACTCCATATTGCAGCCTCAAAACCAAAGCTCACATCAGAAAATTCATAACAAACCATGATAAAGAAGAAAACGGAGAAAAAAGCCAAAGAAATGCAAGAATCCATAATGATATTGGGCTTGATTTAGTTGCAAGGGAACCGGCTGTTCCTGATTCATCCACCCCTGCAGCTGACTGCCTGTGGAATTCTGACTGAATTAACCTGAATATGGCAGTGAAACTCAGTTTGGAGGCAATTAGTATCTGTCACCTCAGCCAAAGTGTTCCATTTCATTTTCCAAAACACAAAAACTCCCCTTGGTCGTGTTACTTGTAGATTTCTAAGCTTCAAATGCTATTTCTTGTGTTTTTTATTTCATAATGGCTACTCTGTCCAAACTCTTGTTTGTATTGCGTCAGAATGCAAAATTTGGGAAGGAAGAAGGCAAAACCAACTGAGACCCAGAAAACATTTAGGAAATTGCCGCTCAAGAAACCACAAATTGGCTGAGGCACTCAAAACAATGACTGCAAGCCAGAATTGGAGCAGGCCAACAGCTGTGCCCTGTTTGAAAAAGACCATTCCTCCGGTGCCCTGAAGTCCATATTGCAGCCTCAAAATAAAGCTCACATCAGAAAATTCATTACAAACCATGATAAATAAGAAAAAGGAGAAAAAAGCCAAAGAAATGCAAGAATCCCTAATGATATTGGGCTTGATTCAGTGGCAAGGGAACCGGCTGTTCCCGGATTCATCCACCCCTCCAGCTGACTGCCTGTGGAATTCTGACTGAATTAACCTGAAAATCACAGTGAAACTCAGTTTGGAGGCAATTAATATCTGTCACCTCAGCCAAAGTGTTCCATTTGATTTTCCAAAACACAAAAACTCACCTTGGTCGTGTTACCTGTAGATTTAAAAGCTGCAAATGCCTATTTGTTTTGTTTTTTATTTCATAATGGCTACTCTGTCCAAACTCTTGTTTGTGTTGCGTCAGAATACAAAATTTGGGTAGGAGGAAGGCAAAACCAACTCAGACCCAGAAAACATTTAGGAAATTGCCACTCAACAAACCAAAAATCTGCTGAGGCACCCAAAACAATGATAGTAAGCCAGAATTGGAGCAAGCAAAGAGCTGTGTCCTGTTTGAAAAAGAACCTTCCTCTTCTACCCTGAACTCAAAATGCCAGCCTCAAATCCAAAGCTCACAGCAGAAAATTTATTACACACCATGATAAATAAAAAAAGGAGAAAAAAGCCAAAGAAATACAAGAATCCCTAATGATATTGGGTTTGATTTAGTCGCAAGAAAACCGGCTGTTCCCGGATTCATCCAACCCTCCAGCCTACTGCCTGTAGAATTCTGACTGAATTAACCTGAATTGAGGTAATTACTATCTGTCACCTCAGCCAAAGTGTTCCATTTTATTTTCCAAAACACAAAAACTCCCCTTGGTCGTGTTACCTGTAGATTTCTATGCTTCAAACGCCTATTTGTTGTGTTTTTTATTTCATAATGGCTACTCTGCCCAAACTCTTGTTTCTATGGCAGCAGAAAAGAAAATTTGGGAAGGAAGACGACAAATCCAACTCAGACCCAGAAAACATTTAGTAAATTGCCGCTCAAGAAACCACAAATCAGCTGAGGCACCCAAAACAATGAAGGCAAGCCAGAATTGGAGCAAGCCAACAGCTGTGCCCTGTTTGAAAAAGACCATTCTTCCAGTGCAGTGAACTCCATATTGCAGCCTCAAAACCAAAGCTCACATCAGATAATTCATTACAAATCATGATAAATCAGAAAAATGAGAAAAAAGCCAAAGAAATGCAAGAATCCATAATGATATTGGGCTTGATTCAGTCGCAAGGAATCCGGCTGTTCCCGGACTCATCCACCCCTCCAGCTGACTGCCTGTGGAATTATGACTGAATTAACCTGAAAATCACAGGGAAACTCAGTTTGGAGTCAATTAATATCTGTCACCTCAGCCAAAGTGTTCCATTTGATTTTCCAAAACACAAAAACTCACCTTGGTCGTGTTACCTGTTGATTTCTAAGCTTCAAAAGCCTATTTGTTGTGTTTTTTATTTCATAATGGCTACTCTGTCCAAACTCTTGTTTGTATGGCGTCAGAATACAAAATTTGGTAAGGAAGAAGGCAAACCCAACTCAGACCCAGAAAACATGTAGGAAATTGTCGCTCAAGAAACCAAAAGTCAGCTGAGGCACCCAAAAGAATGACAGCAAGCCAGAATTGGAGGAAGCCAACAACTGTGCCCTGTTTTCAAAAGACCATTCTTCCAGGGCTGTGAACTCCATATTGCAGCCTCAAAACCAAAGCTCACATCAGAATATTCATTAAAACCATGAAAAAGAAGAAAACGGAGAAAAAAGCCAAAGAAATGCAAGAATCCATAATGCTATTTGGCTTGATTCAGGAGGGCGGAGCCAAGATGGCGGAATATTGAGGGCGCGCACCGATAGTCCGGGAAAATTTAGTTTAATGAAAGGGGAGTTAAGGTAGCCGCAGAAAATAGAACCAAGAAAAAATTGCAGGGGAAACCCTTCTGGATGGAGCAGCCGTGAATCGGAGGACCTACTGGGAGAACAAGGTCACCCACCGCGGGGAAGCCAAGTCGCGGGACCGAGCTGCAGAAGCCCCAGGGTCTGTGCGCCAGTGCTTCAAGGGGAGTGCATGCCACACAGACAATAGCGGGGAGACTTGGGATGCTCTGGTCACCGAGTCCACACATCGGCGCTGGAAGGGGAGGTGAGCTCAATAACCCGAGACATTGGTGGGGAAACGGGGGTCAGAATCTAGAGGGGGGCCGGAAAGTGCAGCAAACTTACTACCGGAAAGAAGGGGAAAAAAAAGCTTCGGGGTTTCTCTTCCCCCTAACCTTGCAAAGGTTACAAGGCTGCAAGGCTTGAAGAATTCCCAAGAGACAAAGAGCAGGCCTCCTCTCTGGATTTACATATCAATGGGGAAGAGTTAAGGAACTGAGTCACTACAATTCAGTAGCCTAGGCAACCCAGTGGGAGTCCAGAGGAGCCAAAGACTGGAAGCTAAATACCATCAATTCTGCACAGCCCTGCCCTGCGGTGTTACTTACCCCCTGAATAAATAAAATAAATAAATAAATAAAAAGAGAGAGATTTACCAAGCATAACCTGAGGGTGTCACCTTTGCACACCCTTAACCAGGAAGAACCAGGCAGAGCTCTCAGGCCGCACCTATCTCAAGCCTCCAAGGCTCCTCCAACAGCAGGCAGTCCACTTAACACAGACACAGTATAAAAAAAAAAAAAAGAAAAAACCGCACAGTGACACAAGAAGAATTAACTATGCCAAGTAACAAACACAGAAATAGAGGGAGCAAGATCAACGATGACACTATGATGCCTCCAAATAAGCAAAACACCCCAAGCCAAGAGTATGAAGATGATGAGATAGAAGAAATGCAAGATACGGATTTCAAAAAATTTATGATAAGAACATTTAGAAGTTTTCAAAAGCAAATCCTTGAACTACAGAAATCCTTAATGGACAAGATTGAAAATCTCTCTCGTGAAAATGAAATTTTAAGGAAGAGTCAAAATGAAACTCAGAAACCAGTAGAACAGGAAAGTGTAATAGTCAAGAGAAATCAAAATGAAATGAAGAGCTCAATAGATCAAATGACAAACACATTAGAAAGCCTTAAAAACAGAATGGGTGAAGCAGAAGAGAGAATATCGGACTTAGAAGATAGAGCACAGGAAAACATACAGTCAAACCAAAGAAAAGAAGAGGAAATTAGAAACCTAAAAAATATTGTTGGGAATCTACAGGATACTATTAAAAAAACCAACATTCGAGTTCTAGGAGTTCCTGAAGGCATGGAGAGAGAGAAAGGATTGGAAGGCCTTTTTAGTGAGATACTAGCAGAGAACTTTCCAGGTTTGGAGAAGGACAGAGATATCCTAGTACAGGAAGCTCATAGAACCCCCAATAAACATGACCAAAAGAGATCCTCACCACGACACGTGGTAATTAAACTTACCACAGTGAAACATAAAGAAAAGATCCTAAAATGTGCAAGAGAGAAACGTCAGATTACTCTCAGAGGATCTCCAATCAGACTCACAGCTGACTTCTCATCAGAAACCCTACAAGCTAGGAGGGAATGGCGAGACATAGCACAAGTGCTAAGAGAGAAAAATTGCCAGCCCAGAATATTATATCCTGCCAAGCTCTCATTTGTGAATGAAGGTGAAATAAAGACCTTTCATAGCAAACAGAAATTGAAGGACTTTGTGGCCACTCGTCCGGCCCTGCAAAAGATACTTAAAGATGTGCTACACTCAGAAACACAGAAACACGGCCATCAATATGAAAGAAGGGAAAGGAAGAACACCTATCAGTAAAAGAGCATGGGAAGCTCAAAGCATATACTAGAAAATATTTCCGGGAAAATGGCAGGGCAAAGTCACTACATATCAATAGTCACATTGAACATTAATGGTCTGAATTCTTCAGTTAAAAGACACCGTTTGGCTGACTGGCTCACAGAACACAACCCAACTATTTGTTGCCTACAAGAAACACATCTCTCTAACAAAGAGGCATGCAGACTGAAAGTGAAAGGTTGGAAAAAGATATTCCATGCCAACAGAAACCAAAAAAAAGCAGGTGTAGCCCTATTAATATCAGACAAAATAAACTTTAATACAAAAACTGTTAAGAGAGACAAAGAGGGACACTATATAATGATTAAGGGTTCAATTCAACAGGAAGATGTAACTATTATAAATGTATATGCACCTAATTACAGGGCACCGTTCTATTTAAAAGATATGTTAAGGGACTTAAAGTGAGATTTAGATTCCAATACAATAGTACTGGGGGACTTCAATACTCCACTCTCAGAAATAGACAGATCATCCGGACAGAAGATCAACAAGGAAACAGCAGATTTAATTGACACTATTGCCCAAATGGATCTAACAGATATCTACAGAACTTTCAACCCTACATCTACAGACTTCACATTCTTCTCAGCAGCGCATGGAACCTTCTCTAGGATTGATCACATACTAGGCCATAAAGCAAGTCTCAGCAAATTTAAAAGAATTAGAATCATACCATGCAGCTTCTCAGACCACAGCGGGATGAAGCTGGAAATTAGCAACTCAGGAAACCCCAGAAAGTATGCAAACACATGGAGACTGAACAACATGCTCCTGAATGAACACTGGGTCATTCAAGAAATCAAAAGAGAAATCAAAAACTTTCTGGAAGTAAATGAAGACAACAACACAACATATCAAAACTTATGGGATACAGAAAAAGCAATATTGAGAGGCAAATTTATAGCAATAGGTGCCTATATCAAGAAATTGGAAAGGTACCAAATAAATGAGCTTTCAGCGCACCTCAAGGACCTAGAAAAACTGCAGCAAACCAAACCCAAATCTAGTAGGAGAAGAGAACTAATTAAAACCAGAGAAGAAATTAACAGGATTGAATCCAAAAAAACATTACAAAAAATCAGCCAAGCGAGAAGCTGGTTTTTTGAAAAAATAAACAAAATTGACACCCCATTGGCCCAACTAACTAAAAAAAGAAGAGAAAAGACCCAAATCAATAAAATCAGAGATGAAAAAGGAAACGTAACAACAGACACCACAGAAATAAAAAGAATCATCAGAAATTACTACAAGGACCTGTATGCCAGCAAACAGGAAAACCTATCAGAAATGGATAGATTCCTGGACACATGCAATCTACCAAAATTGAACCATGAAGACATCGAAAACCTAAATAGACCCATAACTGAAACAGAAATTGAAACAGTAATAAAGGCCCTCCCAACAAAGAAAAGCCCAGGACCAGATGGATTCACTGCTGAATTCTACCAGACATTTAAAGAAGAACTAATCCCATTTCTTCTCAAACTATTCAGAACAATCGAAAAAGAGGGAATCCTCCCAAATTCTTTCCATGAAGCCAGCATCACCTTAATCCCTAAGCCAGAGAAAGATGCAGCACTGAAAGAAAATTACAGACCAATATCCCTGATGAACATAGATGCAAAAATCCTCAATAAAATTCTGGCCAATAGAATACAACAACACATCAGGAAAATCATCCACCCAGACCAAGTGGGATTCATCCCTGGTATGCAGGGATGGTTCAACATTCGCAAATCAATCAATGTGATTCACCACATTAACAGACTGCAGAAGAAAAACCATACGGTTATCTCAATTGATGCAGAGAAAGAATTTGATAAAATTCAACACCCTTTCATGATGAAAACTCTAAGCAAATTGGGTATAGAAGGAACATTCCTCAATATAATCAAAGCAATTTATAAAAAACCCACAGCCAGCATCCTATTGAATGGGGAAAAGTTGGAAGCATTTCCACTGAAATCTGGCACCAGGCAGGGATGCCCACTCTCACCACTGCTATTTAACATAGTTCTGGAAGTTTTAGCCAGAGCCATCAGATAAGAAAAAGAAATCAAAGGAATACAAATCAAGAAGGAAGAAGTCAAACTATCCCTCTTTGCAGACGATATGATTCTGTACTTAGAGGATCCAAAGAACTCTACTAAGAGACTATTGGAACTCATAGAGGAGTTTGGCAAAGTGGCAGGATATAAAATCAATGCACAAAAATCAACAGCCTTTGTATACACAAGCAATGCCATGACTGAGAAAGAACTGCTAAGATCAATCCCATTCACAATAGCTACAAAAACAATCAAATACCTTGGAATAAACTTAACCAAGGACGTTAAAGATCTCTACGATGAAAATTACAAAACCTTAAAGAAAGAAATAGAAGAGGATACCAAAAAATGGAAAAATCTTCCATGCTCATGGATTGGAAGAATCAACATCATCAAAATGTCCATTCTCCCAAAAGCAATTTATAGATTCAATGCAATCCCAATCAAGATACCAAAGACATTCTTCGCAGATCTAGAAAAAATGATGCTGAAATTCATATGGAGGCACAAGAGACCTCGAATAGCTAAAGCAATCTTGTACAACAAAAACAAAGCCGGAGGCATCACAATACCAGACTTCAGGACATACTACAGGGCAGTTGTAATCAAAACAGCATGGTACTGGTACAGAAACAGATGGATAGACCAATGGAACAGAATTGAAACACCAGAAATCAACCCAAACATCTACAGCCAACTTATATTTGATCAAGGATCTAAAACTAATTCCTGGAGCAAGGACAGTCTATTCAATAAATGGTGCTGGGAAAACTGGATTTCCACGTGCAGAAGCATGAAGCAAGACCCCTACCTTACACCTTACACAAAAATCCACTCAACGTGGATTAAAGACCTAAATCTACGTCCTGACACCATTAAGTTATTAGAGAACATTGGAGAAACCCTTCAAGATATTGGCACAGGCAAAGAATTTCTGGAAAAGACCCGGGAGGCACAGACAGTCAAAGCCAAAATCAACTATTGGGATTGCATCAAATTGAGAAGTTTCTGTACTGCAAAAGAAACAGTCAGGAGAGTGAAGAGACAACCGACAGAATGGGAAAAAATATTTGCAAACTATGCAACAGATAAAGGGTTAATAACCAGAATCTACAAAGAGATCAAGAAACTCCACAAAAACAAAACCAACAACCCACTTAAGAGATGGGCCAAGGACTTCAATAGACATTTTTCAAAAGAGGAAATCCAAATGGCCAACAGGCACATGAAAAAATGTTCAAGGTCACTAGCAATCAGGGAAATGCAAATCAAAAGCACAATGAGGTTTCACCTCACCCCGGTTAGAATGGCTCACATACAGAAATCTACCAACAACAGATGCTGGCGAGGATGTGGGGAAAAAGGGACACTAACCCACTGTTGGTGGGAATGCAAACTGGTCAAGCCACTATGGAAATCAGTCTGGAGATTCCTCAGAAACCTGAATATAACCCTACCGTTCGACCCAGCCATCCCACTCCTTGGAATTTACCCAAAGGAGTTTAAATTGATAAACAAAAAAGCGGTCTACACCCTAATGTTTATTGCAGCACAATTCACAATAGCCAAGACCTGGAACCAACCTAAATGCCCATCAATGGTAGACTGGATAAAGAAATTATGGGATATGTATTCTTTAGAATACTATACCGCAGTAAGAAACAACGAAATCCAGTCATTTGCAACAAAATGGAGGAATCTGGAACACATCATGCTGAGTGAAGTAAGCCAGTCCCAAAGGGACAAATACCATATGTTCTCCCTGATCGGTGACAACTGACTGAACACCAAAAAGGAAACCTCCTGAAGTGAAATGGACACTATGAGAAATGGTGACTTGATCAGCATAGCCCTGACTGCTAATGGACAACTTAATACATTATCCCTCATAGTATTTTTTTTTGTCTGTTCTACTTAATATGACTGGTTTAATTCTGTAATTATCACACAGTTATTCTTAAGTGTTGAAAATTAACTGAAATGTGATCCCTGTTAAACATAAGAGTGGGAATAAGAGAGGGAAGAGATGTATAATTTGGGGCATGCTCAGGCTGACTTGCCCCAATTGGTAGAGTTGGAAACATACCAGGGGATTCCAATTCAATCCCATCAAGGTGGCATGTGCCAATGCCATCTCACTATTCCAAGTGATCAATTTCAGTTCACAATTGATCATAATGAAAGGACTAAGAGTCAAAGGGAGCACATAAACAAGTCTAGTATCTGCTAACACTAACCGATAGAATAAATAAAGGGGAGAGTGATCCAACATGGGAAGTGAGATACTCAGCAGACTCATAGAATGGCGGATGTCCTAAATAGCACTCTGGCCTCAGAATCAGCCCTAAAGGCACTCGCATCTGGCTGAAAAGCCCATGAGAGTATTTCAGGCATGGAAAGCCAAGACACTCTGGCAAAAAGATCTCTGTGAGTGAGATCCCAGTGGAAAGAACAGGTCTTCAAAGAGGGAGGTGCCTTTCTCTGAAGGGAGGAGAGAACCTCCACTTTGACTATGACCGTGTCTAAACAAGATAAGAGTCGGAGAACTCAAGGGGCTTCCATAGCCTTGGAAACTCATGACTGGTGCATAGGGAGATTACTGATGCCATAAACAGGAGTGTCAATTTGTAAAGTCAACAACAGGAGTCACTGTGCACTTACTCCTCATGTAGGATCTCTGTCCTTAATGTGCTGTACACTGAGGCTTAATGCTATAACGAGTACTCAAACAGTATATTTCACTTTGTGTTTCTATGGGGGTGCAAACGATTGAAATCTTTACTTAATGTACACTAAACTGATCTTCTGTAAAAAAAAAAAAAAAAAAAAGAAAGAAATTATCAATTCCCAACTTGACTCTCACTGGGATTAAACATGACAATAGGTCTGCTCTGATTTCATCATCATTTAAAAAAAAATCATCTATTATTTTTCACTTTATGTTTCTGTGTGGGAGCAAACTGTTGAAATCCTTACTTAAGGTATACTAAGCTGATCTTCTGTATATTAAGATAATCGAAAATGAATCTTGATGTGAATGGACGGGGAGAGGGAGTGGGAAAGGGGAGGGTTGTGGGTGGGAGGGACGGTATGGGGGGGTAAGCCATTGTAATCCATAAGTCGTACTTTGGAAATTTATATTCATTAAATAAAAGATAAAAAAAAATTAAAAAAAAACAAATGCAAAAAAAAAATAAAAGGATCTGTGCTATCAAAAAAAAAAAAAAAAGGAGAAAAAAGCCAAAGAAATGCAAGAATCCATAATGATATTGGGCTTGATTCAGTCGCAAGGAAACCGGCAGTTCCCGGATTCATCCACCCTCTAGCTGACTGCTTGGGGAATTCTCACTGAATTAATCTGAAAATCGCAGTGAAACTCAGGTTGGAATCCATTAATATCTGTCACCTCAGCCAAAGTGTTCCATTTGATTTTGCAAAACACAAAAACTCACCTTGTTCATGTTACCTGTAGATTTATAAGCTTCAAATGCCTATTTGTTGTGTTTTTTATTTCATAATGGCTACTCTGCCCAAACTCTTGTTTGTATTGCGTCCGAATACAAAATTTTGGTAGGAGGAAGGCAAAACCAACTCAGACCCAGAAAAAATTTAGGAAATTGCCACTCAAGAAACCAAAGGTCAGCTGAGGCACCCAAAACAATGACAGCAAGCCAGAATTGGAGCAAGCCAACAATGTGCCCTGATGGAAAAAGAAACATCCTCTTGTGCTCTGAACTCAAAATGTCAGCCTCAAAAGCAAAGCTCACATCAGAAAATTCATTACAAAGCATGATAAATAAGAAAAATGAGAATAAATCTAAAGAAATGCAAGATTCCATAATGATAAAAGGCTTGATTTAGTCGCAAGGAAACCGGTTGTTCACGGATTCATCCACCCCTACAGCTGACTGCCTGTGGAATTCTGACTGAATTAACCTGAAAATCACAGTGAAACTCAGTTTGGAGGCAAATAATATCTCTCACCACAGCCAAAGTGTTCTATTTTATATTCCAAAACACAAAAACTTACCTTGGTCATGTTACCTGTAGATGTGTAAGCTTCAAATGCGTATTTGTTGTGTTTTTTATTTCATAATGGCTACTCTGTCCAAACTCTTGTTTGTATTGCGTCAGAATACAAAATTTGGGAAGGAAGAAGGCAAAACCAACTCAGACCCAGAAAACATTTAGGAAATTGCCGCTCAAGAAACCAAACTCAGCTGAGGCACCCAAACCAATGACAGTAAGCCAGAATTGGAGCAAGCAAAGATCCGTGCCCTGTTTGAATAAGACCCTTCTTCCGGTGCCCTGAACTCCATATTGCAGCCTGAAAAGCAAAGCTCACATCAGAAATTTCATTACAAACCATGATAAATAAGAAAAAGGAGAAAAAAGCCAAAGAAATGCAAGAATCCATAATGATATTGGGCTTGATCTAGTTGCAAGGAAATCGGGTCCTCCCAGATTCATCCCCCCCTCCAGCTGACTGCCTGTGGAATGCTGACTGAATTAACCTGAAAATCCCAGGGAAACTTAGTTTGGAGGCAATTAATATCTGTCACCTCAGCCAAAGTGCTCCATTTGATTTTCCAAAACACAAAAACTCACCTTGGTGGTGTTACCTGTAGATTTATAAGCTTCAAACGCCGATTTGTTGTGTTTTTTATTTCATAATGGCTACTCTGCCCCAACTCTTGTTTGTATTGTGTCTGAATACAACATTTGGGAAGGAAGAAGGGAAAACCAACTCAGACCTAGAAACATTTAGGTAATTGCCACTCAACAAACCAAAATTGAGCTGAGGCACCCAAAATAATGACAGCTAGCCAGAATTGGAGCAAGTCAACAGCTGTGCCCTGATTGAAAAAGAACCTTCCTCTTGTGCCCTGAACTCAATATGCCAGCCCCAAAATTCAAAGCTCACATCAGAAAATTCATTACAAACCATGATAAATAAGAAAAATGAGAAAAATCCAAAGAAATGCAAGAATCCATAATGATATTGGGCTTGATTCAGTCGAAAGGAAACCGGCTGTTCCCGGATTCATCCACCCTCCAGCTGACTTCTTGGGGAATTCTCACTGAATTAATCTGAAAATCGCAGTGAAACTCAGTTTGGAGGCAATTAATATCTGTCACCTCAGCCAAAGTCTTCCATTTCATTTTCCAAAACACAAAAACTCACCTTGGTCGTGTTACCTGTAGATTTCTAAGCTTCAAACGCCTATTTGTTGTGTTTTTTTATTTCATAATGGCTACTCTGCCCCAACTCTTGTTTGTATTGCGTCAGAATACAACATTTGCGAAAGAAGAAGGCAAAACCAACTCAGACCCAGAAAACATGTAGGAAATTGCCACTCAACAAACCAAAATTGAGCTGAGGCACCCAAAATAATGACAGCAAGCCAGAATTGGAGCAAGTCAACAGCTGTGCCCTGATTGAAAAAGAACCTTCCTCTAGTGCCCTGAACTCAATATGGCAGCCACAAAACCAAAGCTCACATAAGAAAATTCATTACAAACCATGATAAATAAGAAAAATGAGAAGGAAGCCAAAAAAATGCAAGAATCCATAATGATATTGGGCTTGATTCAGTGGCAAGGAAATGGGCTGTTCCCGGATTCATCCACCCCTCCAGCTGACTGCCTGTGGAATGCTGACTGAATTAACCTGAAAATCGCAGTGAAACTCAGTTTGGAGTCAATTACTATCTGTCACCTCAGCCAAAGTGTTCCATTTGATTTTCCAAAACACAAAAACTCACCTTTGTGGTGTTACCTGTAGATTTCTAAGCTTCAAACGCCGATTTGTTGTGTTTTTTATTTCATAATGGCTACTCTGCCCCAACTCTTGTTTGTATTGTGTCAGAATACAAAATTTGGGTAGGAGGAAGGCAAAAGCAACTCAGACCCAGAAACATTTAGGAAATTGCCGCTCACGAAAGCAAAAGTCAGCTGAGGCACCCAAAAAATGACAATAAGACAGAATTGGAGCAAGCAAAGAGCTGTGCCCTGTTTGAAAAAGATCCTTCCTCTTCTGCAATTAACTCCATACTGCAGCCTCAAAACCAAAGCTCACATCAGAAAATTCATTACAAACCATGATAAATAAGAAAAATGAGAATAAATCCAAAGAAATGGAAGATTCCATAATGATATTAGGTTTGATTTAGTCACAAGTAAACCGGTTGTTCCCGGATTCATCCACCCCTACAGCTGACTGCCTGTGGAATTCTGACTGAATTAACCTGAAAATCACAGTGTAACTCAGTTTGGAGGCAATTAATATCTGTCACCACAGCCAAAGTGTTCTATTTTATATTCCAAAACACAAAAACTCACCTTGGTCATGTTACCAGTAGGTGTCTAAGCTTCAAACGCCTATTTGTTGTGTTTTTTATTTCATAATGGCTACTCTGTCCAAACTCTTGTTTGTATTGCGTCAGAAGATAACATTTGGGAAGGAAGAAGGCAAAACCAACTCAGATCAGAAAGCATTTAGGAAATTGCCGCTCAAGAAACCAAACTCAGCTGAGGCACCCAAACCAATGACAGTAAGCCAGACTGGAGCAAGCAAAGAGGTGTGACCTGATTGAAAAAGAACCATCCTCTTCTGCCCTGAACTCCATATTTCATCCTCAAAATAAAGCTCACATCAGAAAATTCATTACAAACCATGATGAATAAGAAAAAGGAGAAAGAAACCAAAGAAATGCAAGAATCCATAATGATATTAAGCTTGATTTAGTCGTAAGTAAACCGGCTGTTCCCGGATTCATCCACCCCTCCAGCCGACTGCCTGTGGAATTCTGAATGAATTAACTTGAAAATCGCAGTGAAACTCAGTTTGGAGGCAATTAATATCTGTCACCTCAGCCAAAGTGTTCCATTTGATTTTCCAAAACACAAAAACTCACCTTGGTCGTGTTACCTGTAGATGTATAAGCTTCAAACGCCTATTTGTTGTGTTTTTTCTTTCATAATGGCTACTCTGCCGAAACTCTTGTTTGTATTTCGTCAGAATACAAAATTTGGGAAGGAAGAAGGCAAAACCAACTCAGACCCAGAAAACATTTAGGAAATTGCCGCTCAGAAAGCACAAATCGGCTGAGACACCAAAAACAAGACAGCAAGCCAGAATTGGAGCAAGTCAACAGCTGTGCCCTGATTGAAAAAGAACCATCCTCTTGTGTCCTGAACTCAAAATGCAGGCCTCAAATCCAAAGCTCACATCAGAAAATTCATTACAAACCATGATAAATAAGAAAAAGGAAAAAAAAAAGCCAAAGAAATGCAACAATCTATAATGATATTGGGCTTGATTTAGTCGCAAGGAAACCAGCTGTTCCCGGATTCATCCAGCCCTCCAGCCGACTGCCTGTGGAATTCTGACTGAATTAACCTGAATTGAGGCAATTAATGTCTGTCAGCTCAGCCAAAGTGTTCCATTTTATTTTCCAAAACACAAAAACTCACCTTGGTCGTGTTACCTGTAGATTTCTAAGCTTCAAACGCCTATTTGTTGTGTTTTTTATTTCATAATGGCTACTATGCCCAAACTCTTGTTTGTATTGCGTCAGAATACAACATCTGGGTAGGAAGACGGCAAAACCAACTCAGACCCAGAAAACATGTAGGAAATTGCCACTCAACAAACCAAAATTGAGCTGAGGCACCCAAAATAATAACAGCAAGCCAGAATTGGAGCAAGTCAACAGCTGTACCCTGATTGAAAAAGAACCTTCCTCTAGTGCCCTGAACTCAATATGGCAGCCTCAAAACCAAAGCTCACATCAGAAAATTCATTACAAACCATGATAAATAAGAAAAAGGAGAAAGAAACCAAAGAAATGCAAGAATCCATAATGATATTTGGCTTGATTGAGTTGCAAGGAAACTGGCTGTTCCCGGATTCATCCACCCCTACAGCTGACTGCCTGTGGAATTCTGACTGAATTACCCTGAAAATCGCAGTGAAACTCAGTTTGGAGGCAATTAATATCTGTCACCTCAGCCAAAGTGTTCCATTTGATTTTCCAAAACACAAAAACTCACCTTGGTGGTGTTACCTGTAGATTTCTAAGCTTCAAACGCCTATTTGTTGTGTTTTTTTATTTCATAATGGCTACTCTGTCCAAACTCTTGTTTGTATTGCGTCAGAAGATAACATTTGGGAAGGAAGAAGGCAAAACCAACTCAGATCAGAAAGCATTTAGGAAATTGCCGCTCAAGAAACCAAACTCAGCTGAGGCACCCAAACCAATGACAGTAAGCCAGACTGGAGCAAGCAAAGAGGTGTGACCTGATTGAAAAAGAACCATCCTCTTCTGCCCTGAACTCCATATTTCATCCTCAAAATAAAGCTCACATCAGAAAATTCATTACAAACCATGATGAATAAGAAAAAGGAGAAAGAAACCAAAGAAATGCAAGAATCCATAATGATATTAAGCTTGATTTAGTCGTAAGTAAACCGGCTGTTCCCGGATTCATCCACCCCTCCAGCCGACTGCCTGTGGAATTCTGAATGAATTAACTTGAAAATCGCAGTGAAACTCAGTTTGGAGGCAATTAATATCTGTCACCTCAGCCAAAGTGTTCCATTTGATTTTCCAAAACACAAAAACTCACCTTGGTCGTGTTACCTGTAGATGTATAAGCTTCAAACGCCTATTTGTTGTGTTTTTTCTTTCATAATGGCTACTCTGCCGAAACTCTTGTTTGTATTTCGTCAGAATACAAAATTTGGGAAGGAAGAAGGCAAAACCAACTCAGACCCAGAAAACATTTAGGAAATTGCCGCTCAGAAAGCACAAATCGGCTGAGACACCAAAAACAAGACAGCAAGCCAGAATTGGAGCAAGTCAACAGCTGTGCCCTGATTGAAAAAGAACCATCCTCTTGTGTCCTGAACTCAAAATGCAGGCCTCAAATCCAAAGCTCACATCAGAAAATTCATTACAAACCATGATAAATAAGAAAAAGGAGAAAAAAGCCAAAGAAATGCAAGAGTCCTTTGTGATACTTGGCGGGATTTAGAAACAAGGAAACTGGCTGTTTCCGGATTCATCCCCCCATCCACAGACTGACTTTGGAATTCTGATTGAATTCTCCGTAAAATCAGACTGACACTAAATTAGGATGGAATTAGAATCTGTTCCCTCAGCAGAAGGTTTCCATGTCATTTTCAAACCACAGAAACTCATCTTGGTCATGTTGCCTGTAGATTTCTAATCCTGAAAGGCCAATTTGCTGTGTTTTTCGTTTTCTTTCATAATGGCTACTCTATCCAAAATCTTGATTGTATTGCATCAGAATAGACATTTGGGAAGGAAGAAGGCAAAACCAACTCAGACCCAGAAAACATTCAGCAAACTGACCCTCAAGAAACCAAAACTCAGCTGAGGCACCCAACAATAACAGCAAGCCAGAATTGGAGCAAGCAAACAGCTGTGCCCTGATTGAAAAAGACCATTCCTCTTGTACCCTGAACTGAATATGCCAGCCTCAAACCAAAGCTCACATCAGAAAATTCATTACAAACCTTGATAAATAAGAAAAATGAGAAAAAAGCCAAAGAAATGCAAGCATCCATAATGATATTGGGCTTGATTAGTCGCAAGGAAACCAGCTGTTCCCGCATTCATCCAACCCTCCAGCTGACTGCCTGTGGACTTCTGACTAAATTAACCTGAAAATCCCAGTGAAACTCAGTTTGGAGGCAATTACTATCTGTCACATCAGCCAAAGTGTTCCATTGTATTTTCCAAAACACAAAAACTCACCTTGGTCGTGTTACCTGTAGATTTATAAGCTTCAAATGCCTATGTGTTGTGTTTTTTTATTTCATAATGGCTACTCTGTCCAAACTCTTGTTTGTATTGCGTCAGAATACAAAATTTGGGAAGGAAGAAGGCAAAACCAACTCAGACCCAGAAAACATTTAGGAAATTGCCGCTCAAGAAACTACAAATCAGCTGAGGGACCCAAAACAATGACAGCAAAGCAGAATTGAAACAAGCCAACAGCTGTGCCCTATTGAAAAATACAATTTCTGGTGCCTTGAACTCAATATGCCGGCCTCAAAACCAAAGCTCACATCAGAAAATTCATTACAAACCATGACAAATAAGAAAAATCAGAAAACAGCCAAATAAATGCAAGAATCCATAATGATATAGGGCTGGATTTAGTCGCGAGGAAACCGGCTGTTCCTGGATTCATCCACCCCTCCAGCTGACTGCCTGTGGAATTCTGACTGAATTAACCTGAAAATCACAGTAAAACTCAGTTTGGAGGCAATTACTATCTGTCACCTCAGCCAAAGTGTTCCATTTGATTTTCCAAAACACAAAACCTCACCTTGGTCGTGTTACCTGTAGCTTCAAATGCCTATTTGTTGTGTTTTTTATTTCCTAATGGCTACTCTGTCCAAACTCTTGTTTGCATTGTGTCAGAATACAAAATTTGGGAAAAAGAAGGCAAAACCAACTCAGAACCAGTAAACATTTAGGAAATTGCCACTGAGGAAACCACAAATCAGCTGAGGCACCAAAACCAATGACAGCAAGCCAGAATTGGAGCAAGGCAACAGCTGTTCCCTGATTGAAAAAGACCATTCCTCAGGTTCCCTGAACTCCATATTGCAGCCTCAAAACCAAAGAATACATCAGCAAATTCATTACAAACCATGATAAATAAGAAAAATGAGAAAAATGCCAAAGAAATGCAAGAATCCATAATGATATTGGGCTTGATTTAGTCGCAAGGAAACCAGCTGTTCCCGCATTCATCCAACCCTCCAGCTGACTGCCTGTGGACTTCTGACTAAATTAACCTGAAAATCGCAGTGAAACTCAGTTTGGAGGCAATTACTATCTATAACATCAGCCAAAGTGTTCCATTGTATTTTCCAAAACACAAAAACTCACCTTGGTCGTGTTACCTGTAGATTTATAAGCTTCAAACGCCTATGTGTTGTGTTTTTTTATTTCATAATGGCTACTCTGTCCAAAATCTTGTTTGTATTGCGTCAGAATACAAAATTTGGGAAGGAAGAAGGCAAAACCAACTCAGACCCAGAAAACATTTAGGAAATTGCCGCTCAAGAAACTACAAATCAGCTGAGGGACCCAAAACAATGACAGCAAAGCAGAATTGATGCAAGCCAACAGCTGTGCCCTATTGAAAAATACAATTTCTGGTGCCTTGAACTCAATATGCCAGCCTCAAAACCAAAGCTCACATCAGAAAATTCATTACAAACCATGGCAAATAAGAAAAATCAGAAAACAGCCAAATAAATGCAAGAATCCATAATGATATAGGGCTGGATTTAGTCGCGAGGAAACCGGCTGTTCCTGGATTCATCCACCCCTCCAGCTGACTGCCTGTGGAATTCTGACTGAATTAACTTGAAAATCGCAGTGAAACTCAGTTTGGAGGCAATTAATATCTGTCACCTCAGCCAAAGTGTTCCATTTGATTTTCCAAAACACAAAACCTCACCTTGGTCGTGTTACCTGTAGCTTCAAATGCTTATTTGTTGTGTTTTTTATTTCATGATGGCTACTCTGTCCAAACTATTGTTTGCATTGTGTCAGAATACAAAATTTGGGAATAAGAAGGCAAAACCAACTCAGAATCAGTAAACATTTAGGTAATTGCCACTGAGGAAACCACAAATCAGCTGAGGCACCCAAACCAAGGACAGCAAGCCAGAATTGGAGCAAGGCAACAGCTGTTCCCTGATTGAAAAAGACCATTCCTCAGGTTCCCTGAACTCCATATTGCAGCCTCAAAACCAAAGAACACATCAGCAAATTCATTACAAACCATGACAAATAAGAAAAATGAGAAAATAGACAAAGACATGCAAGAATCCATAATGACATTGGGCTGGATTTAGTCGCAAGGAAACCGGCTGTTCCCGAATTCATCCACCACTCCAGCCGACTGCCTGTGGAATTCTGACTGAATTAACCTGAAAATCGCAGTGAAACTCAGTTTGGAGGCAATTAATATCTGTCACCTCAGCCAAAGTGTTCCATTTTATTTTCCAAAACACAAAAACTCACCAAAAGTCAGCTGAGGCACCCAAAACAAGGACAGCAAGCCAGAATTGGAGCAAGCCAACAGCTGTGCCGTGATTGAAAAAGAACCTTCGTCTTGTGCCCTGATCTCAATATGCCAGCCTCAAAACCAAAGCTCACATCAGAAAATTCATTACAAATCATGATAAATAAGGGAAATGTGAAAAAGCCAAAGAAATGCAAGAGTCCTTTGTGATATTTGGCTGGATTGAGACAGAAGGAAACTGGCTGTTTCCAGATTCATCCCCCCCTTCCACAGACTGACTTTGGAATTCTGATTGAATTCACCTCAAAATCGCACTCACACTCCATTTGGAGGGAATTAGAATCGGTCCCCTCAGCAGAAGGGTTCAGTGTCATTTTCCAAAACACAGAAACTCATCTTGCTCATGTTGCCTGTAGATTTCTAATCCTGAAAGGGTAATTTGGTGTGTTTTTTTTTTTCTTTCATAATGGCTACTCTGTCCAAAATCTTCCTTGTATTGCATCAGAATACAAAATTTGGGAATAAGAAGGCAAAACCAACTCAGACCCAGAAAACATTTAGGAAATTACCACTCAAGAATCCACAAATCGGCTGAGCGACACAAAACAATGACATCCAGCCAGAATTTGAGCAAGACAAAAGCTGTGCCCTGTTTGAAAATGTACATTCCTCCGGAGCCCTGAACTCAATATGCCAGCCTCAAAAACAAATATCACACCAGAAAATTCATTACAAACCATGATGAACAAGAAAAATGAGAAAAAAGCCAAAGAAATTCAAGAATGCATAATGATATTGGGATTGATTTAGTTGCAAGGAGACCGGATGTTCCCGGATTCATCCAACCCTCCAGCTGACTGCCTGTGGACTTCTGACTAAATTAACCTGAAAATCACAGTGAAACTCAGTTTGGAGGCAATTAATATCTGTCACCTCAGCCAAAGTATTCCATAGTATTTTCCAAAACACAAAAACTCACCTTGCTCGTGTTACCTGTAGATTTATAAGCTTCAAACGCCTATGTGTTGTGTTTTTTATTTCATAATGGCTACTCTGTCCAAACTCTTGTTAGTATTGCGTCAGAATACAAAATTTGGGAAGGAAGAAGGCAAAACCAACTCAGACCCAGAAAACATTTAGGAAATTGCTGCTCAAGAAACCTCAAATCAGCTGGGGCACATAAACCAATGACAGCAAGCAGAATTTAAGCAAGCCAACAGCTGTGCCCTGATTGAAAAAGAAGCTTTCTCTTTTGCACTGAACTCCATATTGCAGCCTCAAAACCAAAGCTCACATCAGAAACGTCATTACAAACCATGATAAATAAGAAAAATGAGAAAAAAGCCAAAGAAATGCAGGAGTTCTTAGTGATATTGGGCTTGATTTATTCCCATGTAAACGGCTGTTTCCAGATTCATCCACACCTCCCAGCTGAGTGAATGTGTATTCTGACTGAATTAACCTGGAAATCGAAGTGAAACTCAGTTTCGAGGGAATTAGAATCTGTCCCCTCAGCAGAAGTGTTCCATGACATTTTCCAAAACACAAAAACTCACCTTGCTCGTGTTACCTGTTGATTTCTAAGGTTCAAACGCCTAATGTTTTGCTTTTAATTTCATAATGGCTACTCTGTCCAAACTCTTGTTTGTATTGCGTCAGAATACAAAATTTGGGAAGGAAGAAGGCAAAACCAACTCAGACACCGAAAACATTTAGAAAATTGCCTCTCATGAAACCAAACACCGCTGAGGCACCCAAAAACTTAAAACAAGACAGAATTGGAACAAGCCAACAGCTGTGCCCTGATTGAAAAAGAACCTTCCTCTTGTGCCCTGAACTCAATATGCCAGCCTCAAAACCAAAGCTGACATCAGAAAATTCATTACAAACCAGGATAAATAAGAGAAATGTGAAAAAGCCAAAGAAATGCAAGAATCCATAATGATATTGGGCTTGATTTAGTCACAAGGAAACCGGCTGTTCCCAGATTCATCCACCACTGCAGCTGACTGCCTGTGGACTTCTGACTGAATTAACCTGAAAATCGCAGTGAAACTCAGTTTGGAGACTATTAATATCTGTCACCTCAGCCAAAGTGTTCCATTTTATTTTCCAAAACACAAAACCTCACCTTGGTCGTGTTACCTGTAGCTTCAAATGCCTACTTGTTGTGTTTTTTATTTCATAATGGCTACTCTGCCAAAACTCTTGTTTCTATGGTGTCAGAAAACAACATTTGGGAAGGAAGAAGGCAAAACCAACTCAGACCCAAAAACATTTAGGAAATTGCCGCTCAAGAAACCACAAATCGGCTGAGAGACCCAAAAAAGTGACAGCAAAGCAGAATTGAAGCAAGCCAACAGCTGTGCCCTCATTGAAAAATACAATTCCTCTGGTGCCTTGAAGTCAACATGCCAGCCTCAAAACCAAAGCTCACATCAGAAAATTCATTACAAACCAGGATAAATAAGAGAAATGAGAAAAAAGCTAAAGAAATGCAAGAATCCATAATGATATTGGGCTTGATTTAGTCACAAGGAAACCGGCTGTTCCTGGATTCATCCCCCCCTCCAGCTAACTGCCTGTGGACTTCTGACTGAATTATCCTGAAAATCACAGTGAAACTCAGTTTGGAGACTATTAATATCTGTCACCTCAGCCAAAGTGTTCCATTTGATTTTCCAAAACACAAAAACTCACCTTGGTCGTGTTACCTGTAGCTTCAAATGCCTATTTGTTGTGTTTTTTATTTCATGATGGCTACTCTGTCCAAACTATTGTTTGCATTGTGTCAGAATACAAAATTTGGGAATAAGAAGGTAAAACCAACTCAGAACCAGTAAACATTTAGGAAATTGCCACTGAGGAAACCACAAATCGGCTGAGGCACCCAAACCAATGACAGCAAGGCAGAATTGGAGCAAGCCAACAGCTGTGCCCTCATTGAAAAAGAACCATCCTCTTGTGCCCTGAACTTCATATTGAAGCCTCAAAACCAAAGCTCACATCAGAAAAGTCATTACAAACCATGATAAATGATAAATCCATAAAGATATTGGGGTTGATTTAGTCACAAGGAAACCAGCTGTTCGCGGATGCATCCACCCCTCCCGCTGACTGCCTGTGGAATTCTGAGTGAATTAAACTGAAAATCGCAGTGAAACTCAGTTAATATCTGTCACCTCAGCCAAAGTGTTCCATTTGATTTTCCAAAACACAAAAACTCACCTTGGTCGTGTTACCTGTAGATTTATATGCTTCGAACAACTTTTGTAGTGTTTTTTTATTTCATAATGGCTACTCTGTCCAAACTCTTGTTTGCATTTTGTCAGAATGCAAAATTTGGGACAAAACAATGACAGCAAGCCAGAATTGGAGCAGGCCAACAGCTGTGACCTGTTTGAAAAAGACCATTCCTCTGTTGCCCTGAACTCCTTATTGCAGCCTCAAAACCAAAGCTCACATAAGAAAATTCATTACAAACCATGATAAATAAGAAAAAGGAGAAAAATGCCAAAGAAATGCAAGAATCCATAATGATATTGGGCTTGATTTAGTCGCAAGGAAACCGGCTGTTCCCGGATTCATCCACCCCTCCAGCTGACTGCCTGTGGAATTCTGACTGAATTAACCTGAAAATCACAGTGAAACTCAGCTTGGAGGCAATTAATATCTGTCACCTCAGCCAAAGTGTTCCACGTTATTTTCCAAAACACAAAACCTCACCTTGGTCATGTTACCTGTAGATTTGTAAGCTTCAAAGCTCTTTTTGCTATGGTTTTTATTTCATAATGGCTACTCTGCCCAAACTCTTGTTTGTATTGAGTCAGTTACAAAATTAGGGAAGGAAGAAGGCAAAACCAACTCTGACTCAGAAAACATTTAGGAAATTGCCGCTCAAGAAACCACAAATTGGCTGAGGCACCCAAAACAATGATACTAAGAAAGAATTGGAGCAAGCCAACAGCTGTGCCCTGATTGAAAAAGAACCTTCCTCTTGTGCCCTGAACTCAATATGCCAGCCTCAAAACCAAAGCTCACATCAGAAAATTCATTACAAACCATGATAAATAAGAAAAATGAGAAATGAGCAAAGAAATGCGCCAGTTCTTAGTGATATTGGGTAGGATTTAGTCACAAAGAAACCGGCTATTCCCGGATTCATCCACCAATCCAGCTGACTGACTGTGGAATTCTGACTGAATTAACCTAAAAATTGCAGTGAAACTCAGTTTGGAGGCAATTACTATCTGTCACCTCAGCCAAAGTGTTCCATTTGATTTTCCAAAACAGAAAAACTCACATTGGTCGTGTTACCTGTAGATTTCTAAGCTTCAAATGCCTATTTGTTTTGTTTTTTTCTTTCATAATGGCTACTCTGTCCAAACTCTTGTGTGTATTGCCTCAGAATACAAAATTTGGGAAGTAAGAAGGCAAAACCAACTCAGACCCACAAAACATTTACGAAATTGCCGCTCAAGAAAACACATCTGCTGAGGTACCCAAAACCTTGAAAGCAAGACAGAATTAGAGCAAGTCAACAGCTGTGCCTTTTTTGAAAAAGACCATTCCTCCCATGCCCTGAACTCCATATTCCAGCCTCGAAACCAAAGCTCACATCAGAAAATTCATTACAAACCATGATAAAGAAGAAAAATGAGAAAAAAGCCAAAGAAATGCAGGAGTTCTTAGTGATATTGGGCTTGATTAATTCCCATGATAACAGCTATTTCCAGATTCATCCACACCTCCCAGCTGATTGTCTGTGGTTTCTGACAGAATTAACATGAAAATCACAGTGAACCTCAGTTTGGAGGCAATTAATATCTGTCACCTCAGCCAAAGTGTTCCATTTGATTTTCCAAAACACAAAAACTCAGCTTGTTCATGTTACCTGTAGATTTGTAAGCTCGAACGCTTTTTGTTGTGTTTTTTATTTCATAATGGCTACTCTGCCCAAACACTTGTTTGTGTTGCGTCAGAATACAAAATGTGGGAAGGAAGAAGGCAAAACCAACTCAGACCCAGAAAACATTTAGGAAATTGCCACTCAAGAAACCAAACATCAGCTGAGGCACCCAAAGCAATGACAGCAAGCCAAAATTGTAGCAAGCCAACAGCTGTGCCCTGATTGAAAAAGAACCTTCCACTTGTGCCCTGAACTCCATATTGCAGCCTCAAAACCAAAGCTCACATCAGAAAATTCATAACAAACCATGATAAATAAGGGAAATGTGAAAAAGCCAAAGAAATGCAAGAGTTCTTTGTGATATTTGGCTTGATTTATACAAAAGGAAACTGACTGTTTCCAGATTCGTCCCCCCCTTCCACAGACTGACTTTGGAATTCTGATTGAATTTACCTCAAAATCGCACTCACACTCAATTTGGAGGGAATGAGAATCTGTCCCCTCAGCAGAAGGGTTCCATGTCATTTTCCAAAACACAGAAACTCATACTGGTCGAGTTGCCTGTAGATATCTAATCCTGAAAGGGCAATTTGCTATGTTTTTTTTTTTTTTCTTTCATAATGGCTACTCTGTCAAAATCTTGCTTGTATTGCATCAGAATACAAAATTTGGGAATAAGAAGGCAAATCCTACTCAGACCCAGAAAACATTTAGGGAATTGCCACTCAAGAAACCACAAATATTCTGAGGCATCCAAAACAATGACAGCAAGCTGGAATTGGAGCAAGCCAACAGCTGTGCCCTGATTGAAAAAGAACCTTCCTCTTGTGCCCTGAACTCAATATGCCAGCCTCAAAACCAAAGCTCACATCAGAAAATTCATTACAAACCATGATAAATCAGAAAAATGAGACAAAAGCCAAAGAAATGCACGAGTTCTTCGTGATATTTGGCTGGATTTAGACACAAGGAAACTGGCTGTTTAAAGATTCATCACCCCTTCCACAGACAGACTTTGGAATTCTGATTGAATTCACCTCAAAATCGCACTCACACTCAATTTGGAGGGAATGAGAATCTGTCCCCTCAGCAGAAGGGTTCCATGTCATTTTCCAAAACACAGAAACTCATACTGGTCGATTTGCCTGTAGATATCTAATCCTGAAAGGGCAATTTGCTATGTTTTTTTTTTTTTCTTTCATTATGGCAACTCTGTCAAAATCTTGCTTGTATTGCATCAGAATACAAAATTTGGGAATAAGAAGGCAAATCCTACTCAGACCCAGAAAACATTTAGGGAATTGCCACGCAAGAAACCACAAATATTCTGAGGCATCCAAAACAATGACAGCAAGCTGGAATTGGAGCAAGCCAACAGCTGTGCCCTGATTGAAAAAGAACCTTCCTCTTGTGCCCTGAACTCAATATGCCAGCCTCAAAACCAAAGCTCACATCAGAAAATTCATTACAAACCATGATAAATCAGAAAAATGAGACAAAAGCCAAAGAAATGCACGAGTTCTTCGTGATATTTGGCTGGATTTAGACACAAGGAAACTGGCTGTTTAAAGATTCATCACCCCTTCCACAGACTGACTTTGGAATTCTGATTGAATTCACCTCAAAATCGCACTCACACTCAATTTGGAGGGAATTAGAATCTGTCCCCTCAGCAGAAGGGTTCCATGTCATTTTCCAAAACACAGAAACTCATCTTGGTCGAGTTGCCTGTAGATTTCTAATCCTGAAAGGGCAATTTGCTGTGTTTTTTTTTCTTTCATAATGGCTACTCTGTCAAAATCTTGCTTGTATTGCATCAGAATACAAAATTTGGGAATAAGAAGGCAAAACCAACTCAGACCCAGAAAACATTTAGGAAATTGCCGCTCAAGAAACCACAAATCGGCTGAGGCACCCAAAACAATGACATCCAGCCAGAATTGTAGGAAGCCAACAGCTGTGCCCTGATTGAAAAAGAACCTCCCTCTTGTGCACAAAAATTCAATATGCCAGCCTCAAAACCAAAGCTCACATCAGAAAATTCATTACAAACCATGATAAATAAGAAAAATGAGAAAAAAGCCAAAGAAATGCAGGATTTTTTAGGGATATTGGGCTTGAATTATGGCCATGTAAACGGCTGTTTCCAGATTCATCCACACCTCCCAACTGAGTGTCTTTGGTTTCTGAATGAATTAACAAAAAAATCGCAGTGAAACTCGGTTTTGGAGGCAATTAATATCTGTCACCTCAGCCATAGTGTTCAATTTTATTTTCGAAAACACAAAAACTTACTTGCTCGTGTTACCTGTACATATATAAGCTTCAAACACATATTTGTTGTGTTTTTTATTTCATAATGGCTACTCTGTCCTAACTCTTGTTTGTATTACGTCAGAATACAAAATTTTGGAAGGAAGAAGGCAAAACCAACTCAGACCCAGAAAACATGTAGGAAATTGCCGCTAAAGAAACCAAAATCAGCTGAGGCACGCAAAACAATGACAGCAAGCCAGAATTGCAACAAGCCAACAGCTGTGTCCTGTTTGAAAAAGACCATTGATCCGGTCATGTTGCCTATAGATTTCTAATCCTGAAAGGGCAATTTGCTGTGTTTTTTTTTTTTTTTCTTTCATAATGGCTACTCTGTCCAAAATCTTGCGTATGTTGCGTCAGAATACAAAATTTGGGAATAAGAAGGCAAATCCGACTCAGACCCAGAAAACATTTAGGAAACTACAACACAAGAATCCACAAATCAGCTGAGGAACCCAAAACAATGACAGCAAGCAGAATTGGAGCACGCCAACAGCTGTGCCCTGATTGAAAAAGAACCTTCCTCTTGTGCCCTGAACTCCATATTGCTGCCTCAAAACCAAAGGTCACATCAGAAAATTCATTACAAACCATGATAAATAAGAAAAATCAGAAAAAAAGCCAAAGAAATGCAAGAATCCATAATGATATTGGGCTTGATTTAGTCGCATGGAAGCCAGCAGTTCCCAGATTCATCCACGCCTAAAGCTGACTGCCTGTGGAATTCTCACAGAATTAACCCGAAAATCGCAGTGAAACTCGGTTTGGAGGCAATTAATATCTGTCACCTCAGCCAAAGTTTTCCATTTCATTTTCCAAAACAAAAAAACTCACTTTGGTCGTGTTACCTGCAGATTTAAAATCTTGAAACGCTATTTGTTGTGCTGTTTATTTCATAATGACTACTCTGTACAAACTCTTCTTTGCATTGCATCAGAATACTAAATTTGGGAAGGAAGAAGGCAAAACCAACTCAGACCCAGAAAACATTTAGGAAATTGCCACTCAAGAAACCACAAATTAGCTGCGACACCCAAAACCTTGAAAGCAAGACAGAATTGGAGCAAGACAACAGCTGTGCCCTGATTGAACAAGACCATTAATCCAGTGCCCAGAACTCCATATTGCAGCCTCAAAACCAAAGCTCCCATCAGAAAATTCATTACAAACCATGAAAAATAAGGGAAATCTGAGAAAGCCAAAGAAATTCAAGAGTCCTTTGTGATATTTGGCTGGATTTAGACAGAAGGAAATTGTCTGTTCCCGGATTCATCCCCCCCTTCCACAGACAGACTTTGGAATTCTGACTGAATTCACCTCAAAATCGCACTCTCACTCAATTTGGAGGGAATTAGAATCTGTCCCCTCAGCAGAAGGGTTCCATGTCATTTTCCAAAACACAGAAACATATCTTGGTCGTGTTGCCTGTAGATTTCTAATCCTGAAAGGGCAATTTGCTGTGTTTTTTTTTTTTTTCCTTCATAATGGCTACTCTGTCCAAAATCTTGCTTGTATTACGTCACAATACAAAATTTGGGAATAAGAAGGCAAATCCGACTCAGACACAGAAAACATTTAGGAAACTGCAGCACAAGAATCCACAAATCAGCTGAGGAACCCACAACAAGGACTGCAAGCAGAATTGCAGCAAGACAACAGCAGTGCCCTGATTGAAAAAGAACCTTCCTCTTGTGCCCTGAACTCAATATGCCAGCCTCAAAACCAAAGCTCATATCAGAAAATTCATTACAAATCATGATAAATAAGAAAAATGAGAAAAAAGCCAAAGAAATGCAAGAATCCATAATGATATTGGGCTGGATTTAGTCGCAAGGATACGGGCTGTTCCCGGATTCATCCACCCCTCCAGCTGACTGCCTGTGGAATTCTGACTGAATTTACCTGAAAATCGCAGTGAAACTCAGTTTGGAGGCAATTAATATCTGTCACCTCAGCCAAAGTGTTCCATTTGATTTTCCAAAACACAAAAACTCACCTTGGTTGTGTTACCTGTAGATTTCCAAGCTTCAAACGCCTATTTGTTGTGTTTTTTCTTTCATAATGGCTACTCTGTCCAAACTCTTGTTTGTATTGCATCAGAATACAAAATTTGGGAATAAGAAGGCAAATCCTACTCAGACCCAGAAAACATTTAGGGAATTGCCACTCAAGAAACCACAAATATTCTGAGGCATCCAAAACAATGACAGCAAGCTGGAATTGGAGCAAGCCAACAGCTGTGCCCTGATTGAAAAAGAACCTTCCTCTTGTGCCCTGAACTCAATATGCCAGCCTCAAAACCAAAGCTCACATCAGAAAATTCATAACAAACCATGATAAACAAGAAAAATGAGAAAAAAGCCAAAGAAATGCAGGAGTTCTTAGTGATGTTGGGCTTGATTTATTCCCTTGTTAATGGCTGTTTCCAGATTAATCCACACCTCCCAGCTGAGTGTCTGTGGTTTCTGTCTGAATTAACACGAAAATCGCAGTGAAACTCAGTTTGGAGGCAATTAATATCTGTCACCTCAGCCAAAGTGTTCCACTTCATTTTCCAAAACACAAAAACTCACCTTGGTCGAGTTACCTGTAGACTTCTAAGCTTCAAACACCTATTTGTTGTGTTGTTTATTTCATAATGACTACTCTGCCCAAACTCTTGTTTTTATTGCGTCAGAATACAAAATTTGGAAAGGAAGAAGTCAAAACCAATTCAGACCCAGAAAACATTTAGGAATTGCCGCTCAAGAAACCAAAAGTCAGCTGAGGTACCCAAAACAATGACAGCAAGGCAAAATGGGAGCAAGGCAACAACTGTGCCCTGGTTGAAAAAGACCATTTCTCCGGTGCCCTGAACTCCATATTGCAGCCTCAAAACCAAAGCTCACATCAGAAAATTCATTACAAACCTTGATAAATAAGGGAAATGTGAAAAAGCCAAAGAAATGCAAGAGTTCTTTGTGATATTTGGCTGGATTTACACAGAAGGAAACTGGCTGTTTAAAGATTCATCCCCCCCTTCCACAGACAGACTTTGGAATTCTGATTGAATTCACCTCAAAATCGCACTCACACTCAATTTGGAGGGAATGAGAATCTGTCCCCTCAGCAGAAGGGTTCCATGTCATTTTCCAAAACACAGAAACTCATATTGGTCGAGTTGCCTGTAGATATCTAATCCTGAAAGGGCAATTTGCTGTGTTTTTTTTTTTTTTCTTTCATAATGGCTACTCTGTCAAAATCTTGCTTGTATTGCATCAGAATACAAAATTTGGGAATAAGAAGGCAAAACCGACTCAGACCCAGAAAACATTTAAGAAATTGCCGCTAAAGAAACCACAAATCGGCTGAGGCACCCAAAACAATGACAGCAAGCCAGAATTGGAGCAAGCCAACAGCTGTGCCCTGATTGAAAAAGAACCTTCCTCTTGTGCCCTGAACTCAATATGCCAGCCTCAAAACCAAAGCTGACATCAGAAAATTCATTACAAACCATGATAAATAAGAAAAATGAGAAAAAAGCCAAAGAAATGCAGGAGTTCTTAGTAATATTGGGCTTGATTTATTGCCATCTAAATGGCTGTTTCCAGATTCATCAACCCCCCAGCTGACTGCCTGTGGAATTCTGACTGAATTAACCTGAAAATCACTGTGAAACTCAGTTTGGAGGCAATTAATATCTGTCACCTCAGCCAAAGTGTTCCATTTTATTTTCTAAAACACAAAAACTCACCTTGGTAGGATTACCTGTAGATGTCTAAGTTTCAACCTCCTATTTGGTGTGTGTTTTTTTTCATAATGGCTACTCTGTCCAAACTATTGTTTGTGTTGTGTCAGAATACATAATTTGGGAAGGAAGACGGCAAAACCAACTCAGACCCAGAAAACATTTAGGAAATTGCCGCTCAAGAAACCAAAAGTCAGCTGAGGCACCAAAAACATGGACAGTAAGCCAGAATTGGAGCACTCCAACAGCTGTGCTCTGATTGAAAAAGAACCTTCCTCTTGTGCCCTGAACTCAACATGCCAGCCTCAAAACCAAAGCTCACATCAGAAAATTCATTGCAAACGATGATAAACAAGAAAAATGAGAAAAAAGCCAAAGATATGCAGGAATTCTTAGTAATATTGGGCTTGATTTATTCCCTTATTGATGGCTGTTTCCAGATTCATCCACATGTCCCAGCTGAGTGTCTGTGGTTTCTGACTGAATTAAAATGAAATTCACAGTAAAACTTGCTTTGGATGCAATTAATATGTGTCACCTCAGCCAAAGTGTTCCATTTGATTTTCCAAAACACAAAAACTCACCTTCGTCGTGTTACCTGTGGATTTTGAAGCTTCAAAAGCCTATTTGTTGTGTTTTTTATTTCATAATGGCTACTCTGTCCAAACTCTTGTTTGTATTGCGTCAGAATACAAAATTTGGGAAGGAAGAAGGCAAAACCAACTCAGACCCAGAAAACATTTAGGAAATTGCTGCTCAAGAAACCACAAATCAGCTGAGGCACCCAAAACAATGACTGAAGCCAGAATTGTACCACACAAACAGTTGTGCCCTGATTGAAAAAGAACCATCCTCTTGTGCCCTGAACTCAATATGCCAGCCTGTGGATTTCTAAGCTTCAAACGCCTATTTGTTGTGTTTTTTAGTTCATAATGGCTACTCTGTCCAAACTCTTGTTTGTATTGCTTCAGAATACAAAATATGGGAAGGAAGGAGGAAAAACAAACTCAGACCCAGAAAACATTTAGGAATTTGTCGCTCAAGAAACCAAAAGTCAGCTGAGACACCCAAAACAATGAAAGCAAGCCAGAATTGGAGCAAGCCAACAGCTGCGCCCTGATTGAAAAATAACCATCCTCTTGTGCCCTGAACTCAATATGCCGGCCTCAAAACCAAAGTTCAATCAGAAAATTCATTACAAACCATGATAAAAAAGGGAAATGTGAAAAAGCCAAAGAAATGCAAGAGTACTTTACTGATATTTGGCTGGATTTAGACACAAGGAAACTGGCTGTTTCCAGATTCATCGCCCCTTTCACTGCCTGACTTTGGAATTCTGATGGATTTCACCTCAAAATTGCACTCACACTCATTTTCGAGGGAATTAGTATCTGTCCCCTCAGCAGAAAGGTTCCACGTCATTTTCCAAAACACAGAAACTCATCTTGGTCGTCTTGCCTGTAGATTTCTAATCCTGAAAGGGTAATTTGATGTGTTTTTTTTTTTTTTCATAATGGCTACTCTGCAAAAACTCTTGTTTGTATTGTGTCAGAATACAAAATTTGGGAAAGAAGAATGCAAAACTGACTCAGACACAGAAAACACTTTGAATGTTGCCGCTCAAGAACCACAGATCAGCTGAGGCATCCTAAACAATGACAGTAAGCCAGAATTGGAGAATACCAACAGCTGTTCCCTGATTGAAAAGTACCATCCTCTTGTTCCCTGAACTCAATATGCCAGCCTCAAAACCAAAGCTCACATCAGAAAATTCACTACAAACCATGATAAATAAGAAAAATGAGAAAAAAACCAAAGAAATGGAAGAATTTATAATGATATTTGGTTGGATTCCGTCGCAAGGAAACTGCTGTTCCCGGATTCATCCACCCCTCCAGCTGACTGCCTGTGGAATTCTGACTAAATTAACCTGAGAATCCAAGTGAAACTCAGTTGGAGGCAATTAACATCTGTCACCTCAGCGAAAGTGTTCCAATTTATTTTCAAAAACACAAAACCTCACCTTGGTCGTGTTACCTGTAGATTTCTGAGCTTCAAACACATATTTGTTGTGTTTTTCATTTCTTAATGGCTACACTGTCCAAACTCGTGTTTGTATTGCATCAGAATACGAAATTTGGGAAGGAAAAAGGCAAACCCAACTCAGAACCAGAAAACACTTAGGAAATTGCAGCTCAACACACCAAAATTGAGCTTAGGCACCCAAAACAATGACAGCAAGCCAGAATTGGAGCAAGCCAACAACTGTGTCCTGATTGAAAAAGAACCTTCCTCTTGTGCCCTGAACTCCATATGCCAGCCTCAAAACCAAAGATGACATCAGAAAATTCATTACAAACCATGATAAACAAGAAAAATGAGAAAAAAAAATGCAAGAATCCGTAATGATATTGGGCTTGATTCAGTCGCAAGGAAACTGGCTCTTCCCAGATTCATTCCGCTCTCCAGCTGACTGCCTGTGGAATTCTGACTGAATTAACCTGAAAATCGCAGTGAAACTCAGTTTGGAGGCAATTAATAACTGTCACCTCAGCCAAAGTGTTCCATTTTATTTTCCAAAACACAAAAACTCACCTTGGTCGTGTTTCCTGTAGCATCAAAGGCCAATTTGTTGTGTTTTTTATTTCAGAATGGCTACTCTGTATAAACTCTTGTTTGTATGGCATCAGAATACAAAATTTGGGAAGTAAGAAGGCAAAACCAACTCAGACCCCGAAAACATTTAAGAAATTGCCACAGAAGAAACCAGAAATTGGCTGAGGCACCCAAAACAATGACAGCAAGCCAGAATTGGAGAACGCCAACAGCTGTGCCCTGATTGAAAAAGAACCTTCCTCTTAAGCCCTGAACTCAATATGCCAGCCTCAAAACCAAAGATGACATCAGAAAATTCATGACAAACCATGATAAATAAGAAAAAGGAGAAAAAAAGCTAAAGAAATGCAAGAATCCATAATGATATTGGGCTTGATTTAGTCCCAAGGAAACCAGCTGTTCCCGGATTAATCCACCACTCCAGCTGTCTGCCTGTGGAATTTTGACGGAATTAACCTGAAAATCACAGTGAAACTCAGTTTGGAGGCAGTTAATATCTGTCATCTCAGCCAAAGTGTTCCATTTTATTTTCCAAAACACAAAAACTCACCTTGGTCGTGTAACCTGTAGATTTTTAAGCTTCAGATGCCCATTTGTTGTGTTTTGTATTTCATAATCGGTACTCTGCCCAAAGTCATGTTTGTATGGCATCGGAATAAAAAATTTGGGAAGGAGGAAGCTAAACCAAATCAGACCCAGGAAACATTTAGGAAATTGCCGCTCAACAAAGCAAAATTGAGCTGAGGCACCCAAAACAATGACAGCAAGCCAGAATTGAAGCAAGACAACAGCTGTGCCCTGTTTGAAAAAGACCATTCCTCCAGTACCCTGAACTCCATATTGCAGCCTCACAACCAAAGCTCATCTCAGAAAATTCATTACAAACCATGATAAATAATGGAAATGTGAAAAAGCCAAAGAAATGCAAGCCTATGGGATCCAAACTGAATTAACTGAATTAACCTGAAAATCGCAGTGAAACTAGTTTGGAGACCATTAATATCTGTCACCTCAGCCAAAGTGTTCCATTGTATTTTCCAAAACACAAAAACTCACCTTGGTCATGTTACCTGCAGATTTGTAAGCTTCAAACACCTATTTGTTGTGTTTTTTATTTTATAATGGCTACTCTGTCCAAAATCTTGCTTGTATTGCATCAGAATACAAAATTTGGGAAGGAAGAAGGCAAAGCCAACTCAGACCCAGAGAACATTTGGAAAATTGCCACACAAGAAACCACAAATCGGCTGAGGCACCCAAAACAATGACAGCAAGCCAGAAGTGGAGCAAGCCAACAGCTGTGCCCTGATTGAAAAAGAACCATCCTCTTGTGCCCTGAACTCCATATTACAGCCTCAAAAACAAAGCTCACATCAGAAAATTCATTACAAACCGTGATAAATAAAAAAAAGTGAAAAAATCCAAAGAAATGCAAGAATCCATAATGATATTGGGCTTGATTTAGTTGGAAGGAAACTTACTATTCCCGTATTCATCCACCCCTGCAGCTGACTGCCTGTGGAATTCAGACTGAATTAACCTGACAATCGCAGGAAGCTCAAGAAAAAAATTTCAGCTGAGTCACCCAAAACAATGACAGCAAGCCAGAATTGGAGCAAGCCAACAGCTCTGCCCTGTTTGAAAAAGACCATTCCTCCGGTGCCCTGAACTCCATATTGCACCCTCAAAACCAAAGCTCACATCAGAAAATTCATTACAAACCATGATAAATAAGGGAAATGTGAAAAAGCCAAAGAAATGCAAGAGTCCTTTGTGATATTTGGCAGGATTTAGACACAAAGAAACTGGCTTTTTCCAGATTCATCTCCCCCTTCCACAAACTGACTTTGGAATTCTGATTGAATTCACCTCAAAATCACACTCACACTCAATTTAGAGGGAATTAGAATCTGTCACCTCAGTAGAAGCGTTCCATGTCATTTTCCAAAACACAGAATCTCATCTTGGTTGTGCTGCCTATGGATTTCTAATCCTGAAAAGGCAAT
Source organism: Oryctolagus cuniculus (assembly GCF_964237555.1). Classification (NCBI taxonomy): domain Eukaryota; kingdom Metazoa; phylum Chordata; class Mammalia; order Lagomorpha; family Leporidae; genus Oryctolagus; species Oryctolagus cuniculus. The sequence goes on from NW_027208365.1 coordinate 55,277, forward strand.
TTGCTTCAAACACCTATTTGTTGTGTTTTTTATTTTATAATGGCTACTCTGTCCAAAATCTTGCTTGTATTGCATCAGAATATAAAATTTGGGAAGCAAGAAGGCAAAACCGACTCAGACCCAGAAAACATTTCGCAAATTGCCACATAAGAAACCACAAATCAGCTGAGGCACCCAAAACAATGACAAGAAGCCAGAATTTGAGGAAGCCAAAAGCTGTGCCCTGATTGAAAAAGAACCTTCCTCTTGTGCCCTGAACTCAATATGCCAGCCTCAAAACCGAAGATCACATCAGAAAATTCATTACAAACCATGATAAATAAGAAAAAGGAGAAAAAATCCGGAGAAATGGAAAATCCATAATGATATTGGGCTTGATTTAGTCACTAGGAAACCGGCTGTTCCCGGATTCATCCACCCCTGCAACTGACTGCCTGTGGAATTCTGACTGAATTAACCTGAAAATAACAGTGAAACTCAGTTTGGAGGCAATTAATATCTGTCACCTCAGCCAAAGTCTTCCATTTCATTTTCCAAAACACAAAACCTCACCTTGGTCGTGTTACCTGTAGATTTCTAAGCTTCAAATGCCTATTTGTTGTGTTTTTTATTTCATAATGGGTACTCTGCCCAAACTCTTGTTTGTATGCCTTCAGAATACAAAATTTGGGAAGGAAGAAGGAAAAACCAACTCAGACCCAGAAATCATTTAGGAAAATGCCGATCAAGAAACCACAAATCGGCTGAGGTACCCAAAACAATGACAGCAAGCCAGAATTGGAGCAGGCCAACAGCTGTGCCCTGTTTGAAAAAGAACCATCCTCTTCTGCCCTGAACTCCATATTCCAGCCTCAAAACCAAAGCTCATATCAGAAAATTCATTACAAATCATGATAAATAAGAAAAATGAGAAAAAGCCAAAGAAATGCAAGAATCCATAATGATATTGGGCTTGATTTAGTCGCAAGGAAACCGGTTGTCCCGGATTCTTCCATCCCTCCAGCTGAATGCCTGTGGAATTCTGACTGAATTAACCTGGAAATCGCAGAGAAACTCAGTTTGGAGGCAGTTAATATCTGACACCTCAGCCAAAGTGTTCCATTTGATTTTCCAAAACACAAAAACTCACCTTGGTTGTGTTACCTGTAGATTTCTAAGCTTCAAATGCCTATTTGTTGTGTTTTTTTATTTCATAATGGCTACTTTAACCAAACTCCTGTTTGTATTGCGTCAGAATACAAAATTTGGGAAGGAAGAAGGCAAAACCAACTCAGACCCAGAAATCATTAAGGAAATTGCTGCTCAAGAAACCAAAAGTCAGCTGAGGCACCCAAACCAATGACAGTAAGCCAGATTGCAGCAAGAAAAGAGGTGTGCCCTGATTACAAACAACCATCCTCTTCTGCCCAGAACTCCATATTGCAGCCTCAAAATAAAGCTCACATCAGAAAATTCATTACAAACCCGGATAAATAAGAAAAATGAGAAAAAAGCCAAAGAAATGCAAGAATCCATAATGATATTTTGCTTGATTTAGTCACAAGGAAATTGGCTCTTCCCAGATTCATACCCCCCTCCAGCTGACTGCCTGTGGAATTCTGACTGAATTAACCTGAAAATCGCAGTGAAACTCATTTTGGAGGCAATTAATGTCTGTCACCTCAGCCAAAGTGTTCCATTTGATTTTGCAAAACACAAAAACTCACCTTGGTCGTGTTACCTGTAGATTTCCAAGCTTCAAACGCGTATTTGTTGTGTTTTTTTTATTTCATAATGGCTACTCTGTCAAAACTCTTGTTTGTATTGCCTCAGAATACAACATTTGGGAAGGAAGAAGGCAAAACGAACTCAGACCCAGAAAACATTTAGGAAATTGCCACTCAACAAACCAAATTTGAGCTGAGGCACCCAAAATAATGACAGCAAGGCAGAATTAGAGCAAGTCAACAGCTGTGCATTGACTGAGAAAGAACCTTCGTCTAGTGCCCTGAACTCCATATTGCAGCCTCAAAACCAAAGGTCACATCAGAAAATTCATTACAAATCATCATAAATAAGAAAAAAGAGAAAAAAGCCAAAGCAATGCAAGAATCCATAATGATATTTGGCTTGATTCAGTCGAAAGGAAATCGGCTCTTTCCAGATTCATCCACCCCTCCATCTGACTACCTGTGGAATTTGAGAGAATTAACCTAAAAATCGCAGTGAAACTCAGTTTGGAGGCCATTAATATCTGTCTCCACAACCAAAGTGTTCCATTTTATTTTCCAAAACACAAAACCTCACCTTCGTCGTGTTACCTGTAGATTTCTGAGCTTCAAACGACTATCTGTTGTGTTTTTTATTTCATAATGGCTACTTTAACCAAACTCTTGTTTGTATTGCGTCAGAATACAACAGTTGGGAAGGAAGAAGGCAAAACCAACTCAGACCCAGAAAACATTTAGGAAATTGCCCCTGAAGAAAGCAAAAGTCAGCTGAGGTACCCAAATCAATGAAATTAAACCAGATTGGATCAAGCAAAGAGGTGTTTCCTGATTGAAAAAGAACCATCCTCTTCTGCCCTGAAGTCCATATTGCAGCCTCAAAACCAAAGCTCACATCAGAAAATTCATTACAAACCTTGATAAATAAGAAAACGGAGAAAGAAGCCAAAGAAATGCAAGAATCCATAATGACATTGGGCTTGATTCAGTCGCAAGGAAACCGGCTGTTCCCGGATCATTCACCCCTCCAGCTGACTCCCTGTGCAATTCTGACTGAATTAACCTGAAAATTGCAGTGAAACTCAGTTTGGAGGCAATTACTATCTGTCACCTCAGCCAAATTGTTTCATTTGATTTTCCAAAACACAAAACCGCACCTTGGTCATGTTACCTGTAGATTTCTAAGCTTTAAATGCCTATTTGTTGCGTTTTTTCTTTCATAATGGCTACTCTGCCCAAACTCTTGTTTGTAAGGCATCAGAATAGAAAATTTGGGAAGGAAGAAGGTAAAACGAACTCAGACCCAGAAAACATTTAGGAAATTGCCACTCAAGAAACCACAAATCAGCTGAGGCAGCCAAAACAATGACAGCATGCCAGAATTGGAGCAGGGCAACAGCTGTGCCCTGTTTGAAAAAGACCATTCTTTTAGTGCCATGAACTCCATATTGCAGCCTCAAAACCAAATTCACATCAGAAATTTCATTACAAACCATGATAAATAATGGAAATGTGAAAAAGCCAAAGAAATGCAAGAGTCCTTTGTGATATTTGGTGGGATTAGACACAAGGAAACTGGCTGTTTCCGGATTCATCCCCCCATCCACAGACTGACTTTGGAATTCTGATTGAATTCACCTCAAAATCCCACTCACATTCAATTTGGATGAATTAGTATCTGTCCCCTCAGCAGAAGGGTTCCATGTCATTTTCCAAACCACAGAAACTCATCTTGGTCATGTTGCCTGTAGATTTCTAATCCTGAAAGGCCAATTTGCTGTGTTTTTTGTTTTCTTTCATAATGGCTACACTGTCCAGAATCTTGCTTGTATTGCATGAGAATACACAATTTGGGAAGGAAGAAGGCAAAACCAACTCAGACCCAGAAAATATTCAGCAAACTGACCCTCAAGAAACCAAAAGTCAGCTGAGGAACCCAACAATGACAGCAAGCCAGAATTGGAGCAAGCCAACAACTGTGCCCTGATTGAAAAAGACCATTCCCCTTGTGCCCTGAACGCAATATACCAGCCTTAAAACCAAAGCTCACATAAGAAAATTCATTACAAACCATGATAAATTAGAAAACGGAGAAAAAAGCCAAGGAAATGCAAGAATCCATAATGATATTGGGCTTGATTCAGTCGCAAGGAAACGGGCTGTTCCCGGATTCATCCACCCCTCCAGCTGACTGCCTTTGGAATTCTGACTGAATTAACCTGGAAATCGCAGTGAAACTCAGTTTGGAGGCAATTAATATCTGTCACCTCAGCCGAAGTGTTCCATTTGATTTTCCAAAACACAAAAACTAACCTTGGTCGTGTTACCTGTAGATTTCTAAGCTTCGAACGCCTATTTGTTTTGTTTTTTTTTTTTTTTTATTTCATAATGGCTACGCAGCCCAAACTCTTGTTTGTATGGCAGCAGAAAAGAATTTTGGGAAGGAAGACTGCAAAACCAACTCAGACCCAGAAAACATTCAGGAAATTGCTGCTCAAGAAACCAAAAGTCAGCTGAGGCACCCAAAACAATGACAGCAAGCCAGAATTGGAGCTGGCCAACAGCTGTGCCCTGATTTAAAAAGACCATTCCCCCGGTGCCCTGAAGTCCATATTGCAGCCTCAAAACCAAAGCTCACATCAGAAAATTCATAACAAACCATGATAAACAAGAAAAAGGAGAAAAAAGCCAAAGAAATGCAAGAATCCATAATGATATTGGGCTTAATTTAGTCGCAAGGAAACCGGCTGTTCCCGGATGCATCCTCCCCTCCAGCTGACTGCCTGTGGAATTCTGACTGAATTAACCTCAAAATCGCAGTGAAACTCAGTTTGGAGGCAATTAATATCTGTCACCTCAGCCAAAGTGTTCCATTGTATTTTCCAAAACACAAAAACTCACCTTGGTCATGTTACCTGCAGATTTGTAAGCTTCAAACACCTATTTGTTGTGTTTTTTATTTCATAATGACTACTCTGCCCAAACTCTTGTTTGTATCGTGTCAGAATACAAAATTTGGGAAGGAAGAAGGCAAAACCAACTCAGTCCCAGAAAACATTTAGGACATTGCCGCTCAAGAAACCAAAAGTCAGCTGAGGCTCCCAAAACAATGACAGCAAGCCAGAATTGGAGCAAGCCAACATCTGTACCCTGTTTGAAACAGACCATTCCTCCGGTGCCCTGAACTCTACATTGCAACCTCAAAACCAAAGCTCACATCAGAAATTTCATTACAAACCTTGATAAATAAGGGAAATGTGAAAAAGCCAAAGAAATGCAAGAGTCCTTTGTGATACTTGGTGGGATTTAGAAACAAGGAAACTGGCTGTTTCCGGATTCATCCCTCCATCCACAGACTGACTTTGGAATTCTGATTGAATTCATCTCAAAATTGCACTCACACTCAATTTGGAGGAAATTAGTATCTGTCCCCTCAGCAGGAGTCCAAGTCATTTTCCAAAACACAGAAACTCATCTTGATTGTGCTACCTGTACAGTTCTAAACATGAAAGGCCAATTTGCTTTGTTTTTTTTTTCTTTCATAATGGCTACTCTGTCAAAATCTTGCTTGTATTGCATCAGAATACAAAATTTGGGAATAAGCAGGCAAAACTAACTCAGACCCAGAAAACATTTAGCATATTGCCACTCAAGAATCCACAAATCAGCTGAGGCACCCAAAATAATGACAGCAAGCCAGAATTGGTGCAAACCAACAGCTGTGCCCTGATTGAAAAACAACCTTCCTCTTGTGCCCTGAACTGAATATGCCAGCTTAAAACCAAAGCTCACATCAGAAAACTCATTACAAACCATGATATATAAGAAAAATGAGAAAAAGGCCAAAGAAACGCAAAATCCATAATGATATTGGGCTTGATTTATTCCTATGTAAACAGCTGTTTCCAGATTCATCCACAACTCCCAGCTGAGTGACTAGGGATTCTGACTGAATTAACCTCAAAATCGCAGTGAAATTCGGTTTGGAGACAATTAATATCTGTCACCTCAGCCAAAGTGTTCCATTTAATTTTCCAAAACAAAAAAACTCATTTTGGTCGTGTTACCTATAGATTTCTAAGCTTCAAACGCCTATTTCTTGTGTTGTTTATTTCATAATGGTTACTCTGAACAAACTCTTGCTTGTATTGCATCAGAATACAAAATTTGGGAAAGAAGAAGGCAAAACCAAATGAGACTCAGAAAACGTTTAGGAAATTGCCGCTCAAGAAACCAAAAGTCAGCTGAGGCACCCAAAACCATGACAGCAAGCCAGAATTGGAGCAAGCCAACAGCTGTGCCCTGATTGAAAAAGGCCATTCATCCGGTACACTGAACTCCATATTCCAGCCTCAAAACCAAAGCTCACATCAGGAAATTCATTACAAACCATGATAAATAAGAAAACGGAGAAAAAAGCCAAGGAAATGCAAGAACCCATAATGATATTGGGCTTCATTTAGTCGCAAGGATACGGGCTGTTCCCGGATTCATCCACCCCTCCAGCTGACTGCCTGTGGTATTCTGACTGAATTCACCTGAAAATCGCAGTGAAACTCAGTTTGGAGGCAATTACTATCTGTCACCTCAGCCAAAGTGTTCCATTGTATTTTCCAAAACACAAAACCTCACCTTGGTCATGTTACCTGTAGATTTCTAAGCTTCGATCACCTATTTGTTGTGTTTTTTATTTCATAATGGCTGCTCTGTCCAAACTCTTGTTTGTAATGCGACAGAATACAAAATTTGGGAAGGAAGAAGGCAAAACCAACTCAGACCCAGAAAACATTTAGGAAATTGCCACTCAACAAACCAAAATTGAGCTGAGGCATGCAAAACAAGACAGCAAGCCAGAATTGGAGCAAGCCAAGAGCTGTGCCCTGTTTAAAAAAAAAAAACCTTCCTCTTGTGCCCTGAACTCCATATTGCAGCCTCAAAACCAAATCTCACATCAGAAAATTCATTACAAAGCATGATAAATCCGAAAAATGAGAAAAAAGCCAAAGAAATGCAAGAGTCCTTTCTGATATTTGGCTGCATTTAGTCGCAAGGAAACCGGCTGTTCCAGGATTCATCCCCCCCTCCAGCTGACTGCCTGTGGAATTCTCACTGAATTAACCTGAAAATCGCAGTGAAACTCAGCTTGTAGGCAATTAATATCTGTCACCTCAGCCAAAGTGTTCCATTTAATTTTCCAAAACACAAGAACTCACCTTGGTCGTGTTACGAGTAGACTTATAAGTTTCAAACGACTATTTGTTGTGTTTTTTATTTCATAATGACTACTCTGCCCAAACTCTTGTTTGTATCGTGTCAGAATACAAAATTTGGGAAGGAAGAAGGCAAAACCCACTCAGTCCCAGAAAACATTTAGGACATTGCCGCTCAAGAAACCAAAAGTCAGCTGAGGCTCCCAAAACAATGACAGCAAGCCAGAATTGGAGCAAGCCAACATCTGTACCCTGTTTGAAACAGACCATTCCTCCGGTGCCCTGAACTCTACATTGCAACCTCAAAACCAAAGCTCACATCAGAAATTTCATTACAAACCATGATAAATAAGGGAAATGTGAAAAAGCCAAAGAAATGCAAGAGTCCTTTGTGATACTTGGTGGGATTTAGAAACAAGGAAACTGGCTGTTTCCGGATTCATCCCCCCATCCACAGACTGACTTTGGAATTCTGATTGAATTCATCTCAAAATTGCACTCACACTCAATTTGGAGGAAATTAGTATCTGTCCCCTCAGCAGGAGTCCAAGTCATTTTCCAAAACACAGAAACTCATCTTGATTGTGCTACCTGTACAGTTCTAAACATGAAAGGCCAATTTGCTTTGTTTTTTTTTTCTTTCATAATGGCTACTCTGTCAAAATCTTGCTTGTATTGCATCAGAATACAAAATTTGGGAATAAGCAGGCAAAACTAACTCAGACCCAGAAAACATTTAGCATATTGCCACTCAAGAATCCACAAATCAGCTGAGGCACCCAAAATAATGACAGCAAGCCAGAATTGGTGCAAACCAACAGCTGTGCCCTGATTGAAAAACAACCTTCCTCTTGTGCCCTGAACTGAATATGCCAGCTTAAAACCAAAGCTCACATCAGAAAACTCATTACAAACCATGATATATAAGAAAAATGAGAAAAAGGCCAAAGAAACGCAAAATCCATAATGATATTGGGCTTGATTTATTCCTATGTAAACAGCTGTTTCCAGATTCATCCACAACTCCCAGCTGAGTGACTAGGGATTCTGACTGAATTAACCTCAAAATCGCAGTGAAATTCGGTTTGGAGACAATTAATATCTGTCACCTCAGCCAAAGTGTTCCATTTAATTTTCCAAAACAAAAAAACTCATTTTGGTCGTGTTACCTATAGATTTCTAAGCTTCAAACGCCTATTTCTTGTGTTGTTTATTTCATAATGGTTACTCTGAACAAACTCTTGCTTGTATTGCATCAGAATACAAAATTTGGGAAAGAAGAAGGCAAAACCAAATGAGACTCAGAAAACGTTTAGGAAATTGCCGCTCAAGAAACCAAAAGTCAGCTGAGGCACCCAAAACCATGACAGCAAGCCAGAATTGGAGCAAGCCAACAGCTGTGCCCTGATTGAAAAAGGCCATTCTTCCGGTACACTGAACTCCATATTCCAGCCTCAAAACCAAAGCTCACATCAGGAAAAATTCATTACAAACCATGATAAATAAGAAAACGGAGAAAAAAGCCAAGGAAATGCAAGAACCCATAATGATATTGGGCTTCATTTAGTCGCAAGGATACGGGCTGTTCCCGGATTCATCCACCCCTCCAGCTGACTGCCTGTGGAATTCTGACTGAATTCACCTGAAAATCGCAGTGAAACTCAGTTTGGAGGCAATATATATCTTTCACCTCAGCCAAAGTGTTCCATTGTATTTTCCAAAACACAAAAACTCACCTTGGTTGTGTTACCTGTACATTTCCAAGCTTCAAACGCCTATTTGTTGTGTTTTTTATTTCATAATGGCTACTCTGTTCAAACTCTTGTTTGTATCGCATCAGAATACAAAATTTGGGAATAAGAAGGCAAATCCTACTCAGACCCAGAAAACATTTAGGGAATTGCCACTCAAGAAACCACGAATCTTCTGAGGCACCCAAAACCATGACAGCAAGCTGGAATTGGAGCAAGCCAACAGCTGTGCCCTGATTGAAACAGAACCTTCCTCTTGTGCCCTGAACTACATATTGCAGCCTCAAAACCAAAGCTCACATCAGAAATTTCATTAAAAACCATGATAAATAAGAAAAATGAGAGAAAAGCCAAAGAAATGCACGAGTTCTTAGTGATATTTGGCTGCATTTAGACACAAGGAAACTGGCTGTTTCAAGATTCATACACACCTTCCACTGACTGACTTTGGAATTCTGATTGATTTCACCTCAAAATCGCCCTCACACTCAATTTGGAGGGAATTAGAATCTGTCCCCTCAGCAGAAGGGTTCCATGTCATATTCCAAAACACAGAAACTAATCTTGATCATGTTGCCAGTAGATTTCTAATCCTGAAAGGGCAATTTCTGTGTTTTTTTTTTCTTTCATAATGGCTACTCTGTCCAAATCTTGCTTGTATTGCTCAGAATACAAAATATGGGGATAAGAAGGCAAAACCGACTCAGACCCAAAAAACATGAAGGAAATTGCCGCTCAAGAAACCACAAATCAGCTGAGGCACCCAAAACAATGACAGCAAGCCAGAATTGGAGCAAGCCAACAGCTGTGCCCTGATTGAAAAAGAACCTTCCTCTTGTGCCCTGAACTCAATATGCCAGCCTCAAAACCAAAGCTCACATCAGAAAATTCATTACAAACCATCATAAATAAGAAAAATGAGAAAAAAGCCAAAGAAGTGCAGGAGTTCTTAGTGATGTTGGGCTTGATTTATTCCCTTGTTAATGGCTGTTTCCAGATTAATCAACACCTCCCAGCTGAGTGTCTGTGGTTTCTATCCGAATTAACACGAAAATCGTAGTGAAACTCGGTTTGGAGGCAATTAATATCTGTCACCTCAGCCAAAGTGTTCCATTTGATTTTCCAAAACACAAAAACTCACCTTGGTTGAATTACCTGTAGATTTCTAAGCTTCAAACACCTATTTGTTGTGTTCTTTATTTCATAATGACTACTCTGCCCAAACTCTTGTTTTTATTGCGTCAGAATACAAAATATGGGAAGGAAGAAGCCAAAACCAATTCAGACCCAGAAAACATTTAGGAATTGCCACTCAAGAAACCAAAAGTCAGCTGAGGCACCCAAAACAATGACAGCAAGGCAAAATGGGAGCAAGGCAACAACTGTACCCTGGTTGAAAAAGACCATTCCTCCAGTGCCCTGAACTCCATATTGCAGCCTCAAAACCAACGCTCACATCAGAAAATTCATTACAAACCATGATAAATAAGGGAAATGTGAAAAAGCCAAAGAAATGCAAGAGTACTTTGTGATATTTGGCTGGATTTAGACAGAAGGAAACTGGCTGCTTAAAGATTCATCCCCCCCTTCCACAGACTGACTTTGGAATTCTGATTGAATTCACCTGAAAATCGCACTCACACTCAATTTGGAGGGAATTAGAATCTGTCCCCTCAGCAGAAGGGTTCCATGTCATTTTCCAAAACACAGAAACTCATCTTGGTCGAGTTGCCTGTAGATTTCTAATCCTGAAAGGGCAATGCGCTGTGGTTTTTTTTTTTTTTCTTTCATAATGGCTACTCTGCCAAAATCTTGCTTGTATTCCATCAGAATACAAAATTGGGGAATAAGAAGGCAAAACCGACTCAGACCCAGAAAACATTTAGGAAATTGCCGCTCAAGAAACCACAAATCGACTGAGGCAAACAAAACAATGACAGCAAGCCAGAAATGGAGCAAGCCAACAGCTGTGCCCTGATTGAAAAAGAACCTTCCTCTTGTGCCCTGAGCTCAATATACCAGCCTCAAAACCAAAGCTCACATCAGAAAATTCATTACAAACCATGATAAATAAGGGAAATGTGAAAAAGCCAAAGAAATGCAGGAGTTCTTAGTAATATTGGGCTTGATTTATTGCCATGTAAATGGCTGTTTCCAGATTCATCCACACCTCCCAGCTGAGTGTCTGTGGTTTCTGACTGAATTAACCTGAAAATCGCAGTGAAACTCGGTTTGGAGGCAATTAATATCTGTCACCTCAGCCAAAGTGTTCCATTTTATTTTCCAAAACTCAAAAACTCACCTTAGTCTTCTTACCTGTAGATTTCAAAACTTCAAATGCCTATTTGTTTTGTTTTTTCTTTCATAATTGCTACTCTCTCCAAACTCTTGTTTGTATTGCGTCAGAATACAAAATTTGGCAAGGAAGAAGGCAAAACCAACTCAGACCCAGAAAACATTTAGGAAATTGCCACTCAAGAAACAAAAAGTCAGCTGAGGAACCCACAACAATGACAGCAAGCCAGAATTGGAGAAAGCCAACAGCTGTGCCCTGATTGAAAAAGAACCTTCCGCTTGTGCCCTGAAATCAATATGCCAGCCTCAAAACCAAAGCTCACATCAGAAAATTCATTACAAACCATGATAAATAAGAAAAATGAGAAAAAAGCCAAAGAAATGCAGGAGTTCTTAGGGATACTGGGCTTGAATTATGGCCATGTAAATGGCTGTTTCCAGATTCATCCACACCTCCCAACTGAGTGTCTTTGGTTTCTGAATGAATTAATAAAAAAGTCGCAGTGAAACTCGGTTTTGGAGGCAATTAATATCTGTAACCTCAGCCAGAGTGTTCAATTTTATTTTCGAAAACACAAAAACTTACCTTGCTCGTGTTACCTGTACATATATAAGCTTCAAACGCCTATTTGTTGTGTTTTTTATTTCATAATGGCTACTCTGTCCAAACTCTTGTTTGTATTACGTCAGAATACAAAATTGGGAAGGAAGAAGACAAAACCAACTCAGACCCAGAAAACATGTAGGAAATTGCCACTAAAGAAACCAAAAACAGCTGAGGCACGCAAAACAATGACAGCAAGCCAGAATTGCAACAAGCCAACAGCTGTGTCCTGTTTGAAAAAGACCATTGATCCATTGCCCTGAACTCAATATGCCATACTCAAAACCAAAGCTCACATCAGAAAATTCATTACAAACCATGATAAATCAGACAAATGAGACAAAAGCCAAAGAAATGCACGAGTTCTTAGTGATATTTGGCTGGATTTAGACACAAGGAAACTGGCTGTTTCAAGATTCATACCCACCTTCCACTGACTGACTTTGGAATTCTGATTGATTTCACCTCAAAATCGCACTCACACTCAATTTGGAGGGAATTAGAATCTGTCCCCTCAGCAGAAGGGTTCCATGTCATTTTCCAAAACACAGAAACTAATCTTGATCATGTTGCCAGTAGATTTCTAATCCTGAAAGGGCAATTTCTGTGTTTTTTTTTTTTCTTTCATAATGGCTACTCTGTCCAAATCTTGCTTGTATTGCATCAGACTACAAAATATGGGAATAAGAAGGCAAAACCGACTCAGACCCAGAAAACATTAAGGAAATTGCCACTCAAGAAACCACAAATCAGCTGAGGCTCCCAAAACAATGACAGCAACCAGAATTGGAGAAAGCCAACAGCTGTGCCCTGATTGAAAAAGAACCTTCCTCTTGTGCCATGAACTCCATATTGCAGCCTCAAAACCAAAGCTCACATCAGAAAATTCATTACAAACCATGATGAATAAGGAAAATCAGAAAAAAGCCAAAGAAATGCAAGAATCCATAATGATATTGGGCTTGATTCAGTCACAAGGAAACCGGCTGTTCCCAGATGCATCCACCCCTCCAGCTGACTGCCTGTGGAATTCTGAGTGAATTAACCTGAAAATCGCAGTGAAACTCAGTTTGGAGGCAATTAATATCTGTCACCTCAGCCAAAGTGATCCATTTGATTTTCCAAAACACAAAAACTCACCTTGGTCCTGTTACCTGTAGATTTATATGCTTCGAACACCTTTTGTTGTGTTTTTTATTTCATAATGGCTACTCTGTCCAAACTCTTGTTTGCATTGTGTCAGAATGCAAAATTTGGGAAGGAAGAAGGCAAAACCAATTCAGACCCAGAAAACATTTAGGAAATTGCCACTCAGGAAAGCTGAAGTCAGCTGAGGCACCCAAAACAATGACAGCAAGCCAGAAGTGGAGCAAGCCAACAGCTGTACACTATTTGAAAAAGGCCACTCCTCCGGTGCCCTGAACTCCATATTGCAGCCTTAAAACCAAAGCTCACATCAGAAATTTCATTTCAAACCTTGATAAATAAGGGAAATGTGAAAGAGCCAAGGAAATGCAAGAGTCCTTTGTGATATTTGGCTGGATTTAGACAAAAGGAAATTGCCTGTTTCAACATTCATCCCCCCTTCCATAGACTGACTTTGGAATTCTGATTGAATTCACCTCAAAATCTCACTCATACTGTATTTGGAGGGAATTAGAATCTGTCCCCTCAGCAGAACGGTTCCATGTCATTTTCCAAAACACAGAAACTCATATTGGTCGTGTTGCCTGTAGAATTCTAATCCTGAAAGGGCAATTTGCTGTGTTTTTTTTTTTTCTTTCATAATGGCTACTCTGTCCAAACTCTGCTTGTATTGCATCAGAATACAAAATTTGGGAAGGTAGAAGGCAAAACCAACTCAGACCCATAAAACATTTAGGAAATTGCTGCTGAAGAAACTGCAAATCAGCTGAGGCACCCAAAACAATGACAGCAAGCCAGAATTGGAGCAAGCCAACAGCTGTGCCCTGATTGAAAAAGAACCTTCCTCTTGTGCCCTGAACTCAATATGCCAGCCTCAAAACCAAAGCTCACATCAGAAAATTCATTACAAACCATGATAAATAAGAAAAAAGAGAAAAAGCCAAAGAAATGCAAGAATCCATAATGATATTGGGCTTTTTTAGTCACAAGGAAACCAACTGTTGCAGGATTCATCCACCCCTCCAGCTGACTGCCTGTGGAATTCTGACTGAATTAACCTGATATTCGCAGTGAAACTCAGTTTAGAGGCTATTGATATCTGTCACCTCAGCCAAAGTGTTCCATTTGATTTTCCAAAACACAAAAACTCACCTTGGTCATGTTACCTGTAGATTTCTAAGCTACAAATGCCTATTTGTTTTTGTATTTTCTTTCATAATGGCTACTCTGTCCAAACTCTTGTTTGTATTGCGTCAGAATACAACATTTGGGAAGGAAGAAGGCAAAACCAACTCAGACCCAGAAAACATTTAGGAAATTGCCGCTCAAGAAACCACACATCTGCTGAGGCACCCAAAACCTTGAAAGAAAGATAGAATTGGAGCTAGACAACAGCTGTGCCCTGTTTGAAAAAGAACCTTCCTCTGGTGCCCTGAACTCAATATGCCAGCCTCAAAATCGAAGCTCACATCAGAAAATTCATTACAAACCAGGATAAATAAGAAAAATGAGAAATGAGCAAAGAAATGCGCCAGTTCTTAGTGATATTGGGTAGGATTTAGTCACAAGGAAACCAACTGTTGCAGGATTCATCCACCCCTCCAGCTGACTGCCTGTGGAATTCTGACTGAATTAACCTGATATTCGCAGTGAAACTCAGTTTAGAGGCTATTGATATCTGTCACCTCAGCCAAAGTGTTCCATTTGATTTTCCAAAACACAAAAACTCACCTTGGTCGTGTTACCTGTAGATTTCTAAGCTACAAATGCCTATTTGTTTTTGTTTTTTCTTTCATAATGGCTACTCTGTCCAAACTCTTGTTTGTATTGCCTCAGAATACAAATTTCGGAAGGAAGAAGGCAAAACCAACTCAGACCCCGAAAACATTTAGGAAATTGCCACTCAAGAAACCACACATCTGCTGAGGCACCCAAAACCTTGAAAGAAAGATAGAATTGGAGCTAGACAACAGCTGTGCCCTGTTTGAAAAAGACCATTAATCCAGTGCCCCGAACTCAACATGCCAGCCTCAAAACCAAAGCTCACATCAGAAAATTCATTACAAACCATGATAAATAAGAAAAATGCAAAAAAAGCCAAGAAATGCAAGAATCCATAATGATAATGGGCTTGATTTAGTCGCAAGGAAACCGGCTGTTTTTTTGTTGTGTTTTTTATTTCATACTGGCTACTGTGCCCAAACTCTTGTTTGCATTGTGTCAGAATACAAAATGTGGGAAGGAAGAAGGCAAAACCAACTCAGACCCAGAAAACATTTAGGAAATTGCCGCTCAAGAAACCAAAAGTCAGCTGAGGCACCCAAAGCAATGACAGCAATCCAAAATTGGAGCAAGCCAACAGCTGTGCCCTGTTTGAAAAAGACCATTCCTCCGTTACCCTGAACTCCATATTGCAGCCTCAAAACCGAAGCTCACATCAGAAAATTCATTACAAACCATGATAAATAAGGGAAATGTGAAAAAGCCAAAGAAATGCAAGAGTCCTTTGTGATATTTGAATGGATTAGACACAAGGAAACTGGCTGTATCCAGATTCATCCCCCCCTTCCACAGACTGACTTTGGAATTCTGATTGAATTTACATCAAAATCGCACTCACACTCAATTTGGAGGGAATTAGAATCTGTCCCCTCAGCAGAAGGGTTCCATGTCACTTTCCAAAACAAAGAAACTCATCTTGATCATGTTGCCTGTAGATTTCTAATCCTGAAAGGGCAATTTGCTGTGTTTTTTTTTTTTTTCTTTCATAATGACTACTCTGTCCAAAATCTTACAAACCATGATAAATAAGAAAAAGGAGAAAAAAGCCGAAGAAATACAAGAGGCTTTGTGGTATTTGGCTGGATTTAGTCACAAAGAAACCAGCTATTCCCAGATTCATCCACCCCTCCAGGTGACGGCCTGTGGAATTCTGACCTAACTAACCTGAAAATCGCAGTGAAACTCAGTTTGGAGGCAATTAATATCTGTCACCTCAGCCAAAGTGTTCCATTTGATTTTCCAAAACACAAAAACTCACCTTGGTCATGTTACCTGTAGATTTCTAAGCCTCAAACGCCTATTTGTTGTGTTTTTTATTTCATAATGGCTGCTCTGTCCTAGCTTTTGTTTGAATGGCGACAGAATATAAAATTTGGGAAGGAAGAAGGCAAAACCAACTCAGACCCAGAAAACTTTCAGGAAATTGCAGCTCAAAAAACCAAAAGTCAGCTGAGGCACACCAAACAATGACAACAAGCCAGAATTGGAGCAAGCCAACAGCTGTGCCCTGATGGAAACAGAACCTTCCTCTTGTGCCCTGAACTCCATATTGCAGCCTCAAAACCAAAGCTCACATCAGGAAATTTATTACAAACCATGATAAATAAGAAAAATGAGAAAAAAGCCAAAGAAATGGAAGAATCCATAATGATATTGGGCTTGATTTAGTCGCAAGGAAACCGGCTATTCCCGGTTTCATTAACCCTCAGCTGACTGCCTCTGGAATTCTGACTGTATTATCCTGAAAATCGCAGTGAAACTCAGTTTGGAGGCAATTAATATTTGTCACCTCAGCCAAAGTGTTCCATTGTATTTTGCAAAAGACAAAACCTCACCTTGGTCGTGTTACCTGTAGATTTCTAAGCTTCAAATGCCTATTTGTTGTGTTGTTTATTTCAAAATGGCTACTCTGTCCAAACTCTTGTTTGTATTGCGTCAGAATACAAAATTTGGGAAGGAAGAAGGCAAAACCAACTGAGATTCAGAAAACATTTAGGAAATTGCCACTCAAGAAACTGAAGGACACTGAGGCACTCAAAACCTTGAAAGCAAGACAGAATTGGATTAAGCCAACAGCTGTTACCTGATTGAAAAAGACCATTCCTCCGGTGCCCTGAAATCCATATTGCAGCCTCAAAACCAAAGCTCACATCAGAAAATTCATTACAAACCATGAAAAATAAGAAAAATCCTAAAAAATCCAAAGAAATTCAGGAGTTCTTAGTGATATTGGTCTTGAATCATTCCCTTGTTAATGGCTGTTTCCAGATTCATCCATACCTCCCAGCTGAATGTCTGTAGTTTCTGACTGAATTAACATGAAAATCACAGTGAAACTCGGTTTGGAGGCAATTACTATCTGTCACCTCAGCCAAAGTGTTCCATTTTATTTTCCAAAACACAAAAACTCACCTTGGTCGTGTTACCTGTAGATTTCTAAGCTTCAAACGGCTATTTGTTGTGTTTTTTATTTCATAATGGCTACTCTGTCTAAACTCTTGTTTATATTGTGTCAGAATACAAAATTTGGGAAGGAAGAAGGCATATCCAACTGAGACTCAGAAAACATTTAGGAAATTGCCGCTCAAGAAACCTAAAGTCAGCTGAGGCACCCAAAACAATGACAGCAATCCAGAACTTGAGCAAGCCAACAGCTGTGCCCTGATTGAAAAAGACCATTAATCCAGTGCCTGAACTCCATATTCAAGCCTCAAAACCAAAGCTCACATCAGAAAATTCATTACAAACCATGATAAATAAGAAAAATGCAAAAAAAGCCAAGAAATGCAAGAATCCATAATGATAATGGGCTTGATTTAGTCGCAAGGAAACCGGCTGTTTTTTTGTTGTGTTTTTTATTTCATACTGGCTACTGTGCCCAAACTCTTGTTTGCATTGTGTCAGAATACAAAATGTGGGAAGGAAGAAGGCAAAACCAACTCAGACCCAGAAAACATTTAGGAAATTGCCGCTCAAGAAACCAAAAGTCAGCTGAGGCACCCAAAGCAATGACAGCAATCCAAAATTGGAGCAAGCCAACAGCTGTGCCCTGTTTGAAAAAGACCATTCCTCCGTTACCCTGAACTCCATATTGCAGCCTCAAAACCGAAGCTCACATCAGAAAATTCATTACAAACCATGATAAATAAGGGAAATGTGAAAAAGCCAAAGAAATGCAAGAGTCCTTTGTGATATTTGAATGGATTAGACACAAGGAAACTGGCTGTATCCAGATTCATCCCCCCCTTCCACAGACTGACTTTGGAATTCTGATTGAATTTACATCAAAATCGCACTCACACTCAATTTGGAGGGAATTAGAATCTGTCCCCTCAGCAGAAGGGTTCCATGTCACTTTCCAAAACAAAGAAACTCATCTTGATCATGTTGCCTGTAGATTTCTAATCCTGAAAGGGCAATTTGCTGTGTTTTTTTTTTTTTTCTTTCATAATGACTACTCTGTCCAAAATCTTACAAACCATGATAAATAAGAAAAAGGAGAAAAAAGCCGAAGAAATACAAGAGGCTTTGTGGTATTTGGCTGGATTTAGTCACAAAGAAACCAGCTATTCCCAGATTCATCCACCCCTCCAGGTGACGGCCTGTGGAATTCTGACCTAACTAACCTGAAAATCGCAGTGAAACTCAGTTTGGAGGCAATTAATATCTGTCACCTCAGCCAAAGTGTTCCATTTGATTTTCCAAAACACAAAAACTCACCTTGGTCATGTTACCTGTAGATTTCTAAGCCTCAAACGCCTATTTGTTGTGTTTTTTATTTCATAATGGCTGCTCTGTCCTAGCTTTTGTTTGAATGGCGACAGAATATAAAATTTGGGAAGGAAGAAGGCAAAACCAACTCAGACCCAGAAAACTTTCAGGAAATTGCAGCTCAAAAAACCAAAAGTCAGCTGAGGCACACCAAACAATGACAACAAGCCAGAATTGGAGCAAGCCAACAGC
The DNA here is from genome assembly GCF_964237555.1 of Oryctolagus cuniculus. Lineage (NCBI taxonomy): Eukaryota > Metazoa > Chordata > Mammalia > Lagomorpha > Leporidae > Oryctolagus > Oryctolagus cuniculus. The sequence continues at coordinate 73,734 of NW_027208365.1, forward strand.
TGTGCCCTGATGGAAACAGAACCTTCCTCTTGTGCCCTGAACTCCATATTGCAGCCTCAAAACCAAAGCTCACATCAGGAAATTTATTACAAACCATGATAAATAAGAAAAATGAGAAAAAAGCCAAAGAAATGGAAGAATCCATAATGATATTGGGCTTGATTTAGTCGCAAGGAAACCGGCTATTCCCGGTTTCATTAACCCTCAGCTGACTGCCTCTGGAATTCTGACTGTATTATCCTGAAAATCGCAGTGAAACTCAGTTTGGAGGCAATTAATATTTGTCACCTCAGCCAAAGTGTTCCATTGTATTTTGCAAAAGACAAAACCTCACCTTGGTCGTGTTACCTGTAGATTTCTAAGCTTCAAATGCCTATTTGTTGTGTTGTTTATTTCAAAATGGCTACTCTGTCCAAACTCTTGTTTGTATTGCGTCAGAATACAAAATTTGGGAAGGAAGAAGGCAAAACCAACTGAGATTCAGAAAACATTTAGGAAATTGCCACTCAAGAAACTGAAGGACACTGAGGCACTCAAAACCTTGAAAGCAAGACAGAATTGGATTAAGCCAACAGCTGTTACCTGATTGAAAAAGACCATTCCTCCGGTGCCCTGAAATCCATATTGCAGCCTCAAAACCAAAGCTCACATCAGAAAATTCATTACAAACCATGAAAAATAAGAAAAATCCTAAAAAATCCAAAGAAATTCAGGAGTTCTTAGTGATATTGGTCTTGAATCATTCCCTTGTTAATGGCTGTTTCCAGATTCATCCATACCTCCCAGCTGAATGTCTGTAGTTTCTGACTGAATTAACATGAAAATCACAGTGAAACTCGGTTTGGAGGCAATTACTATCTGTCACCTCAGCCAAAGTGTTCCATTTTATTTTCCAAAACACAAAAACTCACCTTGGTCGTGTTACCTGTAGATTTCTAAGCTTCAAACGGCTATTTGTTGTGTTTTTTATTTCATAATGGCTACTCTGTCTAAACTCTTGTTTATATTGTGTCAGAATACAAAATTTGGGAAGGAAGAAGGCATATCCAACTGAGACTCAGAAAACATTTAGGAAATTGCCGCTCAAGAAACCTAAAGTCAGCTGAGGCACCCAAAACAATGACAGCAATCCAGAACTTGAGCAAGCCAACAGCTGTGCCCTGATTGAAAAAGACCATTAATCCAGTGCCTGAACTCCATATTCAAGCCTCAAAACCAAAGCTCACATCAGAAAATTCATTACAAACCATGATAAATAGAAAAATGAGAAAAAAGCCAAAGAATTGCAAGAATCCATAATGATATTGGGCTTGATTTAGCTGCAAGGAAACCGGCTGTCCCGGATTCATCCGCCCCTGCAGCTGACTGCCTGTGGAATTCTGACTGAATTAACCTGAAAATCACAGTGAAACTCAGTTTGGAGGCAATTAATATCTGTCACCTCAGCCAAAGTGTTCCATTTTATTTTCCAAAACACAAAAACTCACCTTGGTCGTGTTACCTGTAGATTTCTAAGCTTCAAACACCTATTTGTTGTGTTCTTTATTTCATAATGGCTACTGTGCCCAAACTCTTGTTTGTATTGTGGTAGAATACAAAATTTGGGAAGGAAGAAGGCAAAACCAACTCAGACCCAGAAAACATTTAGGAAATTGCCGCTCAAGAAACCAAAAGTCAGCTGAGGCACCCAAAACAATGACAGCAAGGCAAAATGGGAGCAAGGCAACAACTGTGCCCTGTTTGAAAAAGACCATTCCTCCTGTGCCCTGAACTCCATATTCCAGCCTCAAAACCAAAGCTCACATCAGAAAATTCATTACAAACCATGATAAATAAGGGAAATGTGAAAAAGCCAAAGAAATGCAAGAGTCCTTTGTGATAATTGGCTGGATTCAGACACAAGGAAACTGGCTGTTTCCAGATTCATATCCCCTTCCACAGACTGACTTTGGAATTCTGATTGAATTCACCTCAAAATCGCACTCACACTCAATTTGGAGGGAATTAGTATGTGTCCCCTCAGCAGAAGCGTTCCATGTCATTTTCCAAAACACAGAAACTCATCTTGGTCGAGTTGCCTGTAGATTTCTAATCCTGAAAGGGCAATTTGCTGTGCTATTTTTTCTTTCATAATGGCTACTCTGTCAAAATCTTGCTTGTATTGCATGAGAATACAAAATTTGGGAAGGAAGAAGGTAAAACCGACTCAGACCCCGAAAACATTTAGGAAATTACTGCTCAAGAAACCACTAATCGGCTGAGGCACCCAAAACAATGACAGCAAGCCAGAATTGGAGCAAGCCAACACCTGTGCCCTGATTGAAAAGAACCTTCCTCTTGTGCCCTGAACTCAATATGCCAGCCTCAAAACAAAAGCTCACATCAGAAAATTCATTACAAACCATGATAAATAAGAAAAATGAGAAAAAAGCCAAAGAAATGCAGGAGTTCTTAGTAATATTGGGCTTGATTTATTGCCATGTATACGGCTGTTTCCAGATTCATCCACACCTCCCAGCTGAGTGTCTGTGGCTTCTGACTGAATTAACATGAAAATAGCAGTGAAACTCGGTTTGGAGGCAATTAATATCTGTCACCTCAGCCAAAGTGTTCCATTTTATTTTCCAAAACTCAAAAACTCACCTTCGTCTTCTTACCTGTAGATTTCAAACTTGAAATTCCTATTTGTTGTGTTTTTTATTTCATAATTGCTACTCTGTCCAAACTCTTGTTTGTATTGCGTCAGAATGCAAAATTTGGGAAGGAAGAAGGCAAAACCAACTCAGACCCAGAAAACATTTAGGAAATTGCCACTCAAGAAACCAAAAGTCAGCTGAGGCACCCACAACAATGACAGCAAGCCAGAATTGAGAAAGGAAACAGCTGTGCCCTGATTGAAAAATAACCTTCCTCTTGTGCCCTAAACTCAGTATGCCAGCCTCAAAACCAAAGCTCACATCAGAAAATTCATTACAAACCATGATAAATAAGAAAAATGAGAAAAAACCTAAGAAATGCCGGAGCTCTTAGGGATATTGGGCTTGATTTATGGCCATGTAAACGGCTGTTTCCAGATTCATCCACACCTCCCAAATGAGTGTCTTTGGATTCTGAATGAATTAACAAAAAAATCGCAGTGAAACTCGGTTTTGGAGGCAATTAATATCTGTCACCTCAGCCAGAGTGTTCAATTTTATTTTCGAAAACAAAAAACTTACCTTGGTCTTGTGACCAGTACATATACAAGCTTCAAACGCATATTTGTTGTATTTTTTATTTCATAATGGCTACTCTGTCCAAACTCTTGTTTGTATTATGCCAGAATACAAAATTTGGGGAGGAAGAAGGCAAAACCAACTCAGACCCAGAAAACATTTAGGAAATTGCCGCAAAGAAACCACAAATGGGCTGAGGCACCCAAAACCTTGAAAGCAAGCCAGAATTGGAGCAAGCCAACAGCTGTGCTCTGATTGAACAAGACCATTAATCCAGTGTCCTGAACTCCATATTCCAGCCTCAAAACCAAAGCTCACAAAAAAAAATCATTACAAACAATGATAAATAAGGGAAATGTGAAAAAACCAAAGAAATGCAAGAGTCCTTTGTGATATTTGGCAGGATTTAGACACAAGGAAACTGGCTGTTTCCAGATACATCCCCCCCTTCCACAGACTGACTTTGGAATTCTGACTCAATTCACCTCAAAATCGCACTCACACTCAATTTGGAGGGAAATAGTATCTGTCACCTCAGCAGAAGTGTTCCATGTCATTTTACAAAACACAGAAACTCATCTTGGTCGTGTTGCCTATAGATTTCTAATCCTGAAAGGGCAATGCGCTGTGGTTTTTTTTTTTTTTCTTTCATAATGGCTACTCTGTCCAAAATCTTGCTTGTATTGCATCAGAATACAAAATTTGGGAATAAGAAGGCAAAGCCGACTCAGACCCAGAAAACATTTAGGAAACTGCAGAAAAAGAATCCACAAATCAGCTAAGGAACCCAAAAAAATGACAGCAAGCCAGAATTGGAGCACGCCAACAGCTGTGCCCTGATTGAAAAAGAACCTTCCTCTTGTGCCCTAAACTCAATATGCCAGCCACAAAACCAAAGCTCACATCAGAAAATTCATTTCAAACCATGATAAATAGGAAAAATCAGAAAAAAGTCAAAGAAATGCAGGAGATCTTAGTGATATTGGGCTTGATTTATTCCTAAGTAAACAGCTGTTTCCAGATTCATCCACAACTCCCAGCTGAGTGAATAGGGATTCTGACTGAATTAACCTCAAAATGGCAGTGAAATTCGGTTTGGAGACAATTAATATCTGTCACCTTAGCCAAAGTGTTCCATTTTATTTTCCAAAAATAGAAAAACTCACTTTGGTCATGTTACCTATAGATTTCAAAGCTTCAAACGCCTATTTGTTGTGTTTTTTATTTCATAATGGCTACTCTGTCCAAAATCTTGCTTGTATTGCATCAACATACAAAATTTCGGAAGGTAGAAAGCAAAGCCAACTCAGACCCAGAAAACATTTAGGAAATTGCCACTCAAGAAACCAAAAGTCAGCTGAGGCTCCCAAAACCATGACAGCAAGCCAAAAATGGAGCAGGCAATCAGCTGAGTCCTGATTGAAAAAGGCCATTCTTCCGGTACCCTGTACTCCATATTCCAGCCTCAAAACCAAAGCTCACATCAGGAAATTCATTACAAACTACGATACATAAGAAAAATGAGAAAAATGGCAAGAAATGCAAGAATCCGTAATGATATTGAGCTGGATTTAGTCGCAAGGAAACGGGCTGTTCCCGGATTCATCCACCCCTCCAACTGCCTGCCTGTGGAATTCTGACTGAATTAACCTGAAAATCACAGGGAAACTCAGTTTGGAGGCAATTAATATCTGTCACCTCAGCCAAAGTGTTCCATTTGATTTTTCATAACACAAAAACTCACCTTGGTCGTGTTATCTGTAGATTTCTAAGCTTCAAACACCTATGTGTAGTGGTTTTTATTTCATAATGGCTGCTCTGCCCAAACTCTTGTTTGTATTGTGTCAGAATACAAAATTTGGGAAGGAAGAAGGCAAAACCAACTCAGACCCAGAAAACATTTAGGAAATTGCCGCTCAAGAAATCACAAATCGGCTGAGGCACCCAAAAAAATGTCAGCATGCCAGAATTGGAGCACGCCAACAGCTGTGCCCTGATTGAAAAAGAACCTTCCTCTTGTGCCCTGAACTCAATATGCCAGCCTCAAAACCAAAGCTCACATCAGAAAATTCATTACAAACCATGATAAATAAGAAAAAAGAGAAAAAAGCCAAAGAAATGCAGGAGTTCTTAGTGATATTGGGCTTGATTTATTCCCTTATTGCTGGCTGGTTGCAGATTCATCCACAACTCCCAGCTGAGTGTCTGTGGTTTCTGACTGAATTAACATGAAAATCGCAGTGAAACTCGGTTTGGAGGCAATTAATATCTGTCACCTCAGCCAAAGTGTTCCATTTTATTTTCCAATACACAAAAACTCACCTTGGTCATGCTACCTGTAGATTTCTAAGCTTCAAATGCCTATTTCTTGTGCTGTTTATTTTATAACGAATACTCTACCAACACTCTTGTTTGTATTGCGTCAGAGTACAAAATTTGGGAAGGAAGAAGGCAAAACCAACTGAGACCCAGAAAACATTTATAAAATTGCCGCTCAAGACACCTAAAGTGAGCTGAGGCACCCAAAACAAGGACAGCAAGCCAGAATTGGAGCAAGCCAACAGCTGTGCCCTGATGGAAAAAGACCATTAATCCAGTGCCCTTACTCAATATGTGAGCCTCAAAAGCAAAATTCACATCAGAACATTCATTACAAACCATGATAAATAAGAAAAGTGAGAGAAAAGCCAAAGCAATGCAAGAATCCATAATGATATTGGGCTTGATTTAGTTGCAAGGAAACAGGCCGTTCCCGGATGCATCCTCCCCTCCAGCTGACTGCCTGTGGAATTCTGACTGAATTAACCTCAAAATCGCAGTGAAACTCAGTTTGGAGGCAATTAATATCTGTCACCTCAGCCAAAGTGTTCCATTTGATTTTCCAAAACACAAAAACTCACCTTGGTCGTGTTACCTGTAGATTTCTAAGCTTCCAACGCCTATTTGTTGTGTTTTTTATTTCATAATGGCTACTCTGCCCAAACACTTGTTTGTATTGTTGCAGAATACAAAATTTGGGAAGGAAGAAGGCAACACCAACTCAGACCCAGAAAACATTTAGGAAATTTTCACTCAAGAAACCAAAAGTCAGCTGAGGCACCCAAACGAATGACAGCAAGCCAGAATTGGAGCACGCCAACAGCTGTGCCCTGATTGAATAAGAAACTTCCTCTTATGCCCTGAACTACAAATGCCAGCCTCAAATCCAAAGCTAGCATCAGAAACTTCATTACAAACCAGGATAAATAAGAAAAATTAGAACAAAGCCAAAGAAATGCAAGAATCCATAATGATATTGGGTTTGATTTAGTTGCAAGGAAACCGGCTGTTCCCGGATTCATCCAACACTCCAGCTGACTGCCTGTGGAATTCTGACTGAATTAACCTGAAAATCGCAGTGAAACTCAGTTTGGATGCAATTAATATCTGTCATCTCAGCCAAAGTGTTCCATTGTATTTTCCAAAACACAAAAACTCACCTTGGTCATGTTACCTGTAGATTTGTAAGCTTCAAACACCTATTTGTTGTGTTTTTTATTTCATAATGGCTATTCTGTACAAACTCTTCTTTGTATTGCATCAGAATACAAAATTTGGGAAGGAAGAAGGCAAAGCCAACTCAGACCCCGAAAACATTTGGGAAATTGCCACACAAGAAACCACAAATTGGCTGAGGCACTCAAAACAATGACAGCAAGCCAGAATTGGAGCAAGCCAACAGCTGTCCCCTGATTGAAAAAGAACCATCCTCTTGTACCCTGAACTCCATATTGCAGACTCAAAACCAAAGCTCACATCAGAAAATTCATTACAAACCATGATAAATAAGGGAAATGTGAAAAAGCCAAAGAAATGCAAGAGTCCTTTTTGATATTTGGCTGGATGTAGACACAAAGAAACTGGCTGTTTCCAGATTCATCCCCCCCTTCCACAGACTGACTTTGGAATTTGGATTGAATTCACCTCAAAATCGCACTCACACTCATTTTGGAGGGAATTAGAATCTGTCCCCTCAGCAGAAGCGTTCCATGTCATTTTCCAAAACACAGAATCTCATCTTGGTTGTGTTGCCTATGGATTTCTAATCCTGAAAGGTCAATTTGCTGTGTTTTTTTTTTTTCTTTCATAATGGCTACTCTGTCCAAAATCTTGCTTGTATTGCATCAGAATACAAAATTTGGGAAGGAAGAAGGCAAAACCAACTCAGACCCCGAAAACATTTAGGAAATTGCCACTCAAGAAACCACAAATCAGCTGAGGCACCCAAAACAATGACAGCAAGCCAGAAGTGGAGCAAGCCAACAGCTGTGCCCTGATTGAAAAAGAACCTTCCTCTTGTGCCCTGAAGTCAATATGCCAGCCTCAAAACCAAAGCTCACATCAGAAAATTCATTACAAACCATGATAAATAAGAAAAAAGAGAAAAAAGCCAAAAAAATGCAAGAATCCATAATGATATAGGGCTTGATTTAGTCGCTAGGAAACCGGCTGTTCCTGGATTCATCCACCCCTCCAGCTGACTGCCTGTGGAATTCTGACTGAATTTACCTGAAAATCGCAGTGAAACTCAGTTTGGAGGCCATTAATATCTGTCACCTCAGCCAAAGTATTCCATTTTATTTTCATAAACACAAAAACTCACCTTGGTCATGTTACCTGTAGATTTCTAAGCTTCCAACGCCTATTTGTTGTGTTTTTTATTTCATAATGGCTATTCTGTACAAACTCTTCTTTGCATTGCATCAGAATACAAAATTTGGGAAGGAAGAAGGCAAAGCCAACTCAGACCCCGAAAACATTTGGGAAATTGCCACACAAGAAACCACAAATCGGCTGAGGCACTCAAGACAATGACAGCAAGCCTTAATTGGAGCAAGCCAACATCTGTGTCCTGATTGAAAATGAACCATCCTCTTGTGCCCTGAACTCCATATTGCTGCCTCAAAACCAAAGCTCACATCAGAAAATTCATTACAAACCATGATAAATAAGAAAAAAGAGAAAAAAGCCAAAGAAATGCAAGAATCCATAATCATATTGGGTTTGATTTAGTTGCAAGGAAACCGGCTGTTCCCAGATTCATCCACCCCTCCAGCTGACTGCCTGTGGAATTCTGACTGAATTAACCTGACAATCGCAGTGAAACTCAAGAAACCAAATTTCAGCTGAGGCACCCAAAACAAAGACAATAGCCAGAATTGGAGCACACCAACAGCTGTGCCCTGTTTGAAAAAGACCATTCCTCCAGTGCCCTGAACGCCATATTGCAGCCTCAAAACCAAAGCTCACATCAGAAAATTCATTACAAACCATGATAAATAAGGGAAATGTGAAAAAGCCAAAGAAATGCAAGAGTCCTTTTTGATATTTGGCTGGATGTAGACACAAAGAAACTGGCTGTTTCCAGATTCATCCCCCCCTTCCACAGACTGACTTTGGAATTTGGATTGAATTCACCTCAAAATCGCACTCACACTCATTTTGGAGGGAATTAGAATCTGTCCCCTCAGCAGAAGCGTTCCATGTCATTTTCCAAAACACAGAATCTCATCTTGGTTGTGTTGCCTATGGATTTCTAATCCTGAAAGGTCAATTTGCTGTGTTTTTTTTTTTCTTTCATAATGGCTACTCTGTCCAAAATCTTGCTTGTATTGCATCAGAATACAAAATTTGGGAAGGAAGAAGGCAAAACCAACTCAGACCCCGAAAACATTTAGGAAATTGCCACTCAAGAAACCACAAATCAGCTGAGGCACCCAAAACAATGACAGCAAGCCAGAAGTGGAGCAAGCCAACAGCTGTGCCCTGATTGAAAAAGAACCTTCCTCTTGTGCCCTGAAGTCAATATGCCAGCCTCAAAACCAAAGCTCACATCAGAAAATTCATTACAAACCATGATAAATAAGAAAAAAGAGAAAAAAGCCAAAAAAATGCAAGAATCCATAATGATATAGGGCTTGATTTAGTCGCTAGGAAACCGGCTGTTCCTGGATTCATCCACCCCTCCAGCTGACTGCCTTTGGAATTCTGACTGAATTTACCTGAAAATCACAGTGAAACTCAGTTTGGAGGCCATTAATATCTGTCACCTCAGCCAAAGTATTCCATTTTATTTTCATAAACACAAAAACTCACCTTGGTCATGTTACCTGTAGATTTCTAAGCTTCCAACGCCTATTTGTTGTGTTTTTTATTTCATAATGGCTATTCTGTACAAACTCTTCTTTGCATTGCATCAGAATACAAAATTTGGGAAGGAAGAAGGCAAAGCCAACTCAGACCCCGAAAACATTTGGGAAATTGCCACTCAAGAAACCACAAATAGGCTGAGGCACCCAAAACAATGACAGCAAGCCAGAATTGGAGCAAGCCAACAGCTGTGCCCTGATTGAAAAAGAACCTTCCTCTTGTGCCCTGAACTCAATATGCCAGCCTCAAAACCAAAGCTCACATCTGAAAATTCATTACAAACCATGATATATAAGGGAAATGTGAAAAAGCCAAAGAAATGCAAGAGTCCTTTGTGATATTTGGCTGGATTTAGACACAAAGAAACTGGCTGTTTCCAGATTCATCCCCCCCTTCCACAGACGGACTTTGGAATTCTGATTGAATTCACCTCAAAATCGCTCTCACACTCCATTTGGAGGGAATTAGAATCTGTCACCTCAGCAGAAGCGTTCCATGTCATTTTCCAAAACACAGAATCTCATCTTGCTTGTGTTGCCTATGGATTTCTAATCCTGAAAGGTCAATTTGCTGTGTTTTTTTTTTTTCTTTCATAATGGCTACTCTGTCCAAAATCTTGCTTGTATTGCATCAGAATACAAAATTTGGAAGGAAGAAGGCAAAACCAACTCAGACCCCGAAAACATTTAGGAAATTGCCACACAAGAAACCGCAAATCAGCTGAGGCACCCAAAACAATGACAGCAAGCCAGAATTGGAGCAAGCCAACAGCTGTGCCCTGATTGAAAAAGAACCTTCCTCTTGTGCCCTGAACTCAATATTCCAGCCTCAAAACCAAAGCTCACATCAGAAAATTCATTAAAAACCATGATAAATAAGAAAAAAGTGAAAAAGCCAAAGAAATGCAAGAATCCATAATGATATTGGGATTTTTTTTAGTTGCAAGGAAACCGGCTGTTCCCAGATTCATCCACCACTAAAGCTGACTGCCTGTGGAATTCTGACTGAATTAATCTGACAATCCCAGTGAAACTCAAGAAACCAAATTTCAGCTGAGGCACCCAAAACAAAGACAATAGCCAGAATTGGAGCACACCAACAGCTGTGCCCTGTTTGAAAAAGACCATTCCTCCGGTGCCCTGAACTCTATATTGCAGCCTCAAAACCAAAGCTCACATCAGAAAATTCATTACAAACCATGATAAATAAGGGAAATGTGAAAAAGCCAAAGAAATGCAAGAGTCCTTTGTGATATTTGGCTGGATTTAGACACAAAGAAACTGGCTGTTTCCAGATTCATCCCCCCCTTCCAAAGACTGACTCTGGAATTCTGATTGAATTCACCTCAAAATCGCACTCACACTCATTTGGGAGGGAATTAGAATCTGTCCCCTCAGCAGAAGCGTTCCATGTCATTTTCCAAAACACAGAAACTCATCTTCGTCGTGTTGCCTGTAGATTTCTAATCCTGAAAGGGCAATGCGCTGTGTTTTTTTTTTTTTTTTTTACTTTCATAATGGCTACTCTCCAAAATCTTGCTTGTATTGCATCAGAATACAAAATTTGGGAATAAGAAGGCAAAACCGACTCAGACCCAGAAAACATTTAGGAAATTGCCACTCAAGAAACCACAAATCGGCTGAGGCACCCAAAACAATGACAGCAAGCCAGATTGGAGCAAGCCAACAGCTGTGCCCTGATTGAAAAAGACCATTCCTCAGGTGCCCTGAACTCTATATGCCAGCCTCAAAACCAAAGCTCACATCAGAATATTCATTACAAAGCATAATAAATAAGGGAAATGTAAAAAAGCCAAAGAAATGCAAGAGTCCTTTGTGATATTTGGCAGGATTTAGACACAAAGAAACTGGCTGTTTCCAGATTCATCCCCCCCTTCCACAGACTGACTTTGGAATTCTGATTGAATTCACCTCAAAATCGCTCTCACACTCCATTTGGAGGTAATTAGAATCTGTCACCTCAGCAGAAGCGTTCCTTGTCATTTTCCAAAACACAGAATCTCATCTTGCTTGTGTTGCCTATGGATTTCTAATCCTGAAAGGTCAATTTGCTGTGTTTTTTTTTTTTCTTTCATAATGGCTACTCTGTCCAAAATCTTGCTTGTATTGCATCAGAATACAAAATTTGGAAGGAAGAAGGCAAAACCAACTCAGACCCCGAAAACTTTTAGGAAATTGCCACACAAGAAACCGCAAATCAGCTGAGGCACCCAAAACAATGACAGCAAGCCAGAATTGGAGCAAGCCAACAGCTGTGCCCTGATTGAAAAAGAACCATCCTCTTGTGCCCTGAACAAAATATGCCAGCCTCAAAACCAAAGCTCACATCAGAAAATTCATTACAAACCATGATAAATAAGAAAAAAGTGAAAAAGCCAAAGAAATGCAAGAATCCATAATGATATTGGGTTTTTTTTTTAGTTGCAAGGAAACCGGCTGTTCCCAGATTCATCCACCACTAAAGCTGACTGCCTGTGGAATTCTGACTGAATTAATCTGACAATCCCAGTGAAACTCAAGAAACCAAATTTCAGCTGAGGCACCCAAAACAAAGACAATAGCCAGAATTGGAGCACACCAACAGCTGTGCCCTGTTTGAAAAAGACCATTCCTCCGGTGCCCTGAACTCTATATTGCAGCCTCAAAACCAAAGCTCACATCAGAAAATTCATTACAAACCATGATAAATAAGGGAAATGTGAAAAAGCCAAAGAAATGCAAGAGTCCTTTGTGATATTTGGCTGGATGTAGACACAAAGAAACTGGCTGTTTCCAGATTCATCCCCCCCTTCCAAAGACTGACTCTGGAATTCTGATTGAATTCACCTCAAAATCGCACTCACACTCATTTGGGAGGGAATTAGAATCTGTCCCCTCAGCAGAAGCGTTCCATGTCATTTTCCAAAACACAGAAACTCATCTTGGTCGTGTTGCCTGTAGATTTCTAATCCAGAAAGGGCAATGCGCTGTGTTTTTTTTTTTTTTTTTTTTTTACTTTCATAATGGCTACTCTCCAAAATCTTGCTTGTATTGCATCAGAATACAAAATTTGGGAATAAGAAGGCAAAACCGACTCAGACCCAGAAAACATTTAGGAAATTGGCACTCAAGAAACCACAAATCGGCTGAGGCACCCAAAACAATGACAGCAAGCCAGAATTGGAGCAAGCCAACAGCTGCGCCCTGATTGAAAAAGAACCTTCCTCTTGTGCCCTGAACTCAATATGCCAGCCTCAAAACCAAAGCTCACATCAGAAAATTCATTACAAACCATGATAAATAAGGGAAATGTGAAAAAGCCAAAGAAATGCAAGAGTCCTTTGTGATATTTGGCAGGATTTAGACACAAAGAAACTGGCTGTTTCCAGATTCATCCCCCCCTTCCACAGACTGACTTTGGAATTCTCATTGAATTCACCTCAAAATCACTCTCACACTCCATTTGGAGGGAATTAGAATCTGTCACCTCAGCAGAAGCATTCCCTGTCATTTTCCAAAACACAGAATCTCATCTTGCTTGTGTTGCCTATGGATTTCTAATCCTGAAAGGTCAATATGCTGTTTTTTTTTTTTTCTTTCATAATGGCTACTCTGTCCAAAATCTTGCTTGTATTGCATCAGAATACAAAATTTGGGAAGGAAGAAGGCAAAATCAACTCAGACCCCGAAAACATTTAGGAAATTGCCACACAAGAAACCGCAAATCAGCTGAGGCACCCAAAACAATGACAGTAAGCCAGAAGTGGAGCAAGCCAACAGCTGTGCCCTGATTGAAAAAGAACCTTCCTCTTGTGCCCTGAAGTCAATATGCCAGCCTCAAAACCAAAGCTCACATCAGAAAATTCATTACAAACCATGATAAATAAGAAAAAAGAGAAAAAGCCAAAGAAATGCAAGAATCCATAATGATATTGGGTTTTTTTTTAGTTGCAAGGAAACCGGCTGTTCCCAGATTCATCCACCACTAAAGCTGACTGCCTGTGGAATTCTAACTGAATTAACCTGACAATCCCAGTGAAACTCAAGAAACCAAATTTCAGCTGAGGCACCCAAAACAAAGACAATAGCCAGAATTGGAGCACACCAACAGCTGTGCCCTGTTTGAAAAAGACCATTCCTCCGGTGCCCTGAACTCTATATTGCAGCCTCAAAACCTAAGCTCACATCAGAAAATTCATTACAAACCATGATAAATAAGGGAAATGTGAAAAAGCCAAAGAAATGCAAGAGTCCTTTGTGATATTTGGCAGGATTTAGACACAAAGAAACTGGCTATTTCCAGATTCATCCCCCCCTTCCACAGACTGACTCTGGAATTCTGATTGAATTCACCTCAAAATCGCACTCACACTCATTTGGGAGGGAATTAGAATCTGTCCCCTCAGCAGAAGCGTTCCATGTCATTTTCCAAAACACAGAAACTCATCTTGGTCGTTTTGCCTGTAGATTTCTAATCCTGAAAGGGCAATGCGCTGTGTTTTTTTTTTTTTTTTCTTTCATAATGGCTACTCTCCAAAATCTTGCTTGTATTGCATCAGAATACAAAATTTGGGAATAAGAAGGCAAAACCGACTCAGACCCAGAAAACATTTAGGAAATTGCCACTCAAGAAACCACAAATCGGCTGAGGCACCCAAAACAATGACAGCAAGCCAGATTGGAGCAAGCCAACAGCTGTGCCCTGATTGAAAAAGACCATTCCTCAGGTGCCCTGAACTCTATATGCCAGCCTCAAAACCAAAGCTCACATCAGAATATTCATTACAAAGCATAATAAATAAGGGAAATGTAAAAAAGCCAAAGAAATGCAAGAGTCCTTTGTGATATTTGGCAGGATTTAGACACAAAGAAACTGGCTGTTTCCAGATTCATCCCCCCCTTCCACAGACTGACTTTGGAATTCTGATTGAATTCACCTCAAAATCGCTCTCACACTCCATTTGGAGGTAATTAGAATCTGTCACCTCAGCAGAAGCGTTCCTTGTCATTTTCCAAAACACAGAATCTCATCTTGCTTGTGTTGCCTATGGATTTCTAATCCTGAAAGGTCAATTTGCTGTGTTTTTTTTTTTTCTTTCATAATGGCTACTCTGTCCAAAATCTTGCTTGTATTGCATCAGAATACAAAATTTGGAAGGAAGAAGGCAAAACCAACTCAGACCCCGAAAACATTTAGGAAATTGCCACACAAGAAACCGCAAATCAGCTGAGGCACCCAAAACAATGACAGCAAGCCAGAATTGGAGCAAGCCAACAGCTGTGCCCTGATTGAAAAAGAACCATCCTCTTGTGCCCTGAACAAAATATGCCAGCCTCAAAACCAAAGCTCACATCAGAAAATTCATTACAAACCATGATAAATAAGAAAAAAGTGAAAAAGCCAAAGAAATGCAAGAATCCATAATGATATTGGGTTTTTTTTTTAGTTGCAAGGAAACCGGCTGTTCCCAGATTCATCCACCACTAAAGCTGACTGCCTGTGGAATTCTGACTGAATTAATCTGACAATCCCAGTGAAACTCAAGAAACCAAATTTCAGCTGAGGCACCCAAAACAAAGACAATAGCCAGAATTGGAGCACACCAACAGCTGTGCCCTGTTTGAAAAAGACCATTCCTCCGGTGCCCTGAACTCTATATTGCAGCCTCAAAACCAAAGCTCACATCAGAAAATTCATTACAAACCATGATAAATAAGGGAAATGTGAAAAAGCCAAAGAAATGCAAGAGTCCTTTGTGATATTTGGCTGGATGTAGACACAAAGAAACTGGCTGTTTCCAGATTCATCCCCCCCTTCCAAAGACTGACTCTGGAATTCTGATTGAATTCACCTCAAAATCGCACTCACACTCATTTGGGAGGGAATTAGAATCTGTCCCCTCAGCAGAAGCGTTCCATGTCATTTTCCAAAACACAGAAACTCATCTTGGTCGTGTTGCCTGTAGATTTCTAATCCAGAAAGGGCAATGCGCTGTGTTTTTTTTTTTTTTTTTTTTTTACTTTCATAATGGCTACTCTCCAAAATCTTGCTTGTATTGCATCAGAATACAAAATTTGGGAATAAGAAGGCAAAACCGACTCAGACCCAGAAAACATTTAGGAAATTGGCACTCAAGAAACCACAAATCGGCTGAGGCACCCAAAACAATGACAGCAAGCCAGAATTGGAGCAAGCCAACAGCTGCGCCCTGATTGAAAAAGAACCTTCCTCTTGTGCCCTGAACTCAATATGCCAGCCTCAAAACCAAAGCTCACATCAGAAAATTCATTACAAACCATGATAAATAAGGGAAATGTGAAAAAGCCAAAGAAATGCAAGAGTCCTTTGTGATATTTGGCAGGATTTAGACACAAAGAAACTGGCTGTTTCCAGATTCATCCCCCCCTTCCACAGACTGACTTTGGAATTCTCATTGAATTCACCTCAAAATCACTCTCACACTCCATTTGGAGGGAATTAGAATCTGTCACCTCAGCAGAAGCATTCCCTGTCATTTTCCAAAACACAGAATCTCATCTTGCTTGTGTTGCCTATGGATTTCTAATCCTGAAAGGTCAATATGCTGTTTTTTTTTTTTTCTTTCATAATGGCTACTCTGTCCAAAATCTTGCTTGTATTGCATCAGAATACAAAATTTGGGAAGGAAGAAGGCAAAATCAACTCAGACCCCGAAAACATTTAGGAAATTGCCACACAAGAAACCGCAAATCAGCTGAGGCACCCAAAACAATGACAGTAAGCCAGAAGTGGAGCAAGCCAACAGCTGTGCCCTGATTGAAAAAGAACCTTCCTCTTGTGCCCTGAAGTCAATATGCCAGCCTCAAAACCAAAGCTCACATCAGAAAATTCATTACAAACCATGATAAATAAGAAAAAAGAGAAAAAGCCAAAGAAATGCAAGAATCCATAATGATATTGGGTTTTTTTTTAGTTGCAAGGAAACCGGCTGTTCCCAGATTCATCCACCACTAAAGCTGACTGCCTGTGGAATTCTAACTGAATTAACCTGACAATCCCAGTGAAACTCAAGAAACCAAATTTCAGCTGAGGCACCCAAAACAAAGACAATAGCCAGAATTGGAGCACACCAACAGCTGTGCCCTGTTTGAAAAAGACCATTCCTCCGGTGCCCTGAACTCTATATTGCAGCCTCAAAACCTAAGCTCACATCAGAAAATTCATTACAAACCATGATAAATAAGGGAAATGTGAAAAAGCCAAAGAAATGCAAGAGTCCTTTGTGATATTTGGCAGGATTTAGACACAAAGAAACTGGCTATTTCCAGATTCATCCCCCCCTTCCACAGACTGACTCTGGAATTCTGATTGAATTCACCTCAAAATCGCACTCACACTCATTTGGGAGGGAATTAGAATCTGTCCCCTCAGCAGAAGCGTTCCATGTCATTTTCCAAAACACAGAAACTCATCTTGGTCGTTTTGCCTGTAGATTTCTAATCCTGAAAGGGCAATGCGCTGTGTTTTTTTTTTTTTTTTCTTTCATAATGGCTACTCTCCAAAATCTT
This sequence comes from Oryctolagus cuniculus, assembly GCF_964237555.1. Taxonomy (NCBI): domain Eukaryota; kingdom Metazoa; phylum Chordata; class Mammalia; order Lagomorpha; family Leporidae; genus Oryctolagus; species Oryctolagus cuniculus. The sequence goes on from NW_027208365.1 coordinate 90,685, forward strand.
GCTTGTATTGCATCAGAATACAAAATTTGGGAATAAGAAGGCAAAACCGACTCAGACCCAGAAAACATTTAGGAAATTGCCACTCAAGAAACCACAAATCGGCTGAGGCACCCAAAACAATGACAGCAAGCCAGAAGTGGAACAAGCCAACAGCTGTGCCCTGATTGAAAAAGAACCTTCCTCTTGTGCCCTGAACTCAATATGCCAGCCTCAAAACCAAAGCTCACATCAGAAAATTCATTACAAACCATGTTAAATAAAAAAAAAGAGAAAAAGCCAAAGAAATGCAAGAATCCATAATGATATTGGGTTTGATTTAGTTGCAAGGAAACCGGCTGTTCCCAGATTCATCCACCCCTCCAGCTGACTGCCTGTGGAATTCTGACTGAATTAACCTGAAAATCACAGTGAAACTCAGTTTGGAGGCAAGTAATATCTGTCACCTCAGCCAAAGTGTTCCACTTATTTTTCCAAAACAAAAAAACTCACCTTGGTCATTTTACCTGTAGATTTCTAAGCTTCAAATGCCTATTTGTTGTGTTTTTTATTTCATAATGGCTACTCTACACAAACTCTTCTTTGCATTGCATCAGAATACAAAATTTGGGAAGGAAGAAGGCAAAGCCAACTCAGACCCAGAAAACATTTGTGAAATTGCCACACAGAAACCACAAATCGGCTGAGGCACTCAAAACAATGACAGCAAGACAGAAGTGGAGCAAGCCAACAGCTGTGCCCTGATTGAAAAAGACCATTCCTCTGGTGCCCTGAACTCTATATTGCAGCCTCAAAACCAAAGCTCACATCAGGAAATTCATTACAAACCATCATAAATAAGGGAAATGTGAAAAAGCCAAAGAAATGCAAGAGTCCTTTTTGATATTTGGCTGGATTTAGACACAAAGAAACTGGCTGTTTCCAGATTCATCCCCCTCTTCCACAGACTGACTCTGGAATTCTGATTGAATTCACCTCAAAATCGCACTCACACTCATTTTGGAGGGAATTAGAATCTGTCCCCTCAGCAGAAGAGTTCTATGTCATTTTCCAAAACACAGAAACTCATCTTGGTCATGTTGACTGTAGATTTCTAATCCTGAAAGGCCAAAGCGCTGTGTTTTTTTTTTTTTTCTTCCATAATGGCTACTCTCCAAAACATGCGTGTATTGCATCAGAATACAAAATTTGGGAAGGAAGAAGGAAAAACCAACTCAGACCCAGAAAACATTTAGGAAATTGCCACTCAAGAAACCACAAATTGGGTGAGGCAACGAAAACAATGACAGCAAGCCAGAATTGGAGCAAGCCAACAGCTGTGCCCTGATTGAAAAAGAACCTTCCTCTTGAGCCCTGAACTCAATATGCCAGCCTCAAAACCAAAGCTCACATCAGAAAATTCATTACAAACCATGATAAATAAGAAAAATGAGAAAACAGCCAAAAAAATGCAAGAATCCATAATGATATTGGACTTGATTTAGTCTCAAGAATACCGAATGATCCCGGATTCATCCACCCCTGCAGCTGATGCCTGTGGAATTCTGACTGAATTAACCTGAAAATCGTAGTGAAACTCAGTTTGGAGGGAATTAATATCTGTCACCTCAGCCAAAGTGTTCCATTTTATTTTCCAAAACACAAAAACTCACCTTGGTCGTGTTACCTATAGATTTATATGCTTCAAATGCCTATTTGTTGTGTTTTGTATTTCATAATGGCTACTCTGTCCAAACTCTTGGTTCTGTTGCGTCCGAATCACAAAATTTGGGAACGAAGAAGGCAAAACCAACTCAGACCCAGAAAACATTTAGGAAATTGCCACACAAGAAAACACAAATCGGCTGAGGCACCCAAAACAATGACAGCAAGCCAGAAGTGGAGCAAGCCAACAGCTGTGCCCTGATTGAAAAAGAACCTTCCTCTTGTGCCCTGAACTCAATATGCCAGCCTCAAAACCAAAGCTCACATCAGAAAATTCATAACAAACCATGAAAAAAAGAAAAATGAGAAAAAAGCCAAAGAAATGCAGGAGTTCTTAGTGATATTGGGCTTGATTTAGTGGCAAGGAAACAGGCTGTTCCCAGATTCATCCAACCCTCCAGCCAACTGCCTGTGGAATTCTGACTGAATTAACCTGAAAATCGCAGTGAAACTCACTTTGGAGGCAATTAATATCTGTCACCTCAGCCAAATTGTTCCATTTTATTTTGCAAAACACAAAAACTCACCTTGGTAGTGTTACCTGTAGATTTCTAAGCTTCAAACGCCTATTTGTTGTGTTTTTTTATTTCATAATGGCTACTCTGCCGAAACTCTTGTTGTATTGCGTCATAATACAAAATTTGGGAAGGAAGAAGGCAAAGCCAACGCAGACCCAGAAAACATTTAGGAAATTGCCACACAACAAACCACAAATCGGCTGAGGCACCCAAAACAATGACAGCAAGCCAAAATTGGAGCAAGCCAACAGCTTTACCCTGTTTGAAAAAGACCATTCCTTCAGTGCCCTGAACTCCTTATTGCAGCCTCAAAACCAAAGCTCACATCAGAAAATTCATTACAAACCATGATAAATAAGGGAAATGTGAAAAAACCAAAGAAATGCAAGAGTCCTTTGTGATATTTGGCAGGATTTAGACACAAGGAAACTGGCGGTTTCCAGATTCATCCCCCCCTTCCACAGACTGACTTTGGAATTCTGATTCAATTCACCTCAAAATCACTCTCACACTCAATATGGAGGGAATTAGAATCTGTCAACTCAGCAGAAGCGTTCCATGTCGTTTTTAAAAACACAGAAACTCATCTTGGTTGTGTTGCCTATAGATTTCTAATCCTGAAAGGGCAATTTGCTGTGTTTTTTTTTTTTTTTCTTTCATAATGGCTACTCTGTCCAAAATCTTGCTTGTATTGCATCAGAATACAAAATTTGGGAATAAGAAGACAAAACCGACTCAGACCCAGAAAACGTTTTGGAAATTGCTACTCAAGAAACCAAAAGTCAGCTGAGGCACCCAAAACAATGACAGCAAGCCAGAAGTGGAGCACGCCAACAGCTGTGCCCTGATTGAAAAAGAACCATCCTCTTGTGCCCTGAACAAAATATGCCAGCCTCAAAACCAAAGCTCACATCAGAAAATTCATTACAAACCATGATAAATAAGAAAAAAGAGAAAAAGCCAAAGAAATGCAAGAATCCATAATGATATTGAGTTTTTTTTAGTTGCAAGGAAACCGGCTGTTCCCAGATTTATCCACCACTAAAGCTGACTGCCTGTGGAATTCTGACTGAATTAACCTGACAATCGCAGTGAAACTCAAGAAACCAAATTTCAGCTGAGGCACCCAAAACAAAGACAATAGCCAGAATTGGAGCACACCAACAGCTGTGCCCTGTTTGAAAAAGACCATTCCTCCGGTGCCCTGAACTCTATATTACAGCCTCAGAACCAAAGCTCACATCAGAAAATTCATTACAAACCATGATAAATAAGGGAAATGTGAAAAAGCCAAAGAAATGCAAGAGTCCTTTGTGATATTTGGCAGGATTTAGACACAAAGAAACTGATGTTTCCAGATTCATCCCCCCCTTCCACAGACTGACTCTGGAATTCTGATTGAATTCACCTCAAAATCGCACTCACACTCATTTGGGAGGGAATTAGAATCTGTCCCCTCAGCAGAAGCGTTCCATGTCATTTTCCAAAACACAGAAACTCATCTTGGTCGTTTTGCCTGTAGATTTCTAATCCTGAAAGGGCAATGCGCTGTGTTTTTTTTTTTTTTTTCTTTCATAATGGCTACTCTCCAAAATCTTGCTTGTATTGCATCAGAATACAAAATTTGGGAATAAGAAGGCAAAACCGACTCAGACCCAGAAAACATTTAGGAAATTGCCACTCAAGAAACCACAAATCGGCTGAGGCACCCAAAACAATGACAGCAAGCCAGAAGTGGAACAAGCCAACAGCTGTGCCCTGATTGAAAAAGAACCTTCCTCTTGTGCCCTGAACTCAATATGCCAGCCTCAAAACCAAAGCTCACATCAGAAAATTCATTACAAACCATGTTAAATAAAAAAAAAGAGAAAAAGCCAAAGAAATGCAAGAATCCATAATGATATTGGGTTTGATTTAGTTGCAAGGAAACCGGCTGTTCCCAGATTCATCCACCCCTCCAGCTGACTGCCTGTGGAATTCTGACTGAATTAACCTGAAAATCACAGTGAAACTCAGTTTGGAGGCAAGTAATATCTGTCACCTCAGCCAAAGTGTTCCACTTATTTTTCCAAAACAAAAAAACTCACCTTGGTCATTTTACCTGTAGATTTCTAAGCTTCAAATGCCTATTTGTTGTGTTTTTTATTTCATAATGGCTACTCTACACAAACTCTTCTTTGCATTGCATCAGAATACAAAATTTGGGAAGGAAGAAGGCAAAGCCAACTCAGACCCAGAAAACATTTGTGAAATTGCCACACAGAAACCACAAATCGGCTGAGGCACTCAAAACAATGACAGCAAGACAGAAGTGGAGCAAGCCAACAGCTGTGCCCTGATTGAAAAAGACCATTCCTCTGGTGCCCTGAACTCTATATTGCAGCCTCAAAACCAAAGCTCACATCAGGAAATTCATTACAAACCATCATAAATAAGGGAAATGTGAAAAAGCCAAAGAAATGCAAGAGTCCTTTTTGATATTTGGCTGGATTTAGACACAAAGAAACTGGCTGTTTCCAGATTCATCCCCCTCTTCCACAGACTGACTCTGGAATTCTGATTGAATTCACCTCAAAATCGCACTCACACTCATTTTGGAGGGAATTAGAATCTGTCCCCTCAGCAGAAGAGTTCTATGTCATTTTCCAAAACACAGAAACTCATCTTGGTCATGTTGACTGTAGATTTCTAATCCTGAAAGGCCAAAGCGCTGTGTTTTTTTTTTTTTTCTTCCATAATGGCTACTCTCCAAAACATGCGTGTATTGCATCAGAATACAAAATTTGGGAAGGAAGAAGGAAAAACCAACTCAGACCCAGAAAACATTTAGGAAATTGCCACTCAAGAAACCACAAATTGGGTGAGGCAACGAAAACAATGACAGCAAGCCAGAATTGGAGCAAGCCAACAGCTGTGCCCTGATTGAAAAAGAACCTTCCTCTTGAGCCCTGAACTCAATATGCCAGCCTCAAAACCAAAGCTCACATCAGAAAATTCATTACAAACCATGATAAATAAGAAAAATGAGAAAACAGCCAAAAAAATGCAAGAATCCATAATGATATTGGACTTGATTTAGTCTCAAGAATACCGAATGATCCCGGATTCATCCACCCCTGCAGCTGATGCCTGTGGAATTCTGACTGAATTAACCTGAAAATCGTAGTGAAACTCAGTTTGGAGGGAATTAATATCTGTCACCTCAGCCAAAGTGTTCCATTTTATTTTCCAAAACACAAAAACTCACCTTGGTCGTGTTACCTATAGATTTATATGCTTCAAATGCCTATTTGTTGTGTTTTGTATTTCATAATGGCTACTCTGTCCAAACTCTTGGTTCTGTTGCGTCCGAATCACAAAATTTGGGAACGAAGAAGGCAAAACCAACTCAGACCCAGAAAACATTTAGGAAATTGCCACACAAGAAAACACAAATCGGCTGAGGCACCCAAAACAATGACAGCAAGCCAGAAGTGGAGCAAGCCAACAGCTGTGCCCTGATTGAAAAAGAACCTTCCTCTTGTGCCCTGAACTCAATATGCCAGCCTCAAAACCAAAGCTCACATCAGAAAATTCATAACAAACCATGAAAAAAAGAAAAATGAGAAAAAAGCCAAAGAAATGCAGGAGTTCTTAGTGATATTGGGCTTGATTTAGTGGCAAGGAAACAGGCTGTTCCCAGATTCATCCAACCCTCCAGCCAACTGCCTGTGGAATTCTGACTGAATTAACCTGAAAATCGCAGTGAAACTCACTTTGGAGGCAATTAATATCTGTCACCTCAGCCAAATTGTTCCATTTTATTTTGCAAAACACAAAAACTCACCTTGGTAGTGTTACCTGTAGATTTCTAAGCTTCAAACGCCTATTTGTTGTGTTTTTTTATTTCATAATGGCTACTCTGCCGAAACTCTTGTTGTATTGCGTCATAATACAAAATTTGGGAAGGAAGAAGGCAAAGCCAACGCAGACCCAGAAAACATTTAGGAAATTGCCACACAACAAACCACAAATCGGCTGAGGCACCCAAAACAATGACAGCAAGCCAAAATTGGAGCAAGCCAACAGCTTTACCCTGTTTGAAAAAGACCATTCCTTCAGTGCCCTGAACTCCTTATTGCAGCCTCAAAACCAAAGCTCACATCAGAAAATTCATTACAAACCATGATAAATAAGGGAAATGTGAAAAAACCAAAGAAATGCAAGAGTCCTTTGTGATATTTGGCAGGATTTAGACACAAGGAAACTGGCGGTTTCCAGATTCATCCCCCCCTTCCACAGACTGACTTTGGAATTCTGATTCAATTCACCTCAAAATCACTCTCACACTCAATATGGAGGGAATTAGAATCTGTCAACTCAGCAGAAGCGTTCCATGTCGTTTTTAAAAACACAGAAACTCATCTTGGTTGTGTTGCCTATAGATTTCTAATCCTGAAAGGGCAATTTGCTGTGTTTTTTTTTTTTTTTCTTTCATAATGGCTACTCTGTCCAAAATCTTGCTTGTATTGCATCAGAATACAAAATTTGGGAATAAGAAGACAAAACCGACTCAGACCCAGAAAACGTTTTGGAAATTGCTACTCAAGAAACCAAAAGTCAGCTGAGGCACCCAAAACAATGACAGCAAGCCAGAAGTGGAGCACGCCAACAGCTGTGCCCTGATTGAAAAAGAACCATCCTCTTGTGCCCTGAACAAAATATGCCAGCCTCAAAACCAAAGCTCACATCAGAAAATTCATTACAAACCATGATAAATAAGAAAAAAGAGAAAAAGCCAAAGAAATGCAAGAATCCATAATGATATTGAGTTTTTTTTAGTTGCAAGGAAACCGGCTGTTCCCAGATTTATCCACCACTAAAGCTGACTGCCTGTGGAATTCTGACTGAATTAACCTGACAATCGCAGTGAAACTCAAGAAACCAAATTTCAGCTGAGGCACCCAAAACAAAGACAATAGCCAGAATTGGAGCACACCAACAGCTGTGCCCTGTTTGAAAAAGACCATTCCTCCGGTGCCCTGAACTCTATATTACAGCCTCAGAACCAAAGCTCACATCAGAAAATTCATTACAAACCATGATAAATAAGGGAAATGTGAAAAAGCCAAAGAAATGCAAGAGTCCTTTGTGATATTTGGCAGGATTTAGACACAAAGAAACTGATGTTTCCAGATTCATCCCCCCCTTCCACAGACTGACTCTGGAATTCTGATTGAATTCACCTCAAAATCGTACTCACACTCATTTTGGAGGGAATAAGAATATGTCCCCTCAGTAAAAGCGTTCCATGTCATTTTCCAAAACACAGAAACTCATCTTGGTCGTGTTGCCTGTAGATTTCTAATCCTGAAAGGGCAATGCGCTGTGGTTTTTTTTTTTTTTTCTTTCATAATGGCTACTCTCCAAAATCTTGCTTGTATTGCATCAGAATACAAAATTTGGGAATAAGAAGGCAAAACCGACTCAGACCCAGAAAACATTTAGGAAATTGCCACTCAAGAAACCACAAATCGGCTGAGGCACCCAAAACAATGACAGCAAGCCAGAAGTGGAGCAAGCCAACAGCTGTGCCCTGATTGAAAAAGACCATTCCTCCGGTGCCCTGAACTGTATATTGCAGCCTCAAAACCAAAGCTCACATCAGAATATTCATTACAAAGCATGATAAATAAGGGAAATGTGAAAAAGCCAAAGAAATGCAAGAGTCCTTTGTGATATTTGGCAGGATTTAGACACAAAGAAACTGGCGGTTTCCAGATTCATCCCCCCTTCCACAGACTGACTTTGGAATTCTGATTGAATTCACCTCAAAATCGCTCTCACACTCCATTTGGAGGGAATTAGAATCTGTCCCCTCAGCAGAAGCATTCCATGTCATTTTCCAAAACACAGAATCTCACCTTGGTTGTGTTGCCTATGGATTTCAAATCCTGAAAGGTCAATTTGCTGTGTTTTTTTTTTTTCTTTCATAATGGCTACACTGTCCAAAAGCTTGCTTGTATTGCATCAGAATACAAAATTTGGGAAGGAAGAAGGCAAAACCAACTCAGACCCCGAAAACATTTAGGAAATTGCCACACAAGAAACCGCAAATCAGCTGAGGCACCCAAAACAATGACAGCAAGCCAGAAGTGGAGCAAGCCAACAGCTGTGCCCTGATTGAAAAAGAACCTTCCTCTTGTGCCCTGAACTCAATATGCCAGACTCAAAACCAAAGCTCACATCAGAAAATCCATTACAAACCATGATAAATAAGGGAAATGTGAAAAAGCCAAAGAAATCCAAGAGTCCTTTGTGATATTTGGCAGGATTTAGACACAAAGAAACTGGCTTTTTCCAATTCATCCCCCCCCCTTCCACAGACTGACTTTGGAATTCTGATTGAATTCACCTCAAAATCGCTCTCACACTCCATTTGGAGGGAATTAGAATCTGTCCCCTCAGCAGAAGCGTTCCCTGTCATTTTCCAAAACACAGAATCTCATCTTGGTTGTGTTGCCTATGGATTTCTAATCCTGAAAGGTCAATTTGCTGTGTTTTTTTTTTTCTTTCATAATGGCTACTCTGTCCAAAATCTTGCTTGTATTGCATCAGAATACAAAATTTGGGAAGGAAGAAGGCAAAACCAACTCAGACCCCGAAAACATTTAGGAAATTGCCACACAAGAAACCGCAAATCAGCTGAGGCACCCAAAACAATGACAGCAAGCCAGAAGTGGAGCAAGCCAACAGCTGTGCCCTGATTGAAAAAGAACCTTCCTCTTGTGCCCTGAAGTCAATATGCCAGCCTCAAAACCAAAGCTCACATCAGAAAATTCATTACAAACCATGATAAATAAGAAAACGGAGAAAAAAGCCAAAGAAATGCAAGAATCCATAATGATATTGGGTTTTTTTTAGTTGCAAGGAAACCGGCAGTTCCCAGATTCATCCACCACTAAAGCTGACTGCCTGTGGAATTCTGACTGAATTGACCTGACAATCCCAGTGAAACTCAAGAAACCAAATTTCAGCTGAGGCACCCAAAACAAAGACAATAGCCAGAATTGGAGCACACCAACAGCTGTGCCCTGTTTGAAAAAGACCATTCCTCCGGTGCCCTGAACTCTATATTGCAGCCTCAAAACCAAAGCTCACATCAGAATATTCATTACAAAGCATGATAAATAAGGGAAATGTGAAAAAGCCAAAGAAATGCAAGAGTCCTTTGTGATATTTGGCAGGATTTAGACACAAAGAAACTGGCGGTTTCCAGATTCATCACCCCCTTCCACAGACTGACTTTGGAATTCTGATTGAATTCACCTCAAAATCACTCTCACACTCCATTTGGAGGGAATTAGAATCTGTCCCCTCAGCAGAAGCGTTCCATGTCATTTTCCAAAACACAGAATCTCACCTTCGTTGTGTTGCCTATGGATTTCAAATCCTGAAAGGTCAATTTGCTGTGTTTTTTTTTTTTCTTTCATAATGGCTACACTGTCCAAAAGCTTGCGTGTATTGCATCAGAATACAAAATTTGGGAATGAAGAAGGCAAAACCAACTCAGACCCCGAAAACATTTAGGAAATTGCCACACAAGAAACCACAAATCAGCTGAGGCACCCAAAACAATGACAGCAAGCCAGAAGTGGAGCAAGCCAACAGCTGTGCCCTGATTGAAAAAGAACCTTCCTCTTGTGCCCTGAACTCAATATGCCAGCCTCAAAACCAAAGCTCACATCAGAAAATTCATTACAAACCATGATAAATAAGAAAAAAGAGAAAAAAGCCAAAAAAATGCAAGAATCCATAATGATATAGGGCTTGATTTAGTCGCTAGGAAACCGGCTGTTCCCGGATTCATCCACCCCTCCAGCTGTCTGCCTGTGGAATTCTGACTGAATTAACCTGAAAATCACAGTGAAACTCAGTTTGGAGGCAATTAATATCTGTCACCTCAGCCAAAGTGTTCCATTTTATTTTCATAAACACAAAAACTCACCTTGGTCATGTTACCTGTAGATTTCTAAGCTTCAAACGCCTATTTGTTGTGTTTTTTCTTTCATAATAGGTATTCTGTACAAACTCTTCTTTGCATTGCATCAGAATACAAAATTTGGGAAGGAAGAAGGCAAAGCCAACTCAGACCCCGAAAACATTTGGGAAATTGCCACACAAGAAACCACAAATCGGCTGAGGCACTCAAAACAATGACAGCAAGCCAGAAGTGGAGCAAGCCAACAGCTGTGCCCTGATTGAAAAAGAACCATCCTCTTGTGCCCTGAACTCCATATTGCAGCCTCAAAACCAAAGCTCACATCAGAAAATTCATTACAAACCATGATAAATAAGAAAAAAGAGAAAAATCCAAAGAAATGCAAGAATCCATAATGATATTGGGTTTGATTTAGTTGCAAGGAAACCGGCTGTTCCCAGATTCATCCACCACTAAAGCTGACTGCCTGTGGAATTCTTACTGAATTAACCTGACAATCCCAGTGAAACTCAAGAAACCAAATTTCAGCTGAGGCACCCAAAACAATGACAGCAAGCCAGAATTGGAGCAAGCCAACAGCTGTGCCCTGATTGAAAAAGAACCATCCTCTTGTGCCCTGAACTCAATATGCCAGCCTGAAAACCAAAGCTCACATCAGAAAATTCATTACAAACCATGATAAATAAGGGAAATATGAAAAAGCCAAAGAAATGCAAGAGTCCTTTGTGATACTTGGCAGGATTTAGACACAAAGAAACTGGCTTTTTCCAGATTCATCCCCCCCTTCCACAGACTGACTTTGTAATTCTGATTGAATTCACCTCAAAATCGCTCTCACACTCCATTTGGAGGGAATTAGAATCTGTCCCCTCAGCAGAAGCGTTCCATGTCATTTTCCAAAACACAGAATCTCATCTTGGTTGTGTTGCCTATGGATTTCTAATCCTGAAAGGTCAATTTGCTGTGTTTTTTTTTTTTCTTTCATAATGGCTACTCTGTCCAAAATCTTGCTTGTATTGCATCAGAATACAAAATTTGGGAATAAGAAGGCAAAACCGACTCAGACCCCGAAAACATTTAGGAAATTGGCACTCAAGAAACCACAAATCAGCTGAGGCACCCAAAACAATGATAGCAAGCCAGAAGTGGAGCAAGCCAACAGCTGTGCCCTGATTGAAAAAGAACCTTCCTCTTGTGCCCTGAAGTCAATATGCCAGCCTCAAAACCAAAGCTCACATCAGAAAATTCATTACAAACCATGATAAATAAGAAAAATACAAAAAAAGCCAAAGAAATGCAAGAATCCATAATGATATAGGGCTTGATTTAGTCGCTAGGCAACTGGCTGTTCCCGGATTCATCCACCCCTCCAGCTGACTGCCTGTGGAATTCTGACTGAATTAACCTGAAAATCACAGTGAAACTCAGTTTGGAGGCAATTAATATCTGTCACCTCAGCCAAAGTGTTCCATTTTATTTTCATAAACACAAAAACTCACCTTGGTCATGTTACCTGTAGATTTCTAAGCTTCAAACGCCTATTTGTTGTGTTTTTTCTTTCATAATAGGTATTCTGTACAAACTCTTCTTTGCATTGCATCAGAATACAAAATTTGGGAAGGAAGAAGGCAAAGCCAACTCAGACCCCGAAAACATTTGGGAAATTGCCACACAAGAAACCACAAATCGGCTGAGGCACTCAAAACAATGACAGCAAGCCAGAAGTGGAGCAAGCCAACAGCTGTGCCCTGATTGAAAAAGAACCATCCTCTTGTGCCCTGAACTCCATATTGCAGCCTCAAAACCAAAGCTCACATCAGAAAATTCATTACAAACCATGATAAATAAGAAAAAAGAGAAAAATCCAAAGAAATGCAAGAATCCATAATGATATTGGGTTTGATTTAGTTGCAAGGAAACCGGCTGTTCCCAGATTCATCCACCACTAAAGCTGACTGCCTGTGGAATTCTGACTGAATTAACCTGACAATCCCAGTGAAACTCAAGAAACCAAATTTCAGCTGAGGCACCCAAAACAAAGACAATAGCCAGAATTGGAGCACACCAACAGCTGTGCCCTGTTTGAAAAAGACCATTCCTCCGGTGCCCTGAACTCCATATTCCAGCCTCAAAACCAAAGCTCACATCAGAAAATTCATTACAAACCATGATAAATAAGGGAAATGTGAAAAAGCCAAAGAAATGCAAGAGTCCTTTTTGATATTTGGCAGGATTTAGATACAAAGAAACTGGCGGTTTCCAGATTCATCCCCCCCTTCCACAGACTGACTTTGGAATTCTGATTGAATTCACCTCAAAATCGCACTCACACTCCATTTGGAGGGAATTAGAATCTGTCCCCTCAGCAGAAGCGTTCCATGTCATTTTCCAAAACACAGAAACTCATCTTGGTCGTGTTGCCTGTAGATTTCTAATCCTGAAAGGTCAATGCGCTGTGTTTTTTTTTTTTTTCTTTCATAATGGCTACTCTCCAAAATCTTGCTTGTATTGCATCAGAATACAAAATTTGGGAATAAGAAGGCAAAACCGACTCAGACCCAGAAAACATTTAGGAAATTGCCACTCAAGAAACCACAAATCGGCTGAGGCACCCAAAACAATGACAGCAAGCCAGAATTGGAGCAAGCCAACAGCTGCGCCCTGATTGAAAAAGAACCTTCCTCTTGTGCCCTGAACTCAATATGCCAGCCTCAAAACCAAAGCTCACATCAGAAAATTCATTACAAACCATGATAAATAAGAAAAAAGAGAAAAAAGCCAAAGAAATGCAAGAGTCCTTTGTGATTTTTGACTGGATTTAGACACAAAGAAACTGGCTGTTTCCAGATTCATCCCCCCCTTCCACAGACTGACTTTGGAATTCTCATTGAATTCACCTCAAAATCGCTCTCACACTCCATTTGGAGGGAATTAGAATCTGTCACCTCAGCAGAAGCGTTCCCTGTCATTTTCCAAAACACAGAATCTCACGTTGGTTGTGTTGCCTATGGATTTCTAATCCTGAAAGGTCAATTTGCTGTGTTTTTTTTTTTTTCATTCATAATGGCTACTCTGTCCAAAAGCTTGCTTGTATTGCATCAGAAAACAAAATTTGGGAATAAGAAGGCAAAACCAACTCAGACCACGAAAACATTTAGGAAATTGCCACTCAAGAAACCACAAATCAGCTGAGGCACCCAAAACAATGACAGCAAGCCAGAATTGGAGCACACCAACAGCTGTGCCCTGATTGAAAAAGAACCTTCCTCTTGTGCCCTGAACTCAATATGCCAGCCTCAAAACCAAAGCTCACATCAGAAAATTCATTACAAACCATGATAAATAAGGGAAATGTGAAAAAGTCAAAGAAATGCAAGAGTCCTTTTTGATATTTGGCTGGATTTAGACACAAAGAAACTGGCTGTTTCCAGATTCATCCCCCCCTTCCACAGACTGACTCTGGAATTCTGATTGAATTCACCTCAAAATCACACTCACACTCATTTTGGAGGGAATTAGAATCTGTCCCCTCAGCAGAAGGGTTACATGTCATTTTCCAAAACACAGAAACTCATCTTGGTCGTGTTGCCTGTAGATTTCTAATCCTGAAAGGGCAATTCGCAGTGTTTTTTTTTTTTTTTTCTTTCCTAATGGCTACTCTCCAAAATCTTGCTTGTATTGCATCAGAATACAAAATTTGGGAAAAAGAAGGCAAAACCGACTCAGACCCAGAAAACATTTAGGAAATTGCCACTCAAGAAACCACAAATCGGCTGAGGCACCCAAAACAATGACAGCAAGCCAGAAGTGGAGCAAGCCAACAGCTGTGCCCTGATTGAAAAAGAACCTTCCTCTTGTGCCCTGAACTCAATATGCCAGCCTCAAAACCAAAGCTCACATCAGAAAATTCATTACAAACCATGATAAATAAGAAAAAAGAGAAAAAAGCCAAAGAAATGCAAGAGTCCTTTGTCGTATTTGGCAGGATTTAGACACAAAGAAACTGGCTGTTTCCAGATTCATCCCCCCTTTCCACAGACTGACTTTGGAATTCTGATTGAATTCACCTCAAAATCGCACTCACACTCCATTTGGAGGGAATTAGAATCTGTCACCTCAGCAGAAGCATTCCATGTCATTTTCCAAAACACAGAATCTCATCTTGGTTGTGTTGCCTATGGATTTCTAATCCTTAAAGGTCAATTTGCTGTTTTTTTTTTTTTCTTTCATAATGGCTACTCTGTCCAAAATCTTGCTTGTATTGCATCAGAATACAAAATTTGGGAAGGAAGAAGGCAAAACCAACTCAGACCCCGAAAACATTTGGGAAATTGCCACACAAGAAACCGCAAATCAGCTGAGGCACCCAAAACAATGACAGCAAGCCTGAAGTGGAGCAAGCCAACAGCTGTGCCCTGATTGAAAAACAACCTTCCTCTTGTGCCCTGAACTCAATATGCCAGCCTCAAAACCAAAGCTCACATTAGAAAATTCATTACAAACCATGATAAATAAGAAAAATAGAAAAAAAGCCAAAGAAATACAAGAATCCATAATGATAAAAGCCTTGATTTAGTTGCTAGGAAACCGGCTGTTCCCGGATTCATCCACCCCTCCAGCTGACTGCCTGTGGAATTCTGACTGAATTAACCTGAAAATCACAGTGAAACTCAGTTTGGAGGCAGTTAATATCTGTCACCTCAGCCAAAGTGTTCCATTTTTTTTTCCAAAACACAAAAACTCACCTTGGTCATGTTACCTGTAGATTTCTAAGCTTCAAATGCCTATTTGTTTTGTTTTTTATTTCATAATGGCTACTCTCTACACACTCTTCTTTGCATTGCATCAGAATACAAAATTTGGGAAGGAAGAAGGCAAAGCCAACTCAGACCCTGAAAACATTTGGGAAATTGCCACACAAGAAACCACAAATCGGCTGAGGCACTCAAAACAATGACAGCAAGCCAGAAGTGGAGCAAGCCAACAGCTGTGCCCTGATTGAAAAAGAACCATCCTCTTGTGCCCTGAACTCCATATTGCAGCCTCAAAACCAAAGCTCACATCAGAAAATTCATTACAAACCATGATAAATAAGAAAAAAGTGAAAAAGCCAAAGAAATGCAAGAATCCATAATGATATTGGGTTTGATTTAGTTGCAAGGAAACCGGCTGTTCCCAGATTCATCCACCACTAAAGCTGACTGCCTGTGGAATTCTGACTGAATGAACCTGACAATCGCAGTGAAACTCAAGAAACCAAATTTCAGCTGAGGCACCCAAAACAAAGACAATAGCCAGAATTGGAGCACACCAACAGCTGTGTCCTGTTTGAAAAAGACCATTCCTCAGGTGCCCTGAACTCTATATTGCAGCCTCAAAACCAAAGCTCACATCAGAAAATTCATTACAAACCATGATAAATAAGGGAAATGTGAAAAAGCCAAAGGAATGCAAGAGTCCTTTGTGATATTTGGCTGGATTTAGACACAAAGAAACTGGCTGTTTCCAGATTCATCCCCCTCTTCCACAGACTGACTCTGGAATTCTGATTGAATTCACCTCAAAATCGCACTCACACTCATTTTGGAGGGAATTAGAATCTGTCCCCTCAGCAGAAGCGTTCTATGTCATTTTCCAAAACACAGAAACTCATCTTGGTTGTGTTGCCTGTAGATTTCTAATCCTGAAAGGTCAATGCGCTGTGGTTTTTTTTTTTTTCTTTCATAATGGCTACTCTCCAAAACATGCTTGTATTGCATCAGAATACAAAATTTGGGAATAAGAAGGCAAAACCGACTCAGACCCAGAAAACATTTAGGAAATTGGCACTCAAGAAACCACAAATCGGCTGAGGCACCCAAAACAATGACAGCAAGCCAGAAGTGGAGCAAGCCAACAGCTGCGCCCTGATTGAAAAAGAACCTTCCTCTTGTGCCCTGAACTCAATATGCCAGCCTCAAAACCAAAGCTCACATCAGAAAATTCATTACAAACCATGATAAATAAGAAAAATGAGAAAAAAGCCAAAAAAATGCAAGAATCCATAATGATATTGGACTAGATTTAGTCTCAAGAAAACCGAATGTTCCCGCATTCATCCACCCCTCCAGCTGATGCCTGTGGAATTCTGACTGAATTAACCTGAAAATCGTAGTGAAACTCAGTTTGGAGGGAATTAATATCTGTCACCTCAGCCAAAGTGTTCCATTTTATTTTCCAAAACACAAAAACTCACCTTGGTCGTGTTACCTGTAGATTTATATTCTTCAAATGCCTAATTGTAATGTTTTTTATTTCATAATGGCTACTCTGTCCAAACTCTTGTTTGTGTTGCGTCAGAATTACAAAATTTGGGAAGGAAGAAGGGAAAACCAACTCAGACCCAGAAAACATTTAGGAAATTGCCACACAAGAAACCACAAATCGGCTGAGGCACCCAAAACAATGACAGCAAGGCAGAATTGAAGCAGGCCAACAGCTGTGCCCTTTTTGAAAAAGACCATTCCTCCTGTGCACTGAACTCTATATTGCAGCCTCAAAACCAAAGCTCACATCAGAAAATTCATTACAAACCATGAAAAAAAGAAAAAAGAGAAAAAGCCAAAGAAATGCAAGAGTCCTTTGTGATATTGGGCTTGATTTAGTTGCAAGGAAACCAGCTGTTCCCGGATTCATCCACCCCTCCTAGCTGACTGGCTGTGGAATTCTGATTGAATTCACCTGAAAATCGCACTCACTCTCGATTTGGAGGAAATTAATATCTGCCCCTCAGTGGAAGGGTTCTATGTCATTTTCCAAAACCCAAAAACTCATCTTGGTCATGTTGCCTATGATTTCTAATCATGAAAACCCAATATGTTCTGTTTTTCAATTTCCTGATGGATCCTCGTTCTAAACCCTTGTTTGTATTGCATCAGAATACACAATTTGAAAAGGAAAAAGGCAAAACAAACTCAGACCAACAAAGCATTTAGGAAAAAGTCGCTCAAAATGAAAAATTGCCTGAGGCACCCAAAGCAATTACAGAAAGCCAGAATTGGAGAGAAACAACAGCTGTGCCCTAATTGAAAAAGACCATTCCTCTGGTTCCCTGAACTCCTTAAGCCAGCCTCAAAACCACAACCCACATCAGAAAATTTATTACAAACCATGATAAATAAGAAAATGTGAAAAATGCAAAAAAGAAAAAGAAATGCAAGAGTCCTTCGTGATATGGCGCTTGTTTTAGTACAAGGAAACCAGCTGTTTCCGGATTCATCCACCCCTCCCAGCTGACTGACTGTGGAATTCTGATTGTATTCACCTGAAAAGAGAGAACATTTATAAGTATATTGGGACTGTGGAACCTGTCATTTACCAATCACATGTTAGACTGAATCATAGACCAAATATAGGGAAGAAATCCTATGCATGTAAACCTTGTGGGAATTCATTCAGTATTAAATACCCTCCATCACAGCACTCATATTGTGGAAAACCCTCATGTGTGTAATGATTGTGTGGAAACCACTCACCAGAAGTCAGATCTCATTAGACATCAGAGAATTCACACAGGGTTGAAATCTTACAAATCTAATGACTGTGGGAAGTTCTTTGGCCAGAAGAAACACCTCATAAATCATCAGAGAATTCACACAGGTGAGAAACCTTTTGAATGTAATGACTGTGGAAAATCCTTTGGCCAGAAGGCAAACCTCATAAATCATCAGAGAATTCACACAGGTGAGAAACCTTATGAATGCAATTACTATGGAAAATCCTTTGGCCAGAAGGCAAACCTCATAAATCATCAGAGAATTCACAGAGGGGAGAAACCTTATGAATGCAATCATTGTGGAAAAGCCTTTGCTGAGAAATCAAAGCTCACAAAGCATCAGACAATTTGTACTGGGGGAAACCTTATGATTGCAATGACTGTGGAAAAACCTTTGCTGAGAAGTCAAACCTCAGAAAGTATCAGAGCCTTCACACCATGGAGAAAGCTTATAAATGAAATGACTGTGGAAAAGCCTTTGGTCCCATCCTTGCATACCAAGGATAAATCCCACTTGGTCTGGGTGGATGATCTTTCTGATGCATTGTTGGATTCAATTGGCCAGAATTCTGTTGCAGATCTTTGCATGTATGTTCATCAGGGAAATTGGTCTATAATTACTTTCTTTGTTGCACTTTTTTCAAGTTTAGGAATGAAGGTGATGTTGGCTTCATAGAAAGAATTTGGGAGAATCGCCTCTCTCTCAATTGTTTTGAATAACTTGAGAAGAATTGCAGTTAGTGCTTTAAATGTCTGTTAGAATTCAGCAGTGAAGCCTTCCAGTTTTGGGGTTTTCTTGGTAGTGATGGTCTTTATTACTGGTATCATTTCCATCTGGTTATGTGTGTGTTTAGGTTTTCTATATCTTTGTTGCTCAATTTAGGTAGGTTTTATGGATGGAAGGATGGTGGAAAGCCTCTTTGCTGTACCTCATAACTCATAAGATATCAGAGTATCCACACAGGGAATTTTCTACTTGACCTTTTTGTGCAAGTTATATCTCATGAAATATTAGAGAATTCACCAAGGGGAGAAATGCATGAATATAATACATGTGAATAGCCTTTGTGGTGCAAATCAGACCTCATCAAACATAAAAGAATTCTCATGGGGAGCAATTTTATGAATGTAATGACTCAGAGCCTTTTACCATAATTCAGCCCTCATTGTACATCATCAAATTCATATAGGGAAAAACTCCTTTGAAAGTAAAATCCCTTTAATTAGAAGCCATACCTCATAAGACAACAGGGAATTCACGTGGGAGAGAAACCTTATGGGTGTAATGAGTGTTGGAAAGCTCTGCCCAAATCTCTCCTTATATCAGAATGCACAACATATATATCTAATGAATGAAATAAATGTGAGAAAGTCATTTCACATAGGTAATGCCTCATAATCCATCATGGAATTTGAACAAGGGAGAGACCTTAACAATATAATGAATGTGGAAGAGCTTTTCTCCAAAATTCATGTAAGTATTGTGACAAAACCTTTTGCTGGAAATCACATCCTATCCAACAGAGACTCATGTAAAGGAGAAAGCTTATAAATATTATTAGAGTCAGAAGTCAATGGTACATCAGAGAATTGACACAGGTGGTTTCTTAGGCGTATACTGATTGTGCAAAAACATTTTCTTTGTTTCAGGCTTGTATAGACACAGAATTCACAAAAGGTGATAGTCTTTGCATGCTGTAAATACAATAAAACCTTTAGCCAGAAATTAGACATCAACAGACTTCAGAGAATTCATAAGGAACAAAAGTCTATGCAATGAATTTGGAAAATGTATTTCTGTTATAAATCAGTCTTCAATTCCCATGAATAGACTCACAAATGAGAAAACATGCATGCATAGAAAAGTTTTGTACCATAAATTATCTCTAGATGGTAAACTAATATATCACACAAAAGAAATATCATGAGTGTAATGGAATTGGGAAACCCTTTGCTATAAGGCAGATTTCCAGAAAGCTTAGCAAGATTACAGAAAAGTCTCTGAAAATGTAACATGTCTGAAAGATTTGTTGGCATCACAAACTGGAGGATAGCTCAAGTGCATGTGTTTTTGTGCCTGGCATCCAAATTGATATCTCTTTTTCTTTGATGAATTCCTTGTTTATTTATTTAGCAGATTTAGAGACAAAGGATTCCTGTCCATTGATTTACTACTATATGCCCACAATTGCCATGGTAAAGTATGGCAAAAACTGAGTGCTGGGGGCTGTGAATCTGATTCATCACTGATAACATTGAAGACATTGGTTCCTGGTTCTTATGCTGCTATGCATGGAAATGTTTCTCTAATTTCATTTTCAAATAGTTCATTGTTAATATAAAGAAATGCTTCTAATTTTTAAAATTTCATTGAAATAATTTGTGATTAATGTGTCCTAGTCATGCATTATTACAGGGTGTAGTGCAATATTTGCACACATTTATGCAGTAAAAAGTGATCAAGCTAAGCAACTACAGTTTTATTAAGTTTTTAAAGAGTTATTTATTTGAAAGACAGAGTTACAGAGAGAAGTAGCAGCAGAGAGAGAGAGAGGTCTTCCTCTGCCGGTTCACTCCCCAGATGGCCACAATGGCCGGAGCTCTGCCAATCTGATTCCAGGAACCAGGAGCTTCTTCCAGATCTCCCACTTGGGTGCAGGGACCCAAGGACTTGGGCCATCTTCTACTGCTTTCCCAGGCCATAGCAGAGAGTTGGATCAGAAGAGGAGCAGCCAGGACTAGAACTGGTACCCACATGGGATGCTGGTGCTTCAGGCCAGGGTGTTAGCCCACTGTGCCACAATGCTGGCCCCCAAGCAACTACAGTTTCTAATTCTTCTCCATGATTTGAGACTACCAGCTCCTCTCCTTCAGTTCTTTACACAGAACCTAATATGGTTGAATGTAGTCATCTCATTATATTATGGAACACCAGAAGTTCTTTCTGCCTCTTTGATTTTTGATACCTATTATCCAATCCCCCTCTATCCCTAGCTGCTTCCCTTCTCAGCCTCTAGTAATCACAGTTCTGTGTTCAGATCCATTATTTTCTTTCACTTCCACATGCGACAAGGACCAGGTGACATTTGTGTTCCTGCTTCTGTCTTATTTCAATTAATTTAATAATATTTTGTTCTTTTTTTGTATCTAAAAGAGGTTGCCCTGTCCATTGTTTTTCATTGATGGACAGCTAGATTGGTTTCAAATCCTGGCTGCAGTGAACTGTGTTATAGTGGCTGTGTTATGGGAAAATTGCTGTATCTTTGATATGCTCTCCTCCTTTCCTTCTAATAAAATTTCCTTATTCTATATAGCCAAGAGCAAGATAACTCTCACATGGTAGGTCAATTTTTATCTTAGTTTAATTTTTGTTATTTATTTGAAAGAGTTACAATAGAGGTAGAGACACAGAGAGGTCCTCCATTAGCTGGTTCGCTCTACAGATGACTACAAAGGCCAGAGTTATGCCATTATGAAACCTGGAGACGGGAGCTTCCTCTGGGTCTCCCACATGGGTGCATGGGCCCAAGGACTTGGGCCATCTTCTACTGCTATCCCAGGAGATAGCAGAGAGCAGTATTGGAAGAAGAGCAGCTGGAACTAGAACTGGCACCCAAATGGGATGCTGGCCCTTCAGGCCAGGGCTTTAACTCACTGCACAACAGCGCCAGCCCCAATTTTTATCCTTTTTAAGGAATGACCATACTGTTCTGCATAACATCTGTACTAACTTGTGTTTTCACCCACCATATATGATGGTTTTCTTTTCCCATGTGCTCTCTAGCATTTGTTATTTTTTATCAGTTTGGCATAAAAATGATATAGTATTGTTCATGTTTTTGTGTATTTTGAAATCAGTTAATTTGTTTATTAAATCTTTATTATTTGAAAGGTGGATTTAGAGAGAGAGGGAAAGACATAGATAGCTTTCATCTGCTGGCTCACACCCCAGAGAGTTTCAACAGTTGAGCCTGGGGCATGCTGGAGTCAGGAGCTTCATCCAAGTCTCCCACATGAGTGGCAAGGACCTGAGTCCTTCGTCCATCTTCTGCTGGTTTCCCAGGTGTTTAGCAGTGAGCTAAATTGGAAGTGGAGATTCCTAAACTCAAAGTGGAACTCAGATGTTATGCTGGCCTCACAGATTGCAGCTTTCCCCACTTGGCCACAATGCCAGCCCCTCTATCAATTTAATTCCTCAAAAATAGCTCAGTAATGTTGGCATCTATCTCATTTTGTTTTTTCTCTGTTATTATTCAACTTATTGATGTCTTATTTTTGTTCACATTATTCCTCTCAATTGCTCTACCTGAGGTGAGTAGGGCTGCTGTGTTGCTTAAATGAAGTGTATGCTTTAGATTACTCATTTAATGAGTGCATGTCATTCACATAGCACTTCACTGAAGTTCTACTATGTCCCAAATCCTCTTCTAGGCACAGAATTTAGACCACTTTTCTCTTAGGCCCAGATCTTGCCTTTAACATACTACTTGGAATTTAGTAGCTCATGAAATCTGCAGACTGCATAAATGAATGAATATTTTGAGGGCTGTGCTTTTGTGGAGGAACTTCATAGGAGACCGAAGGAATAAAATAAATCAAAAGTATCCACAGTATATAGAATGTATACTATTTTACAAGTCACAGAGAAGAAGAAGAAGAAGGAAAGTAGTAAGACTAGAAAGTTTGTGGCAAGACTAACAGGCGCTGGTCAAGAACTTAATAAGCACATTAGGAAAGCAGTAAGGTTTCTTTTTTTTTTTTTTTTGAGGAAAAGTTTTTATTTCTAGTGATGAAATTGGCTACAGAACATTATGAAAGTTTAAAAATACAAAGAGAAATTGTCTATAATTAATAGATTCAAAATTTGACAATCAGTGAATATCATTATTAGTCATTACCAACAACAGTTATTGATTTGAAAGGCAGAGTGACAGGAAGAGGGAACCACTGCTTCACTCCCCAGACACTTGCAATAGCCAAAGCTTGACCAAGCCAAAACCAGGAACTGGGAATTCATTCTGGATGTCCCATTTGGGTGCAGGGACCCAAGCACTTCTGCCATCCTCCGTCTCCTCCCAGGGTGCACACTAGCAGAAACTTGCCTCAAAGCAGAGAAGCTACCACTCAAGCCAGGCATTTGTATATGGGATGTGGGTGTGTGGTGGTGATAGCAAGCCCTCATGGATAAAAAAAAACAAACAAAAAAAAAAAACAAAGTTATTTCTATGCCAAGGAAATTACTCTGTAGTCTTTCTCTTATAAACTACGTATTGCTGAACCTAGATAATTTTTCCTTTATTTAACAATGACATGAAAATGTCAGTTGAGTTGGCTTTCCTGAAGACCTTGTTTCTTGAATATTAGTGGCTAGCTGAGATAAATTCTTTTCATCTCTTTCTCGCTTCGGCAGCACATGTGCTCGCTTCGGCAGCACATATACTAAAATTGGAATGATACAGAGAAGATTAGCATGCCCCTGCGCAGTAAGGTTTCTTTACCTCCCTGTAGGCTCTGCTCTCCAGAGGTGAACAGGGTCCTCTAAACCCACTTGCTGCACACACAAACACCTGAGTGTTGTATTCTCCCACAGGTGTTGGAGACTGATATGGTGTTCTGATTTATATTTACATAATGGCTAGTGACATCGGGCATATTCACATGTTTTGACCATGTACATTTCTTCTGAGAAATGTCTATTCAGATCCTTGCCTGTTTCTTCACTGTATTTTTTGGAGTTTTTCCAATTCATGTAAATGTTCTGGAAATCTGTAAACATTCAGAGTTTTAATTTTTCCTGCCATCTGTTCATTGTATCTACACTCTGATGTTTACTTTGTTGTGAAGAAGTATCTTAGTTGGATATACTCAAATGTCTCTGTTTTTATTTTTGTGACTATTGCTATTGGAATCTTACCCAAAAGCTATTGTGTGTTGACAATATTTAGAGTTTCCCTATGTTTACTTGGGTTTGGGTCTTATGATTACATTTTAATTCACTGTGAGTTCACTTTCACATAGTGTAAGAGATGTTGGAGTCTCTTTTCAGGCTTCTACATATGGATAATCAAGTTCCTCTGCACCACTTGTGAAAGAGATTCTTCTTTCTCCAGTTCATTTGAGTTCCTTTGTTAAATATGAGTTGCTGGTAGAAATTTGGGTTTATTTCTATGCTACCAAGTCTTTTCCATTGAACTATGTGTCTGTTATTATATCAGTGCTAACACTTCTTCTTTTTTTTTTGCAGTATATTTATTTGAAAGGCAGAGTTACAGAGAGGTAGAGGCAGAGAGAGAGAGAGGTCTTCCATCCACTGGTTTACTCCCCAAATGGCCACAATGGCCGGAGCTCTGTTGATCTGAATCCAAGTGTCAGGAGCTTCTTCCAGGTCTCTATGCAGGTGCAGGGGCCCAAAGACTTTGGCCATTTTCTACTTTTTTCTCAGGCTATACCAGAGAGGGGTATAAGAAGTGGAGCAGCTGGGAAACATACTGGCACCCATATGAGATGCCGGCACTGCAGACGGTGACTTTACCTGCTTTGTCATAGTGCTGACCCCTGTAATATGTCTTAAAATATGGTGTGATGTCTCCAGCTTTTTTTTTGCTTTATAATATTGCTTTAGATGTTAAGCATCTCTCATGTTTCTATGTGAATTTTAGCATCATTTTTTCTAGCTCTGAGAACATCGTTGGTATGTTGATTGGGATTACATTGAATTTGCAAATTGCTTTTGGTAGTATGGATATTTTGGTATTATTCTTCCCATTCACAAACATAAGTTTTCTGTGAGACTGTCAAAAAGCCTTGACAAAAATTGGACTTTATTACACAAAAATTCATCACTTTTTGGGATCATTTAAATCCATAATTTTGCACTAATATTTGATAAATAATTAAAGACTTTGAGCATTTTAGTAGGAGAAATTAAAATATTTATCAATTTATTCAAATATTGTTTAGATGTGATATTCAAATATTGTTTAGAGCCATTGTCTGTATTCCCTCTAAATTACGATCTTTTTGCTTTTTGCCTGTTAAACTTGTCCCTTGATTCAAGAACCCTTTTTAATGTAATGTAAACTGAAAATGTCATTTCATAAGCTAAAAAAAATGACAAAGAAGGAAAAAGAAGGGAGGGAGGTTGAGTATATAATTATGTTCTCCGAATTTTTTCTATAAAACATATTGAATCATTTAAAAGCTAATTAAAATTAAACTCAAAATTGGACCATTATGACCAATATTTAAAACAAGTGATTAAAAACTGTAGATGTCTTCAATTTTGATTATCATTCTTCTTTAGAATATCTGAAAGAAATCCGGCTTCTCACTTTAAAATATACCAGTGTGTTAGAATTCAGTATTAAATGACTTTGTTTAAAAGTTTTATTTAATCTATTGCTTTAAGTAGTAATACTATGGCCATTGTAAAACAAAATCCTTATCATTTTCCATAAAACAGAAAGGGCCTTTAAAACATCATCACTAAAAATATTAAGAGACCTAAAATATAACATTCTTAAAACCCAAGTGATACCATTCAAAATTTTCAAATATGCAGGGATAGTTCATGTCAAGTAACTAAATAATTGTGAAGTGTATATATGGAATAGCTTCTATAAATTCTTTTGGCAAGGGCTGGCACTGTGGCATAGTGGGTGAGGCTGCCACCTGCAGTGCTGGTATTCCATAGGGGCATCAGTTCAAGACCTGGCTGCTCCACTTCCTATCCAGCTCTCTGCTATGGCCTGGGAAACACTATAAAATGGTGCAAGTCCTTGGGCCCCTGCACCTGCATAGGAGACCAGGAAGAGGCTCCTGGCTCCTGCCTTCCAGTCAGCACAGCTGCAGCCATGGAGGCCAACTGTGGAGTGAACCAGTGAATGGAAGACCACTCTCTCTGCCTGTCCTTCTCTCTCTGTGTAATTCTGACTTTCAAATAATATAAATAAATCTTTAAAATTTTTTTTGGCAAATAGATGAAGCTACTTGTTATACATTTCAAATAAATAGCAAACATACTAGAAAAATATATTGAATAAAATTTAAGCAACTCATAGCTATACACAGAAATTTCTCACCATAACAACATAGCAACCACTAAATTTCCAAATTCAATTTTCCACAACTTAGAATCTTTAACTCCAGAAGGAGTACAAAATTGACAGAACAGTGGCCTATGTATCAGGATACCTAATGCTAATACAGAATTATCCCTGCCACAACTTACCTATGTGACCTTGAACAATTCACTTTACTTCTCTGGGCTTGGCATTTAGCATCCTCATGTGATAAAGGAGGCTTGGATAAGATCAGTTGTACTCTATCTTGAGACTTCAATGATCTCTCAGTTTCCAAACAGGCACCTTAAGGGAAAGTAAACCTTTAGATCAAAGCTTACATTTTTAAATATAAATATATTTTAAACTGTTTCTACAACTAGTACAAAACAACACATTCAAATGTGTACCATGCCACTTTTCAATATTTGGGAATAATTAATGCATCATTTTAGAGCATTGTCTTGAGGCCAGTGCTGTGGTGTAGCTAGTAAAGCCACTGCATGCAGTGGGGGCATCCCACATGGAGGCCGGTTCAAGTCCAGGCTGCTCCATTTTCCATTCAGCTGTCTGCTATAGCCTGGGAGAGCAGTAGGAAGTTGGCCCAAGTCCTTGGGCCCCTGAATCTGCATGGGAGACCCTGAAGAGGTCCTGGCTCCTGGTTTCAGATTGGCATATCTCTGACCTTTTAGGCCATCTGGGGAGTGAACCAGCAGATGGAGGACCTCTCTCTCTCTCTCTCTTCCTCTTGTTCACTATCTGTGTAACTCTGACTTCCAAATAAATAAATAAATAAATCTTTTAAAAAATCAAAAGAATATTGTCTGGCACACAGTGAACCACTAAGTACAAGATATTATTAGTAATATTAGATTGAAATATTGAAATAAACTAGGCAATAAGCCTTAAGATGCAAATTAATACCAAGAAATATAATCTCAAATTTCTGTGTTCAACAAGGTAGTCTCTTTTCACTACTAACTTTATACTAAATAAGATATTTTGATATTTTGTTAAGAGTAAATTTATCGGGGGCCAGCGCCGTGGCTCACTTGGTTAATTCTCCACCTGTGGTGCTGGTATCCCTTATGGGCAAAGTGTTCTAGTCCTGGTTGCTCCTCTTTCAGTCCAGCTTTCTGCTATGGCCCGGGAAGGCAGTAGAGGATGGCCCAAGTGCTTGGGCCCTGCACCCGGATGGGAGACCAGGAGAAAGCACCTGACTCCTGGCTTTGGATGGGCACAGCTCCAACTGTGGCAGCCATCTGGGGACTGAACCAATGGAAGGAAGACCTTTCTGATTTCTCACTGTATATAACTCTACCTGTCAAATAAAAAAAAATTATTAGTTTTTCATAAAAACTGCAGTATTGAAAAAGTTCTAAAATCCCTCTAATTCTAAATGTCTGTGACTGCTAACTCATTAGCACATATTGCATTCTTTACATCTGGGTAATCATGACAATTCACTTTTAAATGATTAACAGATCTGCTGTTATATATAAATACATGCTTTTCCGAAAATCATACAATAAGCAGGCTACATACTTTACTTCAAGTAGAACTGCCATATCCAGTCCTACAATTGTAAATAAGACAGTTTCAATTGTTCAGCATTATCAATTATAAATTCCAATCGTGTAGCAATACTCATAAGAATTTAGGGGGCCGATGCTGTGGAGTAGCAAGTAGAGCTGTGGCTTGCAGTGCTGACATTCCAATTGGGTGCCAGTTCAAGTCCTGGCTACTCAAATTACTATCCATCTTTTTAGGCAAGTAAGACTTACTATCCAGCAGTAGAGGATGGCCCAGGCCCTTGGGCTCCTGCACCTGCATAGGAGACCCAAAAGAAGCTGCTGGCTCCTGGCTTTGGATTGGCAGAGCTCCAGCCATTGTGGCCAAATGGGGAGTGAACCAGCGGTTGGAAGACTGCTCTCTCTCTCTCTCTCTCCTTCTCTGTGTAACTCTGATTTTCAAGTAAAATAAATGAATCTTTTTTTAAAAAGGATGAAATAAAAAGGAAGATGAAGATTACAAAATTGTTTAATTTTTTTAATAAATATAAATTTCCAAAGTACAGCTTTTGGATTACAGTGGCTTCCCCTCCCCCAAAACATCCCTCCCACCCATAATCCTCCTATTTCCTGCTTCCTCTCCCATCCCAGAAGATTACAAAATTGTATGAAGGACATTTGTACAGTAAACAAATATACTGATTTCCAATGCAATATTTGAATACTTGAAGCAGGAAGGCTAAGTACTTCTTTGCCAAAATAACATGTTTTCTCCAGTGTAAAACCCATTTGCCATCCCAATACACAAAGGGATTTGGGGCAAGAAGGAAAAAAGAAGTCCACACATGCAGAAATTTTAAGCAAAACAAAATAGAGAATGTATTTAGTTTCATGTAAATCACATGAGAATTAATAGTATTCTACCAATTTGCAACAAATATTTTTAACTTTAATGAATGAATGAACTTTCAGTTACATAGCAGGAAACTTCTACCCTCTCCCATAAAACTGAAAGAGAAACTTTTTAAAAGTAAAAACTGATGAAAGAATTCTGCAATACATGTTAATGTTAAGTAGCCCAGCAGAGTTTATTTAGAAATACAAACACACACACAGAAAATAAATACATTAAAATCTTACTGAATAGTCCAGTAATAGTTCAGGATCCAATATGTGTGCAAAAGATTCTGGATTTCCCAGTCACTTTGTATAGGAAATGATGTGCTTTGCTATGTAGCATGTAACTTTAGATTCCTGAACACCTCCACTTTGCTTCTTACCCTGAGTCCCAGCAAATACAGGAACACAGCTGTTGAGTCATTCATTTTCTGGATTTGGGAATATCAAAGAATTAATGAGTATAGAAAGTTGTACAGCAAAGACCAAGAATATCCAAGGGAGGTCAGGAAAATCAATTGAACAAGTCAAAATACTATGAATGTATACTGAATGCTCTGTTTTTAATATGTCTTACTTACCTAAAAAGACATGAGGGCTATTGCTCTCTCTCTTAATACAACTAAGGAGAAGATATCACCAATGCTCAAGAAAAATGAATACACAGCAGAGCTAATACAAAATCCCCAAATTCCAAAATAGAAAAACTGGATATGCACTCCTTACACACACCCTGAAGTGGCAATGAAGTAGAACAAATCTAAAATTAGAAAAAAATCTTTTTTTAAAGATTTATTTATTTATTTGAAAGTCAGAGTTGCACAGAGAGAGGCAGAGAAGAGAGAGGGGTCTTCCATCCACTGGTTCTCTCCCCAGTTGGCTGCAATGGCCAGAGTTGTGCCAATCCAAAGCCAGGAGCAAGGAGCTTCTTCCAGGTCTCCCACATGGGTGCAGGGGCCCAGGACTTGGGCCATCTTCTACTGCTTTCCCAGGCTATAGCAGAGATCTGGATCCATATGAGCTGCCAGCACTGCAAGTGGTGGCTCTACCCACTATGCCACACCGCTGGCCCCGAAAATTCTTGTCAAATTAAGAACATTTAACCTTTGTTTTAGAGTGCATTATTAAAATATCTAAACTGGGGGAATACATAATTTCTTTCTTTAGAAATCAGAAGAGAAAAAGAACACTTCAAGCCTACTGTGACACCACACAGAAGGAATGGAGAATCATGATCCCAATTAGCCTAGGGACAGAATAAAAGGGAGGGAAATAGGAACAACAGAATTAAGATGAATAAGCTTTGACAGCTGAGGGAATCTGAATGTAAAGAAAAGGCATGCAGTTAACTGAAACAATAGAGATAATTCTGAGAGGAAAAAACATTGTTAAGTCATATTAATGGGGCCAGAGCTGTGACTTAGTAAAGTAAAAAAAAAAAATCTAAAATTTGTTTTTAAATTATATAATTAAAAAAGATAAAAAAGATGTTCAATCTTAAGTCTCTACAGCATAAGATATACATCAATTTTCCCAGGTTCTAGTTGCATTTATTAACAAAGTTTCATGGGTGTAATCACTAAAGTGGCTCCAATAAGTCTTTTTATAAAAATTATTTTTTATTTTGACAGGCAGAGTGGACAGTGAGAGAGACAGAGAGAAAGGTCTTCCTTTTTCTGTTGGTTTACCCCCTAGTGACCGCTGCCGCCAGTGTGCTGCAGCTGGCACATGGCACTGATCCAAAGCCAGGAGCCAAGTGCTTCCTCCTGGTCTCCCATGCAGGTACGGGGCCCAAGCACTTTGGCCATCCTCCATTGCACTCCTGGGCCATAGCAGAGAGCTGGACTGGAAGTGGAGCAACTGGGACAGAATCTGGCTCTCCCAGCAGGACTAGAACTTGGTGTGCCTGCACCGTAGGTGGAGGATTAGCTTATTGAGCCATGGAGCCTGCCTCCAATAAGTCTTAACCTGGGATGCAACTAAATTTAACAAGGATACTCAATAGGAATTTTAGAAGAATTCCAAAATATGTATCAGAATAAAAATAAATACTTTACTTGGTACATCTCATTTTAACTATACTATTGTCTAAATTTCCAAATGTCAGATGTACTAAAAAAATCCCCAAAGCAGCAGAGTTGGTCCGACATGATGAGGAATAAAATAAAGAAAATGAGAATTCGCAGATCCCAGATTAAAATAACCAAGAAGGCCCAATAAAAGAAAACTCAATGTCTTCATACACTAACATTTATTACCTCAGATTTATTTAACAAAAAGGTGATTATTCCAGCTACATCCTATTAGGTAGCCCAATTTTACCTGCTAAATCCATTTAAAAAAAGCACCTCATGATATATTACTAAAATCATATTGCTATATGCCATCCACCATGTCCACTGTACCTTATACCTAATGTTAACAGATCTGATGAAAATCAGTAGATAAATGATGTGTCTTAACCACGTGTGGGAAATGTCTTTTGTTCAACGTTTTTCCAAAAACCCCTCAGTCTCAGTTTGCCTTCACCTTGAAAAGACACTTCTGAGGTTTACTAATCAGTCCAGCTTCTTCGGGCCTCCCTCCAATGCAAGGGGCTAAAATCCATCAAAATAAACTCTAGGCACTGTCCTTGTGCTCCCAGTGACTTTTTCACTCTAGGGGCTCACAAACCTTCTAAATTCTTTAGATCACCTGTGATGTCCATTAGTTCTCAAAGACTATGATGCAAGTAATTTCCCCTCTTGGAACCTTGTTATTAACTGTGCTGTATGAGAAATGAAGTCTCCTACACACCTTGTGCTTATGATTCTCCAAACCATGTTGCCTGCTAGGACTTTGGCCATGAATATAGGACAGCAATACCTGAACATGATTACTGAGATCTCCTTAATAAAGGATAGACTGGGGCCAGCACTGTGGTGCAGTGGTGTAATCCTTTACCTGCAATGCTGGCACCCCATATGAGCACCAGTTCTAGTCCCCATTTCTCCTTTTCCCATCCAGCTCTCTGCAATAGCCTGGGAAAGCAGTAGAAGCTGTTCCAAGTGCTTTGGTCCCTGCCAAAATATGGGAGACCTGGAAGCTCCTAGCTCAGATTGGCCCAGCTGCAGACTTTGCAGTCATTAGGGGAGTAAATGAGCATATGGAAGACCTTTCTGTGTCTCTTCTTCTCACTCTCTGTAAGTAAACCTGTCAACTACATAAATAAATTCCTTATATATATATTTACATTTATTTATATATTTATGTATATAAATATATTCATATATAAAATATATTATAATTTATCATACAATATATTATATAATATATAATTATAAACAGATAATATTATATAATTTATTATATGTATTTTATATATATATATATATATATATTATTGAGATGACTTCAATAGCCAGAGTGTGGCCAGGTTGAAACCAGGAGCTTTTCCTCTGATGTGTGTCCCAGGAACCCAGGTACTTGGAGCATCTTTCACTGCTTTTTCAATCCATTGGTAAGGAGCTGGATCAGAAATAATTATTTATATATAAATAACAAATTCATATATAATATATACAATTATATATTTATAATAATTATATGCAATTCTATATTATGTATAGAAATATATAGTATAATATATAATATATATTATAATATATAAATATATATATGATGGACCAAAATATGGTATTCTCCATTTGGCAGAAGGGACAGGCTCCAATATCTACTGTCTATGTCAGTATGTCAGCATAATGCAGGAGGTAACCCCTCTACCAAATAAGAAAATCTATTTCAGTTCAGCTGGACATCATTCTGCTGACTGTTGACCTTATTACTGTTAGTCTGGATGCTTTCATTGGTTGCAATCCAGAGACCCAATTTTCCCATAGATATAAACATCAGCAAACATGAAAATTTGGTAAGAAAAGCTTAAACTGAGAGTTATGATTAATAACTATTTTTTTTTAATTTTTATTTAATGCATATAAATTTCCAAAGTACGACTTATGGATTACAATGGCTTCCCCCCCATACCGTCCCTCCCACCCACAACCCTCCCCTTTCCCACTCCCTCTCCCCTTCCATTCACATCAAGATTCATTTTTGATTATCTTAATATACAGAAGATCAGCTTAGTATACATCAAGTATGGATTTCAACAGTTTGCTCCCACACAGAAACATAAAGTGAAAAATAATAGATGATTTTTTTTTAAATGATGATGAAATCAGAGCAGACCTATTGTCATGTTTAATCCCAGTGAGAGTCAAGTTGGGAATTGATAATTTCTTTTTTTTTTTTTAACAGAGGATCAGTTTAGTATGCATTAAGTAAGGATTTCAACAGTTTGCACCCCCATAGAAACACAAAGTGAAATATATTGTTTGAGTACTCGTTATAGCATTAAATCTCAATGTACAGCACATTAAGGATAGAGACCCTACATGAGGAGTAAGTGCACAGTGACTCCTGTTGTTGACTTTACCAATTGACACTCCTGTCTATGGCATCAGTAATCTCCCTATGCTCCAGTCATGAGTTTCCAAGGCTATGGAAGCCCTCTGAGTTCTCCGACTCTTATCTTGTTTAGACAAGGTCGTAGATAACCCTACGGTTCGACCCAGCCATCCCACTCCTTGGAATTTACCCAAAGGAATTTAAATTGGCAAACAAAAAAGAGGTCTGCACCCTAATGTTTATTGCAGCACAATTCACAATAGCTAAGACCTGGAACCAACCTAAATGCCCATCAACGATAGACTGGATAAAGAAATTATGGGATATGTACTCTTTAGAATACTATACCGCAGTAAGAAACAACGAAATCCAGTCATTTGCAACACAATGGAGGAATCTGGAACACATCATGCTGAGTGAAATAAGCCAGTCCCAAAGGGACAAATACCATATGTTCTCCCTGATCAGTGACAACTGACTGAACACCAAGAGGGAAACCTGTTGGAGTGAGGTGGACACTATGGGAAATGGTGGCTTGATCAGCATAGCCCTGACTGTTAATGAACAACTTAATACATTATCCCTCTTAGTAGTTTTTTTTATCTGTTCTACTTAATATGACTGGTTTAGATCTGTAATTGATGCACAGTTATTCTTAAGTGTTGAAAATTAACTGAAATGTGATCCCTGTTGAACATGGTGGTGGGAATGGGAGAGGGAAGAGATGTATAATTTGGGACATGCTCAGGCTGACTTGCCCCAAGTGGTGGAGTTGGAAGCATACCAGGGGATTCCAATTCAATCCCATTGAGGTGGCATGTACCAATGCCATCTCACTGTTCCAGGTGATCAGTTTCAGTTCACAGTTGGTCATGGTGGAGGGACTGGGAGTCAAAGGGAGCACATAGACAAGTCTAGTACCTGCTAACGCTAACCGATGGAGTAAATAAAGGGGAGAGTGATCCAACATGGGAAGTGAGATACTCAGCAGACTCATAGAATGGCAGATGTCCTAAATAGCACTCTGGCCTCAGAATCAGCCCTAAAGGCATTTGGAGCTGGCTGAAAAGCTCATGAGAGTATTTCAGGCATGGAAAGCCAAGACACTCTGGCAAAAGATCTCTGCGAGTGAGATCCCAGTGGAAAGAACAGGTCATCAAAGAAGGAGGTACCTTTCTCTGAAGGGAGGAGAGAACCTCCACTTTGACTATGACCTTGTCTAAACAAGATTAATAACTATTTTAACAAAATTTCTCAGAACCCATCTAATCCAAACCTTGGACAATTGGAAGACATTGTACTTGGCCCACCCATAATCAAAATGGATTCTAAATCCTTCAACTGCAAGGAGAGTATCATAGACATTAATGCTCCAAACAGATCCAGTTCTCTGCTAATGTGTCTGGAAAAGCAGCACAGGGTGACTCAAATATTGGGGCTCCAGCACCCTTGTGAGAGACCTGGAAGAAGCCCCTGGCTCCTGATATCAGTCTGGCCTAGCCTCAGTCATTGCAGCCATTTGAGGAGTGAACAAACCAGGAGGAAGATCAATCTCTCCCATTCTCTCCATCTAGTGCTGCCTTTCAAATTCATAAAAGGATCTTTAAGAAAATAGATCACTTCAATAAATTTGCCATTGCTCAGTCATGATGACTTTTACTACCTTCAGTTCTTTTTCAAAAGATTTATTTATTGGAAAGGCAGATAGAGGAGCTGGTGGTTGTGGTGCAGTGGACAAAGCTGCTATCTGTTACATTGGCATCCTGTATGTGCACCAGTTTAAGTACCAGCTATTCCATTTCTGATCCAGCTCCTTACCAATGGACTGAAAAAGCAGGGAAAGATGGCCCAAGTGCCTGGGATGCTGCCACGCACATTGCAGGAAAAGCTCCTTGCTGCCATGCACATCGGAGGGAAAGCTCCTGGCTTCAACCTGGCCACACTCTGGCTATTAAAGTCATCTCAAAAATGAATTAGGTGGTGGAAGATTTCTGTCTCTCCCTCTCTCTGTAACTCTTTCAAGTAAGTAATTAAATATTTTAACATGATAAAAAAGGCAGAGACACACAGAGACAAAGAGAGAAGGAAAGAGAAGCAGAGAGATCTCCCATCTGCTGGTTTACTTTCTATATGGCTACAACTGTGCAAGACCAGGTTCTCAAGTCCCCATTGAGGTTACAGTTCTCCAATTTGACGACAGGAATGAAAGAATTTGAGCTATTATACATTGCTTCCCAGGGATATTAACATGAAGCTGATTAGGAAGTGTAGTACCCAAAACTCAGATTAGCACTGCAATATAGGCTGTGGGCATCTGTTGTGACTGCTAACAAATTGGAAATCCTAGAGTAAAAATCAACATATTCCTGGACATACACAATATACCAAAATTGAGTCATGAAGACACATAGAAAAGCTAAACAAATCAAAAACCAAGACAGAGATTGGATGAGTAATAAAGACCCTCCCAACAAGGAAAAGTCCAGGATCAGACAGCCTCACTATTGAATTCTACAGGACTTTTAAAGAACTAATGCTTCTCAAACTATTCAACACAATTGAAAGAGAGACAATCCTCTCAAACTCCTTCTATTAATCCTGCATCACCTTAATTCTTCAACTAGAAAAAGATACAGTGGAGAGAGAGTACTATAGAAAAATATCCCTGATGGGGGCCAGTGCCATAGCACACTGGGTTGATCCTCCACCCGTGGAGACGGCATCCCATATGGGTGCCAGTTCTGGTCCCGGTTGCTGCTATTCCAGTCCAGCTTTCTGCACTGGACTGGGAGGGCAGTGGAGGATGGCCCAAGTGCCTGGGTCCCTGCACCCGCATGGGTGACCAGGGAGATGCTCCTGACTCTGGCTTCCGATTGGACCAGCACTACCTGTTGGGCCATATGGAGCATAAACAAGCAGATAAAATACTTCTGTCTCTCTGCCTCTGCCTCTCCATCTCTGTAACTCAATCTTTCAAATAAATAATTCTTTTGAAAAGGTCAACAAACAATAAAGGCTGGTGGAGAGGGAGAGAAAAAGGTACCCTAATCCACTGTTGGTGGGAATGAAGCTAGTGCAACCATTATGGAAGGCAGTATCAAAGTTCCTCAGAAATCTGAAAACAAACATACCATGTGATCCTGCCATCTGACTACTGGGAATTTATCTGCATGAAATGAAATAGAATATGCACAGGCATGAGTTATCTGTACCCTCATGTTTATTACAGCTCAATTCACAATAGCTAACATGGAATCAACCCAGATGTCCATCAACTGGTGACTGGAACAAAAATATGAGCTATATATACAGTGTAAAATACTATTCAACCATAATTGAGAATGAAATCCCATCTTCTGTAACTAAATGGATGAACTGGAAACAAGTATGCTTCATGAAAGAAGCCAGTCCCCAAAAGACAAATACCATATGTTTTCTCTGACTGGTGGTAATTAATATATAGACAACAAAAAGCAGCATATGAGTTAAATTGACATTTTGAGATTTGAGTATTGTTCATAGCACTTTTCTGTACTCTTTGATAGAGTACACAACATATACTCATTGATATTTCTGCTACTACTTGCTGAATTCTTTATTTTGTAGAGGGTTAAAGCTTGTGATTCTAAAATAAAATCAAAGCATGCAGCTGTCAAAATTAAAAGAAAATAAAACAAGAAGGAGGGAGTTGGAAATATGAGAACAAGGGAAGATAGGATAGGATGTTATCAGTTTGCTCTTCAATCTGTATATATAAATTACATGAAATTTGTTCACTTAATATGCATTTAAAAATATAAACTTAACACTGGAAGAAAAAGACCTGAGATCAGTGTTTTCTGGATTACCACTAATAAAATTTAGTCTTCATTTATGTCTGACCATATTTAATTTCTTATTTATTTATTTTATAAGAAAATTAACATCACCATTCCTAACAAGTCCATCCTGCTTCATCCATATCTATCAGTTCCCACTATGCTAATAATTTCTCATGAACTTAAATCCATATCATCTTAAAAAGATGCAATGTGGGGCTGGCGCTGTGGCATAGCAGATAAAGTTGTTGCCTGCAGTGTTGGCAAGCCATATGGGTGCCAGTTCAAGTCGCGGCTGCTCCACTTCTGAACCAGCTCTCTGCTATGTCCTGGGAAAGCATTAGAAGGTGGCCCAAGTCCTTGGGGCCTTGCACACATGTGAAAGACCCTGAAGAAGCTCCTGGCTTCAGATTGACACAGACCAGTCATTGCGGCCAACTGGGAGTAAACCAGCTGATGGAAGACCTCTCTGTCTCTGTCTGTCTGTCTCTCTCTCTCTACCTCTTCTCTATTTGTGCAACTCTTTCAAATAAATAAATTAATATTTAAGAAAAAAGCCTGATTCATGTTATTATTTATGTGTTTTAGAGGCTTTGCAGATGTTGATTACATGTGCCATGAAAACCCATTAAAATGCAAATCCTATAAGAGGCAACTCCATGTGCACTAAACTGGTAAAATCCAGTGCATGTGTTGAGAAAAACACACTAGCAATACATTTCAAAAAGCTGTGAAATATTATAAGTGGCTGTCAAAAGCTAAAAATCTGACAATGACTCATTATGTCATTTATTTATATATAATGCTGAGAAAATCAGAAGTATTTGTTAAAACTTCTGCTAAAATGCACTAGATTTATAATTTTTAAATGCATCTTTCCTAGATGTAATGCAGTCCTGTACTACTTTAGAGTATCAGAAATTTAAAATGTTGGACTGGTGCTGTGGTGGAGCAGGTTAACACCCTGGTCTGAAGCGCCAGCATCCCATATGGGGGCCGGTTCAATACTCAGCTGCTCCACTTCTGATCCTGCTCTCTGCTATGGCCTGGCAAAGTAGTAGAAGGTGGCCCAAGTCCTTGGGCCCCTGTACCCATCTGGGAGACCGGGAACTAGCTCCTGGCTCCTGGCTTCAGATCAGCACAGCTCTGGCAGTTGCAATCAATTAGGGAGTGAACACCAGATGGAAGACCTCTCTCTTTCTCTCTGTCTATCCTCTCTGTCTGTAACTCGACTTGTACATAAATAAATAAATCTTTAAAACAATTAAGAAATTTAACATGTGAAAGGTTTTTAAAAATGTATTTCTTTATTGTGAGGCAGAGTTACAGATATAGAGAGGAAGAGATAGAGAGGTCTTCTATCAACTGGTTCACCCCTAAATGGCCAGAATGGCTGGAGCTGGGCCGATCTGAAGCCAGGTGCCAGAAGCCAGGAGTCAGCAGCTTCCTCCAGGTCTCTCACATGGGTGCAGGGGCCCAAGAACTCAGGGCATATTGCACTGCTTTCCTAGGCCATTAGTAAAGAGCTGGATTGGAAGTGCAGGAGCAGGGACTCAAACTGGTGCCCATGTGGGATGCTGGTGCTGCAGGTGGATGCTTAATCTACTATGCCACAGAGTGGGCCCAGTGAATGGTTTTAGGAAGACATCTTTCATGTAGACTAGGCTGCAATATTGCAAGGTAAGGTTTAGCTTTTATTCCCACACATCAGTATTCATCTTTTAGCAACTATAAATACTGAATATCATACATATAGACATAAATATAGGTAACTGCAGATTTTGTTGTCATTCTTTCTAATTCTCTTTTTAATGTCTGCTAATAGGTCATCTTATGGATTATTATATTGATGTTACCCATACACAACCATCAGGCATTTCCACTGTTGAATGTGTTTATGAGTACAGGTAGATTTGTGTGTACATGAATGCACATTTGATGGAGATAGCACTGACAGTAATACTGTGAGAAATCCTAACGCTGATTCCAAACTTTCTGTCCTCCGCAGAGATGGCTGTCATTGAAGTAGACCACAGGGCCCCTTTTGCTGTTATGGACTGAAATGTGCCTCCCTAAAACTCTAACACGGAAGTGCTAACCAGCAACATGACTCTACCTGAAGAAAGTGCTTTTAAGCAGATCAAATGGTAGATGTGTCTGTCACATCGGAGAAAGGCTTCTGGAAAAATCGAGCCTATTTAAGCACCTTGATCTGATATTTTCAAGCTCTACAACTCTGAGAAGTAAAATTCCATGATTTAAATCATATTCTCTGTGGTATTTTCTTAGCAAATTAATATATCCTCATTTCTGCCAGCATTTTCTATTGTCATCCAGAAGGTCCTAGTGATTAGCAGAGAAATATAGAAACTAAAAACTGTGATTTTAGATTACCAAGTATCTACTAACACAAAAAGATCCCAGAAGCCACCTACTACCATCGTCCAGGACCCAGAAAAAAAACAGGAAGGAGTCAAGTTGCAGGGCAGTAGAAAAAAGTGAATAATGAAAGATCACAGCAGAAGTAAATAAGGAAGTGTTTGGTGCTGTGGTGTAGTGGATTAAAGCCTTGACCTGCTGTGCATGCATCCCATATGTTGCTGCTAGGAGACCAGGTGCTCCACTTCCAATCCAGCTCCCTACTAATGCACCTGGGAAATTGGTGGAAGATGGACCGTGTTCTACGGTGCTGGCACCCA
Source organism: Oryctolagus cuniculus (assembly GCF_964237555.1). Classification (NCBI taxonomy): domain Eukaryota; kingdom Metazoa; phylum Chordata; class Mammalia; order Lagomorpha; family Leporidae; genus Oryctolagus; species Oryctolagus cuniculus. The sequence continues at coordinate 129,850 of NW_027208365.1, forward strand.
CATGAGAGACTTGGAAGAAGCATCTGGCCTTTCCAATAAATAAATAAATCTTAAAAATATAGAAACAGTGTTAGCACTGTTGGAAAACAGACTCATAGTTCAGTGTAAAAGTATAGGCAGCTGAAATAAACCGACTTTTCTACAGGCAACTCCTATTTAACAAAGGAAAGAAAACAAACAGGAGAAAGAAGAACCCCTTTAGCATATGGTTTAAAGGAAAGTGATTATCCATATGTAGAAGCCTGAAAATATACCCAAAACCTCATACACTATGTAAAAGCAACTCAAGGTGAATTAAAAGTCTAAATATAAAACCAGAAACTAAGTAAACATATGAGAAACTATAAAACATAAGCATAGATAACAGTTTTGGGTAAGATTCCAAAAGCACAAGTAACAAAAATAAAATATAGAAATTTGAGCATATCATATTAAGATACATCTTCACAACAAAGTAATCAACAGAGTGAACATACAATGGACAGAATGGCAGGAAACATTGAAAACTCTGATTATGACAAAAGATTGATAGCCAGAACATACATATATAGAACTGGGAAAATCTCCAAATAAGAAGCAAAATGTACAGCTAAGAAATGGGCAAGGATCAAAACAGATGTTTCTCAGAAGAAGAAATCTCAATGGTCAAGACATAGATGAACATGCCCAATATCACTAGCCATTAGGGAAATGTAAATCAAAACCAATAGCAGACTCCATCTGTGGGAGAAGACAATGCTTGGGTTTTCATTTGTGCAACAAGTGGGTTTAGAGGACCCTGTTCACCATAAGAGGGCAGAGTCTACATGGAAGTAAGGAAACCTTAATGTTTTCCTAATGGGCTTGTTAAATTCTTGACCAGTGCCTATTACCTTTGCCGCAAACTTTCCAGTCTCACTACTTTCCTGCTTCTTCCTCTTCGCTGTGGCTTGCAAAAACAGTGTACCTTCTATATACGGAGGATACTTTTGTTTTGTTTTATTCCTCCTATCTCATGATGTTCCTCTAAGAAATCACAACCCTCCAAGTATTCATTAATTTATGCAGTCTGCAGTTTTCATGGGCTACTACATGGCAAAGTACTAGGTTAAAGGAAAGGTATAGGTCAGGAACTGAGCAAAGTTCACAATGATGAAGCCATTGGGGAAATGAACCTGATGGAAGACCTCTCTCTCTCTCTCTTGCCTCTCCTTCTCTCTCTGTGTAACTCTGATTTTCAAATAAATAAATAAATCTTTAAAAACTAACAAAATATACTAAAAACCTGGTGGCAACACCTTTCTATCAGAACATGTGAAGCACTCAAACACAGTTTGTCCCAGAAAGTCAACCATAAGGGCATATCGTCTACTGCACTTGTGGACATCTCTGAGGGAGGTAAGGGGCACTTATTTCTTCCCCTCTTCTTTCTTACCACTCTCACAGTTATAACTTCTATCGATGCTTCCAAAGACCAGTCTCTATGAAATTGTAGAACTAATATCCTCCCATGTCAAAAGTGTCATGGGTTTAAACACAGAACCCAAAATAAGATAAGTAACTGGCCTTCTTAATTACACAGTGTGGAATGTAAGATTCTCAGTGGAGCACTGGGTAATATAAAGTGCTGGGCAGAGAAAAACTGTTACTTATCTGTATTTATGATGCTGTAATTCTCCTCTTTATGCAAACTCAGATTAAAAGAGCTCCCGTTAGTGGGCAGCACTGTTGCATAGTGGGTAAAGCTACTGCTGCCTTGTCAGCATCCTATATGGGTGCCGGTTGGGATCCTGGCTGCTGCACTTCCCATCCAGCTCTCTGCTGTGGACTGGGAAAACAGTAGAAGTTGGCCCAAACCCCTCATCTCCTGCACCCACCTATGAGACCTGGACAAAGTTCTGCCTTTCAAATAAATAAATAATTATTTAAAAAAACAGCTTCATCTCAGAAGGAGCTCCTGGCTACTGGCTCCAAATTGGCATACCTCCAGCTATTGCTGCCAATTGGGGAATGAACCATCGGATGGAAGACCTCTCTCTCTTTCTCTCTCTCTCTCTCTCCTCTCTGTGTAACTCTTTCAAATGAATAAATAAATCTTTAAAAAAGTAGCTCCAGTTATTGACAACACAGTAGACTTGCATTAATTTTGGTTCCCTTCTCACTTTGCAAAGGGATCAGTGGCAGGTCAAAACAGTTGACAGCCTTGCTAACAGGAGAAGAGATAGCTGAAGACAGAAAATGAAAAGCAGCCAAATACATCATCAAAGAAAGAGAAGTGGACCCCATCCAACACAAACCTTTAAAAGTGGATGCTCACAATTAATGAGTGAAACAGCTGCCCACTGAAATCTTGTCTAGGGAGGGAAGATGTCCTAAGTTCTGCTTTTGTAAACTCCAGTCATAAATCTGTCCTAATAAATCTGTCCCTGGCATCTCTTTTACAAACATACTGGACCCACTGACCATTGGAAATGTGGTTCTAATCATGTAGGCTGCCATTTAAACCCACCAATGCTGTAACAGCTAAGAAACTTGAATTTGATGCTCAATTCTCAGGAAATCATTCCAGCTGAGCCTAGGGCCATTAATAGAAACTCCTTGGATCCTCCACTGTCTCTGTGCCTGTTTGAAAGAAGGGAGATTTCCCACCCCATGTTTCTGGAACAGCTTCAAATTCCACATTGGAAAAATTTGATAATTAATACTTGAGAGGGATCAACACACAAAGCAGCTATTCACGCTTCACACTGCTCCCCACCAGGAAGATGAGGTGCAGGATGAGAGCAGTGGGGCAGATCCTAGACAGATCCTCCTGCCCACCCCTCTGCTGCCCCAGGCTCCCTCCTGAGGGCCATCCAGCCCCACCCTGCAGGAACCAGCCCAGGAAACATCAAGAGACCAGGCCAGACTGCATTCTGAGACCACCCACAGTGGGAACCCGGCTTATTTAACTGTGGAGATCAGGAGTCTTTCTGCCTTCCTTCCCTGTGAGTGCAGGTTCCCAGAACACTGCCCCCTCTCTCCTGTAACCACTAAATAAAGCACATTAGGGACAGTTTAGGTGAGGTACTGCAGGAGAGAGTCCGGGCACTTTGAGCCTGGGAAATAGAGGTGGGAGACAGAGCAGCCCGGGTCCCAGCCCTGACCTCGGGAGAAGCTGCCAGGATCGCTGGCACACTTCTCCCACATGTGTCTCCGCCCCTTCCTGCATGCCAAACCTGCAGCAGAAAGTCCCTGGAGCAGGTACCCTTTCTTCCAGATACACGGGGAGTGAAATTGGGAGTGTGGAGAAGAGAGTCCCTGGCATGTGGGACCCACAGTTGGTGGATGAAGAGGGAAGAAGCAGCAGGAGGCAGGCTCAGGGTGAGCACTCGGAAACTGCCTGGGATCGCACGTGCAGAGCAGGAGTTGCAGTAAATGCCAGAGAAGGAGCAGCATAGCCCCCAGGGTTGACACTGATCAAGGAATGAACTCCCCTGGTCCAACTCTGAGCCCCAGGGACTGGCAGTGGCAGGTGCATGCCCACAGGTATTTGGAAAGCAGAATACCTCGGAGCTACTGGGAACTCTGGGAAATGGAGTCCAGGCTGCAGCATCCCTAGAGACACCAGCTGTTCCTCCAAAAAGCTGCAGTCAGGGGTGGGTGCCCACAACCAGAGGGCATTTGCTTTTGTTAAGTCCCTCCTTCCTTTCCTTCCCACACCAAAATCTCAGGGATCAGTTGCTGTTCCTTTCCTGCATCAAATCTGAAAGAGTGACACTCACTTCTGCTAACTGACCCCAAATCCTGGCTCCCTCATAACCTCTGTCTCTTCCAGAAAAAATCTTATTTACTACTTTGGCCCTAGAAATCATAAATGACTATGATAGAATGTAACTTTTAACAGAGGTGTAGAAGGCATGGTTTAATATCCAGTTTTGAGAATACAATTTTCATTTGTGTTTTATTGATGTTTATACTTCTTTTAAGATTCATTTTTTTATTTAGAAGTCAGAGTAACAGAGAAGGAGAGGCACAGAGAGAGAGAGAGAGAGAGAGAGAGGTGTTTTCCATCTCCTGCTTCACTCCTCAATTGGCAGCAGCAGCACAGCGCTGACCCCTTATAGTTCTTTACAAATCATTTTACACTGTCTTTTTATTCATCTAGTAAAGAGACAGAAGAATGGACACAGAGCTAACTCTATCCAAAATCTTGCTTGTATTGCATCAGAATACAAAATTTGGGAAGGAAGAAGGCAAAACTGACTCAGACCCAGAAAACATGTAGGAAATTGCCACTCAAGAAACCAAAAGTCAGCTGAGGCACCCAAAACAATGACAGCAAGCCAGAATTGGAGCAAGCCAACAGCTGTGCCCTGAGTGAAAAAGACCATTCCTCTTGTGCCCTGAACTCAATATTGCCGGCTCAAAACAAAAGCTCACATCAGAAAATTCATTACAAACCATGATACATAAGAAAAAAGAGAAAAAAGCCAAAGAAATGCAAAAATCCATAATGATATTGGGCTTGATTTAGTCGCAGGGAAACCGGCCGTTCCCGGATTCATTCACCCCTCCAGCTGACTGCTTGTGGAATTCTGACTGAATTAACCTGAAAATCACAGTGAAACTCAGTTTGGAGGCAATTAATATCTGTCACCTCAGCCAAAGTGTTCCATTTGATTTTCCAAAACACAAAAACTCACCTTGGTCATGTTGCCTGTAAATTTCTAAGCTTCAAACGCCTATTTGTTTTGTGTTTTATTTTATAATGGCTACTCTGCCCACAGTCTTGTTTGTATGGCGTCAGAATACAACATTTGGGAAGGAAGAAGGCAAAACAAACTCAGACCCAGAAAACACTTAGGAAATTGCCGCTCAAGAAACCACAAATCGGCTGAGGCACTCAAAACTACGACAGCAAGAGGCACCCAAAACATTTAGGAAATTGCCGCTCAAGAAGCCAAAAGTCACTGAGGCACCCAAAACAATGACAGCAAGCCAGAATTGGAGCAAGCCAACAGCTTTACCCTTTTTGAAAAAGAACCTTCCTCTTGTGCCCTGAACTCCATATTGCAGCCTCAAAACCAAAGCTCACATCAGAAAATTCATTACAAACCATGATAAATTAGAGAAAAGAGAAAAAAGCCAAAGAAATACAAGAAACCATAATGATATTGGGCTTGATTTAGTCGCAAGGAAACCGGCTGTTTCCGGATTCATCCACCCCTCCAGCTGATGGCCTGTGGATTTCTGACTGAATTAACCTGAAAATCGCAGGGAAACTCAGTTTGGAGGCAATTAATATCTGTCACCTCAGCCAAAGTGTTCCATTTGATTTTCCAAAACACAAAACCTCACCTTGGTCGTGTTACCTGTAGATTTCTAAGCTTCAAACGCCTATTTGTTTTGTGTTTTATTTCATAATGGCTACTCTGCCCACAGTCTTGTTTGTATGGCGTCAGAATACAAAATTTGGGAAGGTAGAAGGGAAAAGCAACTCAGACCCAGAAAACATTTAGGAAATTGCTGCTCAAGAAACCACAAATCGGCTGAGGCACCCAAAACAATGACAGCAAGCCAGAATTGCAGCAGGCCAACAGCTGTGCCCTGTTTGAAAAAGACCATTCCTCCGGTGCTCTGAACTGCATATTGCCACCATAAAACCAAAGCTCACATCAGAAAATTCATTACAAACCATGATAAATAAGAAAAATGAGAAAAAAGCCAAAGAAATGCAAGAATCCATAATGACATTTGGCCTTATTAGTCACAAGGAAACCGGCTGTTGCTGGATTCATCCTCTGCTCCAGCTCACTGCCTGTGGAATTCTGACTGAATTAACCTGAAAATCGCAGTGAAACTCAGTTTGGAGGCAATTAATATCTGTCACCTCAGCCAAAGTGTTCCATTTGATTTTCCAAAACACAAAAACTCACCTTGGTCGTGTTACCTGTAGATTTTGAAGGTTTAAACGCCTATTTGTTGTGTTTTTTATTTCATAGTGGCTACTCTGCTGAAACTCTTGTTTGTATGGCATCAGAATACAAAATTTGGGAAGGAAGAAGGCAAAACCAACTCAGACCCAGAAACATTTAGGAAATTGCCGCTCAGAATACACAAATCGGCTGAGGCACCCAAAACAATGACAGCAAGCCAGAATTGGAGCAGGCCAACTTCTGTGCCCTGTTTGAAAAAGAGCCTTCCTCTTGCACCCTGAACTCCAGATTGCAGCCTCAAAACCAAAGCTCACATCAGAAAATTCATTACAAACCATGATAAATAAGAAAAAGGAGAAAAAAGCCAAAGAAATGCAAGAATCCATAATGATATTGGGCTTGATTCAGTCACAAGGAAACCGGCTGTTCCTGGATTCATCCACCCGTCCAGCTGACTGCCTGTGGAATTCTGACTGAATTAACTTGAAAATCACAGTGAAACTCAGTTTGGAGGCAATTAATATCTGTCACCTCAGCCAAAGTGTTCCATTTGATTTTCCAAAACACAAAAACTCACCTTGGTCATGTTGCCTGTAAATTTCTAAGCTTCAAACACCTATTAGCTGTCTTTTTTAATTCATAATGGCTACTCTGTCCAAACTCTTGTTTGTATTGCGTCAGAATACAACATTTAGGAAGGAAGAAGGCAAAACAAACTCAGACCCAGAAAACATTTAGGAAATTGCCGCTCAAGAAACCACAAATCGGCTGAGGCACTCAAAACTACGACAGCAAGAGGCACCCAAAACATTTAGGAAATTGCCGCTCAAGAAGCCAAAAGTCACTGAGGCTCCCAAAACAATGACAGCAAGCCAGAATTGGAGCAAGCCAACAGCTTTACCCTTTTTGAAAAAGAACCTTCCTCTTGTGCCCTGAACTCCATATTGCAGCCTCAAAACCAAAGCTCACATCAGAAAATTCATTACAAACCATGATAAATTAGAGAAAAGAGAAAAAAGCCAAAGAAATACAAGAAACCATAATTATATTGGGCTTGATTTAGTCGCAAGGAAACCGGCTGTTTCCGGATTCATCCACCCCTCCAGCTGACGGCCTGTGGATTTCTGACTGAATTAACCTGAAAATCGCAGGGAAACTCAGTTTGGAGGCAATTAATATCTGTCACCTCAGCCAAAGTGTTCCATTTGATTTTCCAAAACACAAAACCTCACCTTGGTCGTGTTACCTGTAGATTTCTAAGCTTCAAACGCCTATTTGTTTTGTGTTTTATTTTATAATGGCTACTCTGCCCACAGTCTTGTTTGTATGGCGTCAGAATACAAAATTTGGGAAGGTAGAAGGGAAAAGCAACTCAGACCCAGAAAACATTTAGGAAATTGCTGCTCAAGAAACCACAAATCGGCTGAGGCACCCAAAACAATGACAGCAAGCCAGAATTGAAGCAGGCCAACAGCTGTGCCCTGTTTGAAAAAGACCATTCCTCCGGTGCCCTGAAGTCCATATTGCAGCCTCAAAACCAAAGCTCACATCGGAAAATTCATTACAAACCATGATAAATAAGAAAAAGGAGAAAAAAGCCAAAGAAATGGAAGAATCCATAATGAAATCAGAGTTGATATAGTCGCAAGGAAACCGGCTGTTCCCGGATTCATCCACTGCTCCAGCTGACTGCCTGTGGAATTCTGACTGAATTTACCTGAAAATCGCAGGGAAACTCAGTTTGGAGGCAATTAATATCTGTCACTTCAGCCAAACTGTTCCATTTCATTTTCTAAAACACAAAAACTCACCTTGGTCGTGTTACCTGTAGATTTCTAAGCTTCAAACGCCTATTAGTTGTGTTTTTTATTTCATAATGGCTGCTCTGCCCAAACTCTTGTTTGTTTGGCGTCAGAATACAAAATTTCGGAAGGAATAAGGCAAAACCAACTCAGACCCAGAAAACATTTAGGAAATTGCCGCTCAAGAAGCCAAAATTCAGCTGAGCCACCCAAAGCAATGACAGCAAGCCAGAATTAGAGCAAGCCAACAGCTGTGCCCTGTTTGAAAAAGAACCTTCCTCTTCTGCCCTGAACTCAATATGCCAGCCTCAGAACCAAAGCTCACATCAGAAAATTCATTACAAACCATGATAAATAAGAAAAAGGAGAAAAAACCAAAAGAAAAGCAAGAAACCATAATGATATTGGGCTTGATTCAGTCGCAAGGAAACCGGCTGTTCCCGGAATCATCCACCCCTCCAGCTGACTGCCTGTGTAATTCTGACTGAATTAACCTGAAAATCTCAGTGAAACTCAGTTTGGAGGCAATTAATATCTGTCACCTCAGCCAAAGTGTTGCATTTGATTTTCCAAAACACAAAAACTCACCTTGGTCGTGTTACCTGTAGATTTCTAAGCTTCAAATGCCTATTTGTTGTGTTTTTTATTTCATAATGGCTACTATGCCCACAGTCTTGTTTGTATGGCGTCAGAATAGAAAATTTGGGAAGGAAGAAGGCAAAACCAACTCAGACCCAGAAAACATTTAGGAAATTGCCGCTCACAAACCACATATCGGCTGAGGCACCCAAAACAATGACAGCAAGCCAGAATTGGAGCAGGCCAACAGCTGTGCCCTGTTTGAAAAAGACCATTCCCCCGGTGCCCTGAACTCCATATTGCCGCCATAAAACCAAAGCTCACATCAGAAAATTCGTTACAAACCATGATAAATAAGAAAAATGAGAAAAAAGCCAAAGAAATGCAAGAATCCATAATGACATTTGGCCTTATTAGTCACAAGGAAACCGGCTGTTGCTGGATTCATCCTCTGCTCCAGCTCACTGCCTGTGGAATTCTGACTGAATTAACCTGAAAATCGCAGTGAAACTCAGTTTGGAGGCAATTACTATCTGTCACCTCAGCCAAAGTGTTCCATTTGATTTTCCAAAACACAAAAACTCACCTTGGTCGTGTTACCTGTAGATTTCTAAGCTTCAAATGCCTATTTGTTGTGTTTTTTATTTCATAGTGGCTACTCTGCCCAAACTCTTGTTTGTATGGTGTCAGAATACAAAATTTGGGAAGGAAGAAGGCAAAACCAATTCAGGCCCAGAAAACATTTAGGAAATTGCCACTCAAGAAACCAAGTCAGCTGAGGCACCCACAACAATGACAGCAAGCCATAATTGGAGCAAGCCAACAGCTGTACCCTGTTTGAAAAAGAACCTTCCTCTTGTACCCTGAACTCAATATGCCAGCCTCAGAACCAAAGCTCACATCAGAAAATTCATTACAAACCATGATAAATAAGAAAAAGGAGAAAAAAGACAAAGAAATGCAAGAATCCGTAATGATATCGGGCTTGATATAGTCGCAAGGAAACCGGCTACTCCCGGATTCATCCACCCCTCCAGCTGACTGCCTATGGAATTCTGACTGAATTAACCTCAAAATAGCAGTGAAACTCATTTTGGAGACAATTAATATTTGTCACCTCAGCTAAAGTGTTCCATTTTATTTTCCAAAACACAAAAACTCACCTTGGTCATGTTACCTGTAGATTTCTAAGCTTCAAACGCTTATTTGTTGTGTTTTTATTTCATAATGGCTACTCTGCCCAAACTCTTGTTTGTTTGGCATCAGAATACAAAATTTCAGAAGGAAGAAGGCAAAACCAACTCAGACCCAGAAAATATTCAGGAAATTGCCGCTCAAGAAACCAAAAGTTAGCTGAGGCACCCAAAGCAATGACAGCAAGCCAGAATTAGAGCAAGCCAACAGCTGTGCCCTGTTTGAAAAAGAACCTTCCTCTTCTGCCCTGAACTCAATATGCCAGCCTCAGAACCAAAGCTCACATCAGAAAATTCATTACAAACCATGATAAATAAGAAAAAGGAGAAAAAAGAAAAGAAAAGCAAGAAACCATAATGATATTGGCTTGATTCAGTCGCAAGGAAGCCGCCTGTTCCTGGAATCATCCGCCCCTCCAGCTGACTGCATGTGTAATTCAGACTGAATTAACCTGAAAATCACAGTGAAACTCACTTTGGAGGCAATTAATATCTGTCACCTCAGCCAAAGTGTTCCATTTGATTTTCCAAAACACAAAAACTCACCTTGGTTGTGTTACCTGTAGATTTCCAAGCTTCAAACGCCTATTTGTTGTGTTTTTCTATTTCATAATGGCTACTCTGCTGAAACTCTTGTTTGTATGGCGTCAGAATACAAAATTTGGGTAGGAAGAAGGCAAAACCAACTCAGACCCAGAAAACATTTAGGAAATTGCCGCTCACAAACCACATATCGGCTGAGGCACCCAAAACAATGACAGCAAGCCAGAATTGGAGCAGGCCAAAAGCTGTGCCCTGTTTGAAAAAGACCATTCCCCCGGTGCCCTGAACTCCATATTGCAGCCACAAAACCAAACCTCACATCAGAAAATTCATTACAAACCATGATAAATAGGAAATCAGAGAAAAAAGCCAGAGAAATGCAAGAATCCATAATGACATTTGGCCTTATTAGTCACAAGGAAACCGGCTGTTCCCAGATTCATCCTCTGCTCCAGCTGACTGCCTGTGGAATTCTGTCTGAATTAACCTGAAAATCGCAGTGAAACTCAGTTTGGAGGAAATTACTATCTGTCACCTCAGCCAAAGTGTTCCATTTGATTTTCCAAAACACAAAAACTCACCTTGGTCGTGTTACCTGTAGATTTTGAAGGTTTAAACGCCTATTTGTTGTGTTTTTTATTTCATAGTGGCTACTCTGCTGAAACTCTTGTTTGTATGGCATCAGAATACAAAATTTGGGAAGGAAGAAGGCAAAACCAACTCAGACCCAGAAAACATTTAGGAAATTGCCGCTCAGAATACACAAATCGGCTGAGGCACCCAAAACAATGACAGCAAGCCAGAATTGGAGCAGGCCAACTTCTGTGCCCTGTTTGAAAAAGAGCCTTCCTCTTGCACCCTGAACTCCAGATTGCAGCCTCAAAACCAAAGCTCACATCAGAAAATTCATTACAAACCATGATAAATAAGAAAAAGGAGAAAAAAGCCAAAGAAATGCAAGAATCCATAATGATATTGGGCTTGATTCAGTCACAAGGAAACCGGCTGTTCCTGGATTCATCCACCCGTCCAGCTGACTGCCTGTGGAATTCTGACTGAATTAACTTGAAAATCACAGTGAAACTCAGTTTGGAGGCAATTAATATCTGTCACCTCAGCCAAAGTGTTCCATTTGATTTTCCAAAACACAAAAACTCACCTTGGTCATGTTGCCTGTAAATTTCTAAGCTTCAAACACCTATTAGCTGTCTTTTTTAATTCATAATGGCTACTCTGTCCAAACTCTTGTTTGTATTGCGTCAGAATACAACATTTAGGAAGGAAGAAGGCAAAACAAACTCAGACCCAGAAAACATTTAGGAAATTGCCGCTCAAGAAACCACAAATCGGCTGAGGCACTCAAAACTACGACAGCAAGAGGCACCCAAAACATTTAGGAAATTGCCGCTCAAGAAGCCAAAAGTCACTGAGGCTCCCAAAACAATGACAGCAAGCCAGAATTGGAGCAAGCCAACAGCTTTACCCTTTTTGAAAAAGAACCTTCCTCTTGTGCCCTGAACTCCATATTGCAGCCTCAAAACCAAAGCTCACATCAGAAAATTCATTACAAACCATAAAAAATAAGACAAATGAGAAAAAAGACAAGGAAATGCAAGAATCCATAATATTGGGTTTGATTCAGTCGCAAGGAAACCGGCTGTTCCCGGATTCATCCGCCCCTCCAGCTGACTGCCTGTGGATTTCTAACTGAATTAACCTGAACATCACAGTGAAACTCCGTTTGGAGGCAATTACTATCTGTCACCTCAGCCAAAGTGTTCCATTTTATTTTCCAAAACACAAAAACTCACCTTGGTCATGTTACCTGTAGATTTCTAAGCTTCAAACGCCTATTTGTTGTGTTTTTTATTTCATAATGGCTATTCTGCCCAAACTCTTGTTTGTATGGCAGCAGAAAAGAAAATTTGGATACGAAGACGGTAAAACCAACTCAGACCCAGAAAACATTTAAAAAATTGCCACTCAAGAAACCAAAATAGGCTGAGGCACCCAAAACAATGAAGGCAAGCCAGAATTGGAGCAAGCCACAGCTGTACCCTGTTTAAAATGACCATACTTCCAGTGCCGTGAACTCCATACTGCAGCCTCAAAACCAAAGCTCACAACAGAAAATTCATTACAAACCATGATAAATAAGAAAACATAGAAAAAAGCCAAAGAAATGCAAGAATTCATAATGATATTGGGCTTGATTCAGTCGCAAGGAAACCGGCTATTCCCAGATTCATCCACCCCTCCAGCTGACTGCCTGTGCAATTCTGACTGAATTAACCTGATATTCGCAGTGAAACTCAGTTTGGAGGCAATTAATATCTGTCACCTCAGCCAAAGTGTTCCATTTGATTTTCCAAAACACAAAAACTCCCCTTGGTCATGTTACCTGTAGATTTATAAGCTTCAAAATCCTATTTGCTGTGTTTTTTATGTCATAATGGCTACTCTCCCCAAACTCTTGTTTGTAGAAATCAGAATACAAAATTTGGGAAGGTAGAAGTCAAAACCAACTCAGACGCAGAACACATGTAGGAAATTGCAGCTCAGGAAACCACAAATCGGCTGAGGCTCAAAACAATGACAGCAAGCCAGAATTGGAGCAGGCCAACAGCTTTGCCCTGTTTAAAAGGTCCATTCCCCCGGTGCCCTGAACTCCATATTGCAGCCTCAAAACCAAAGCTGACATCAGAAAATTCATTACAACCCATGATAAATAAGAAAAAGGAGAAAAAAGCCAAAGAAATGCAAGAATCAATAATGATATTGGGCTTGATTTAGTTGTAAGGAAACTGGCTGTTCCCGGATCCATCCACCCCTCCAGCTGACTGCCTGTGGAATTCTGACTGAATTCACCTGAATATCGCAGTGAAACTCAGTTTGGAGGCAATTAATATCTGTCACCTCAGCCAAAGTGTTCCATTTTTTTTTCCAAAACACAAAAACTCACCTTGGTAATGTTACCTGTAGATTTCTAAGCTTCAAATGCCTATTTGTTGTGGTTTTTATTTCATAATTGCTACTCTGTCCAAACTCTTGTTTGTGTTGCCTCAGAATACAAAATTAGGGAAGGAAGAAGGAAAAACCAACTCAGATGCACAAAACATTTAGGAAATTGCCGCTCAAGAAACCACAAATTAGCTGAGGTATCGAAAACAATGACAGCAAGCCAGAATTGGAGCAAGACAACAGCTGTGCCCTGATTGAAATAGAACCTTCCTCTTGTGCCATGAACTCCATATTGCAGCCTCAAAACCAAAGCTCACATCAGAAAATTCATTACAAACCATAAAAAATAAGAAAAATGATAAAAAAGCCAAAGAAATGGAAGAATCCATAATGATATTGGGCTTGATTTAGTCGCAAGGAAACCGGCTGTTCCCAGATACATCCACCCCTCCAGCTGACAGCCTGTGGAATTCTGAGTGAATTAACCGGAGAAACACAGTGAAACTCAGTTTGGAGGCAATTAATATCTGTCACCTCAGCCAAAGTGTTCCATTTGATTTTCCAAAACACAAAACCTCACCTTGGTCGTGTTACCTGTAGATTTCAAAGCTTCAAATGCCTATTTGTTGTGTTTTTATTTCATAATGGCTACTCTGCTGAAACTCTTGTTTGTATGGCATCAGAATACAACATTTGGGAAGGAAGAAGGCAAACCCAATTCAGACCCAGAAAACATTTAGGAAATTGCCGCTCAAGAAACTAAAAGTCAGCTGAGGCACCCAAAACAATGACAGCAAGCCAGAATTGGAGCAGGCCAACAGCTGTGCCCTGTTTGAAAAAGACCATTCCTCTGTTACCCTGAACTCCATATTGCAGCCTCAAAACCAAAGCTCACATCAGAAAATTCATTACAAACCATGATAAATAATGGAAATGTGAAAAAGCCAAAGAAATGCAAGAGTCCTTTGTGATACTTGGCGGGATTAGACAAAAGGAACCTGGCTGTTTCCAGATTCATCCCCCCATCCACAGACTGACTTTGGACTTCTGATTGAATTCACCTCAAAATCCCACTCACATTCAATTTGGATGAATTAGTATCTCTCCCCTCAGCAGAAGGATTCCATATCATTTTCCAAACCACAGAAACTCATCTTGGTCATGTTGCCTGTAGATTTCTAATCCTGAAAGGCCAATTTGCTGTGTTTTTTGTTTTCTTTCATAATGGCTACTCTGTCCACAATCTTGCTTGTATTGCATGAGAATACACAATTTGGGTATGAAGAAGGGAAAACCAACTCAGACCCAGAAAATATTCAGCAAACTGACCCTCAAGAAACCAAAAGTCAGCTGAGGCACCCAACAATGACAGCAAGCCAGAATTGGAGCAAGCCAACAACTGAGCCCCAATTGAAAAAGAACCATTCTCTTGTGCCATGAACTCCATATTGCAGCCTCAAAACCAAAGCTCACATCAGAAAAGTCATTACAAACCATGATAAATAAGGGAAATGTGAAAAAGCCAAAGAAATGCAAGAGTCCTTTGTGATATTTGGCTGCATTTAGACACAAGGAAACTGGCTGTTTCAGGATTCATCCCACCCTTAAACAGACTGACTTTGGAATTCTGATTGAATTCACCTCAAAATTGCACTCACACTCAATTTGGAGGAAATTAGTATCTGTCCCCTCGGCAGAAGGAGTCCAAGTCATTTTCCAAAACACAGAAACTCATCTTGATTGTGTTGCCTGTACAGTTCTAAACATGAAAGGCCAATTTGCTTTGTTTTTTTTTTTTTCTTTCATAATGGCTACTCTGTCAAAATCTTGCTTGTATTGCATCAGAATACAAAATTTGGGAATAAGAATGCAAAACTAACTCAGACCCAGAAAACATTTAGGATATTGCCACTCAAGAATCCACAAATCAGCTGAGGCACCCAAAACAATGACAGCAAGCCAGAATTGGAGCAGGCCAACAGCTGTGCCCTGATTGAAAAACAACCTTCCTCTGGTGCCCTGAACTGAATATGCCAGCTTAAAACCAAAGCTCACATCAGAAAACTCATTACAAACCATGATACATAAGAAAAATGAGAAAAAAGCCAAAGAAACGCAAGAATCCAAAATGATATTGGGCTTGATTTAGTCAAAAGGAAACCGGCTATTCCCAGATTCATCCACCCCTCCAGCTGACTGCCTGTGGAATTCTGACTGAATTATCCGGAAAATCGCAGGGAAACTCAGTTTGGAGGCAATTAATATCTGTCACCTCAGCCAAAGTGTCCCATTTTATTTTCCAAAACACAAAAACTCACCTTGGTCGTATTACCTGTGGATTTCTAAGCTTCAAACGCCTATTTATTGTGTTTTTTTTTTTTTATGGCAAAATGGCAAGCCTGTCCAAACTCTTGTTTGTATTGGGTCAGAATACAAAATTTTGGAAGGAAGAAGGCAAAACCAACTCAGACCCTGAAAACATTTAGGACATTGTGGCTCAAGAAACCACAAATTGGCTGAGGCACCCAAAACAATGACAGCAAGCCAGAATTGGAGCAAGCCAACATCTGTACCCTGGTTGAAAAAGACCATTCCTCCGGTGCCCTGAACGCCATATTGCCGCCTCAAAACCAAAGCTCACATCAGAAAATTTATTACAAACCATGAGAAATAAGAAAAAGGAGAAAAAAGCCAGAGAAATGCAAGAATCCATAATGATATTGGGCTTGATTTAGTCGCAAGGAAACCAGCTGTTCCCGGATTCATCCACCCCTCCAGCTGACTGCCTGTGGAATTCTGACTGAATTAACCTGAAAATCGCAGGGAAACATAGTTTGGAGGCAATTAATATCTGTCACCTCAGCCAAAGTGTTCCATTTGATTTTCCAAAACACAAAACTTCACCTTGGTCGTGTTACCTGTAGATTTCTAAGCTTCAAACGCCTTTTTGTTGTGTTTTTTATTTCCTAATGGCTACTCTGCTGAAACTCTTGTTTGTATTGCGTCAGAATACAAATTTGGGAAGGAAGAAGGGAAAACCAACTCAGACCCAGAAAACATTTAGGAAATTGCTGCTCAAGCAACAAAGGGCCGCTGAGGAACCCAAAACTTTGAAAGCAAGCCAGAATTGGAGCAAGCCAACAGCTGTGCCCTGATTGAAAAAGACCATTCCTCCGGTGTCCTGAACTCGATATTGCAGCCTCAAAACCAAAGCTCACATCAGAAAATTCATTACAAATCATGATAAATAAGAAAAATCAGAAAAAATCCAAGGAAATGCAGGAGTTCTTAGTGATATTGGGCTTGATTTATTCCCTTGTTAATGGCTGTTTCCAGATTCTTCTATACCTCCCAGCTGAGTGTCTGTGGTTTCTGACTGAATTAAAATGAAATTCGCTGTGAAACTCGGTTTGGAGGCAATTAGTATCTGTCACCTCAGCAAAAGTGTTCCATGTCTTTTTCCAAAACACAAAATCTCACCTTGGTCGTGTTACCTGTAGCTTTCAAAAGCATATTTGATGTGTTTTTTATTTCATAATGTCTGTTCTGTCCAAAATCTTGCTTGTATTGCGTCAGAATACAAAATTTGGGAAGTAAGAGGACAAAACCATCTGAGACTCAGAAAACGTTTAGGAAATTGCCACTCAAGAAACCTCAAATCGGCGGAGGCACCCAAAACAATGACAGCAAGCCAGAATTGGAGCAAGCCAGCAGCTGTGCCCTGATTGAAAAAGACCATTCCTCCGGTGCCCTGATCTCCATATTGCAGCCTCAAAACCAAAGCTCACATCAGAAAATTCATTACAAACCTTCATACATAAGAAAAATGAGAAAATACCCAAAAATGCAAGAATCCAGAATGATATTGGGCTGGATTTGTTCACAAGGAAACCGGCTGTTCCCGGATTCATCCAACCCTGCAGCTGACTGCCTGTGGAATTCTGACTGAATTAACCAGAAAATCGCAGTGAAACTCAGTTTGGAAGCAATTAATAACTGTCACCTCAGCTAAAGTGTTCCACTTTATTTTCTAAAACACAAAAACTCACCTCGGTCGTGTTACCTGTAGATTTCTAAGCTTCAAACGCCTTTTTGTTGTGTTTTTTGTTTCATAATGGCTACTCTGCCCAAACTCTTGTTTGTATTTGGGCAGAATACAAATATTGGGAAGGAATAAAGCAAAACCAACTCAGACCCAGAAAACATTTAGGAAATTGCCGCTCAAGCAACAAAGGGCCGCTGAGGAACCCAAATCTTTGAAAGCAAGACAGAATTGGAGCAAGCCAACAGCTGTGCCCTGATTGAAAAAGACCATTCCTCCGGTGTCCTGAACTCGATATTGCAACCTCAAAACCAAACCTCAGATCAGAAAATTCATTACAAACCATGATAAAAAAGAAAAATCAGAAAAAATCCAAAGAAATGCAGGAGTTCTTAGTGATATTGGGCTTGATTTATTCCCTTGTTAATGGCTGTTTCCAGATTCTTCTACACCTCCCAGCTGAGTGTCTGTGGTTTCTGACTGAATTAAAATAAAATTCGCTGTGAAACTCGGTTTGGAGGCAATTAATATCTGTCACCTCAGCAAAAGTGTTCCATGTCTTTTTACAAAACACAAAATCTCACCTTGGTCGTGTTACCTGTAGGTTTCAAAAGCCTATTTGATGCGTTTTTTATTTCATAATGTCTACTCTGTCCAAAGTCTTGTTTGTATGCCATCAGAAAAGAAAATTTGGGAAGGAAGACGGCAAAACCAACTCAGACCCAGAAAACATTTAGGAAATTGCCACTCAAGAAACCGAAAGTCAGCTGAGGCACCCAAATAAATGGCAGCAAGCCAGAATTGGAGCAGGCCAACAGCTGTGCCCTTATTGAAAAAGACCATTCCTCCGGTGCCCTGAACTCCATATTGCAGCCTCAAAACCAAAGATCACATCAGAAAATTCATTACAAACCATGATAAATAAGAAAAATGAGAAAAAAGCCAAAGAAATGCAAGAATCCCTAATTATATTGGGCTTGATTTAGTCGCAAGGAAACCGGCTGTTCCCGGATTCATCCACCCCGCCAGCTGACAGTTTGTGGAATTCTGACAGAATTAACCTGAAAATCGCAGTGAAACTCAGTTTGGAGGCAATTAATATCTGTCACCTCAGCCAAAGTGTTCCATTTGATTTTCCAAAACACAAAAGCTCACCTTGGTTGTGTTACCTGTAGATTTCTAAGCTTCAAACGCCTATTTGTTGTGTTTTTTATTTCATAATGGCTACTCTGCCCAAACTTTTGTTTCTATTGCATCAGATTACAAAATTTGGGAAGGAAGAAGGCAAAACCAACTCAGACCCAGAAAACATTTAGGAAATTGCCGCTCAAGAAACAAACGGCCGCTGAGGAACCCAAAACAATGACAGCAAGCCAGAATTGGAGGAAGCCAACAGCTGTGCCCTGTTTGAAAAAGACCATTCCCCCGGTGGCCTGAACTCCATATTGCAGCCTCAAAACCAAAGCTCACATCAGAAAATTCATTACAAACCATGATAAATAAGAAAAATGAGAAAAAAGCCAAATAAATGCAAGAATCCAGAATGATATTCGGCTTGATTTAGTTGCAAGGAAACCGGCTGTTCCCAGATTCATCCACCCCTCCAGCTGACTGCTTGTGGAATTCTGACTGAATTAACCTGAAAATCGCAGGGAAACTCAGTTTGGAGGCAATTAATATCTGTCACCTCAGCCAAAGTGTTCCATTTGATTTTCCAAAATACAAAAACTCACCTTGGTTGTGTTACCTGTAGATTTCTAAGCTTCAAACGCATATTTGTCGTGTTTTTTATTTCATAATGGCTACTCTGCCCAAACTCTTGTTTGTATTGCGTCAGATTACAAAATTTGGGAAGGAAGAAGGCAAAACCAACTCAGACCCAGAAAACATTTAGGAAATTGCCGCTCAAGAAACAAAGGGCCGCTGAGGAAGCCAAAACCTTGAAAGCAAGACAGAATTGGAGCAAGCCAACAGCTGTGCCCTGATTGAAAAAGACCATTCCTCCGGTGTCCTGAACTCGATATTGCAGCCTCAAAACCAAAGCTCACATCAGAAAATTCATTACAAACCATGATAAATAAGAAAAATCAGAAAAAATCCAAAGAAATGCAGGAGTTCTTAGTGATATTGGGCTTGATTTATTCCCTTGTTAATGGCTGTTTCCAGATTCTTCTATCCCTCCCAGCTGAGTGTCTGTGGTTTCTGACTGAATTAAAATGAAATTCGCTGTGAAACTCGGTTTGGAGGCAATTAATATCTGTCACCTCAGCAAAAGTGTTCCATATCTTTTTCCAAAACACAAAATCTCACCTTGGTCGTGTTACCTGTAGCTTTCAAAAGCCTATTTGATGTGTTTTTTATTTCATAATGGCTATTCTGTCCAAAATCTTGCTTGTATTACGTCAGAATACAAAATTTGGGAAGGAAGAGGACAAAAACAACTGAGACTCAGAAAACGTTTAGGAAATTGCCACTCAAGAAACCTCAAATCGGCGGAGGCACCCAAAACAATGACAGCAAGCCAGAATTGGAGCAAGCCAGCAGCTGTGCCCTGATTGAAAAAGACCATTCCTCCGGTGCCCTGAACTCCATATTGCAGCCTCAAAACCAAAGCTCACATCAGAAAATTCATTACAAACCATGATAAATAAGAAATATCAGAATAAAGCCAAAGAAATGCAAGAATCCATAATGATATTGGGCTTCATTTAGTTGCAAGGAAACCGGCTATTCCCGGATTCATCCACCCCTCCAGCTGACTGCCTGTGGAATTCTGACTGAATTAACCTGAACGGAGGCAGTTAATATCTGTCACCACAGCCAACTTGTTCCATTTGATTTTCCAAAACACAAAATCTCACCTTGGTCGTGTTACCTGTAGCTTCAAAAGCCTATTTATTGTGTTTTTTATTTCCTAATGGCTACTCTGTCCAAACTCTTGTTTGTATTGTGTCAGAATACAAAATTTGGGAAGGAAGAAGGAAAACCAACTCAGACCAAGAAAACATTTAGGATATTGATGCTCAAGAAACTTCAAATCGGCGGAGGCACCCAAAACAATGACAGCAAGCCAGAATTGGAGCAAGCCAACAGCTGTGACCTGATTGAATAAGAACCTTCCTCTTGTGCCCTGAACTCCATATGCCAGCCTCAAAACCAAAGCTCACATCAGAAAATTCATTACAAACCACTAAAATTAAGAAAAATGAGAAAAAGGCCAAAGAAATTCAAGAATTCATAATGATATTGGGCTTGATTTAGTCGCAAGGAAACCGTATATTCCCAGATTCATCCACCTCTCCAGCTGATGCCTGAGGAATATTGACTGAATTAACCTGAACGGAGGCAGTTAATATCTGTCACCACAGCCAAAGTGTTCCATTTCATATTCCAAAACAGAATCTCACCTTGGTCGTGTTACCTGTAGCTTTCAAAAGCCTATTTGATGTGTTTTTTATTTCATAATGGCTATTCTGTCCAAACTCTTGTTTCTGTTGCGTCAGAATACAAAATTTGGGAAGGAAGAGGACAAAACCAACTGAGACTCAGAAAACGTTTAGGAAATTGCCACTCAAGAAACCTCAAATCGGCGGAGGCACCCAAAACAATGACAGCAAGCCAGAATTGGAGCAGTCCAACAGCTGTACCCTGATTGAAAAAGACCATTCCTCCGGTGCCCTGAACTCCATACTGCAGCCTCAAAACCAAAGCTCACATCAGAAAATTCATTACAAACCATGATAAATAAGAAAAATGAGAAAATAGACAAAGAAATGCAAGAATCAAGAATGATATTGGGCTGGATTTAGTTGCAAGGAAACCGGCTGTTCCCGGATTCATCCACCCATCCAGCTGACTGCCTGTGGAATTCTGACTGAATTAACCTGAACGGAGGCAGTTAATATCTGTCACCACAGCCAAAGTGTGCCATTTTATTTTCTAAAACACAAAATCTCACCTTGGTCGTGTTACCTGTATCTTCAAAAGCCTATTTGTTGTGTTTTTTATTTCCTAATGGCTACTCTGTCCAAACTCTTGTTTGTATTGTGTCAGAATACAAAATTTGGGAAGGAAGAAGGAAAACCAACTCAGACCCAGAAAACATTTAGGAAATTGCCACTCAAGAAACCACAAATCGGCTGAGGCACCCAAAACAATGACAGCAAGCCAGAATTGGAGCAAGCCAACAGCTGTGCCCTGATTGAAAAAGAACCTTCCTCTTGTGCCCTGAACTCAATATGCCAGCCTCAAAACCAAAGCTCACATCAGAAAATTCATTACAAACCATGATAAATAAGAAAAATGAGAAAAAAAGTCAAAGAAATGCAAGAATCCAGAATGATATTGGCCTTGATACTGTCGCAAGGAAACCGGCTGTTCCCAGATTCATCCACCCATCCAGCTGACAGCCTGTGGAATTCTGACTGAATTAACCTGAACGAAGGCAGTTAATATCTGTCACCACAGCCTAAGTGTTCCATTTTATTTTTTCAAAACACAAAATCTCACCTTGGTCGTGTTACCTGTAGCTTAAAACACCTATTTTATGTTTTTTTTTTATTTCATAATGGCTACTCTGTCCAAACTCTTGTTTGTATTGCGTCAGAATACAAAATTTGGGAAGGAAGAGGACAAAACCAACTCAGACACAGAAAACGTTTAGGAAATTGCCATTCAAAAATCCAAATTCAGCTGAGGCACCCAAAACAATGACAGCAAGCCAGAATTGGAGCAGGCCTACAGCTGTGCCCTGTTTGGAAAAGACCATTCCCCCGGTGGCCTGAACTCCATATTGCAGCCTCAAAACCAAAGCTCACATCAGAAAATTCATTACATATCATGATAAATAACAAAAATGAGAAAAAAGGCAAAGAAATGCAAGAATCCAGAATGATATTGGGCTTGATTCAGTTGCAAGGAAACTGGCTGTTCCCGGATTCATCCACCCCTCCATCTAACTGCCTGTGGAATTCTGACTGAATTAACCTGAAAATCACAGTGAAACTCTGTTTGGAGGCAATTAATATCTATCACCTCAGCCAAAGTGTTCCATTTTATTTTCCAAAACACAAAAGCTCACCTTGGTCGTGTTACCTGTAGATTTCTAAGCTACAAATGCCTATTTGTTGTGTTTTTCATTACAAAATGGCTACTCTGTCCAAACTCTTGTTTCTACTGCGACAGAATACAAAATTTGGGAAGGAAAAAGGCAAAACCAACACAGACCCAGAAAACTTTCAGGAAAATGCCACACAAGAAACCAAATTTGGAGGGAATTAGAATCTGTCCCCTCAGCAAAAGGGTTCCATGTCATTTTCGAAAACACAGAAACACATCTTGTTCATATTGCCTACATTTCTCATTCTGAAAGGGCAATTTGATGTGTTTTTTTTTTCTTTCATAATGGCTACTCTGTCCAAATCTTGCTTGTATTGCATCAGAATACAAAATTTGGGAATAAGAAGGCAAAACCGACTCAGACCCAGAAAACATTTAGGAAATTGGCACTCAAGAAACCACAAATCTCCTGAGGCACCCAAACAATGACAGCAAGCCAGAATTGGAGAAGGCCAACAGCTGTGCCCTGATTGAAAAAGAACCTTCCTCTTGTGCCCTGAACTCAATATGCCAGCCTCAAAACCAAAGCTCACACCAGAAAATTCATTACAAACCATGATAAATAAGAAAGATGAGAAAAAAGCCAAAGAAATGCAAGAATCCATAATGATATTGGGCTTGATTTAGTCGCAAGGAAATCGGCTGTTCCCAGATTCATCCACAGCTCCAGCTGACTGCCTGTGGAATTCCGACTGAATTTATCAGAAAATCGCAGTGAAACTAAGTTTGGAGGCAATTAATATCTGTCACCTCAGCCAAAGTGTTCCATTTTATTTTCCAAAACAAAAAAAATCATATTGGCGTGTTACCAGCAGATTTATAATCTGTAAATGTCTATTTGTTGCATTGTGTCAGAATACAAAATTTGGGAAGGAAGAAGGCAAAACCAACTCAGACCCAGAAAACATTTAGGAAATTGCCGCTCAAGAAACCAAAAGTCAGCTGAAACCCCAAAACCAATGACAGCAACCCAGAATTGGAGCAAGCTAACAGCTGTGCCCTGTTTTAAAAAGACCATTCTTCTCGTGCCCTGAACTCCATATTGCCGTCTCAAAACCAAAGCTCACATCAGAATATTCATTACAAACCTTGATAATAAGGGAAATGTGAAAAAGTCAAATAAATGCAAGAGTCCTTTGTGATATTTGGCTGGATTTAGACACAAGGAAACTGGCTGTTTCCAGATTCATCAACCCCTTCCACAGACTGACTTTGGAATTCTGATGGAATTCACCTCAAAATCGCACTCACACTCAATTGGAAGGTAATTAGAATCTGTCCCCTCAGCAGAAGTGTTCCAAGTCATTATCCAAAACACAGAAACTCATCTTGGTCTTGTTCCCTGTAGCTTTTGAATCCTGAAAGGGCTTTTTGCCGTATTTTCTTTTTTTTCATAATAGCTACTCTGTCCAAAATCTTGCTTGTATTGCATCAGAATACAAAATTTGGGAATAACAAGGCAAAACCAACTCAGACCCAGAAAACATTTAGTAAATTACCACTCAAGTAACCACAAATCGGCTGAAGCACCCAAAACAATGACAGCAAGCCAGAATTGGAGCAAGCCAACAGCTGTGCCCTGATTGAAAAAGAACCATCCTCTTGTGCCCTGAACTCAATATGCCAACCACAAAAACAAAGCGCACATCAGAAAATTCATTACAAACCATCATACATAACAAAAATGAGAAAAAAGCCAAAGAAATGCAAGAATCCATAATGATATTGGGATTGATTTAGTTGTAAGGAATCCGGCCATTCCTGGATTCGTCCACCCCTCGAGGTGACTGCCTAGGCAATTCTCACTGAATTAACCTGAAAATCACAGGGAAACTCAGTTTGGAGGAAATTAATATATGTCACCTGAGCCAAAGTGTTCCATTTTATTTTCCAAAACACAAAAACTCACCTTGGTCGTGTTACCTGTAGATTTCTAAGCTTCAAACGCCTATTTGTTGTGTTTTTATTTCATAATGGCTACTCTGTCCAAACTCTTGTTTGTATTGAGTCAGAATAAAAAATTTGGGAATAAGAAGAAAAAACCGTGTCAGACCCAGAAAACATTTAGGAAATTGCCACTCAAGAAACCTCAAATTTGCTGAGGCACCCAAAACAATGACAGCAAGCCAGAATTAGAGCAAGCCAACAGCTGTGCCCTGATTGAAAAAGAACATTTCTCTTGTGCCCGGAAGTTCTTATTGCAGCCTCAAATCCAAAGCTCACATCAAAAATTCATTACCAACCATGATAAATAAGAAAAAAGAGAAAAAAGCCAAAGAAATGCAAGAATCCATAATGATATTGGGCTTGATTTAGTCGTAAGAAATCTGGCTAGTCCTGGATTCATCCACCCCTCCAGGTGACTGCCTGTGCAATTCTCACTGAATTAACCTGAAAATCACAGTGAAACTCAGTTTGGAGGCAATTAATATCTGTCACCTCAGCCAAAGTGTTCCATTTGATTTTCCAAAACACAAAAACTCACCTTGGTCGTGTTACCTGTAGATTTCTAAGCTTCAAACGCCTATGTGTTGTGTTTTTTATTTCATAATGGCTACTCTGTCCAAACTCTAGTTTATATTGCGTCAGAATACAAAATTTGGGAAGGAAGAAGGCAAAACCAACTCCAACCAAGAAAACATTTAGGAAATTGCCGCTCAAGAAACCAAAAGTCAGCTGAGGCACCCAAAACAAGGACAGCAAGCCAGAATTGGAGCAAGCCAACAGCTGTGCCCTGATTGAAAAAGAACCTTCCTCTTGTGCCCTGAACTCCATATTGCAGCCTCAAAACCAAAGCTCACATCAGAAAATTCATTACAAACCATGATAAATAAGAAAAATGAGAAAAAAGCCAAAGAAATGCAGGAGTTCTTAGTGATATTGGGCTTCATGTATTCCCATGTAAACTGCTGTTTCCAGATTCTTCCACACCTCCCAGCTGAGTGAATGTGTATTCTGACTGAATTAACCTGGAAATCGCAGTGAAACTCACTTTGGAGGGAATTAGAAATTGTCCCCTCAGC
The DNA here is from genome assembly GCF_964237555.1 of Oryctolagus cuniculus. Taxonomy (NCBI): domain Eukaryota; kingdom Metazoa; phylum Chordata; class Mammalia; order Lagomorpha; family Leporidae; genus Oryctolagus; species Oryctolagus cuniculus. The sequence goes on from NW_027208365.1 coordinate 155,008, forward strand.
AGAAGTGTTCCATGACACTTTCTAAAACACAAAAACTCACCTTGGTCGTGTTACCTATCGATTTCTAAGCTTCAAACGCGTAATGTTGTGTTTTTAATTTCATAATGGCTACTCTGTCCAAACTCTTGTTTGTATTGCGTCAGAATAGAAAATTTGGGAAGGAAGAAGGCAAAACCAACTCAGACCCAGAAAACATTCAGAAAATGTGGATCAAAAAACAACAACGCTGAGGCACCCAAAACCTTTAAAGCAAGACAGAATTGTAGCAAACCAATAGCTGTGCCCTGATTGAAAAAGAACCTTCCTCTTGTGCCCTGAACCCAATATGCCAGCATCAAAACCAAAGCTCACATCAGAAAATTCATTACATACCATGATAAAAAGAAAAATGAGAAAATAGCCAAGGAAATGCAAGAATCCATAATGATATTGGGCTTGATTCAGTCACAACGAAACCGGCTATTCCCAGATTCATCCACCCTTCCAGATGACTGCCTGTGGACTTCTGAATGAATTAACCTGAAAATTGCAGTGAAACTCAGTTTGGAGACTATTAATATCTGTCACCTCAGCCAAAGTGTTCCATTTTATTTTCCAAAACACAAAAACTCACCTTAGTCGTGTTACCTGTAGATTTCTAAGCTTCAAACGCCTATTTGTTGTGCTTTTAATTTCATAATGGCTACTCTGTCTAAACTCTTGTTTATATTTCTTCAGAATACAAAATTTGGGAAGGAAGAAGGCAAAACCAACTCAGAACCAGTAAACATTTAGGAAATTGCCACTGAGGAAACGACAAATTGGCTGAGGCACCCAAACCAATGACAGCAAGCGAGAATTGGAGCAAGGCAACAGCTGTGCCCTGATTGAAAAAGACCATTCCTCAGGTTCCCTGAACTCCATATTGCAGCCTCAAAACCAAAGAACACATCAGCAAATTCATTACAAACCATGATAAATAAGAAAAATGAGAAAATAGACAAAGACATGCAAGAATCCATAATGATATTGGGCTGGATTTAGTCGCAAGGAAACCGGCTGTTCCCGGATTCATCCACCCCTCCAGCTGACTGCCTGTGGAATTCTCACTGAATTCACCTGAAAATCACAGTGAAACTTAGTTTGGAGGCAATTAATATCTGTCACCTCAGCCAAAGTCTTCCATTTCATTTTCCAAAACACAAAACCTCACCTTGGTTGAGTTACCTGTAGATTTCTAAGCTTCCAACGCCTATTTGTTGTGTTTTTTATTTCATAATGGCTACTCTGCCCAAACTCTTGTTTGTATGGCGTCAGAATACAAAATTTGGGAAGAGGGCAAAACCAACTGAGACCCAGAAAACATTTAGGAAATTGCCGCTCAAGTAACCAAAAGTCAGCCTAGGCACCCAAAACAAGCACAGCAAGCCAGAATTGGAGCAAGCCAACAGCTGTGCCCTGATTGAAAAAGAACCTTCCTCTTGTGCCCTGAACTCAATATGCCAGCCTCAAAACTAAAGCTCACATCAGAAATTTCATTACAAACCATGATAAATAAGGGAAATGTGAAAAAGCCAAAGAAATGCAAGAGTCCTTTGTGATATTTGGGTGGATTTAGACAGAAGGAAACTGGCTGTTTAAAGATTCATCCCCCCCTTCCACAGACTGAGTTTGGAATTCTGACTCAATTCACCTCAAAATCGCACTCACACTCAATTTGGAGGGAATTACTATCTGTCCCCTCAGCAGAAGTGTTCCATTTTATTTTCCAAAACACAAAAACTCACCTTGTTCGTGTTACCTGTAGATTTATAAGCTTCAAATACCTATGTGTTGTGTTTCTTATTTCATAATGGCTACTCTGTCCAAACTCTTGTTTGTATTGCGTCAGAATACAAAATTTGGGGAGGAAGAAGGCAAAACCAACTCAGACCCAGAAAACATTTAGGAAATTGCTGCTCAAGAAACCTCAAATCGGCTGGGGCACCTAAACCAATGACAGCAAGCCAGAATTGGAGCAGGCCAACAGCTGTGCCCTGATTGAAAAAGAACCTTCCTCTTGTGCCCTGAGCTCAATATAGCAGATTCAAAACCAAAGCTCACATCAGAAAATTCATTACAAACCATTATAAATCAGAAAAATGAGAAAAAAGCCAAAGAAATGCAGGAGTTCTTAGTAATATTGGGCTTGATTTATTGCCATGTAAACGGCTGTTTCCAGATTCATCCACACCTCCCAGCTGAGTGTCTGTGGTTTCTGAATGAATTAACCTGAAAATCGCAGTGAAACTCGGTTTGGAGGCAATTAATATCTGTCACCTCAGCCAAAGTGTTCCATTTTATTTTCCAAAACTCAAAAACTCACCTTAGTATTCTTACCTGTAGATTTCTAAGCTTCAAATGCCTATTTGTTGTGTTTTTTATTTCATCATTGCTACTCTGTCCAAACTCTTGTTTGTATTGCGTCAGAATACAAAATTTGGGATTAAGAAGGAAAAACCGTGTCAGACCCAGAAAACATTTAGGAAATTTCCACTCAAGAAACCAAAAGTCAGCTGAGGAACCCACAACAATTACAGCAAGCCAGAATTGGAGAAAGCCAACAGCTGTGCCCTGATTGAAAGAGAACCTTCCTCTTGTGCCCTGAACTCAATATGCCAGCCTCAAAAGCAAAGCTCACATCAGAAAATTCATTACAAACCATGATAAATAAGAAAAATGAGAAAAAAGCCAAAGAAATGCAGGAGTTCTCAGGGATATTGGGCTTGAATTATGGCCATGTAAACGGCTGTTTCCAGATTCATCCAAACCTCCCAACTGAGTGTCTTTGGTTTCTGAATGAATTAACAAAAAAATCGCAGTGAAACTCGGTTTTGGAGGCAATTAATATCTGTCATCTCAGCCAGAGTGTTCAATTTTACTTTCGAAAACACAAAAACTTACCTTGCTTGTGTTACCTGTACATATATAAGCTTCAAACGCATATTTGTTGTGTTTTTTATTTCATAATGGCTACTCTGTCCAAACTCTTGTTTGTATTACGTCAGAATAGAAAATTTGGAAAGGAAGAAGGCAAAACCAACTCAGACCCAGAAAACATGTAGGAAATTGCCGCTAAAGAAACCAAAAACAGCTGAGGCACGCAAAACAATGACAGCAAGCCAGAATTGCAACAAGCCAACAGCTGTGTCCTGTTTGAAAAAGACCATTGATCCGGTGCCCTGAACTCAATATGCCAGCCTCAAAACCAAAGCTCACATCAGAAAATTCATTAGAAACCATGATAAATCAGAAAAATGAGAGAAAAGCCAAAGAAATGCACGAGTTCTTAGTGATATTTGGCTGCATTTAGACACAAGGAAACTGGCTGTTTAAAGATTCATCCCCCCCTTCCACTGACTGACTTTGGAATTCTGATTGATTTCACCTCAAAATTGCACTCACACTCAATTTGGAGGGAATTAGAATCTGTCCCCTCAGCAGAAGGGTTCCATGTCATTTTCCAAAACACAGAAACTCATCTTGGTCGAGTTGCCTGTAGATTTCTAATCCTGAAAGGGCAATTTCTGTGTTTTTTTTTTCTTTCATAATGGCTACTCTGTCCAAATCTTGCTTGTATTGCATCAGAATACAAAATATGGGAATAAGAAGGCAAAACCGACTCAGACCCAGAAAACATTAAGGAAATTGCCGCTCAAGAAACCACAAATTGGCTGAGGTTCCCAAAACAATGACAGCAAGCCAGAATTGGAGCAAGCCAACAGCTGTGCCCTGATTGAAAAAGAACCTTCCTCTTGTGCCCTGAACTCAATATGCCAGCCTCAAAACCAAAGCTCACATCAGAAAATTCATTACAAATCATCATAAATAAGATAAAAGAGAAAAAAGCCAAAGAAATGCAAGAATCCCTAATCATAGTGGCTTGAATTAGTTGCAAGGAAACCGGCTGTTCCCGGATTCATCCACCCCTCCAGCTTACTGCCTGTGGAATTCTGAGTGAATTAACCTGAAAATTGCAGTAAGACTCAGTTTGGAGGCAATAATATCAGTCACCTCAGCCAAAGTGTTCCATTTGATTTTCCAAATCACAAAAACTCACCTTGGTCGTGTTACCCTTAGATTCATAAGCTTCAAACGCTAATTTATTGTTTTTTTTTTTTTTTATTTCATGATGGCTACTCTGTCCAAACTCTTGTTTGTATTGCGTCAGAATACAAAATGTGGGAAGGAAAAGGGAAAACCAACTCAGACCCAGAAAACATTTAGGAAATTGCCGCTCAAGAAACCACAAATCGGCTGAGGCACCCAAAACCTTGAAAGCAAGACAGAATTCGAGCAAGCCAACAGCTGTGCCCTGATTGAAAAAGAACCTTCCTCTTGTGCCCTGAACTCAATATGCCAGCCTCAAAACCAAAGCTCACATCAGAAAATTCATTACAAACAATGATAAATAAGAAAAATCAGAAAAAAAGCCAAAGAAATGCAAGAATCCATAATGTTATTGGGCTTGATTTAGTCGCAAGGAAGCCAGCAGTTCCCGGATTCATCCATGCCTAAAGCTGACTGCCTGTGTAATTCTCACAGAATGAACCCGAAAATCGCAGTGAAACTCCGTTTGGAGGCAATTAATATCTGTCACCTCAGCCAAAGTGTTCCATTTGATTTTCCAAAACAAAAAAACTCACTTTGGTCGTGTTACCTGCAGATTTAAAATCTTGAAACGCGTATTTGTTGTGTTGTTTATTTCATAATGGCTACTCTGTACAAACTCTTCTTTGCATTGTATCAGAATACTAAATTGGGGAAGGAAGAAGGCAAAACCAACTCAGAGCCAGAAAACATGTAGGAAATTGCCGCTCAAGAAACCACAAATCGGCTGAGGCACCCAAAACCTTGAAAGCAAGACAGAATTGGAGAAAGCCAACAGCTGTGCCCTGATTGAACAAGACCATTAATCCAGTGCCCAGAACTCCACATTGCAGCCTCAAAACCAAAGCTCCCATCAGAAAATTCATTACAAACCATGATAAATAAGGGAAATCTGAGAAAGCCAAAGAAATTCAAGAGTCCTTTGTGGTATTTGGCTGGATTTAGACACAAAGAAACTGGTTGTTTAAAGATTCATCCCCCCTTCCACAGACAGACTTTGGAATTCTGATTGAATTCACCTCAAAATCGCACTCACACTCAATTTGGAGGGAATTAGAATCTGTCCCCTCAGCAGAAGTGTTCCTTGTCATTTTCCAAAACACAGAAACTCATCTTGGTCGTGTAGCCTGTAGATTTCTAATCCTGAAAGGGCAATTTGCTGTTTTTTTTTTTTTCTTTCATAATGGCTACTCTCCAAAATCTTGCTTGTATTGCATCAGAATACAAAATATGGGAATAAGAAGGCAAAACCGACTCAGACCCAGAAAACATTAAGGAAATTGCCGCTCAAGAATCCACAAATCAGCTGAGGCACCCAAAACAATGACAGCAAGCCAGAATTGGAGCAAGCCAACAGCTGTGCCCTGATTGAAAAAGAACCTTCCTCTTGTGCCCTGAATTCAATATGCCAGCCTCCAAACCAAAGCTCACATCAGAAAATTCATTACAAACCATGATAAATAAGAAAAAAGAGAAAAAAGCCAAAGAAATGCAAGAATCCTTAATGATATTGGGCTTGATTTAGTCGCAAGGAAACCGGCTGTCCCCAGATTCATCCATACCTCCAGCTGTCTGCCTGTGGAATTCTGACTGAATTACCCTGAAAATCGCAGTGAAACTCAGTTTGGAGTCAATTAATATCTTTGACCTCAGCCAAAGTGTAACATTTTTTTTTCCAAAACACAAAAACACACCTTGGTCATGTATCCTGTAGATTTTTAAGCTTCAAATGCCCATTTGTTGTGTTTTGTATTTCATAATCGGTACTCTGCCCAAACTCATGTTTGTATGGCGTCAGAATACAAAATTTGGGAAGGAGGAAGGCGAAACCAAATCAGACCAAGAAAACATTTAGGAAATTGCCGCTCAACAAACCAAAATTGAGCTGAGGCACCCAAAACAATGACAGCAAGCCAGAATTGGAGCAAGCCAACAGCTGTGCCCTGTTTGAAAAAGACCATTCCTCCAGTACCCTGAACTCCATATTCCAGCCTCAAAACCAAAGCTCACATCAGAAAATTCATTACAAACCATGATAAATAAGGGAATTGAGAAAAAGCCAAAGAAACGCAAGCCTGTGGAATCCTAACTGAATTAACTGAATTAATCTGAAAATCGCAGTGAAACTCGGTTTTGGAGGCAATTAATATCTGTCACCTCAGCCAGAGGGTTCAATTTTAATTTCGAAAACAAAAAATCATACCTTGGTCTTGTGACCAGTACATATATAAGCTTCAAACGCATATTTGTTGTGTTTTTTATTTCATAATGGCTACTCTGTCCAAACTCTTGTTTGTATTACGCCAGAATACAAAATTTGGGAAGGAAGAAGGCAAAACCTACTCAGAGCCAGAAAACATGTAGGAAATTGCCGCTCAAGAAACCACAAATGGACTGAGGCACCCAAAACCTTGAAAGCAAGCCAGAATTGGAGCAAGCCAACAGCTGTGCCCTGATTGAACTAGACCATTAATCCAGTGCCCTGAACTCCATATTGCAGCCTCAAAACCAAAGCTCACAAAAAAAAATCATTACAAACAATGATAAATAAGGGAAATCTGAGAAAGCCAAAGTAATTCAAGAGTCCTTTGTGGTATTTGGCTGGATTTAGACAGAAGGAAACAGGCTGTTTACGGATTCAACCCCCCTTCCACAGACTGACTTTGGAATTCTGACTCAATTCACCTCAAAATCGCACTCACACTCAATTTGGAGGGAATTAGTATCTGTCCCCTCAGCAGAAGTGTTCCATGTCATTTTCCAAAACACAAAAACTCATCTTTGTCGTGTTGCCTGTAGACTTCTAATCCTGAAAGGGCAATTTACTGTGTTTTTTTTTTTCTTTCATAATGGCTACTCTGTCCAAAATCTTGCTTGTATTGCGTCAGAATACAAAATTTGGGAATAAGAAGGCAAATCCGACTCAGACCCAGAAAACATTTAGGAAACTGCAGAAAAAGAATCCACAAATCAGCTAAGGAATCCAAAACAATGACAGCAAGCAGAACTGGAGCACGCCAACAGCTGTGCCCTGATTGAAAAAGAACCTTCCTCTTGTGCCCTAAACTCAATATGCCAGCCACAAAACCAAAGCTCACATCAGAAAATTCATTTCAAACCATGATAAATAGGAAAAATCAGAAAAAAGCCAAAGAAATGCAAGTTTTCTTAGTGATATTGGGCTTGATTTATTCCTAAGTAAACAGCTGTTTCCAGATTCATCCACAACTCCCAGCTGAGTGAATAGGGATTCTGACTGAATTAACCTCAAAATGGCAGTGAAATTCGGTTTGGAGACAATTAATATCTGTCACCTCAGCCAAAGTGTTCCATTTTATTTTCCAAAACAAAAAAACTCACTTTAGTCATGTTTCCTATAGATTTCAAAGCGTCAAATGCCTATTTGTTGTGTTTTTTATTTCATAATGGCTACTCTGTCCAAAATCTTGCTTGTATTGCATCAACATACAAAATTTCGGAAGGTAGAAGGCAAAGCCAACTCGGACCCAGAAAACATTTAGTAAATTGCCACTCAAGAAACCAAAAGTCAACTGAGGCTCCCAAAACCATGACAGCAAGCCAGAATTGGAGCAGGCAATCAGCTGAGTCCTGATTGAAAAAGGCCATTCTTCCGGTACCCTGAACTCCATATTCCAGCCTCAAAACCAAAGCTCACATCAGGAAATTCATTACAAACCACGATACATAAGAAAAATGAGAAAAAAGCCAAGAAATGCAAGAAACCATAATGATATTGAACTGGATTTAGTTGCAAGGAAACCGGCTGTTCCCGGATTCATCCAACACTCCAGCTGACTGCGTGTGGAATTCTGACTGAATTCAGCTGAAAATCGCAGTGAAACTCAGATTGGAGGCAATTAATATCTGTCACCTCAGCCAAAGTGTTCCATTTGATTTTACAAAACACAAAAAATCACCTTGGTCTTGTTACCTGTAGATTTCCAAGCTTCAAATGCCTATTTGTTGTGTTGTTTATTTCATAATGGCTACTCTGTCCAAACTCTTCTTTGCATTGCATCAGAATACAAAATTTGGGAATAAGAAGGCAAATCCAACTCAGACACAGAAAACATTTATGAAATTGCCACTCAAGAAACCACGAATCTTCTGAGGCATCCAAAACAATGACAGCAAGCCGGAATTGGAGCAAATCAAAAACTGTGCCCTGATTGAAACAGAACCATCCTCTTGTGCCCTGAACTCAATATGCCAGCCTCAAAACCAAAGCTCACATCAGAAAATGCATTACAAACCATTACAAATAAGAAAAATGAGAAAAAAGCCAAAGAAATGCAAGAATCCATAATGATATTGGACTTGATTTAGTCGCAAGGAAACCGGATGTTCCTGCATTCATCCACCCCTACACAGCTGACTGCCTGTGGAATTCTGACTGAATTAACCTGAAAAATGCAGTGAAACTCAGTTTGAAGGCAATTAATATCTGTCACCTCAGCCAAAGTGTTCCATTTGATTTTTCAAAACTCAAAAACTCACCTTGGTCATGATACCTGTAGAATCATAACCTTCAACGCCTATTTGTTGTGTTTTTTATTTCATAATCGGTACTCTGTCTGAACACATGTTTGTATTGTGTCACAATACAAAATTTGGGAAGGAAGAAGGCAAAAACCTCTCAGACACAGAAAACATTTAGCAAATTGCCGCTCAAGAAACCAAAAGTCAGCTAAGGCACCCAAAACAATGACAGCAAGGCAGAATTGGAGCAAGTCAACAGCTGTGCCCTTTTTGAAAAATAACCTTCCTCTTGTGCCCTGAACTCCATATTGCAGCCTCAAAACCAAAGCTCACATCAGAAAATGCATTACAAACCATGATAAATAAGAAAAATGAGAAAAAAGCCAAAGAAATGCTAGAATCCATAATGATATTGGGCTTGATTTAGTCGCAAAGAAATTGGCTGTTCCCAGATTCATCCACCCCTCGAGCTGACGGCCTGTGGAATTCTGACTGAATTAACCTGAATATCGCAGTGAAACTCAGTTTGGAGGCCATTAATATCTGTCACCTCAGCCAAAGTGTTCCATTTTATTTGCCAAAACACAAAACCTCATCTTGTCCTGTTACCTGTAGATTTCTGAGCTTCAAACGCCTATTTGTAGTGTTTTTTATTTCATAATGGCTACTCTGCCCTAACTCTTGTTTGTATTGCGTCAGAATACAAAATTTGGGAAGGAAGAAGGCAAAACCAACTCAGACCCAGAAAACATTTAGGAAATTGCCGCTCAAGAAACCACAAATCGGCTGAGGCACTCAAAACAATGACAGCAAGCCAGAATTGGAGCAGGCCAACAGCTGTGCCCTGTTTGAAAAAGACTATTCCTCCGGTGGCCTGAACTCCATATTGCAGCCTCAAAACCAAAGCTCACATCAGAAAATTCATTACAAACCATGATAAATAAGAAAAATGAGAAAAAAGCCAAAGAAATGCAAGAATCCATAATGATATTGGGCTTGGTTCAGTCGCAAGGAAACCGGCTGTTCCCGGATTCATCCACCCCTCCAGCTGACTGCCTGTGGAATTGTGACTGAATTAACCTGAATATCGCAGTGAAACTCCGTTTGGAGGCAGTAAATAACTGTCACCTCAGCCAAAGTGTTCCATTTGATTTTCCAAAACACAAAAACTCACCTTGGTCGTGTTACCTGTAGATTTCTAAGCTTCAAAAGCCTATTTGTTGTGTTTTTTATTTCATAATAGCTACTCTGCCCAAACACTTGTTTGTATTGTGTCAGAATACAACATTTGGGAAGGAAGAAGGCAAAACCAACTCAGACCCAGAAAACATTTTGGAAATTGCCGCTCAAGAACCACTAATCGGCTGAGGCACTCAAAACAATGACAGCAAGCCAGAATTGTAGCAGGCCAATAGCTGTGCCGTGTTTGAAAAAGACCATTGCCCCGGTGCCCTGAACTCTATATTGCAGCCTCAAAACCAAAGCTGACATCAGAAAATGCATTGCAAACCATGATAAATAAGAAAAATGAGAAAAAAGCCAAACAAATGCAAGAATCCATAATGATATTGTCTTTGAGTTAGTCGCAAGGAAACCGGCTGTTCCTGGATTCATCCACCCCTCCAGCGGACTGCCTGTGGAATTCTGACAGAATTACCCTGAAAATCGCAGTGAAACTCAGTTTGGAGGCAATTAATATCTGTCACCTCAGACCATTTTATAATCTAAAACACAAACACTCACCTTGCTCATGTTACCTGTAGATTTCTAAGCTTCAAACGCCTATTTGTTGTATTTTTTATTTCATAATGGCTACTCTGTCCAGAAAACATTTAAAATTTCCGCTCAAGAAACCACAAATCGGCTGAGGTACTTAAAACAATGACAGCAAGGCAGAATTGGAGCATGCCAACAGCTGTGCCCTGTTTGAAAAAGACCATTCCTCCGGTGCCCTGAACTCAATATGCCAGCCTCAAAACCAAAGCTCACATCAGAAAATTCATTACAAACCATGATAAATAAGAAAACGGAGAAAAAAGCCAAAAAATGCAAGAATCCATAATGATATTGGGCTTGAGTTAGTCGCAAGGAAACCGGCTGTTCCCGGATTCATCCACCCCTTCAGCGGACTGCCTGTGGAATTCTGACTGAATTAACCTGAATATCGCAGTGAAACTCAGTTTGGAGGCAATTAATATCTCTCAAATCAGCCAAAGTGTTCCATTGTATTTTCCAAAACACAAAAACTCCCCTTGGTCGTGTTACCTGTAGATTTCTAAGCTTAGAACGCCTATTTGTAGTGTTTTTTATTTCATAATGGCCACTCTGCCCAAACTCTTGTTTGTATTGCGTCAGAATACAAAATTTGGGAAGGAAGAAGGCAAAACCAACTCAGACCCAGAAAACATTTAAGAAATTGCCGCTCAAAAAACCACAAATCGGCTGAGGCACTCAAAACAATGACAGCAAGGCAGAATTGGAGCAGGCCAACAGCTGTGCCCTGTTTGAAAAAGACCATTCCTCCGGTGCCCTGAACTCCATATTGCAGACTCAAAACCAAAGCTCACATCAGAAAATTCATTTAAACCATGATAAATAAGAAAGATGAGAAAAAAGCCAAAGAAATGCAAGAATCCATAATGATATTGGGCTTGATTGAGTTGCAAGGAAACCGGCTGTTCCCGGATTCATCAACCCCTCCAGCTGACTGCCTGTGGAATTATGACTGAATTTACCTGAAAATCGCAGTGAAACTCACTTTGGAGGCAATTAATATCTGTCACCTCAGCCAAAGTGTTCCATTTGATTTTCCAAAACACAAAAACTCACCTTGGTCGTGTTACCTGTAGATTTCTAAGCTTCAAAAGACTATTTGTTGTGTTTTGTATTTCACACTGGCTACTCGCCCCAAACTCTTGTTTGTATGGCGTCAGAATACAAAATTTGGGAAGGAAAATGGCAAAACCAACTCAGACTCAGAAAACATGTAGGAAATTGCAGCTCAAGAAACCAAAAGTCAGCTGAGGCACTCAAAACAATAACAGCAAGCCAGAATTGGAGCAGGCCAAAAGCTGTGCCCTGTTTGAAAAAGACCATTCCTCCAGTGCCCTGAACTCCATATTGCAGCCTCAAAACCAAAGCTCACATCAGGAAATTCATTACAAACCATGAAAAATAAGGAAAATGAGAAAAAAGCGAAAGAATTCCAAGAATGCATAATGATATTGGGCTTGATTTAGTCTCAAGGAAACCGGCTGTTCCAGGATTCATCGACCACTGCAGCTGACTGCCTGTGGAATTCTGACTGAATTCAGCTGAAAATCGCAGTGAAACTCAGATTGGAGGCAATTAATATCTGTCACCTCAGCCAAAGTGTTCCATTGTATTTTCCAAAACACAAAAACTCCCCTTGGTCGTGTTACCTGTAGATTTCTAAGCTTAGAACGCCTATTTGTAGTGTTTTTTATTTCATAATGGCCACTCTGCCCAAACTCTTGTTTGTATTGCGTCAGAATACAAAATTTGGGAAGGAAGAAGGCAAAACCAACTCAGACCCAGAAAACATTTAAGAAATTGCCGCTCAAAAAACCACAAATCGGCTGAGGCACTCAAAACAATGACAGCAAGGCAGAATTGGAGCAGGCCAACAGCTGTGCCCTGTTTGAAAAAGACCATTCCTCCGGTGCCCTGAACTCCATATTGCAGACTCAAAACCAAAGCTCACATCAGAAAATTCATTTAAACCATGATAAATAAGAAAGATGAGAAAAAAGCCAAAGAAATGCAAGAATCCATAATGATATTGGGCTTGATTGAGTTGCAAGGAAACCGGCTGTTCCCGGATTCATCAACCCCTCCAGCTGACTGCCTGTGGAATTATGACTGAATTTACCTGAAAAATGCAGTGAAACTCAGTTTGAAGGCAATTAATATCTGTCACCTCAGCCAAAGTGTTCCATTTGATTTTTCAAAACTCAAAAACTCACCTTGGTCATGATACCTGTAGAATCATAACCTTCAACGCCTATTTGTTGTGTTTTTTATTTCATAATCGGTACTCTGTCTGAACACATGTTTGTATTGTGTCACAATACAAAATTTGGGAAGGAAGAAGGCAAAAACCTCTCAGACACAGAAAACATTTAGCAAATTGCCGCTCAAGAAACCAAAAGTCAGCTAAGGCACCCAAAACAATGACAGCAAGGCAGAATTGGAGCAAGTCAACAGCTGTGCCCTTTTTGAAAAATAACCTTCCTCTTGTGCCCTGAACTCCATATTGCAGCCTCAAAACCAAAGCTCACATCAGAAAATGCATTACAAACCATGATAAATAAGAAAAATGAGAAAAAAGCCAAAGAAATGCTAGAATCCATAATGATATTGGGCTTGATTTAGTCACAAAGAAATTGGCTGTTCCCAGATTCATCCACCCCTCGAGCTGACGGCCTGTGGAATTCTGACTGAATTAACCTGAATATCGCAGTGAAACTCAGTTTGGAGGCCATTAATATCTGTCACCTCAGCCAAAGTGTTCCATTTTATTTGCCAAAACACAAAACCTCATCTTGTCCTGTTACCTGTAGATTTCTGAGCTTCAAACGCCTATTTGTAGTGTTTTTTATTTCATAATGGCTACTCTGCCCTAACTCTTGTTTGTATTGCGTCAGAATACAAAATTTGGGAAGGAAGAAGGCAAAACCAACTCAGACCCAGAAAACATTTAGGAAATTGCCGCTCAAGAAACCACAAATCGGCTGAGGCACTCAAAACAATGACAGCAAGCCAGAATTGGAGCAGGCCAACAGCTGTGCCCTGTTTGAAAAAGACTATTCCTCCGGTGGCCTGAACTCCATATTGCAGCCTCAAAACCAAAGCTCACATCAGAAAATTCATTACAAACCATGATAAATAAGAAAAATGAGAAAAAAGCCAAAGAAATGCAAGAATCCATAATGATATTGGGCTTGGTTCAGTCGCAAGGAAACCGGCTGTTCCCGGATTCATCCACCCCTCCAGCTGACTGCCTGTGGAATTGTGACTGAATTAACCTGAATATCGCAGTGAAACTCCGTTTGGAGGCAGTAAATAACTGTCACCTCAGCCAAAGTGTTCCATTTGATTTTCCAAAACACAAAAACTCACCTTGGTCGTGTTACCTGTAGATTTCTAAGCTTCAAAAGCCTATTTGTTGTGTTTTTTATTTCATAATAGCTACTCTGCCCAAACACTTGTTTGTATTGTGTCAGAATACAACATTTGGGAAGGAAGAAGGCAAAACCAACTCAGACCCAGAAAACATTTTGGAAATTGCCGCTCAAGAACCACTAATCGGCTGAGGCACTCAAAACAATGACAGCAAGCCAGAATTGTAGCAGGCCAATAGCTGTGCCGTGTTTGAAAAAGACCATTGCCCCGGTGCCCTGAACTCTATATTGCAGCCTCAAAACCAAAGCTGACATCAGAAAATGCATTGCAAACCATGATAAATAAGAAAAATGAGAAAAAAGCCAAACAAATGCAAGAATCCATAATGATATTGTCTTTGAGTTAGTCGCAAGGAAACCGGCTGTTCCTGGATTCATCCACCCCTCCAGCGGACTGCCTGTGGAATTCTGACAGAATTACCCTGAAAATCGCAGTGAAACTCAGTTTGGAGGCAATTAATATCTGTCACCTCAGACCATTTTATAATCTAAAACACAAACACTCACCTTGCTCATGTTACCTGTAGATTTCTAAGCTTCAAACGCCTATTTGTTGTATTTTTTATTTCATAATGGCTACTCTGTCCAGAAAACATTTAAAATTTCCGCTCAAGAAACCACAAATCGGCTGAGGTACTTAAAACAATGACAGCAAGGCAGAATTGGAGCATGCCAACAGCTGTGCCCTGTTTGAAAAAGACCATTCCTCCGGTGCCCTGAACTCAATATGCCAGCCTCAAAACCAAAGCTCACATCAGAAAATTCATTACAAACCATGATAAATAAGAAAACGGAGAAAAAAGCCAAAAAATGCAAGAATCCATAATGATATTGGGCTTGAGTTAGTCGCAAGGAAACCGGCTGTTCCCGGATTCATCCACCCCTTCAGCGGACTGCCTGTGGAATTCTGACTGAATTAACCTGAATATCGCAGTGAAACTCAGTTTGGAGGCAATTAATATCTCTCAAATCAGCCAAAGTGTTCCATTGTATTTTCCAAAACACAAAAACTCCCCTTGGTCGTGTTACCTGTAGATTTCTAAGCTTAGAACGCCTATTTGTAGTGTTTTTTATTTCATAATGGCCACTCTGCCCAAACTCTTGTTTGTATTGCGTCAGAATACAAAATTTGGGAAGGAAGAAGGCAAAACCAACTCAGACCCAGAAAACATTTAAGAAATTGCCGCTCAAAAAACCACAAATCGGCTGAGGCACTCAAAACAATGACAGCAAGGCAGAATTGGAGCAGGCCAACAGCTGTGCCCTGTTTGAAAAAGACCATTCCTCCGGTGCCCTGAACTCCATATTGCAGACTCAAAACCAAAGCTCACATCAGAAAATTCATTTAAACCATGATAAATAAGAAAGATGAGAAAAAAGCCAAAGAAATGCAAGAATCCATAATGATATTGGGCTTGATTGAGTTGCAAGGAAACCGGCTGTTCCCGGATTCATCAACCCCTCCAGCTGACTGCCTGTGGAATTATGACTGAATTTACCTGAAAATCGCAGTGAAACTCACTTTGGAGGCAATTAATATCTGTCACCTCAGCCAAAGTGTTCCATTTGATTTTCCAAAACACAAAAACTCACCTTGGTCGTGTTACCTGTAGATTTCTAAGCTTCAAAAGACTATTTGTTGTGTTTTGTATTTCACACTGGCTACTCGCCCCAAACTCTTGTTTGTATGGCGTCAGAATACAAAATTTGGGAAGGAAAATGGCAAAACCAACTCAGACTCAGAAAACATGTAGGAAATTGCAGCTCAAGAAACCAAAAGTCAGCTGAGGCACTCAAAACAATAACAGCAAGCCAGAATTGGAGCAGGCCAAAAGCTGTGCCCTGTTTGAAAAAGACCATTCCTCCAGTGCCCTGAACTCCATATTGCAGCCTCAAAACCAAAGCTCACATCAGGAAATTCATTACAAACCATGAAAAATAAGGAAAATGAGAAAAAAGCGAAAGAATTCCAAGAATGCATAATGATATTGGGCTTGATTTAGTCTCAAGGAAACCGGCTGTTCCAGGATTCATCGACCACTGCAGCTGACTGCCTGTGGAATTCTGACTGAATTCAGCTGAAAATCGCAGTGAAACTCAGATTGGAGGCAATTAATATCTGTCACCTCAGCCAAAGTGTTCCATTGTATTTTCCAAAACACAAAAACTCCCCTTGGTCGTGTTACCTGTAGATTTCTAAGCTTCAAACGACTATTTGTTGTGTTTTTTATTTCATAATGGCTACTTTAACCAAACTCTTGTTTGTATTGCATCAGAATACAACATTTGGGAAGGAAGAAGGCAAAACCAACTCACAGCCAGAAATCATTTAGGAAATTGCCGCTCAAGAAACCAAAAGTCAGCAGAGGTACCCAAAGCAATGACATTAAACCAGATTGGAGCAAGCAAAGAGGTGTGCCCTGATTGAAAAAGAACCATTCTCTTCTGCACTGAAGTCTATATTGCAGCCTCAAAATAAAGCTCACATCAGAAAATTTATTACAAACCATGATAAATAAGAAAAATAAGAAAAAAGCCAAAGAAATGCAAGAATCTATAATGATATTGGGCTTGATTCAATCGCAAGGAAACCGGCTGTTCCCAGATTCATCCACCCCTCCAGCTGACTGCCTGTGGAATTCTGACTGAATGCACCTGAAAATTGCAGTGAAACTCAGTTTGGAGGCAATTAATATCTGTCACCTCAGCCAAAGTGTTCCATTTTATTTTCGAAAACACAAAAACTCACCTTGCTCGTGTTACCTGTCGATTTCTAAGCTTCAAATGACTATTTGTTGTGTTTTTTATTTCATAATGGCTACTCTGCCGAAACTCTTGTTTGTATTGCGTCAGAATACAAAATTTGGGAAGGAAGAAGGTAAAACCAATTCAGGCCCAGAAAACATGTAGTAAATTGCCGCTCAAAAGACCAATAATCGGCTGAGGCACACAAAACAATGACAGCAAGCCAGAATTGGAGCAGGCCAACAGCTGTGCCCTGTTTGAAAAAGACCATTCCTCTGTTACCCTGAACTCCATATTGCAGCCTCAAAACCAAAGCTCACATCAGAAAATTCATTACAAACCATGATAAATAAGGAAAATGAGAAAAAAGCCAAAGAATTCCAAGAATGCATAATGATATAGGGCTTGATTTAGTCTCAAGGAAACCGGCTGTTCCTGGATTCATCGACCACTGCAGCTGACTGCCTGTGGAATTCTGACTGAATTCACCTGAAAATCGCAGTGAAACTCAGTTTGGAAGCAATTAATATCTGTCACCTCAGATATTTTATTATCCAAAACACATAACCTCACCTTGGTCGTGTTACCTGTAGATTTCTAAGCTTCAAACGCCTATTTGTTGTGTTTTTTATTTCATAATGGCTACTCTGCTGAAACTCTTTTTTGTATTGCGTCAGAATACAAAATTTGACAAGGAAGAAGGCAAAAGCAACTCAGACCCAGAAAACATTCAGAAAATTGCCACTCAAGAAACCACAAATAAGCTGAGGCACCCAAAATAAAATGACAGCAAGCCAGAATTGGAGCAGGCCAACAGCTGTGCCATGTTTGAAAAGGACCATTCCTCCGGTGCCCTGAACTCAAAATGCCAGCCTCAAAACCAAAGCTCACATCCGAAAATTTATTACAAACCATGATAAATAAGAAAGATGAGAAAAAAGCCAAAGAAATGCAAGAATCCACAATGATATTGGGCTTGATTTAGTCGCAAGGAAACCATCTTTCCCGGATTCATCCACCCCTCCAGCTGACAGCCTGTGGAATTCTGACAGAATTAACCTGAAAATCGCAGTGAAACTCAGTTTGGAGGCAATTAATATGTGTCACCTCAGCCAAAGTGTTCCATTTGATTTTCCAAAACACAAAATCTCACCTTGGTCGTGTTACCTGTAGATTTCTAAGCTTCAAACTCCTATTTCTTGTGTTTTTTTTTATTTCATAATGGCTCCTCTGTCCAACCTCTTGTTTGTATGGCGTCAGAATACAAAATTTGGGAAGGAAGAAGGCAAAACCAACTCTGACCCAGAAAACATTTAGGAAATTGCCACTCAACACACCAAAAATCAGCTGAGGCACCCAAAACAATGACAGTAAGCCAGAACTGGAGCAAGCAAATGGCTGTGCCCTGTTTGAAAAAGAACCTTCCTCTTGTGCCCTGAACTCCATATTGCAGACTCAAAACCAAAGCTCACATCAGAAAATTTATTACAAACCATGATACATAAGAGAAATGAGAAAAAGCCAAAGAAATGCAAGAATCCATAATGATATTGGGCTTGATTTAGTCTCAAGGAAATCAGCTCTTCCCAGATTCATCCCCCCCTCTAGCTGACTACCTGTGGAATTGTGACTGAATTAACCTGAAAATCACAGTGAAACTCAGTTTGGAAGCAATTAATATCTGTCACCTCAGCCAAAGTGTTCCATTTGATTTTCCAAAACACAAAAACTCACCATGGTCGTGTTACCTGTAGATTTCTAAGCTTCAAAAGCCTATTTGTTGTGGTTTTTATTTCATAATGGCTACTTTAACCAAACTCTTTTTTGTATTGCGTCAGAATACAAAATTTGACAAGGAAGAAGGCAAAACCAACTCAGACCCAGAAAACATGTAGGAAATTGCCGCTCAAGAAACCAAAAGTCAGCTGAGGTACCCAAACCAATTACATTAAACCAGAATTGGAGCAAGCAAAGAGCTGTGCCCTGATTGAAAAAGAACCATCCTCTTCTGCCCTGAACTCCATCTTCCAGACTCAAAACCAAAGCTCACATCAGAAAATTCATTACACACCATGATAAATAAGAAAAATGAGAATAAATCCAAAGAAATGCAAGATTCCATAATGATATTAGGTTTGATTTAGTCGCAAGGAAACCGGTTGTTCCCAGATTCATCCACCCCTCCAGCTGACTGCCTGTGGAATTCTGACTGAATTAACCTGAAAATCACAGTGAAATTCAGTTTGGAGGCAATTAATATCTGTCACCACAGCCAAAGTGTTCCATTTTATATTCCAAAACACAAAAACTCACCTTGGTCATGTTACCAGTAGATGTCTAAGCTTCAAACGCCTATTTGTTGTGTTTTTTATTTCATAATGGCTACTCTGTCTAAACTCTTGTTTGTATTGCGTCAGAAGCAACATTTGAAGGAAGAAGGCAAAACCAACTCAGACCCAGAAAACATTTAGGAACTTGCCGCTCAAGAAAGCAAACTCAGCTGAGGCACCCAAACCAATGACAGTAAGCCAGAATTGGAGCAAGCAAAGGTCTGTGCCCTGATTGAATATGGCCATTCCTCCGGTGCCCTGAACTCCATCTTGCAGACTCAAAACCAAAGCTCACATCAGAAAATTCATTACAAACCATCATAAATAAGAAAAATGAGAAAAAAGCCAAAGAAATGCAAGAATCCATAATGATATTGGGCTTGATTCAGTCGCAAGGAAACCGGCTGTTCCCAGATTCATCCACCCCTCCATCTGGCTACCTGTGGAATTCGACTGAATTAACCTGAACATCGCAGTGAAACTCAGTTTGGAGGCAATTAATATCTGTCACCTCAGTCAAAGTGTTCCATTTGATTTTCCAAAACACAAAAACTCACCTTGGTCGTGTTTTCTGTACATGTATAACCTTGAAATGTTTGTTTGTTGTGTTTTTTATTTCATAATGGCTACTTTGACCAAACTCTTGTTTATATTGCATCAGAATACAAAATTTGGGAAGGAAGAAGGAAAAACCAACTCAGACCCAGAAAACATTTAGGAAAATGCCGCTCAAGAAACCACAAATCGGCTGAGGCACCCAAAACAATGACAGCAAGCCAGAATTGGAGCAAGCCAACACTTATGCCCTGATTGAAAATGCCATTCCTCTTGTGCCCTGAACTCCATATGCCAGCCTAAAAACCAAAGCGCACATCAGAAAATTCATTACAAACCATGATAAATAAGAAAAATAAGAGCCAAAGAAATGCAAGAATCCATAATGATATTGGGCTTGATTTAGTCGCAAGGAAACCGGCTGTTCCCGGATTCATCTACCCCTCCAGGTGACTCCCTGTGGAATTCTGACTGAATTAACCTGAATATCGCAGTGAAACTCAGTTTGGAGGCAATTAATATCTGTCACCTAGCCAAAGTGTTCCATTTGACTTTCCAAAACACAAAAACTCACCTTGGTCGTGTTACCTGTAGATTTCTAAGCTTCAAACGCCTATTGGTTGTGTTTTTCATTCCATAATGGCTACTCTGTCCAAACTCTTGTTTGTATGCCGTCAGAATACAAAATTTGGGAAGGAAGAAGGCAAAACCAACTCAGACCCAGAAAACATTTAGGAAATTTCCACTCAAGAAACCAAAAGTCAGCTGAGGCTCCCAAAATAATGACAGCAAGCCAGAATTGGAGCAAGCCAACAGCTGTGCCCTGATGGAAAAAGGCCATTCCTCCGGTGCCCTGAACTCCATATTGCAGCTTCAAAACCAAAGCTGACATCAGAAAATTCATTACAAACCATGATAAATAAGACAAATGAGAAAAAAGACAAAGAAATGCAAGAATCCATAATGATATTGGGCTGGATTTATTCGCAAGGTTACCGGCTGTTCCCAGTTCATCCACCCCTCCAGCTGACTGCCTGTGGAATTGTGACTGAATTCACCTGAAAATCGCAGTGAAACTCAGTTTGGAGGCAATTTATATCTGTCACCTCAGCCAACGTGTTCCATTTGATTTTCCACAACACAAAACCTCACCTTGGTCATGTTACCTGTAGATTTCTAAGCTTCAAATGCCTATTTGCTGTGTTTTTCATTACAAAATGGCTGCTCTGCCCAAACTCTTGTTTGTATGGCGTCAGAATACAAAATTTGGGAAGGAAGAAGGCAAAACCAACTCAGACCCTGAAAACATGCAGGAAATTGCTGCTCAAGAAACCAAAAGTCAGCTGAGGCACTTAAAACAATGACAGCAAGCCAGAATTCGAGCAGGCCAACAGCTGTGCCCTGTTTGAAAAAGGCCATTCCTCCGGTGCCCTGAACTGCATATTGCAGCCTCAAAACCAAATCTCACATCAGAAAATTCATTACAAACCTTGATAAATAAAAAATGAGAAAAAAGCCAAAGAAATGCAAGAATCCATAATGATATTAGGCTTGTTTTATTCGCATGGAAACCGGCTGTTCCCAGATTCATCCACCCCTCCAGCTGACTGCCTGTGGAATTCTGACTGAATTAACCTGAAAATCGCAGTGAAACTCAGTTTGGTAGCAATTAATATCTGTCACCTCAGCCAAAGCGTTCCATTTTATGTTCCAAAACAAAAAAACTCACCATGGTTGTGCTACCTGTAGATTTCTAAGCTTCAAAATCCTATTTCTTGTGGTTTTTATTTCATAATGGCTACTCTGCCCAAACTCTTGTTTGTATGGCATCAGAAAAGATAATTTGGGAAGGCAGACAGCAAAACCAACTCAGACCCAGAAAACCCATAATGATATTGGGCTGGATTTATTCGCAAGGATACCGGCTGTGCCCAGATTCATCCACCCCTACAGCTGACTGCCTGTGGAATTGTGACTGAATTCACCTGAAGTCAGCCGCGGCACCCAAAACAATGACGGGAAACAAGAATTGGAGCAGGCCAACAGCTGTGCCCTGTTTGAAAAAGACCATTCCTCTTGTGCCCTGAACTCCATATGCCAGCCTCAAAACCAAAGCTCACATCAGAAAATTCATCACAAACCATGATAAATAAGAAAAAGGAGAAAAAAGCCAAAGAAATGCAAGAATCCATAATGATATTCAGCTTGATTTCGTCACAAGGAAACCGGCTGTTCCCGGATTCATCCACCCCTCCAGCGGACTGCCTGTGGAATTCTGACGGAATTCACCTGAAAATCGCAGTGAAACTCAGTTTGGAGGCAATTACTATCTGTAACCTCAGCCAAAGTGTTCCATTTGATTTTCTAAAACACAAAAACTCACCTTGGTTGTATTACCTGTAGATTTCTAAGCTTTAAACGCATATTTGTAGTGTTTTTTATTTCATAATGGCTACTCTGCCGAAACTCTTGTTTGCATGCCATCAGAAAAGAAAATTTGGGAAGGAAGAAGGCAAAACCAACTCAGACCCAGCAAACATTTAGGAAATTGCCGCTCAAGAAACCAAAATTCAGCTGAGGCACCCAAAGAAATGACAGCAAGCCAGATTTGGAGCAGGCCAACAGCTATGCCCTGTTTGAAAAAGAGTATTCCTCCGGTACCCTGAACTCCATATGCCAGCCTCAAAACCAAAGCTCACATCAGAAAATTCATTACAAACCATGATAAATAAGTAAAATGAGAAAAAAGCCAAAGAAATGCAAGAATCCATAATGATATTGGGCTTGATTTAGTCGCAAGGAAACCGGCTGTTCCCAGATTCATCCACCACTCCTGCTGACTGCCTGTGGAATTCTGACTGAATTAACCAGAAAATCGCAGTGAAACTCACTTTGGAGGCAATATATATCTGTGACCTCAGCCAAAGTATTCCATTTGATTTTGCAAAACATAAAAACTCACCTTGGTTATGTTACCTGTAGATTTCTAAGCTTCAAAGGCCTATTTGTAATGTTTTTTAATTCATAATGGCAACTCTGTCCAAACTATTGGTTGTATCGTGTCAGAATACAATATTTGGGAAGGAAGAAGGCAAAACCAACTAAGATCCAGAAAACATTTAGTAAATTGCCACTCAAGAAACCAAAAGACAGCTGAGGCACCCAAAACAATGACAGCAAGCCAGAATTGGAGCATGCCAACAGCTGTGCCCTGATTGAAAAAGAACCTTCCTCTGGTGACCTGAACTCAATATGCCAGCCTCAAAACCAAAGCTCACATCAGAAAATTCATTACAAACCATGATAAATAAGAAAAATGAGAAAAAAGCGAAAGAAATGCAAGAATCCATAATGATATTGGGCTGGATTTAGTCGCCAGGAAACCGGCTATTCCCGGATTCATCCACTGCTCCTGCTGATTGCCTGTGGAATTCTGACTGAATTCACCTGAAAATCGCAGTGAAACTCAGTTTGGAGGCAATTAATATCTGTCTCCTCAGGCAAAGTGTTCCATTTGATTTTCCAAAACACAAAAACTCACCTTGGTCGTGTTACCTGTAGATTTCTAAGCTTCAAACGCCTATTTGCTGTGTTTTTCATTACAAAATGGCTACTCTGCCCAAACTCTTGTTTGTATTGTGGCAGAATACAAAATTTGGGAAGGAAGAAGGCAAAACCAACTCAGACGCAGAAAACATTTAGGATATTGCCGCTCAAGAAACCACAAATCGTCTGAGGCTCCCAAAACAATGACAGCAAGCCAGAATTGGAGCAGGCCAAGAGCTGTGCCCTGTTTGAAAAAGAGCATTCCCAGCCGGCTCCGCGGCTCATTAAGCTAATCCTCCACCTAGCGGCCCCAGCACACCAGGTTCTAGTCCTGGACTGGGTGCGGATTCTGTCCCGGTTGCCCCTCTTCCAGGCCAGCCCTCTGCTGTGGCCAGGGAGTGCAGTGGAGCATGGCCCAAGTGCTGGGGCACTGCACCCCATGGGAGACCAGGAAAAGCACCTGGCTCCTGGTTCCTGCAATCGGATCAGCGCGGTGCGCCCGCCGCAGCACACTGGCCGCGGCGGCCATTGGAGGGTGAACCAACAGCAAAGGAAGAAATTTCTCCCTGTCTCTCTCTCTCACTGTCCACTCTGCCTGTAAAGAAAAAAAAAAAGGAAAAAGACCATTCCCCCGGATCCTGAACTCCATATTGCAGCTTCAAAACCAAAGCTCACCTCAGAAAATTCATTACAAACCATGATAAATAAGAAAAATAAGAAAAAAGCCAAAGAAATGCAAGAATCCATTATGATATTGGGCTTGATTCACTCGAAGGAAACAGGCTGTTCCAGGATTCATCCACCCCTGCAGCTGACTGCCTGTGGTATTCTGACTGAATTAACCTGAAAATCACAGTGAAACTCAGTTTGGAGGCAATTAATATCTGTCACCTCAGCCAAAGTGTTCCATTTGATTTTCCAAAACACAAAAACTCACCTTGGTCGTGTTACCTGTAGATTTCTAAGCTTCAAATGCCTATTTGTTGTGTTTTTTATTTCATAATACCTACTCTGTCCAAACTCTTGTTTGTATTGCATCAGAATACAAAATTTGGGAAGGAAGAAGGCAAAACCAACACAGACCCAAAAAACATCTAGTAAATTGACACACTAGAATCCACAAATTTGCTGAAGCACTCAAAACATTGACAGCAAGCCAGAATTGGAGGAGGCCAACAGCTGTGCCCTGATTGAAAAGAACCATCCTCTTGTTCCCTGAACCCAATATGCCAGCCTTAAAACCAGAGCTCACATCAGAAAATTTATTACAAACCATGATATATAAGAGAAATGAGAAAAAGCCAAAGAAATGCAAGAATCCATAATGATATTGGGCTTGATTTAGTCTCAAGGAAATCAGCTCTTCCCAGATTCATCCCCCCCTCCAGCTGACTACCTGTGGAATTCTGACTGAATTAACCTGAAAATCACAGTGAAACTCAGTTTGGAAGCAATTAATATCTGTCACCTCAGCCAAAGTGTTCCATTTGATTTTCCAAAACACAAAAACTCACCATGGTCGTGTTACCTGTAGATTTCTAAGCTTCAAAAGCCTATTTGTTGTGGTTTTTATTTCATAATGGCTACTTTAACCAAACTCTTTTTTGTATTGCGTCAGAATACAAAATTTGACAAGGAAGAAGGCAAAACCAACTCAGACCCAGAAAACATTTAGGAAATTGCCGCTCAAGAAACCAAAAGTCAGCTGAGGTACCCAAACCAATTACATTAAACCAGAATTGGAGCAAGCAAAGAGCTGTGCCCTGATTGAAAAAGAACCATCCTCTTCTGCCCTGAACTCCATCTTCCAGACTCAAAACCAAAGCTCACATCAGAAAATTCATTACACACCATGATAAATAAGAAAAATGAGAATAAATCCAAAGAAATGCAAGATTCCATAATGATATTAGGTTTGATTAGGCGCAAGGAAACCGGTTGTTCCCAGATTCATCCACCCCTCCAGCTGACTGCCTGTGGAATTCTGACTGAATTAACCTGAAAATCACAGTGAAACTCAGTTTGGAGGCAATTAATATCTGTCACCTCAGCCAAAGTGTTCCATTTGATTTTCCACAACACAAAACCTCACCTTGGTCATGATACCAGTAGATGTCTAAGCTTCAAACGCCTATTTGTTGTGTTTTTTATTTCATAATGGCTACTCTGTCTAAACTCTTGTTTGTATTGCGTCAGAAGCAACATTTGAAGGAAGAAGGCAAAACCAACTCAGACCCAGAAAACATTTAGGAACTTGCCGCTCAAGAAAGCAAACTCAGCTGAGGCACCCAAACCAATGACAGTAAGCCAGAATTGGAGCAAGCAAAGGTCTGTGCCCTGATTGAATATGGCCATTCCTTCGGTGCCCAGAACTCCATCTTGCAGACTCAAAACCAAAGCTCACATCAGAAAATTCATTACAAACCATCATAAATAAGAAAAATGAGAAAAAAGCCAAAGAATTGCAAGAATCCATAATGATATTGGGCTTGATTCAGTCGCAAGGAAACCGGCTGTTCCCGGATTCATCTACCCCTCCAGGTGACTGCCTGTGGAATTCTGACTGAATTAACCTGAATATCGCAGTGAAACTCAGTTTGGAGGCAATTAATATCTGTCACCTAGCCAAAGTGTTCCATTTGACTTTCCAAAACACAAAAACTCACCTTGGTCGTGTTACCTGTAGATTTCTAAGCTTCAAACGCCTATTGGTTATGTTTTTCATTCCATAATGGCTACTCTGTCCAAACTCTTGTTTGTATGCCGTCAGAATACAAAATTTGGGAAGGAAGAAGGCAAAACCAACTCAGACCCAGAAAACATTTAGGAAATTTCCACTCAAGAAACCAAAAGTCAGCTGAGGCTCCCAAAATAATGACAGCAAGCCAGAATTGGAGCAAGCCAACAGCTGTGCCCTGATGGAAAAAGGCCATTCCTCCGGTGCCCTGAACTCCATATTGCAGCTTCAAAACCAAAGCTGACATCAGAAAATTCATTACAAACCATGATAAATAAGACAAATGAGAAAAAAGACAAAGAAATGCAAGAATCCATAATGATATTGGGCTGGATTTATTCGCAAGGATACCGGCTGTTCCCAGTTCATCCACCCCTCCAGCTGACTGCCTGTGGAATTGTGACTGAATTCACCTGAAAATCGCAGTGAAACTCAGTTTGGAGGCAATTTATATCTGTCACCTCAGCCAACGTGTTCCATTTGATTTTCCACAACACAAAACCTCACCTTGGTCATGTTACCTGTAGATTTCTAAGCTTCAAATGCCTATTTGCTGTGTTTTTCATTACAAAATGGCTGCTCTGCCCAAACTCTTGTTTGTATGGCGTCAGAATACAAAATTTGGGAAGGAAGAAGGCAAAACCAACTCAGACCCTGAAAACATGCAGGAAATTGCTGCTCAAGAAACCAAAAGTCAGCTGAGGCACTTAAAACAATGACAGCAAGCCAGAATTCGAGCAGGCCAACAGCTGTGCCCTGTTTGAAAATGGCCATTCCTCCGGTGCCCTGAACTGCATATTGCAGCCTCAAAACCAAATCTCACATCAGAAAATTCATTACAAACCTTGATAAATAAAAAATGAGAAAAAAGCCAAAGAAATGCAAGAATCCATAATGATATTAGGCTTGTTTTATTCGCATGGAAACCGGCTGTTCCCAGATTCATCCACCCCTCCAGCTGACTGCCTGTGGAATTCTGACTGAATTAACCTGAAAATCACAGTGAAACTCAGTTTGGTAGCAATTAATATCTGTCACCTCAGCCAAAGCGTTCCATTTTATGTTCCAAAACACAAAAACTCACCATGGTCGTGCTACCTGTAGATTTCTAAGCTTCAAACGCCCATGTGTTGTGTTTTTTATTTCATAATGGCTACTCTGCCCAAACTCTTGTTTGTATGGCATCAGAAAAGATAATTTGGGAAGGCAGACAGCAAAACCAACTCAGACCCAGAAAACCCATAATGATATTGGGCTGGATTTATTCGCAAGGATACCGGCTGTGCCCAGATTCATCCACCCCTACAGCTGACTGCCTGTGGAATTGTGACTGAATTCACCTGAAGTCAGCCGCGGCACCCAAAACAATGACGGGAAGCAAGAATTGGAGCAGGCCAACAGCTGTGCCCTGTTTGAAAAAGACCATTCCTCTTGTGCCCTGAACTCCATATGCCAGCCTCAAAACCAAAGCTCACATCAGAAAATTCATCACAAACCATGATAAATAAGAAAAAGGAGAAAAAAGCCAAAGAAATGCAAGAATCCATAATGATATTCAGCTTGATTTCGTCACAAGGAAACCGGCTGTTCCCGGATTCATCCACCCCTCCAGCGGACTGCCTGTGGAATTCTGACGGAATTCACCTGAAAATCGCAGTGAAACTCAGTTTGGAGGCAATTACTATCTGTAACCTCAGCCAAAGTGTTCCATTTGATTTTCTAAAACACAAAAACTCACCTTGGTTGTATTACCTGTAGATTTCTAAGCTTTAAACGCATATTTGTAGTGTTTTTTATTTCATAATGGCTACTCTGCCGAAACTCTTGTTTGCATGCCATCAGAAAAGAAAATTTGGGAAGGAAGAAGGCAAAACCAACTCAGACCCAGCAAACATTTAGGAAATTGCCGCTCAAGAAACCAAAATTCAGCTGAGGCACCCAAAGAAATGACAGCAAGCCAGATTTGGAGCAGGCCAACAGCTATGCCCTGTTTGAAAAAGAGTATTCCTCCGGTACCCTGAACTCCATATGCCAGCCTCAAAACCAAAGCTCACATCAGAAAATTCATTACAAACCATGATAAATAAGTAAAATGAGAAAAAAGCCAAAGAAATGCAAGAATCCATAATGATATTGGGCTTGATTTAGTCGCAAGGAAACCGGCTGTTCCCAGATTCATCCACCACTCCTGCTGACTGCCTGTGGAATTCTGACTGAATTAACCAGAAAATCGCAGTGAAACTCACTTTGGAGGCAATATATATCTGTGACCTCAGCCAAAGTATTCCATTTGATTTTGCAAAACATAAAAACTCACCTTGGTTATGTTACCTGTAGATTTCTAAGCTTCAAAGGCCTATTTGTAATGTTTTTTAATTCATAATGGCAACTCTGTCCAAACTATTGGTTGTATCGTGTCAGAATACAATATTTGGGAAGGAAGAAGGCAAAACCAACTAAGATCCAGAAAACATTTAGTAAATTGCCACTCAAGAAACCAAAAGACAGCTGAGGCACCCAAAACAATGACAGCAAGCCAGAATTGGAGCATGCCAACAGCTGTGCCCTGATTGAAAAAGAACCTTCCTCTGGTGACCTGAACTCAATATGCCAGCCTCAAAACCAAAGCTCACATGAAAAAATTCATTACAAACCATGATAAATAAGAAAAATGAGAAAAAAGCGAAAGAAATGGAAGATTCCATAATGATATTGGGCTGGATTTAGTCGCAAGGAAACCGGCTATTCCCGGATTCATCCACCGCTCCTGCTGATTGCCTGTGGAATTCTAACTGAATTCACCTGAAAATCGCAGTGAAACTCACTTTGGAGGCAATTAATATCTGTCTCCTCAGGCAAAGTGTTCCATTTGATTTTCCAAAACACAAAAACTCACCTTGGTCGTGTTACCTGTAGATTTCTAAGCTTCAAACGCCTATTTGCTGTGTTTTTCATTACAAAATGGCTACTCTGCCCAAACTCTTGTTTGTATTGTGGCAGAATACAAAATTTGGGAAGGAAGAAGGCAAAACCAACTCAGACGCAGAAAACATTTAGGATATTGCCGCTCAAGAAACCACAAATCGTCTGAGGCTCCCAAAACAATGACAGCAAGCCAGAATTGGAGCAGGCCAAGAGCTGTGCCCTGTTTGAAAAAGAGCATTCCCAGCCGGCTCCGCGGCTCATTAAGCTAATCCTCCACCTAGCGGCCCCAGCACACCAGGTTCTAGTCCCGGTCTGGGTGCGGATTCTGTCCCGGTTGCCCCTCTTCCAGGCCAGCCCTCTGCTGTGGCCAGGGAGTGCAGTGGAGCATGGCCCAAGTGCTGGGGCACTGCACCCCATGGGAGACCAGGAAAAGCACCTGGCTCCTGGTTCCTGCAATCGGATCAGCGCGGTGCGCCCGCCGCAGCACACTGGCCGCGGCGGCCATTGGAGGGTGAACCAACGGCAAAGGAAGAAATTTCTCCCTGTCTCTCTCTCTCACTGTCCACTCTGCCTGTCAAGAAAAAAAAAAAAAAAGGAAAAAGACCATTCCCCCGGATCCTGAACTCCATATTGCAGCTTCAAAACCAAAGCTCACCTCAGAAAATTCATTACAAACCATGATAAATAAGAAAAATAAGAAAAAGGCCAAAGAAATGCAAGAATCCATTATGATATTGGGCTTGATTCACTCGAAGGAAACAGGCTGTTCCAGGATTCATCCACCCCTGCAGCTGACTGCCTGTGGTATTCTGACTGAATTAACCTGAAAATCACAGTGAAACTCAGTTTGGAGGCAATTAATATCTGTCACCTCAGCCAAAGTGTTCCATTTGATTTTCCAAAACACAAAAACTCACCTTGGTCATGTTACCTGTAGATTTCTAAGCCTCAAACTCCTATTTGTTGTGTTTTTTATTTCATAATACCTACTCTGTCCAAACTCTTGTTTGTATTGCATCAGAATACAAAATTTGGGAAGGAAGAAGGCAAAACCAACACAGACCCAAAAAACATCTAGTAAATTGACACACTAGAATCCACAAATGTGCTGAAGCACTCAAAACATTGACAGCAAGCCAGAATTGGAGGAGGACAACAGCTGTGCCCTGATTGAAAAGAACCATCCTCTTGTTCCCTGAACCCAATATGCCAGCCTTAAAACCAGAGCTCACATCAGAAAATTTATTGCAAACCATGATACATAAGAGAAATGAGAAAAAGCCAAAGAAATGCAAGAATCCATAATGATATTGGGCTTGATTTAGTCGCAAGGAAACCGGCTGTTCCTGGATTCATCCACCGCTGCAGCTGAATGCCTGTGGAATTCTGATGGAATTAACCTGAAAATCGCAGGGAAACTCAGTTTGGAGGCAATTAATATCTGTCACCTCAGCCAAAGTGTTCCATTTTCTTTTCCAAAACACAAAAACTCACCTTGGTCGTGTTACCTGTAGATTTCTGAGCTTCAAACGCCTATTTGTTGCACTTTTTATTTCATAATAGCTACTCTGTCCAAACTCTTGTTTGTATTGCATCAGAATACAAAATTTGGGAAGGAAGAAGGCAAAACCAACTCAGAACCCAGAAAATATTTAGGAAATTACTGCTCAAGGAACCAAAAGTAAGCTGAGGCATGCAGAACAATGACAGCAAGACAGAATTGGAGCAAGCCAACAGCTGTGCCCTGATTGAAAAAGAACCATTCTCTTGTACCCTGAAATCCATTTTGCAGCCTCAAAACCAAAGCTCACATCAGAAAATTCATAACAAACCATGATAAATAAGGGAAATGTGAAAAAGCCAAAGAAATGCAAGAGTCCTTTGTGATATTTGGCTGGATTTAGACACAAGGAAACTGGCTGTTTCAGGATTCATCCCACCCTTAAACAGACTGACTTTGGAATTCTGATTGAATTCACCTCAAAATTGCACTCACACTCAATTTGGAGGAAATTAGTATCTGTCCCCTCAGCAGAAGGGGTCCATGTCATTATCCAAAACAAAGAAACTCATCTTGATCGTGTTGCCTGTACAGTTCTAATCCTGAAAGGCCAATTTCCTTTGTTTTTTTTTTTTTTCTTTCATAATGGCTACTCCGTAAAAATCTTGCTTGTATTGCATCAGAATACAAAATTTGGGAATAAGAAGGCAAAAGTAACTCAGACCCAGAAAACATTTAGGATATTGCCACTCAAGAATCCACAAATCAGCTGAGGCACCCAAAACAAGACAGCAAGCCAGAATTGGAGCAACCCAACAACTGTGCCCTGATTAAAAACAACCCTCCTCTTGTGCCCTGAACTCAATATGCCAGCTTAAAACCAAAGCTCACATCAGAAAATTCATTACAAACCATGATAAATAAGAAAAATGAGAAAAAGCC
Source organism: Oryctolagus cuniculus (assembly GCF_964237555.1). Taxonomy (NCBI): domain Eukaryota; kingdom Metazoa; phylum Chordata; class Mammalia; order Lagomorpha; family Leporidae; genus Oryctolagus; species Oryctolagus cuniculus. Next base: position 186,121 of record NW_027208365.1, read on the forward strand.
AAAGAAATGCAAGAATCCATAATGATATTGGGCTTGATTTAGTCGCAAGGAAATCGGCTCGTCCAAGATTCATCCCCCCCTCCAGCTGACTGCCTGTGGAATTCTGACTGAATTAACCTGAAAATCGCAGTGACAATCAGTTTGGAGGCAATTACTATCTGTCACCTCAGCCAAAGTGTTCCACTTTATTTTCCAAAACACAAAAACTCACTTGGTCTTGTTACCTGTAGATGTATAAGCTTCAAACGCCTATTTGTTGTGTTTTTTATTTCATAATGGCTACTCTGTCAAAACTCTTGTTTGTATTGCCTCAGAATACAAAATTTGGGAAGGAAGAAGGCAAAACCAACTCAGACCCATAAAACATTTAGGAAATTGCCGCTCAAGAAACCAAAATCAGCTGAGGCACCCAAAACAATGACAGCAAGCTAGAATTGGAGCAAGCCAACAGCTGTGCCCTGTTTGAAATAGAACCCTCCTCTTGTGCCCTGAACTCAATATGCCAGCCTCAAAACCAAAGCTCACATCAGAAAATTCATTACAAACCATGATACAAAAGAAAAATGAGAAAAAAGCCAAAGAAATGCAAGAATCCCTAATTATATTGGGCTTGATTTAGTCGCAAGGAAACCGGCTGTTCCCGGATTCATCCACCCCTCCAGCTGACAGCTTGTGGAATTCTGACTGAATTAACCTGAAAATCGCAGTGAAACTCAATTTGGAGGCAATTAATATCTGTCACCTCAGCCAAAGTGTTCCATTTGATTTTCCAAAACACAAAATCTCACCTTGGTCGTGTTACCTGTAGCTTCAAATGCCTATTTGTTGTGTTTTTAATTTCATAATGGCTACTCTGTCCAAACTCTTGTTTGTATTGCGTCAGAATAGAAAATTTGGGAAGGAAGAAGGCAAAACCAACTGATACCCAGAAAACATTTAGGAAATTGCCACTCAAGAAACCACAACTCGGCTGAGGCACCCAAACCAATGACAGCAAGCCAGAATTGGAGCAACCCAACAGCTGTGCCCTGATTGAAAAAGTTCCTTCCTTTTGTGACCTCAACTCAATATGCCAGCCTAAAAACCAAAGCTCACATCAGAAAATTCATTACAAACCATGATAAATAAGAAAAATGAGAAAAAAGCCAAAGAAATGCAAGAATCCATAATGATATTGGACTTCATTTAGTCACAAGGAAACCGGCTATTACCGGATTCATCCACCCATCCAGCTGACTGACTGTGGAATTCTGACTGAATTAAGCTGAATGGAGGCAGTTAATATCTGTCACCACAGCCAAAGTGTTCCATTTTATTTTCCAAAACACAAAATCTCACCTTGGTCATGTTGCCTGTAGATTTCTAAGCTTCAAACGCCTATTTGTTGTGTTTTTTATTTCATAATGGCTACTCTGTCCAAACTCTTGTTTATATTGTGTCAGAATACAAAATTTGGGAAGAAAGCAGGCAAAACCAACTGAGACTCAGAAAACATTTACCGAATTTCCGCTCAAGAAACCAAAAGTCAGCTGAGGCACCGAAAACAATGAAAGCAAGCCAGAACTTGAGCAAGCCAACAGCTGTGCCCTGATTGAAAAAGACCATTAATCCAGTGCCCTGAACTCCATACTGCAGCCTCAAAACCAAAGCTCGCATCAGAAAATTCATTACAAACCATGATAAATAAGAAAAATGAGAAAAAAGCCAAAGAATTGCAAGAATCCATAATGATATTGGGCTTGATTTAGTCATAAGGAAACCGGCTGTTCCCGGATTCATCCACCCCTCCAGCTGACTGCCTGTGGATTTCTGACTGAATTAACCTGAAAATCACAGTGAAACTCTGTTTGGAGGCAATTAATATCTGTCACCTCAGCCAAAGTGTTCCATTGTATTTTCCAAAACACAAAAACTCACCTTGGTCGTGTTACCTGTAGATGTATAAGCTTCAAACGCCTATTTGTTTTGTTGCTTGTTTCATAATGGCTACTGTAAACAAACTCTTGTTTGTATTGCCTCAGAATACAAAATTTGGGAAGGAAGAAGGCAAAACCAACTCAGACCCATAAAACATTTAGGAAATTGCCGCTCAAGAAACCAAAATCAGCTGAGGCACCCAAAACAATGACAGCAAGCCAGAAGTGGAGCAAGCCAACAGCTGTGCCCTGTTTGAAAAAGACCATTCCTCCGGTGCCCTGAACTCCATATTGCAGCCTCAAAAGCAAAGCTCACATCAGAAAATTCATTACAAACCAGGATAAATAAGGGAAATGTGAAAAAAACAAAGAAATGCAAGAGTCCTTTGTGATATTTGGCTGGATTTAGACACAAGGAAACCGGCTGTTCCCGGATTCATCCACCACTCCAGCTGACTGCCTGTGGAATTCTGACTGAATTAACCTGAAAATCGCAGTGAAACTCAGTTTGGAGGCAATTAATATCTGTCACCTCAGCCAAAGTGTTTCATTTGATTTTCCAAAACACAAAACCTCACCTTGGTCATGTTACCTGTAGATTTCTAAGCTTCAAATGCCTATTTGCTGTGTTGTTTATTTCAAAATGGCTACTCTGTCCAAATTCTTGTTTGTTTGGCGTCAGAATACAAAATTTGGGAAGGAAGAAGGCAAAACCAACTGAGATTCAGAAAACATTTAGGAAATTGCCGCTCAAGAAACTGAAGGACACTGAGGCACCCAAAACCTTGAAAGGAAGTCAGAATTGGAGTAAGCCAACAGCTGTTACCTGATTGAAAAAGGCCATTCCTCCGGTGCCCTGAACTCCATCTTGCAGGTTCAAAACCAAAGCTCACATCAGAAAATTTATTACAAACCATGAAAAATAAGAAAAATCCTAAAAAATCCAAAGAAATTCAGGAGTTCTTAGTGATATTGGGCTTGAATCATTCCCTTGTTAATGGCTGTTTCCAGATTCATCCATACCTCCCAGCTGAGTGTCTGTGGTTTCTGACTGAATTAACATGAAAATCGCAGTGAAACTCGGTTTGGAGGCAATTACTATCTGTCACCTCAGCCAAAGTGTTCCATTTGATTTTCCAAAACACAAAAACTCACCTTGGTCGTGTTACCTGTAGATTTCTAAGCTTCAAATGCATATTTGTTGTGTTGTTTATTTCATAATGGCTACTCTGTCCAAACTCTTGTTTATATTGCGTCAGAATACAAAATTTGGGAAGGAAGAAGGCAAATCCAACTGAGACTCAGAAAACATTTAGGAAATTGCCGCTCAAGAAACCTAAAGTCAGCTGAGGCACCAAAAAAATGACAGCAATCCAGAACTTGAGCAAGCCAACAGCTGTGCCCTGATTGAAAAAGACCATTAATCCAGTGCCTGAACTCCATATTCAAGCCTCAAAACAAAAGCTCACATCAGAAAATTTATTACAGACCATGATAAATAAGAAAAATGAGAAAAAAGCCAAAGAAATGCAAGAATCCATAATGATATTGGGCTTGATTTAGTTGCAAGGAAACCGGCTGTTCCCGGATTCATCCACCCCTCCAGCTGACTGCCTGTGGAATTCTGACTGAATTCACCTGAAAATTGCAGTGAAACTCAGTTTGGAGGCAATTAATATCTGTCACCTCAGCCAAAGTTTCCATTTTATTTTCCAAAACACAAAAACTCACCTTGGTCGTGTTACCTGTAGATTTCTAAGCTTCAAACACCTATTTGTTGTGTTTTTTATTTCATAATGGCTACCGTGCCCAAACTCTTGTTTGTATTGTGGCAGAATACAAAATTTGGGAAGGAAGAAGCCAAAACCAACTCAGACCCATAAAACATTTAGGAAATTGCCGCTCAAGAAACCAAAAGTCAGCTGAGGCACCCAAAACAATGACAGCAAGGCAAAATGGGAGCAAGGCGACAACTGTGCCCTGTTTGAAAAAGACCATTCCTCCTGTGCCCTGAACTCCATATTCCAGCCTCAAAACCAAAGCTCACAGCAGAAAATTCATTACAAACCATGGTAAATAAGGGAAATGTGAAAAAGCCAAAGAAATGCAAGAGTCCTTTGTGAAATTTGGTTGGATTCAGACACAAGGAAACTGGCTGTTCCCAGATTCATACCCCCTTCCACAGACAGACTTTGGAATTCTGATTGAATTCACCTCAAAATCGCACTCAGACTCAATTTGGAGGGAATTAGGATCTGTCCCCTCAGCAGAAGGGTATCATGTCATTTTCCAAAACACAGAAACTCATCTTGGTCGTGTTGCCTGTAGATTTCTAATCCTGAAAGGGCAATTTACTGTGTTTTTTTTTTCTTTCATAATTGCTACTCTGTCCAAAATCTTGCTTGTATTGCGTCAGAATACAAAATTTGGGAATAAGAAGGCAAATCCGATCAGAACCAGAAAACATTTAGGAAACTGCAGAAAAAGAATCCACAAATAAGCTGAGGCACCCAAAACAATGACAGCAAGCAGAATTGGAGCACGCCAACAGCTGTGCCCTGATTGAAAAAGAACCTTCCTCTTGTGCCCTAAACTCAATATGCCAGCCACAAAACCAAAGCTCACATCAAAAAATTCTTTTCAAACCATGATAAATAGGAAAAATCAGAAAAAAGCCAAAGAAATGCAAGTTTTCTTAGTGATATTGGGCTTGATTTATTCCTAAGTAAACAGCTGTTTCCAGATTCATCCACAACTCCCAGCTGAGTGAATAGGGATTCTGACTGAATTCACCTCAAAATGGCAGTGAAATTCGGTTTGGAGACAATTAATATCTGTCACCTCAGCCAAAGTGTTCCATTTTATTTTCCAAAACAAAAAAACTCACTTTGGTCATGTTACCTATAGATTTCCAAGCTTCAAACGCCTATTTGTTGTGTTTTTTATTTCATAATGGCTACTCTGTCCAAAATCTTCCTTGTATTGCATCACATACAAAATTTGGGAAGGTAGAAGGCAAAGCCAACTCAGACTCAGAAAACATTTAGGAAATTGCCACTCAAGAAACCAAAAGTCAGCTGAGGCACCCAAAACCATGACAGCAAGCCAGAATTGGAGGAGGCAATCAGCTGAGTCCTGATTGAAAAAGGCCATTCTTCCGGGACCCTGAACTCCATATTCCAGCCTCAAAACCAAAGCTGACATCAGGAAATTCATTACAAACCATGATACATAAGAAAAATGAGAAAAAAGCCAAGAAATGCAAGAATCCATAATGATATTGAGCTGGATTTAGTCGCAAGGAAACGGCCTGTTCCCGGATTCATCCACCCCTCCAGCTGACTGCCTGTGGAATTCTGACTGAATTAACCTGAAAATCGCAGTGAAACTCAGTTTGGAGGCAATTAATATCTGTCACCTCAGCCAAAGTGTTCCATTTTATTTTCCATAACACAAAAACTCACCTTGGTCGTGTTATCTGTAGATTTCTAAGCTTCAAACACCTATGTGTAGTGTTTTTTATTTCATAATGGCTGCTCTGGCCAAACTCTTGTTTGTATGGCGTCAGAATACAAAATTTGGGAAGGAAGAAGGCAAAACCAACTCAGACCCAGAAAACATTTAGGAAATTGCCGCTCAAGAAATCACAAATCAGCTGAGGCACCCAAAAAAATGTCAGGATGCCAGAATTGGAACACGCCAACAAACAGCTGTGCCCTGATTGAAAAAGAACCTTCCTCTTGTGCCCTGAACTCAATATGCCAGCCTCAAAACCAAAGCTCACATCAGAAAATTCATTACAAACCATGATAAATAAGAAAAATCAGAAAAAAGCCAAAGAAATGCAGGAGTTCTTAGTGATATTGGGCTTGATTTATTCTCTTATTCCTGGCTGGTTGCAGATTCATCAACAACTCCCAGCTGAGTGTCTGTGGTTTCTGACTGAATTAACATGAAAATCGCAGTGAAACTCGGTTTGGAGGCAATTAATATCTGTCACCTCAGTCAAAGTGTTCCACTTTATTTTCCAATACACAAAAACTCACCTTGGTCATGCTACCTGCAGATTGCTAAGCTTCAAACGCAATTTGTTGTGTTGTTTATTTCATAATGGCTGCTGTGCCCAAACTCTTGTTTGTATTGTGTCAGAATGCAAAATTTCAAAAGGGAGAAGGCAAAACCAACTCAGACCCAGAAAACTTTTAGGAAATTTTCACTCAAGAAACCAAAAGTCAGCTGAGGCACCCAAAACAATGACAGCAAGCCAGAATTGGAGCACGCCAACAGCTGTGCCCTGATTGAAAAAGAACCTTCCTCTTGTGCCCTGAACTCCATATTGCAGCCTCAAAACCAAAGCTCACATCAGAAAATTCATTACAAACCATGATACATAAGAAAAATGAGAAAAAAGCCAAAGAAATGCAAGAATCCCTAATTATATTGGGCTTGATTTAGTCGCAAGGAAACCGGCTGTTCCCGGATTCAATCGCCCCTCAAGCTGACGGCCTGTGGAATTCTGACGGAATTAACCTGAAAATCGCAGTGAAACTCAGTTTGGAGGCAATTAATATCTGTCACCTCAGCCAAAGTGTTCCATTTGATTTTCCAAAACACAAAAACTCACTTTGGTTGTTTTACCTGTAGATGTCTAAGTTTCAACATCCTATTTGTTGTGTGTTTTATTTCATAATGGCTACTCTGTCCAAACTCTTGTTTGTATTGCATCAGAATACAAAATTTGGGAAGGAAGAAGGCAAAACCAACACAGACGCAGAAAACATTTAGGAAATTGCCGCTCAAGAAGCCAAAAGTCACTGAGGCACCCAAAACAATGACAGCAAGCCAGAAGAGGAGCAAGCCAACAGCTGTGCGCTGATTGAAAAAGAACCTTCCTCTTGTGCCCTGAACTCAATATGCCAGCCTCAAAACCAAAGCTCACATCAGAAAATTCATTACAAACCATGATAAATAAGAAAAAAGAGAAAAAAGCCAAAGAAATGCAAGAATCCATAATGATATAGAGCTTGATTTAGTCGCTAGGAAACGGCTCTTCCCGGATTCATCCACCCCTCCAGCTGACAGCCTGTGGAATTCTGATGAATTAACCTGAAAATCACAGTGAAACTCAGTTTGGAGGCAATTAATATCTGTCACCTCAGCCAAAGTGTTCCATTTTATTTTCATAAACACAAAAACTCACCTTGGTCATGTTACCTGTAGATTTCTAAGCTTCAAACGCCTATTTGTTGTGTTTTTTCTTTCATAATGGCTATTCTGTACAAACTCTTCTTTAAATTGCATCAGAATACAAAATTTGGGAAGGAAGAAGGCAAAGCCAACTCAGACCCTGAAAACATTTGGGAAATTGCCACACAAGAAACCACAAATCGGCTGAGGCACTCAAAACAATGACAGCAAGCCAGAAGTGGAGCAAGCCAACAGCTGTGCCCTGATTGAAAAACAACCTTCCTCTTGTGCCCTGAACTCAATATGCCAGCCTCAAAACCAAAGCTCACATCAGAAAATTCATTACAAACCATGATAAATAAGAAAAAAGAGAAAAAAGCCAAAGAAATGCAAGAATCCATAATGATATTGGGTTTGATTTAGTTGCAAGGAAACCGGCTGTTCCCAGATTCATCCACCACTAAAGCTGACTGCCTGTGGAATTCTGACTGAATTAACCTGACAATCGCAGTGAAACTCAAGAAACCAAATTTCAGCTGAGGCACCCAAAACAAAGACAATAGCCAGAATTGGAGCAAGCCAACAGCTGTGCCCTGTTTGAAAAAGACCATTCCTCAGGTGCCCTGAACTCTATATTGCAGCCTCAAAACCAAAGCTCACATCAGAAAATTCATTACAAACCATGATAAATTAGGGAAATTTGAAAAAGCCAAAGAAATGCAAGAGTCCTTTGTGATATTTGGCTGGATTTAGACACAAAGAAACTGGCTGTTTCCAGATTCATCCCCCCCTTCCACAGACTGACTTTGGAATTCTGATTGAATTCACCTCAAAATCTCACTCAGACTCAATTTGGAGGGAATTAGAATCTGTCCCCTCAGCAGAAGCGTTCTATGTCATTTTCCAAAACACAGAAACTCATCTTGGTCGTGTTGCCTGTAGATTTCTAATCCTGAAAGGGCAATGCGCTGTGTTTTTTTTTTTTCTTTCTTTCATAATGGCTACTCTCCAAAATCTTGCTTGTATTGCATCAGAATACAAAATTTGGGAATAAGAAGGCAAAACCGACTCAGACCCAGAAAACATTTAGGAAATTGGCACTCAAGAAACCACAAATCGGCTGAGGCACCCAAAACAATGACAGCAAGCCAGAAGTGGAGCAAGGCAACAGCTGTGCCCTGATTGAAAAAGAACCTTCCTCTTGTGCCCTGAACTCAATATGCCAGCCTCAAAACCAAAGCTCACATCAGAAAATTCATTACAAACCATGATAAATAAGGGAAATGTGAAAAAGCCAAAGAAATGCAAGAGTTCTTTGTGATATTTGGCAGGATTTAGACACAAAGAAACTGGCTGTTTCCAGATTCATCCCCCCCTTCCACAGACTGACTTTGGAATTCTGATTGAATTCACCTCAAAATCGCTCTCACACTCCATTTGGAGGGAATTACAATCTGTCCCCTCAGCAGAAGCGTTCCATGTCATTTTCCAAAACACAGAATCTCATCTTGGTTGTGTTGCCTATGGATTTCTAATCCTGAAAGGTCAATTTGCTGTGTTTTTTTTTTTTTCTTTCATAATGGCTACTCTGTCCAAAATCTTGCTTGTATTGCATCAGAATACAAAATTTGGGAAGGAAGAAGACAAAACCAACTCAGACCCCGAAAACACTTAGGAAATTGCCACACAAGAAACCACAAATCAGCTGAGGCACCCAAAACAATGACAGCAAGCCAGAAGTGGAGCAAGCCAACAGCTGTGCCCTGATTGAAAAAGAACCTTCCTCTTGTGCCCTGAACTCAATATGCCAGCCTCAAAACCAAAGCTCACATCAGAAAATTCATTACAAACCATGATAAATAAGGGAAATGTGAAAAAGCCAAAGAAATGCAAGAGTCCTTTGTGATATTTGGCAGGATTTAGACACAAAGAAACTGGCTGTTTCCAGATTCATCCCCCCCTTCCACAGACTGACTTTGGAATTCTGATTGAATTCACCTCAAAATCGCTCTCACACTCCATTTGGAGGGAATTAGAATCTGTCACCTCAGCAGAAGCGTTCCATGTCATTTTCCAAAACACAGAATCTCATCTTGGTTGTGTTGCCTATGGATTTCTAATCCTGAAAGGTCAATTTGCTGTGTTTTTTTTTTCTTTCATAATGGCTACTCTGTCCAAAATCTTGCTTGTATTGCATCATACAAACTCTTGTTTGTATGGCGTCAGAATACAAAATTTCAGAAGGAAGAAAGCAAAACCAACTCAGACCCAGAAAATATTCAGGAAATTGCCGCTCAAGAAACCAAAAGTTAGCTGAGGCACCCAAAGCAATGACAGCAAGCCAGAATTAGAGCAAGCCAACAGCTGTGCCCTGTTTGAAAAAGAACCTTCCTCTTGTGCCCTGAACTCAATATGCCAGCCTCAGAACCAAAGCTCACATCAGAAAATTCATTACAAACCATGATAAATAAGAAAAAGGAGAAAAAAGAAAAGAAAAGCAAGAATCCATAATGATATTGGGCTTGATTCAGTCGCAAGGAAACCGGCTGTTCCTGGAATCATCCGCCCCTCCAGCTGACTGCCTGTGGAATTCTGACTGAATTAACCTGAAAATCGCAGTGAAACTCACTTTGGAGGCAATTACTATCTGTCACCTCAGCCAAAGTGTTCCATTTGATTTTGCAAAACACAAATCTCACCTTGGTCGTGTTACCTGTAGATTTCTAAGCTTCAAACGCCTATTTGTTGTGTTTTTCTATTTCATAATGGCTACTCTGCCGAAACTCTTGTTTGTATGGCGTCAGAATACAAAATTTGGGTAGGAAGAAGGCAAAACCAACTCAGACCCAGAAAACATTTAGGAAATTGCCGCTCACAAACCACATATCGGCTGAGGCACCCAAAACAATGACAGCAAGCCAGAATTGGAGCAGGCCAACTGCTGTGCCCTGTTTGAAAAAGACCATTCCCCCGGTGCTCTGAACTCCATATTGCAGCCATAAAACCAAAGCTCACATCAGAAAATTCATTACAAACCATGATAAATAGGAAATCAGAGAAAAAAGCCAAAGAAATGCAAGAATCCATAATGACATTTGGCCTTATTAGTCACAAGGAAACCGGCTGTAGCTGGATTCATCCTCTGCTCCAGCTCACTGCCTGTGGAATTCTGACTGAATTAACCTGAAAATCGCAGTGAAACTCAGTTTGGAGGCAATTAATATCTGTCACCTCAGCCAAAGTGTTCCATTTGATTTTCCAAAACACAAAAACTCACCTTGGTCGTGTTACCTGTAGATTTCTAAGCTTCAAATGCCTATTTGTTATGTTTTTTATTTCATAATAGCTACTCTGCCCAAACTCTTGTTTGTATGGCGTCAGAATACAAAATTTGGGAAGGAAGAAGGCAAAACCAACTCAGACCCCGAAAACATTTAGGAAATTGCCACACAAGAAACCAGAAATCAGCTGAGGCATCCAAAACAATGACAACAAGCCATAATTGGAGCAAGCCAACAGCGGTACCCTGTTTGAAAAAGAACCTTCCTCTTTTACCCTGAACTCAATATGCCAGCCTCAGAACCAAAGCTCACATCCGAAAATTCATTACAAACCATGATAAATAAGAAAAATGAGAAAAAAGCCAAAGAAATGCAAGAATCTGTAATGTTATCGGGTTTGATATAGTCGCAAGGAAACCGGCTGTTCCCGGATTCATCCACCCATCCAGCTGACTGCCTATGGAATTCTGACTGAATTAACCTCAAAATAGCAGTGAAACTCATATAGGAGACAATTAATATCTGTCACCTCAGCTAAAGTGTTCCATTTTATTTTGCAAAACACAAAAACTCACCTTGGTCGTGTTACCTGTAGATTTCTAAGCTTCAAACGCCTATTTCTTGTGTTTTTTATTTCATACTGGCTATTCTACCCAAACTCTTGTTTGTATGGCGTCAGAATACAAAATTTGGGAAGGAAGAAGGCAAAACCAACTCAGACCCAGAAAACATTTCGCAAATTGCCACTCAAGAAACCACAAATCAGCTGAGGATCCCAAAACAATGAAAGCAAGCCAGAATTGGGGCAGGCCAATAGCTGTGCCCTGTTTGAAACAGAACCTTCCTCTTGCTCCCTGAACTCCATATTGCAGCCTCAAAACCAAAGCTCACATCAGAAAATTCATTACAAACCATGATAAATAAGAAAAAGGAGAAAAAAGCCAAAGAAATGCAAGAATCCATAATGATATAGGGCTTGATTTAGTCGCTAGGAAACCGGCTGTTCCCAGATAAATCCACCCCTCCAGCTGACATCCTGTGGAATTCTGACTGAATTAACCTGAAAATCACAGTGAAACTCAGTTTGGAGGCAATTAATATCTGTCACCTCAGCCAAAGTGTTCCATTTTATTTTCCAAAACACAAAAAATCACCTTGGTCGTGTTACCTGTAGATTTCTAAGCTTCAAATGCCTATTTGTTGTGTTTTTCATTTCATAATGACTACTCTGCCCAAACTCTTGTTTGTTTGGCGTCAGAATACAAAATTTGGGAAGGAAGAAGGCAAAACCAACTCAGACCCAGAAAACATTTAGGAAATTGCCACTCAAGAAACCAAGTCAGCTGAGGCATGCAAAACAATGACAGCAAGCCAGAATTGGAGCAAGCCAACAGCTGTGCCCTGTTTGAAAAAGAACCTTCCTCTTCTGCCCAGAACTCAATATGCCAGCCTCAGAACCAAAGCTCACATCAGAACATTCATTACAAACCATGATAAATAAGAAAAAGGAGAAAAAAGCCAAAGAAAAGCAAGAATCCATAATGATATAGGGCTTGATTTAGTCGCTAGGAAACCGGCTGTTCCAGGAATCATCCACACCTCCAGCTGACTGCCTGTGGAATTCTGACAGAATTATCCTGAAAATCGCAGGGAAACTCAGTTTGGAGGCAATTAATATCTGTCACCTCAGCCAAAGTGTTCCATTTGATTTTGCAAAACACAAATCTCACCTTGGTCGTGTTACCTGTAGATTTCTAAGCTTCAAACCCCTTTTGTTGAGTTTTTCTATTTCATAATGCCTACTCTGCCGAAACTCTTATTTGTATGGCGTCAGCATACAAAATTTGGGAAGGAAGAAGGCAAAACCAACTCAGACCCAGAAAACATTTAGGAAATTGCCACTCACAAACCACATATCGGCTGAGGCACCCAAAACAATGACAGCAAGCCAGAATTGGGGCAGGCCAATAGCTGTGCCCTGTTTGAAACAGAACCTTCCCCTTGCTCCCTGAACTCCATATTGCAGCCTCAAAACCAAAGCTCACATCAGAAAATTCATTACAAACCATGATAAATAGGAAATCAGAGAAAAAAGCCAAAGAAATGCAAGAATCCATAATGACATTTGGCCTTATTAGTCACAAGGAAACCAGCTGTTCCCGGATTCATCCTCTGCTCCAGCTGACTGCCTGTGGAATTCTGACTGAATTAACCTGAAAATCGCAGGGAAACTCAGTTTGGAGGCAATTACTATCTGTCACCTCAGCCAAAGTGTTCCATTTTATTTTCCAAAACACAAAAACTCACCTTGGTCATGTTACCTGTAGATTTCTAAGCTTCAAACGCCTATTTGTTGTGTTTTTTATTTCATAATGGCTACTCTGCCCAAACTGTTGTTTGTATGGCGTCAGAATACAAAATTTGAGAAGGAAGAGGGCAAAACCAACTCAGACCCCGAAAACATTTAGGAAATTGCTGCTCAGAATCCACAAATCGGCTGAGGCACCCAAAACAATGACAGCAACCCAGAATTGAAGCAGGCCAACAGCTGTGCCCTGTTTGAAAAAGACCATTCCTCTGGTGCCCTGAACTCCATATTGCAGCCTCAAAACCAAAGCTCACATCAGAAAATTCATTACAATCCATGATAAATAAGAAAACATAGAAAAAATCCAAAGAAATGCAAGAATCCATAATGACATTTGGCCTTATTAGTCACAAGGAAACCGGCTGTTCCCGGATTCATCCACCCCTCCAGCTGACAGCCTGTGGAATTCTGACTGAATTAACCTGAAAATCGCAGTGAAACTCAGTTTGGAGGCAATTAATATCTGTCACCTCAGCCAAAGTGTTCCATTTTATTTTCCAAAACACAAAAACTCACCTTGGTCATGTTACCTGTAGATTTCTAAGCTTCAAACGCCTATTTGTTGTGTTTTTTATTTCATAATGGCTACTCTGCCCAAACTCTTGTTTGTTTGGCGTCAGAATACAAAATTTCAGAAGGAAGAAGGCAAAACCAACTCAGACCCAGAAAATATTCAGGAAATTGCCGCTCAAGAAACCAAAAGTTAGCTGAGGCACCCAAAGCAATGACAGCAAGCCAGAATTAGAGCAAGCCAACAGCTGTGCCCTGTTTGAAAAAGAACCTTCCTCTTCTGCCCTGAACTCAATATGCCAGCCTCAGAACCAAAGCTCACATCAGAAAATTCATTACAAACCATGATAAATAAGAAAAAGGAGAAAAAAGAAAAGAAAAGCAAGAATCCATAATGATATAGGGCTTGATTCAGTCGCAAGGAAACCGGCTGTTCCCGGAATCATCCGCCCCTCCAGCTGACTGCCTGTGTAATTCTGACTGAATTAACCTGAAAATCGCACTGAAACTCACTTTGGAGGCAATTACTATCTGTCACCTCAGCCAAAGTGTTCCATTTTATTTTCCAAAACACAAAAACTCACCTTGGTCATGTTACCTGTAGATTTCTAAGCTTCAATGCCTATTTGTTGTGTTTTTTATTTCATAATGGCTATTCTGCCCAAACTCTTGTTTGTATGGCAGCAGAAAAGAAAATTTGGATACGAAGACGGTAAAACCAACTCAGACCCAGAAAACATTTAAAAAATTGCCGCTCAAGAAACCAAAATCAGCTGAGGCAGCCAAAACAATGAAGGCAAGCCAGAATTGGAGCAAGCCACAGCTGTACCCTGTATAAAATGACCATACTTCCAGTGCCGTGAACTCCATACTACAGCCTCAAAACCAAAGCTCACATCAGAAAATTCATTACAAACCATGATAAATAAGAAAACATAGAAAAAAGCCAAAGAAATGCAAGAATTCATAATGATATTGGGCTTGATTCAGTCGCAAGGAAACCGTCTGTTCCCGGATTCATCCACCCCTCCAGCTGACAGCCTGTGCAATTCTGACTGAATTAACCTGAAAATCGCAGTGAAACTCAGTTTGGAGGCAATTAATATCTGTCACCTCAGCCAAAGTGTTCCATTTGATTTTCCAAAACACAAAAACTCCCCTTGGTCATGTTACCTGTAGATTTATAAGCTTCAAAATCCTATTTGCTGTGTTTTTTATGTATAATGGCTACTCTCCCCAAACTCTTGTTTGTAGAAATCAGAATACAAAATTTGGGAAGGTAGAAGGCAAAACCAACTCAGACGCAGAAAACATGTAGGAAATTGCAGCTCAGGAAACCACAAATCGGCTGAGGCTCAAAACAATGACAGCAAGCCAGAATTGGAGCAGGCCAACAGCTTTGCCCTGTTTAAAAGGTCCATTCCCCCGGTGCCCTGAACTCCATACTGCAGCCTCAAAACCAAAGCTGACATCAGAAAATTCATTACAACCCATGATAAATAAGAAAAAGGAGAAAAAAGCCAAAGAAATGCAAGAATCAATAATGATATTGGGCTTGATTTAGTTGCAAGGAAACTGGCTGTTCCCGGATCCATCCACCCCTCCAGCTGACTGCCTGTGGAATTCTGACTGAATTCACCTGAATATCGCAGTGAAACTCAGTTTGGAGGCAATTAATATATGTCACCTCAGCCAAAGTGTTCCATTTTTTTTTCCAAAACACAAAAACTCACCTTGGTAATGTTACCTGTAGATTTCTAAGCTTCAAATGCCTATTTGTTGTGGTTTTTATTTCATAATTGCTACTCTGTCCAAACTCTTGTTTGTGTTGCCTCAGAATACAAAATTAGGGAAGGAAGAAGGAAAAACCAACTCAGATGCACAAAACATTTAGGAAATTGCCGCTCAAGAAACCACAAATTAGCTGAGGTATCGAAAACAATGACAGCAAGCCAGAATTGGAGCAAGACAACAGCTGTGCCCTGATTGAAATAGAACCTTCCTCTTGTGCCATGAACTCCATATTGCAGCCTCAAAACCAAAGCTCACATCAGAAAATTCATTACAAACCATAAAAAATAAGAAAAATGATAAGAAAGCCAAAGAAATGGAAGAATCCATAATGATATTGGGCTTGATTTAGTCGCAAGGAAACTGGCTGTTCCCAGATACATCCACCCCTCCAGCTGACAGCCTGTGGAATTCTGAGTGAATTAACCGGAGAAACACAGTGAAACTCAGTTTGAAGGCAATTAATATCTGTCACCTCAGCCAAAGTGTTCCATTTGATTTTCCAAAACAAAAAACCTCACCTTGGTCGTGTTACCTGTAGATTTCAAAGCTTCAAATGCCTATTTGTTGTGTTTTTATTTCATAATGGCTACTCTCCCCAAACTCTTGTTTCTATGGCATCAGAATACAACATTTGGGAAGGAAGAAGGCAAACCCAATTCAGACCCAGAAAACATTTAGGAAATTGCCGCTCAAGAAACTAAAAGTCAGCTGAGGCACCCAAAACAATGACAGCAAGCCAGAATTGGAGCAGGCCAACAGCTGTGCCCTGTTTGAAAAAGACCATTCCTCCGTTACCCTGAACTCCATATTGCAGCCTCAAAACCAAAGCTCACATCAGAAAATTCATTACAAACCATGATGAATAATGGAAATGTGAAAAAGCCAAAGAAATGCAAGAGTCCTTTGTGATACTTGGCGGGATTAGACAAAAGGAACCTGGCTTTTTCCAGATTCATCCCCCCATCCACAGACTGACTTTGGACTTGTGATTGAATTCACCTCAAAATCCCACTCACATTCAATTTGGATGAATTAGTATCTCTCCCCTCAGCAGAAGGGTTCCATATCATTTTCCAAACCACAGAAACTCATCTTGGTCATGTTGCCTGTAGATTTCTAATCCTGAAAGGCCAATTTGCTGTGTTTTTTGTTTTCTTTCATAATGGCTACTCTGTCGACAATCTTGCTTGTATTGCATGAGAATACACAATTTGGGTATGAAGAAGGGAAAACCAACTCAGACCCAGAAAATATTCAGCAAACTGACCCTCAAGAAACCAAAAGTCAGCTGAGGCACCCAAAAATGACAGCAAGCCAGAATTGGAGCAAGCCAACAACTGTGCCCCAATTGAAAAAGAACCATTCTCTTGTGCCATGAACTCCATATTGCAGCCTCAAAACCAAAGCTCACATCAGAAAATTCATTACAAACCATGATAAATAAGGGAAATGTGAAAAAGCCAAAGAAATGCAAGAGTCCTTTGTGATACTTGGCTGGATTTAGACACAAGGAAACTGGCTGTTTCAGGATTCATCCCACCCTTAAACAGACTGACTTTGGAATTCTGATTGAATTCACCTCAAAATTGCACTCACACTCAATTTGGAGGAAATTAGTATCTGTCCCCTCGGCAGAAGGAGTCCAAGTCATTTTCCAAAACACAGAAACTCATCTTGATTGTATTGTCTGTACAGTTCTAAACATGAAAGGCCAATTTGCTTTGTTTTTTTTTTTTTTTTTCTTTCATAATGGCTACTCTGTCAAAATCTTGCTTGTATTGCATCAGAATACAAAATTTGAAATAAGAAGGCAAAACTAACTCAGACCCAGAAAACATTTAGGATATTGCCACTCAAGAATCCACAAATCAGCTGAGGCACCCAAAACGATGACAGCAAGCCAGAATTGGAGCAGGCCAACAGCTGTGCCCTGATTGAAAATCAACCTTCCTCTGGTGCCCTGAACTGAATATGCAAGCTTAAAACCAAAGCTCACATCAGAAAACTCATTACAAACCATGATACATAAGAAAAATGAGAAAAAAGCCAAAGAAACGCAAGAATCCATAATGATATTGGGCTTGATTTAGTCAAAAGGAAACCGGCTATTCCCAGATTCATCCACCCCTCCAGCTGACTGCCTGTGGAATTCTGACGGAATTATCCGGAAAATCGCAGGGAAACTCAGTTTGGAGGCAATTAATATCTGTCACCTCAGCCAAAGTGTCCCATTTTATTTTCCAAAACACAAAAACTCACCTTGGTCGTATTACCTGTGGATTTCTAAGCTTCAAACGCCTATTTATTGTGTTTTTTTTTTTTTATGGCAAAATGGCAAGTCTGTCCAAACTCTTTTTTGTATTGGGTCAGAATACAAAATTTTGGAAGGAAGAAGGAAAACCAACTCAGATGAACAAAACATTTAGGAAATTGATGCTCAAGAAACCTCAAATCGGCGGAGGCAACCAAAACAATGACAGTAAGCCAGAATTGGAGTAACCCAGCAGCTGTGCCCTGATTGAATAAGAACCTTCCTCTTGTGCCCTGAACTCCATATGCCAGCCTCAAAACCGAAGCTCACATCAGAAAATTCATTACAAACCATGATAAATCAGAAAATGAGACAAAAGCCAAAGAAATGCAAGAATCCATAATGATGTTGGAATGGATTTAGTTTCAAGGAAACCGGCTGTTCCCAGATTCATCCACCCCTCCAGCTGACTGCCTGTGGAATTCTGACTGAATTAACCGGAAAATTGCAGTGAAACTCAGTTTGGAGGCAATTAATATATGTCACCTCAGCCAAACTGTTCCATTTGATTTTCCAAAACACAAAAACTCACCTTGGTCATGTTACCTCTGGATTTCTAAGCTTCAAAACCTATTTGTTGTGTTTTTTATTTCATAATGGCCACTCTGCCCAAACTCTTGTTTGTATTGCGTCAGAATACAAAATTTGGGAAGGAAGAAGGCAAAACCAACTCAGACCCAGAAAACATTTAGGAAATTGCCGCTCAAGAAACAAAGGGCCGCTGAGGAACCCAAATCTTTGAAAGCAAGACAGAATTGGAGCAAGCCAACAGCTGTGCCCTGATTGAAAAAGACCATTCCTCCGGTGTCCTGAACTCGATATTGCAACCTCAAAACCAAACCTCAGATCAGAAAATTCATTACAAATCATGATAAATAAGAAAAATCAGAAAAAATCCAAGGAAATGCAGGAGTTCTTAGTGATATTGGGCTTGATTTATTCCCTTGTTAATGGCGGTTTCCAGATTCTTCTATACCTCCCAGCTGAGTGTCTGTGGTTTCTGCTGAATTAATATGAAATTCGCTGTGAAACTCGGTTTGGAGGCAATTAGTATCTGTCACCTCAGCAAAAGTGTTCCATGTCTTTTTACAAAACACAAAATCTCACCTTGGTCGTGTTACCTGTAGCTTTCAAAAGCCTATTTGATGTGTTTTTTATTTCATAATGTCTATTCTGTCCAAAATCTTGCTTGTATTGCGTCAGAATACAAAATTTGGGAAGTAAGAGGACAAAACCATCTGAGACTCAGAAAACGTTTAGGAAATTGCCACTCAAGAAACCTCAAATCGGCGGAGGCACCCAAAACAATGACAGCAAGCCAGAATTGGAGGAAGCCAGCAGCTGTGCCCTGATTGAAAAAGACCATTCCTCCGGTGCCCTGATCTCCATATTGCAGCCTCAAAACCAAAGCTCACATCAGAAAATTCATTACAAACCTTCATACATAAGAAAAATGAGAAAATACCCAAAAATGCAAGAATCCAGAATGATATTGGGCTGGATTTGTTCGCAAGGAAACCGGCTGTTCCCGGATTCATCCAACCCTGCAGCTGACTGCCTGTGGAATTCTGACTGAATTAACCGGAAAATCGCAGTGAAACTCAGTTTGGAAGCAATTAATAACTGTCACCTCAGCTAAAGTGTTCCACTTTATTTTCTAAAACACAAAAACTCACCTCGGTCGTGTTACCTGTAGATTTCTAAGCTTCAAACGCCTATTTGTTGTGTTTTTTATTTCATAATGGCTACTCTGTCCAAACTCTTGTTTGTATTTGGGCAGAATACAAATATTGGGAAGGAATAAAGCAAAACCAACTCAGACCCAGAAAACATTTAGGAAATTGCCGCTCAAGAAACAAAGGGCCGCTGAGGAACCCAAATCTTTGAAAGCAAGACAGAATTGGAGCAAGCCAACAGCTGTGCCCTGATTGAAAAAGACCATTCCTCCGGTGTCCTGAACTCGATATTGCAACCTCAAAACCAAACCTCAGATCAGAAAATTCATTACAAACCATGATAAAAAAGAAAAATCAGAAAAAATCCAAAGAAATGCAGGAGTTCTTAGTGATATTGGGCTTGATTTATTCCCTTGTTAATGGCTGTTTCCAGATTCTTCTACACCTCCCAGCTGAGTGTCTGTGGTTTCTGACTGAATTAAAATGAAATTCGCTGTGAAACTCGGTTTGGAGGCAATTAATATCTGTCACCTCAGCAAAAGTGTTCCATATCTTTTTACAAAACACAAAATCTCACCTTGGTCGTGTTACCTGTAGCTTTCAAAAGCCTATTTGATGTGTTTTTTATTTCATAATGTCTACTCTGTCCAAAGTCTTGTTTGTATGCCATCAGAAAAGAAAATTTGGGAAGGAAGACGGCAAAACCAACTCAGACCCAGAAAACATTTAGGAAATTGCCAATCAAGAAACCGAAAGTCAGCTGAGGCACCCAAATAAATGGCAGCAAGCCAGAATTGGAGCAAGCTAACAGCTGTGCCCTGTTTTAAAAAGACCATTCTTCCCGTGTCCTGAACTCCATATTGCCGTCTCAAATCCAAAGCTCACATCAGAATATTCATTACAAACCTTGATAATAAGGGAAATGTGAAAAAGTCAAATAAATGCAAGAGTCCTTTGTGATATTTGGCTGGATTTAGACACAAGGAAACTGGCTGTTTCCAGATTCATCAACCCCTTCCACAGACTGACTTTGGAATTCTGATGGAATTCACCTCAAAATCGCACTCACACTCAATTGGAAGGTAATTAGAATCTGTCCCCTCAGCAGAAGTGTTCCAAGTCATTATCCAAAACACAGAAACTCATCTTGGTCTTGTTCCCTGTAGCTTTTGAATCCTGAAAGGGCTTTTTGCCGTATTTTCTTTTTTTTCATAATAGCTACTCTGTCCAAAATCTTGCTTGTATTGCATCAGAATACAAAATTTGGGAAGGAAGACGGCAAAACCAACTCAGACCCAGAAAACATTTAGTAAATTACCACTCAAGTAACCACAAATCGGCTGAAGCACCCAAAACAATGACAGCAAGCCAGAATTGGAGCAAGCCAACAGCTGTGCCCTGATTGAAAAAGAACCATCTTCTTGTGCCCTGAACTCAATATGCCAACCACAAAAACAAAGCGCACATCAGAAAATTCATTACAAACCATCATACATATCAAAAATGAGAAAAAAGCCAAAGAAATGCAAGAATCCATAATGATATTGGGATTGATTTAGTTGTAAGGAATCCGGCTATTCCTGGATTCGTCCACCCCTCGAGGTGACTGCCTAGGCAATTCTCACTGAATTAACCTGAAAATCACAGGGAAACTCAGTTTGGAGGAAATTAATATATGTCTCCTGAGCCAAAGTGTTCCATTTTATTTTCCAAAACACAAAAACTCACCTTGGTCGTGTTACCTGTAGATTTCTAAGCTTCAAACGCCTATTTGTTGTGTTTTTATTTCATAATGGCTACTCTGTCCAAACTCTTGTTTGTATTGAGTCAGAATAAAAAATTTGGGAATAAGAAGAAAAAACCGTGTCAGACCCAGAAAACATTTAGGAAATTGCCACTCAAGAAACCTCAAATCGGCGGAGGCACCCAAAACAATGACAGCAAGCCAGAATTAGAGCAAGCCAACAGCTGTGCCCTGATTGAAAAAGAACATTTCTCTTGTGCCCGGAAGTTCTTATTGCAGCCTCAAATCCAAAGCTCACATCAAAAATTCATTACCAACCATGATAAATAAGAAAAAAGAGAAAAAAGCCAAAGAAATGCAAGAATCCATAATGATATTGGGCTTGATTTAGTCGTAAGAAATCTGGCTAGTCCTGGATTCATCCACCCCTCCAGGTGACTGCCTGTGCAATTCTCACTGAATTAACCTGAAAATCACAGTGAAACTCAGTTTGGAGGCAATTAATATCTGTCACCTCAGCCAAAGTGTTCCATTTGATTTTCCAAAACACAAAAACTCACCTTGGTCGTGTTACCTGTAGATTTCTAAGCTTCAAACGCCTATGTGTTGTGTTTTTTATTTCATAATGGCTACTCTGTCCAAACTCTAGTTTATATTGCGTCAGAATACAAAATTTGGGAAGGAAGAAGGCAAAACCAACTCCGACCAAGAAAACATTTAGGAAATTGCCGCTCAAGAAACCAAAAGTCAGCTGAGGCACCCAAAACAAGGACAGCAAGCCAGAATTGGAGCAAGCCAACAGCTGTGCCCTGATTGAAAAAGAACCTTCCTCTTGTGCCCTGAACTCCATATTGCAGCCTCAAAACCAAAGCTCACATCAGAAAATTCATTACAAACCATGATAAATAAGAAAAATGAGAAAAAAGCCAAAGAAATGCAGGAGTTCTTAGTGATATTGGGCTTCATGTATTCCCATGTAAACTGCTGTTTCCAGATTCTTCCACACCTCCCAGCTGAGTGAATGTGTATTCTGACTGAATTAACCTGGAAATCGCAGTGAAACTCACTTTGGAGGGAATTAGAAATTGTCCCCTCAGCAGAAGTGTTCCATGACACTTTCTAAAACACAAAAACTCACCTTGGTCGTGTTACCTATCGATTTCTAAGCTTCAAACGCGTAATGTTGTGTTTTTAATTTCATAATGGCTACTCTGTCCAAACTCTTGTTTGTATTGCGTCAGAATAGAAAATTTGGGAAGGAAGAAGGCAAAACCAACTCAGACCCAGAAAACATTCAGAAAATGTGGATCAAAAAACAACAACGCTGAGGCACCCAAAACCTTTAAAGCAAGACAGAATTGTAGCAAACCAATAGCTGTGCCCTGATTGAAAAAGAACCTTCCTCTTGTGCCCTGAACCCAATATGCCAGCATCAAAACCAAAGCTCACATCAGAAAATTCATTACATACCATGATAAAAAGAAAAATGAGAAAATAGCCAAGGAAATGCAAGAATCCATAATGATATTGGGCTTGATTCAGTCACAACGAAACCGGCTATTCCCAGATTCATCCACCCTTCCAGATGACTGCCTGTGGACTTCTGAATGAATTAACCTGAAAATTGCAGTGAAACTCAGTTTGGAGACTATTAATATCTGTCACCTCAGCCAAAGTGTTCCATTTTATTTTCCAAAACACAAAAACTCACCTTAGTCGTGTTACCTGTAGATTTCTAAGCTTCAAACGCCTATTAGTTGTGCTTTTAATTTCATAATGGCTACTCTGTCTAAACTCTTGTTTATATTTCTTCAGAATACAAAATTTGGGAAGGAAGAAGGCAAAACCAACTCAGAACCAGTAAACATTTAGGAAATTGCCACTGAGGAAACGACAAATTGGCTGAGGCACCCAAACCAATGACAGCAAGCGAGAATTGGAGCAAGGCAACAGCTGTGCCCTGATTGAAAAAGACCATTCCTCAGGTTCCCTGAACTCCATATTGCAGCCTCAAAACCAAAGAACACATCAGCAAATTCATTACAAACCATGATAAATAAGAAAAATGAGAAAATAGACAAAGACATGCAAGAATCCATAATGATATTGGGCTGGATTTAGTCGCAAGGAAACCGGCTGTTCCCGGATTCATCCACCCCTCCAGCTGACTGCCTGTGGAATTCTCACTGAATTCACCTGAAAATCACAGTGAAACTTAGTTTGGAGGCAATTAATATCTGTCACCTCAGCCAATGTCTTCCATTTCATTTTCCAAAACACAAAACCTCACCTTGGTTGAGTTACCTGTAGATTTCTAAGCTTCCAATGCCTATTTGTTGTGTTTTTTATTTCATAATGGCTACTCTGTCCAAACTCTTGTTTGTATGGCGTCAGAATACAAAATTTGGGAAGAGGGCAAAACCAACTCAGACCCAGAAAACATTTAGGAAATTGCCGCTCAAGTAACCAAAAGTCAGCTGAGGCACCCAAAACAAGCACAGCAAGCCAGAATTGGAGCAAGCCAACAGCTGTGCCCTGATTGAAAAAGAACCTTCCTCTTGTGCCCTGAACTCAATATGCCAGCCTCAAAACTAAAGCTCACATCAGAAATTTCATTACAAACCATGATAAATAAGGGAAATGTGAAAAAGCCAAAGAAATGCAAGAGTCCTTTGTGATATTTGGGTGGATTTAGACAGAAGGAAACTGGCTGTTTAAAGATTCATCCCCCCCTTCCACAGACTGAGTTTGGAATTCTGACTCAATTCACCTCAAAATCGCGCTCACACTCAATTTGGAGGGAATTACTATCTGTCCCCTCAGCAGAAGTGTTCCATGTTATTTTCCAAAACACAGAAACTCATCTTGCTCATGTTGCCTGTAGATTTCTAATCCTGAAAGGGTAATTTGGTGTGTTTTTTTTTTTTCTTTCATAATGGCTACTCTGTCCAAAATCTTGCTTGTATTGCATCAGAATACAAAATTAGGGAATAAGAAGGCAAAACCAACTCAGACCCAGAAAACATTTAGGAAATTACCACTCAAGAATCCACAAATTGGCTGAGGGACACAAAAAAACGACAGCAAGCCAGAATTGGAGCAAGCCAACAGCTGAGCCCTGTTTGAAAAAGACCATTCCTCTGGTGCCCTGAACTCAATATGCCAGCCTCAAAACCAAAGATCACACAAGAAAATTCATTACAAACCATGATGAATAAGAAAAATGAGAAAAAAGCCGAAGAAATGCAAGAATCCATAATGATATTGGGCTTGATTTAGTCTCAAGGAAACCGGTTATTCCCGGATTCATCCAACCCTAAAGCTGACTGCCTGTAGACTTCTGACTAAATTAACCTGAAATTCGCAGTGAAACTCAGTTTGGAGGCAATATATAACTGTCACCTCAGCCAAAGTGTTCCATTTTATTTTCCAAAACACAAAAACTCACCTTGTTCGTGTTACCTGTAGATTTATAAGCTTCAAATGCCTATGTGTTGTGTTTCTTATTTCATAATGGCTACTCTGTCCAAACTCTTGTTTGTATTGCGTCAGAATACAAAATTTGGGGAGGAAGAAGGCAAAACCAACTCAGACCCAGAAAACATTTAGGAAATTGCTGCTCAAGAAACCTCAAATCGGCTGGGGCACCTAAACCAATGACAGCAAGCCAGAATTGGAGCAAGCCAACAGCTGTGCCCTGATTGAAAAAGAACCATTCTCTTGTGCACTGAACTCCATATTGCAGCCTCAAAACCAAAGCTCACATCAGAAAATTAATTATTCTGTCCAAACTCTTGTTTGTATTGAGTCAGAATACAAAATTTGGGAAGGAAGAAGGCAAAACCAACTCAGACCCAGAAAACATTTCGAAAATTGCCTCTCAAGAAACCAAACACCGCTGAGGCACCCAAAAACTTAAAACAAGACAGAATTGGAACAAGCCAACAGCTGTGCCCTGATTGAAAAAGAACCTTCCTCTTGTGCCCTGAACTCAATATGCCAGACTCAAAACCAAAGCTCACATCAGAAAATTCATTACAAAGCATGATAAATAAGAAAAAAGAGAAAAAAGGCAAAGAAATGCAGGAGTTCTTAGTAATATTGGGCTTGATTTATTGCCATGTAAACGGCTGTTTCCAGATTCATCCACACCTCCCAGCTGAATGTCTGTGGTTTCTGACTGAATTCACCTGAAAATCGCAGTGTAACTCGGTTTGGAGGCAATTAATATCTGTCACCTCAGCCAAAGTGTTCCATTTTATCTTCCAAAACTCAAAAACTCACCTTAGTCTTCTTACCTGTAGATTTCAAAACTTCAAATGCCTATTTGTTTTGTTTTTTATTTCATAATGGCTACTCTGCCCAAGCTCTTGTTTGTATTGCGTCAGAATACAAAATTTGGCAAGGAAGTAGGCAAAACCGACTCAGACCCAGAAAACATTTAGGAAATTGCCACTCAAGAATCCAAAAGTCAGCGGAGGAACCTACAACAATGACAGCAAGCCAGAATTGGAGAAAGCCAACAGCTGTGCCCTGATTGAAAAAGAACCTTCCTCTTGTGCCCTGAGCTCAATATAGCAGATTCAAAACCAAAGCTCACATCAGAAAATTCATTACAAACCATTATAAATCAGAAAAATGAGAAAAAAGCCAAAGAAATGCAGGAGTTCTTAGTAATATTGGGCTTGATTTATAGCCATGTAAACGGCTGTTTCCAGATTCATCCACACCTCCCAGCTGAGTGTCTGTGGTTTCTGAATGAATTAACCTGAAAATCGCAGTGAAACTCGGTTTGGAGGCAATTAATATCTGTCACCTCAGCCAAAGTGTTCCATTTTATTTTCCAAAACTCAAAAACTCACCTTAGTATTCTTACCTGTAGATTTCTAAGCTTCAAATGCCTATTTGTTGTGTTTTTTATTTCATCATTGCTACTCTGTCCAAACTCTTGTTTGTATTGCGTCAGAATACAAAATTTGGGATTAAGAAGGAAAAACCGTGTCAGACCCAGAAAACATTTAGGAAATTGCCACTCAAGAAACCAAAAGTCAGCTGAGGAACCCACAACAATGACAGCAAGCCAGAATTGGAGAAAGCCAACAGCTGTGCCCTGATTGAAAGAGAACCTTCCTCTTGTGCCCTAAACTCAATATGCCAGCCTCAAAAGCAAAGCTCACATCAGAAAATTCATTACAAACCATGATAAATAAGAAAAATGAGAAAAAAGCCAAAGAAATGCAGGAGTTCTTAGTAATATTGGGCTTGAATTATGGCCATGTAAACGGCTGTTTCCAGATTCATCCACACCTCCCAACTGAGTGTCTTTGGTTTCTGAATGAATTAACAAAAAAATCGCAGTGAAACTCGGTTTTGGAGGCAATTAATATCTGTCACCTCAGCCAGAGTGTTCAATTTTACTTTCGAAAACACAAAAACTTACCTTGCTCGTGTTACCTGTACATATATAAGCTTCAAACGCATATTTGTTGTGTTTTTTATTTCATAATGGCTACTCTGTCCAAACTCTTGTTTGTATTACGTCAGAATAGAAAATTTGGAAAGGAAGAAGGCAAAACCAACTCAGACCCAGAAAACATGTAGGAAATTGCCGCTAAAGAAACCAAAAACAGCTGAGGCATGCAAAACAATGACAGCAAGCCAGAATTGCAACAAGCCAACAGCTGTGTCCTGTTTGAAAAAGACCATTGATCCGGTGCCCTGAACTCAATATGCCAGCCTCAAAACCAAAGCTCACATCAGAAAATTCATTACAAACCATGATAAATCAGAAAAATGAGACAAAAGCCAAAGAAATGCACGAGTTCTTAGTGATATTTGGCTGGATTTAGACACAAGGAAACTGGCTGTTTAAAGATTCATCCCCCCCTTCCACTAACTGACTTTGGAATTCTGATTGATTTCACCTCAAAATCGCACTCACACTCAATTTGGAGGGAATTAGAATCTGTCCCCTCAGCAGAAGGGTTCCATGTCATTTTCCAAAACACAGAAACTCACCTTGGTCGAGTTGCCTGTAGACTTCTAATCCTGAAAGGGCAATTTACTGTGTTTTTTTCTTCCATAATGGCTACTCTGTCCAAATCTTGCTTATGTTGCATCAGAATACAAAATATGGGAATAAGAAGGCAAAACCGACTCAGACCCAGAAAACATTAAGGAAATTGCCGCTCAAGAATCCACAAATCAGCTGAGGCACCCAAAACAATGACAGCAAGCCAGAATTGGAGCAAGCCAACAGCTGTGCCCTGATTGAAAAAGAACCTTCCTCTTGTGCCCTGAATTCAATATGCCAGCCTCCAAACCAAAGCTCACATCAGAAAATTCATTACAAACCATGATAAATAAGAAAAAAGAGAAAAAAGCCAAAGAAATGCAAGAATCCTTAATGATATTGGGCTTGATTTAGTCGCAAGGAAACCGGCTGTCCCCAGATTCATCCATACCTCCAGCTGTCTGCCTGTGGAATTCTGACTGAATTACCCTGAAAATCGCAGTGAAACTCAGTTTGGAGTCAATTAATATCTGTGACCTCAGCCAAAGTGTAACATTTTTTTTTCCAAAACACAAAAACTCACCTTGGTCATGTATCCTGTAGATTTTTAAGCTTCAAATGCCCATTTGTTGTGTTTTGTATTTCATAATCGGTACTCTGCCCAAACTCATGTTTGCATGGCGTCAGAATACAAAATTTGGGAAGGAGGAAGGCAAAACCAAATCAGACCAAGAAAACATTTATGAAATTGCCGCTCAACAAACCAAAATTGAGCTGAGGCACCCAAAACAATGACAGCAAGCCAGAATTGGAGCAAGCCAACAGCTGTGCCCTGTTTGAAAAAGACCATTCCTCCAGTACCCTGAACTCCATATTCCAGCCTCAAAACCAAAGCTCACATCAGAAAATTCATTACAAACCATGATAAATAAGGGAAATGAGAAAAAACCAAAGAAATGCAAGCCTGTGGAATCCAAACTGAATTAACTGAATTAATCTGAAAATCGCAGTGAAACTCGGTTTTGGAGGCAATTAATATCTGTCACCTCAGCCAGAGTGTTCAATTTTAATTTCGAAAACAAAAAATCATACCTTGGTCTTGTGACCAGTACATATATAAGCTTCAAACGCATATTTGTTGTGTTTTTTATTTCATAATGGCTACTCTGTCCAAACTCTTGTTTGTATTACGCCAGAATACAAAGTTTGGGAAGGAAGAAGGCAAAACCTACTCAGAG
Source organism: Oryctolagus cuniculus (assembly GCF_964237555.1). Classification (NCBI taxonomy): domain Eukaryota; kingdom Metazoa; phylum Chordata; class Mammalia; order Lagomorpha; family Leporidae; genus Oryctolagus; species Oryctolagus cuniculus. Next base: position 214,159 of record NW_027208365.1, read on the forward strand.
CCAGAAAACATGTAGGAAATTGCCGCTCAAGAAACCACAAATGGACTGAGGCACCCAAAACCTTGAAAGCAAGCCAGAATTGGAGCAAGCCAACAGCTGTGCCCTGATTGATCTAGACCATTAATCCAGTGCCCTGAACTCCATATTGCAGCCTCAAAACCAAAGCTCACAAAAAAAAAAAAATCATTACAAACAATGATAAATAAGGGAAATCTGAGAAAGCCAAAGTAATTCAAGAGTCCTTTGTGGTATTTGGCTGGATTTAGACAGAAGGAAACAGGCTGTTTCCGGATTCATCCCCCCCTTCCACAGACTGACTTTGGAATTCTGACTCAATTCACCTCAAAATCGCACTCACACTCAATTTGGAGGGAATTAGTATCTGTCCCCTCAGCAGAAGTGTTCCATGTCATTTTCCAAAACACAAAAACTCATCTTTGTCATGTTGCCTGTAGACTTCTAATCCTGAAAGGGCAATTTACTGTGTTTTTTTTTTTTTCTTTCATAATGGCTACTCTGTCCAAAATCTTGCTTGTATTGCGTCAGAATACAAAATTTGGGAATAAGAAGGCAAATCCGACTCAGACCCAGAAAACATTTAGGAAACTGCAGAAAAAGAATCCACAAATCAGCTAAGGAATCCAAAACAATGACAGCAAGCAGAACTGGAGCACGCCAACAGCTGTGCCCTGATTGAAAAAGAACCTTCCTCTTGTGCCCTAAACTCAATATGCCAGCCTCAAAACCAAAGCTCACATCAAAAAATTCATTTCAAACCATGATAAATAGGAAAAATCAGAAAAAAGCCAAAGAAATGCAAGTTTTCTTAGTGATATTGGGCTTGATTTATTCCTAAGTAAACAGCTGTTTCCAGATTCATCCACAACTCCCAGCTGAGTGAATAGGGATTCTGACTGAATTAACCTCAAAATGGCAGTGAAATTCGGTTTGGAGACAATTAATATCTGTCACCTCAGCCAAAGTGTTCCATTTTATTTTCCAAAACAAAAAAACTCACTTTAGTCATGTTTCCTATAGATTTCAAAGCGTCAAACGCCTATTTGTTGTGTTTTTTATTTCGTAATGGCTACTCTGTCCAAAATCTTGCTTGTATTGCATCAACATACAAAATTTGGGAAGGTAGAAGGCAAAGCCAACTCGGACCCAGAAAACATTTAGGAAATTGCCACTCAAGAAACCAAAAGTCAACTGAGGCTCCCAAAACCATGACAGCAAGCCAGAATTGGAGCAGGCAATCAGCTGAGTCCTGATTGAAAAAGGCCATTCTTCCGGTACCCTGAACTCCATATTCCAGCCTCAAAACCAAAGCTCACATCAGGAAATTCATTACAAACCACGATACATAAGAAAAATGAGAAAAAAGCCAAGAAATGCAAGAAACCATAATGATATTGAACTGGATTTAGTTGCAAGGAAACCGGCTGTTCCCGGATTCATCCAACACTCCAGCTGACTGCGTGTGGAATTCTGACTGAATTAACCTGAAAATTGCAGTGAAACTCAGTTTGGAGGCAATTAATATCTGTCACCTCAGCCAAAGTGTTCCATTTTATTTTCCAAAACACAAAAAATCACCTTGGTCTTGTTACCTGTAGATTTCCAAGCTTCAAATGCCTATTTGTTGTGTTGTTTATTTCATAATGGCTACTCTGTCCAAACTCTTCTTTGCATTGCATCAGAATACAAAATTTGGGAATAAGAAGGCAAATCCAACTCAGACACAGAAAACATTTATGAAATTGCCACTCAAGAAACCACGAATCTTCTGAGGCATCCAAAACAATGACAGCAAGCCGGAATTGCAGCAAATCAACAACTGTGCCCTGATTGAAACAGAACCATCCTCTTGTGCCCTGAACTCAATATGCCAGCCTCAAAACCAAAGCTCACATCAGAAAATGCATTACAAACCATTACAAATAAGAAAAATGAGAAAAAAGCCAAAGAAATGCAAGAATCCATAATGATATTGGACTTGATTTAGTCGCAAGGAAACCGGATGTTCCTGCATTCATCCACCCCTACAGCTGACTGCCTGTGGAATTCTGACTGAATTAACCTGAAAAATGCAGTGAAACTCAGTTTGAAGGCAATTAATATCTGTCACCTCAGCCAAAGTGTTCCATTTGATTTTTCAAAACTCAAAAACTCACCTTGGTCATGATACCTGTAGAATCATAACCTTCAAACGCCTATTTGTTGTGTTTTTTATTTCATAATCGGTACTCTGTCTGAACACATGTTTGTATTGCGTCACAATACAAAATTTGGGAAGGAAGAAGGCAAAAACCTCTCAGACACAGAAAACATTTAGGAAATTGCCGCTCAAGAAACCAAAAGTCAGCTAAGGCACCCAAAACAATGACAGCAAGGCAGAATTGGAGCAAGTCAACAGCTGTGCCCTTTTTGAAAAATAACCTTCCTCTTGTGCCCTGAACTCCATATTGCAGCCTCAAAACCAAAGCTCACATCAGAAAATTCATTACAAACCATGATAAATAAGAAAAATGAGAAAAAAGCCAAAGAAATGCTAGAATCCATAATGATATTGGGCTTGATTTAGTCGCAAGGAAACCGGCTGTTCCCAGATTCATCCACCCCTCGAGCTGACTGCCTGTGGAATTCTGACTGAATTAACCTGAATATCGCAGTGAAACTCAGTTTGGAGGCCATTAATATCTGTCACCTCAGCCAAAGTGTTCCATTTTATTTGCCAAAACACAAAACCTCATCTTGTCCTGTTACCTGTAGATTTCTGAGCTTCAAACGCCTATTTGTTGTGTTTTTTATTTCATAATAGCTACTCTGCCCAAACTCTTGTTTGTATTGTGTCAGAATACAACATTTGGGAAGGAAGAAGGCAAAACCAACTCAGACCCAGAAAACATTTTGGAAATGGCCGCTCAAGAACCACTAATCGGCTGAGGCACTCAAAACAATGACAGCAAGCCAGAATTGTAGCAGGCCAATAGCTGTGCCGTGTTTGAAAAAGACCATTGCCCCGGTGCCCTGAACTCTATATTGCAGCCTCAAAACCAAAGCTGACATCAGAAAATGCATTACAAACCATGATAAATAAGAAAAATGAGAAAAAAGCCAAAGAAATGCAAGAATCCATAATGATATTGTCTTTGAGTTAGTCGCAAGGAAACCGGCTGTTCCTGGATTCATCCACCCCTCCAGCGGACTGCCTGTGGAATTCTGACAGAATTAACCTGAAAATCGCAGTGAAACTCAGTTTGGAGGCAATTAATATCTGTCACCTCAAACCATTTTATAATCTAAAACACAAACACTCACCTTGCTCATGTTACCTGTAGATTTCTAAGCTTCAAACGCCTATTTGTTGTATTTTTTATTTCATAATGGCTACTCTGTCCAGAAAACATTTAAAATTTCCGCTCAAGAAACCACAAATCGGCTGAGGTACTTAAAACAATGACAGCAAGACAGAATTGGAGCAGGCCAACAGCTGTGCCCTGTTTGAAAAAGACCATTCCTCCGGTGCCCTGAACTCAATATGCCAGCCTCAAAACCAAAGCTCACATCAGAAAATTCATTACAAACCATGATAAATAAGAAAACGGAGAAAAAAGCCAAAAAATGCAAGAATCCATAATGATATTGGGCTTGATTCACTCGAAGGAAACAGGCTGTTCCAGGATTCATCCACCCCTGCAGCTGACTGCCTGTGGTATTCCGACTGAATTAACCTGAAAATCACAGTGAAACTCAGATTGGAGGCAATTAATATCTGTCACCTCAGCCAAAGTGTTCCATTTTTTTTTCCAAAACACAAAAACTCACCTTGGTCGTGTTACCTGTAGAGTTCTAAGCTTCAAACGACTATTTGTTGTGTTTTTTATTTCATAATGGCTACTTTAACCAAACTCTTGTTTGTATTGCATCAGAATACAACATTTGGGAAGGAAGAAGGCAAAACCAACTCACACCCAGAAATCATTTAGGAAATTGGCGCTCAAGAAACCAAAAGTCAGCAGAGGTACCCAAAGCAATGACATTAAATCAGATTGGAGCAAGCAAAGAGGTGTGCCCTGATTGAAAAAGAACCATTCTCTTCTGCACTGAAGTCTATATTGCAGCCTCAAAATAAAGCTCACATCAGAAAATTCATTACAAACCATGATAAATAAGAAAAATAAGAAAAAAGCCAAAGAAATGCAAGAATCTATAATGATATTGGGCTTGATTCAATCGCAAGGAAACCGGCTATTCCCAGATTCATCCACCCCTCCAGCTGACTGCCTGTGGAATTCTGACTGAATTCACCTGAAAATTGCAGTGAAACTCAATTTGGAGGCAATTAATATCTGTCACCTCAGCCAAAGTGTTCCATTTTATTTTCGAAAACACAAAAACTCACCTTGCTCGTGTTACCTGTCGATTTCTAAGCTTCAAATGACTATTTGTTGTGTTTTTTATTTCATAATGGCTACTCTGCCGAAACTCTTTTTTGTATTGGGTCAGAATACAAAATTTGGGAAGGAAGAAGGTAAAACCAATTCAGGCCCAGAAAACATGTAGTAAATTGTCGCTCAAAAGACCAATAATCGGCTGAGGCACCCAAAAAAATGACAGCAAGCCAGAATTGGAGCAGGCCAGCAGCTGTGCCCTGTTTGAAAAAGACCATTCCTCTGTTACCCTGAACTCAAAATGCCAGCCTCAAAACCAAAGCTCACATCAGAAAATTCATTACAAACCATGATAAATAAGAAAAAAGAGAAAAAAGCCAAAGAAATGCAAGAATCCACAATGATATTGGGCTTGATTTAGTCGCAAGGAAACCATCTTTCCCGTATTCATCCACCCCTCCAGCTGACTGCCTGTGGAATTCTGACAGAATTAACCTGAAAATCGCAGTGAAACTCAGTTTGGAGGCAATTAGTATGTGTCACCTCAGCCAAAGTGTTCCATTTGATTTTCCAAAACACAAAATCTCACCTTGGTCGTGTTACCTGTAGATTTCTAAGCTTCAAACTCCTATTTCTTGTGTTTTTTTTTTATTTCATAATGGCTACTCTGTCCAACCTCTTGTTTGTATGGCGTCAGAATACAAAATTTGGGAAGGAAGAAGGCAAAACCAACTCAGACCCAGAAAACATTTAGGAAATTGCCGCTCAAGAAACCAAAGTCAGCTGAGGTACCCAAACCAATTACATTAAACCAGAATTGGAGCAAGCAAAGAGCTGTGCCCTGATTGAAAAAGAACCATCCTCTTCTGCCCTGAACTCCATCTTCCAGACCCAAAACCAAAGCTCACATCAGGAAATTCATTACACACCATGATAAATAAGAAAAATGAGAATAAATCCAAAGAAATGCAAGATTCCATAATGATATTAGGTTTGATTAGGCGCAAGGAAACCGGTTGTTCCCAGATTCATCCACCCCTCCAGCTGACTGCCTGTGGAATTCTGACTGAATTAACCTGAAAATCACAGTGAAACTCAGTTTGGAGGCAATTAATATCTGTCACCACAGCCAAAGTGTTCCATTTTATATTCCAAAACACAAAAACTCACCTTGGTCATGTTACCAGTAGATGTCTAAGCTTCAAATGACTATTTGTTGTGTTTTTTATTTCATAATGGCTACTCTGTCTAAACTCTTGTTTGTATTGCGTCAGAAGCAACATTTGAAGGAAGAAGGCAAAACCAACTCAGACCCAGAAAACATTTAGGAACTTGCCGCTCAAGAAAGCAAACTCAGCTGAGGCACCCAAACCAATGACAGTAAGCCAGAATTGGAGCAAGCAAAGGTCTGTGCCCTGATTGAATATGGCCATTCCTCCGGTGCCCTGAACTCCATCTTGCAGACTCAAAACCAAAGCTCACATCAGAAAATTCATTACAAACCATGATAAATAAGAAAAATGAGAAAAAAGCCAAAGAAATGCAAGAATCCATAATGATATTGGGCTTGATTCAGTCGCAAGGAAACCGGCTGTTCCCAGATTCATCCACCCCTCCATCTGGCTACCTGTGGAATTCGACTGAATTAACCTGAACATCGCAGTGAAACTCAGTTTGGAGGCAATTAATATCTGTCACCTCAGTCAAAGTGTTCCATTTGATTTTCCAAAACACAAAAACTCACCTTGGTCGTGTTTTCTGTACATGTATAACCTTGAAATGCTTGTTTGTTGTGTTTTTTATTTCATAATGGCTACTTTGACCAAACTCTTGTTTATATTGCATCAGAATACAACATTTGGGAAGGAAGAAGGAAAAACCAACTCAGACCCAGAAAACATTTAGGAAAATGCCGCTCAAGAAACCACAAATCGGCTGAGGCACCCAAAACAATGACAGCAAGCCAGAATTGGAGCAAGCCAACACTTATGCCCTGATTGAAAATGCCATTCCTCTTGTGCCCTGAACTCCATACGCCAGCCTAAAAACCAAAGCGCACATCAGAAAATTCATTACAAACCATGATAAATAAGAAAAATAAGAGCCAAAGAAATGCAAGAATCCATAATGATATTGGGCTTGATTTAGTCGCAAGGAAACCGGCTGTTCCCGGATTCATCTACCCCTCCAGGTGACTCCCTGTGGAATTCTGACTGAATTAACCTGAATATCGCAGTGAAACTCAGTTTGGAGGCAATTAATATCTGTCACCTAGCCAAAGTGTTCCATTTGACTTTCCAAAACACAAAAACTCACCTTGGTCGTGTTACCTGTAGATTTCTAAGCTTCAAACGCCTATTGGTTGTGTTTTTCATTCCATAATGGCTACTCTGTCCAAACTCTTGTTTGTATGGCGTCAGAATACAACATTTGGGAAGGAAGAAGGCAAAACCAACTCAGACCCAGAAAACATTTAGGAAATTTCCACTCAAGAAACCAAAAGTCAGCTGAGGCTCCCAAAATAATGACAGCAAGCCAGAATTGGAGCAAGCCAACAGCTGTGCCCTGATGGAAAAAGGCCATTCCTCCGGTGCCCTGAACTCCATATTGCAGCTTCAAAACCAAAGCTGACATCAGCAAATTCATTACAAACCATGATAAATAAGACAAATGAGAAAAAAGACAAAGAAATGCAAGAATCCATAATGATATTGGGCTGGATTTATTCGCAAGGATACCGGCTGTTCCCAGTTCATCCACCCCTCCAGCTGACTGCCTGTGGAATTGTGACTGAATTCACCTGAAAATCGCAGTGAAACTCAGTTTGGAGGCAATTTATATCTGTCACCTCAGCCAACGTGTTCCATTTGATTTTCCAAAACACAAAACCTCACCTTGGTCATGTTACCTGTAGATTTCTAAGCTTCAAATGCCTATTTGCTGTGTTTTTCATTACAAAATGGCTGCTCTGCCCAAACTCTTGTTTGTATGGCGTCAGAATACAAAATTTGGGAAGGAAGAAGGCAAAACCAACTCAGACCCTGAAAACATGCAGGAAATTGCTGCTCAAGAAACCAAAAGTCAGCTGAGGCACTTAAAACAATGACAGCAAGCCAGAATTCGAGCAGGCCAACAGCTGTGCCCTGTTTGAAAAAGGATATTCCTCCGGTGCCCTGAACTGCATATTGCAGCCTCAAAACCAAATCTCACATCAGAAAATTCATTACAAACCTTGATAAATAAAAAATGAGAAAAAAGCCAAAGAAATGCAAGAATCCATAATGATATTAGGCTTGTTTTATTCGCATGGAAACCGGCTGTTCCCAGATTCATCCACCCCTCCAGCTGACTGCCTGTGGAATTCTGACTGAATTAACCTGAAAATCGCAGTGAAACTCAGTTTGGTAGCAATTAATATCTGTCACCTCAGCCAAAGCGTTCCATTTTATGTTCCAAAACACAAAAACTCATCATGGTCGTGCTACCTGTAGATTTCTAAGCTTCAAAATCCTATTTCTTGTGGTTTTTATTTCATAATGGCTACTCTGCCCAAACTCTTGTTTGTATGGCATCAGAAAAGATAATTTGGGAAGGCAGACAGCAAAACCAACTCAGACCCAGAAAACCCATAATGATATTGGGCTGGATTTATTCGCAAGGATACCGGCTGTGCCCAGATTCATCCACCCCTACAGCTGACTGCCTGTGGAATTGTGACTGAATTCACCTGAAGTCAGCCGCGGCACCCAAAACAATGACGGGAAGCAAGAATTGGAGCAGGCCAACAGCTGTGCCCTGTTTGAAAAAGACCATTCCTCTTGTGCCCTGAACTCCATATGCCAGCCTCAAAACCAAAGCTCACATCAGAAAATTCATCACAAACCATGATAAATAAGAAAAAGGAGAAAAAAGCCAAAGAAATGCAAGAATCCATAATGATATTCAGCTTGATTTCGTCACAAGGAAACCGGCTGTTCCCGGATTCATCCACCCCTCCAGCGGACTGCCTGTGGAATTCTGACGGAATTCACCTGAAAATCGCAGTGAAACTCAGTTTGGAGGCAATTACTATCTGTAACCTCAGCCAAAGTGTTCCATTTGATTTTCTAAAACACAAAAACTCACCTTGGTCGTGTTATCTGTAGATTTCTAAGCTTTAAACGCATATTTGTAGTGTTTTTTATTTCATAATGGCTACTCTGCCGAAACTCTTGTTTGCATGCCATCAGAAAAAAAATTTGGGAAGGAAGAAGGCAAAACCAACTCAGACCCAGCAAACATTTAGGAAATTGCCGCTCAAGAAACCAAAATTCAGCTGAGGCACCCAAAGTAATGACAGCAAGCCAGATTTGGAGCAGGCCAACAGCTATGCCCTGTTTGAAAAAGAGTATTCCTCCGGTACCCTGAACTCCATATGCCAGCCTCAAAACCAAAGCTCACATCAGAAAATTCATTACAAACCATGATAAATAAGTAAAATGAGAAAAAAGCCAAAGAAATGCAAGAATCCATAATGATATTGGGCTTGATTTAGTCGCAAGGAAACCGGCTGTTCCCAGATTCATCCACCACTCCTGCTGACTGCCTGTGGAATTCTGACTGAATTAACCAGAAAATCACAGTGAAACTCACTTTGGAGGCAATATATATCTGTGACCTCAGCCAAAGTATTCCATTTGATTTTCCAAAACATAAAAACTCACCTTGGTTATGTTACCTGTAGATTTCTAAGCTTCAAAGGCCTATTTGTAATGTTTTTTAATTCATAATGGCAACTCTGTCCAAACTATTGGTTGTATCGTGTCAGAATACAATATTTGGGAAGGAAGAAGGCAAAACCAACTAAGATCCAGAAAACATTTAGTAAATTGCCACTCAAGAAACGAAAAGAGAGCTGAGGCACCCAAAACAATGACAGCAAGCCAGAATTGGAGCATGCCAACAGCTGTGCCCTGATTGAAAAAGAACCTTCCTCTGGTGACCTGAACTCAATATGCCAGCCTCAAAACCAAAGCTCACATGAAAAAATTCATTACAAACCATGATAAATAAGAAAAATGAGAAAAAAGCGAAAGAAATGCAAGAATCCATAATGATATTGGGCTGGATTTAGTCGCCAGGAAACCGGCTATTCCCGGATTCATCCACCGCTCCTGCTGATTGCCTGTGGAATTCTGACTGAATTCACCTGAAAATCGCAGTGAAACTCAGTTTGGAGGCAATTAATATCTGTCTCCTCATGCAAAGTGTTCCATTTGATTTTCCAAAACACAAAAACTCACCTTGGTCGTGTTACCTGTAGATTTCTAAGCTTCAAACGCCTATTTGCTGTGTTTTTCATTACAAAATGGCTACTCTGCCCAAACTCTTGTTTGTATTGTGGCAGAATACAAAATTTGGGAAGGAAGAAGGCAAAACCAACTCAGACGCAGAAAACATTTAGGATATTGCCACTCAAGAAACCACAAATCGTCTGAGGCTCCCAAAACAATGACAGCAAGCCAGAATTGGAGCAGGCCAAGAGCTGTGCCCTGTTTGAAAAAGAGCATTCCCAGCCGGCTCCGCGGCTCATTAAGCTAATCCTCCACCTAGCGGCCCCAGCACACCAGGTTCTAGTCCCGGTCTGGGTGCGGATTCTGTCCCGGTTGCCCCTCTTCCAGGCCAGCCCTCTGCTGTGGCCAGGGAGTGCAGTGGAGGATGGCCCAAGTGCTGGGGCACTGCACCCCATGGGAGACCAGGAAAAGCACCTGGCTCCTGGTTCCTGCAATCGGATCAGCGCGGTGCGCCCGCCGCAGCACACTGGCCGCGGTGGCCATTGGAGGGTGAACCAACGGCAAAGGAAGAAATTTCTCCCTGTCTCTCTCTCTCACTGTCCACTCTGCCTGTCAAGAAAAAAAAAAAAAAAGGAAAAAGACCATTCCCCCGGATCCTGAACTCCATATTGCAGCTTCAAAACCAAAGCTCACCTCAGAAAATTCATTACAAACCATGATAAATAAGAAAAATAAGAAAAAGGCCAAAGAAATGCAAGAATCCATTATGATATTGGGCTTGATTCACTCGAAGGAAACAGGCTGTTCCAGGATTCATCCACCCCTGCAGCTGACTGCCTGTGGTATTCTGACTGAATTAACCTGAAAATCACAGTGAAACTCAGTTTGGAGGAAATTAATATCTGTCACCTCAGCCAAAGTGTTCCATTTGATTTTCCAAAACACAAAAACTCACCTTGGTCGTGTTACCTGTAGATTTCTAAGCTTCAAACGCCTATTTGTTGTGTTTTTTATTTCATAATACCTACTCTGTCCAAACTCTTGTTTGTATTGCATCAGAATACAAAATTTGGGAAGGAAGAAGGCAAAACCAACACAGACCCAAAAAACATCTAGTAAATTGACACACTAGAATCCACAAATTTGCTGAAGCACTCAAAACATTGACAGCAAGCCAGAATTGGAGGAGGACAACAGCTGTGCCCTGATTGAAAAGAAGCATCCTCTTGTTCCCTGAACCCAATATGCCAGCCTTAAAACCAGAGCTCACATCAGAAAATTTATTGCAAACCATGATACATAAGAGAAATGAGAAAAAGCCAAAGAAATGCAAGAATCCATAATGATATTGGGCTTGATTTAGTCGCAAGGAAACCGGCTGTTCCTGGATTCATCCACCCCTGCAGCTGAATGCCTGTGGAATTCTGATGGAATTAACCTGAAAATCGCAGGGAAACTCAGTTTGGAGGCAATTAATATCTGTCACCTCAGCCAAAGTGTTCCATTTTCTTTTCCAAAACACAAAAACTCACCTTGGTCGTGTTACCTGTAGATTTCTGAGCTTCAAACGCCTATTTGTTGCACTTTTTATTTCATAATAGCTACTCTGTCCAAACTCTTGTTTGTATTGCATCAGAATACAAAATTTGGGAAGGAAGAAGGCAAAACCAACTCAGAACCCAGAAAATATTTAGGAAATTACTGCTCAAGGAACCAAAAGTAAGCTGAGGCATGCAGAACAATGACAGCAAGACAGAATTGGAGCAAGCCAACAGCTGTGCCCTGATTGAAAAAGAACCATTCTCTTGTACCCTGAAATCCATTTTGCAGCCTCAAAACCAAAGCTCACATCAGAAAATTCATAACAAACCATGATAAATAAGGGAAATGTGAAAAAGCCAAAGAAATGCAAGAGTCCTTTGTGATATTTGGCTGGATTTAGACACAAGGAAACTGGCTGTTTCAGGATTCATCCCACCCTTAAAGAGACTGACTTTGGAATTCTGATTGAATTCACCTCAAAATTGCACTCACACTCAATTTGGAGGAAATTAGTATCTGTCCCCTCAGCAAAAGGGGTCCATGTCACTATCCAAAACAAAGAAACTCATCTTGATTGTGTTGCCTGTACAGTTCTAATCCTGAAAGGCCAATTTCCTTTGTTTTTTTTTTCTTTCATAATGGCTACTCTGTCAAAATCTTGCTTGTATTGCATCAGAATACAAAATTTAGGAATAAGAAGGCAAAAGTAACTCAGACCCAGAAAACATTTAGGAAATTGCCACTCAAGAATCCACAAATCAGCTGAGGCACCCAAAACAATGACAGCAAGCCAGAATTGGAGCAACCCAACAGCTGTGCCCTGATTGAAAAACAACCCTCCTCTTGTGCCCTGAACTCAATATGCCAGCTTAAAACCAAACCTCACATCAGAAAATTCATTACAAACCATGATAAATAAGAAAAATGAGAAAAAGCCAAAGAAATGCAAGAATCCATAATGATATTGGGCTTGATTTAGTCGCAAGGAAATCGGCTCGTCCAAGATTCATCCCCCCCTCCAGCTGACTGCCTGTGGAATTCTGACTGAATTAACCTGAAAATCGCAGTGACAATCAGTTTGGAGGCAATTACTATCTGTCACCTCAGCCAAAGTGCTCCACTTTATTTTCCAAAACACAAAAACTCACTTGGTCTTGTTACCTGTAGATGTATAAGCTTCAAACGCCTATTTGTTGTGTTTTTTATTTCATAATGGCTACTCTGTCAAAACTCTTGTTTGTATTGCCTCAGAATACAAAATTTGGGAAGGAAGAAGGCAAAACCAACTCAGACCCCGAAAACATTTAGGAAATTGCCGCTCAAGAAACCAAAATCAGCTGAGGCACCCAAAACAATGACAGCAAGCTAGAATTGGAGCAAGCCAACAGCTGTGCCCTGTTTGAAATAGAACCATCCTCTTGTGCCCTGAACTCAATATGCCAGCCTCAAAACCAAAGCTCACATCAGAAAATTCATTACAAACCATGATACAAAAGAAAAATGAGAAAAATCCAAAGCAATGCAAGAATCCATAATGATATTGGCCTTGATTTAGTCACAAGGAAACCAGATGTTCCCGGATGCATCCACCCCTCCAGCTGACTGCCTGTGGAATTCCGACTGAATTTACCTGAAAATTGCAGTGAAACTCAGTTTGGAGGCAATTACTATCTGTCACCTCAGCCAAAGTGTTCCATTTGATTTTCCAAAACACAAAATCTCACCTTGGTCGTGTTACCTGTAGCTTCAAATGCCTATTTGTTGTGTTTTTAATTTCATAATGGCTACTCTGTCCAAACTCTTGTTTGTATTGCGTCAGAATAGAAAATTTGGGAAGGAAGAAGGCAAAACCAACTGAGACCCAGAAAACATTTAGGAAATTGCCACTCAAGAAACCACAACTCGGCTGAGGCACCCAAACCAATGACAGCAAGCCAGAATTGGAGCAACCCAACAGCTGTGCCCTGATTGAAAAAGTTCCTTCCTTTTGTGACCTCAACTCAATATGCCAGCCTAAAAACCAAAGCTCACATCAGAAAATTCATTACAAACCATGATAAATAAGAAAAATGAGAAAAAAGCCAAAGAAATGCAAGAATCCATAATGATATTGGACTTTATTTAGTCACAAGGAAACCGGCTATTACCGGATTCATCCACCCATCCAGCTGACTGACTGTGGAATTCTGACTGAATTAAGCTGAATGGAGGCAGTTAATATCTGTCACCACAGCCAAATTGTTCCATTTTATTTTCCAAAACACAAAATCTCACCTTGGTCATGTTGCCTGTAGATTTCTAAGCTTCAAACGCCTATTTGTTGTGTTTTTTATTTCATAATGGCTACTCTGTCCAAACTCTTGTTTGTATTGTGTCAGAATACAAAATTTGGGAAGAAAGCAGGCAAAACCAACTGAGACTCAGAAAACATTTACCGAATTTCCGCTCAAGAAACCAAAAGTCAGCTGAGGCACCAAAAACAATGAAAGCAAGCCAGAACTTGAGCAAGCCAACAGCTGTGCCCTGATTGAAAAAGACCATTAATCCAGTGCCCTGAACTCCATATTGCAGTCTCAAAACCAAAGATCACATCAGAAAATTCATTACAAACCATGATAAATAAGAAAAATGAGAAAAAAGCCAAAGAATTGCAAGAGTCCATAATGATATTGGGCTTGATTTAGTCATAAGGAAACCGGCTGTTCCCGGATTCATCCACCCCTCCAGCTGACTGCCTGTGGATTTCTGACTGAATTAACCTGAAAATCACAGTGAAACTCAGTTTGGAGGCAATTAATATCTGTCACCTCAGCCAAAGTGTTCCATTGTATTTTCCAAAACACAAAAACTCACCTTGGTCGTGTTACCTGTAGATGTATAAGCTTCAAACGCCTATTTGTTTTGTTGCTTATTTCATAATGGCTACTGTAAACAAACTCTTGTTTGTATTGCATCAGAATACAAAATTTGGGAAGAAAGAAGGCAAAATCAACTCAGACCCAATAATCATTTAGGAAAATGCCGTTCAAGAAACCAAAAGTCAGCTGAGACACCCAAAACAATGACAGCAAGCCAGAAGTGGAGCAAGCCAACAGCTCTGCCCTGTTTGAAAAAGACCATTCTTCCGGTGCCCTGAACTCCATATTGCCGCCTCAAAAGCAAAGCTCACATCAGAAAATTCATTACAAACCAGGATAAATAAGGGAAATGTGAAAAAAACAAAGAAATGCAAGAGTCCTTTGTGATATTTGGCTGGATTTAGACACAAGGAAACCGGCTGTTCCCGGATTCATCCACCACTCCAGCTGACTGCCTGTGGAATTCTGACTGAATTAACCTGAAAATCGCAGTGAAGCTCAGTTTGGAGGCAATTAATATCTGTCACCTCAGCGAAAGTGTTTCACTTGATTTTCCAAAACACAAAACCTCACCTTGGTCATGTTACCTGTAGATTTCTAAGCTTCAAATGCCTATTTGCTGTGTTGTTTATTTCAAAATGGCTACTCTGTCCAAATTCTTGTTTGTATTGCGTCAGAATACAAAATTTGGGAAGGAAGAAGGCAAAACCAACTGAGATTCAGAAAACATTTAGGAAATTGCCGCTCAAGAAACTGAAGGACACTGAGGCACCCAAAACCTTGAAAGGAAGACAGAATTGGAGTAAGCCAACAGCTGTTACCTGATTGAAAAAGACCATTCCTCCGGTGCCCTGAACTCCATCTTGCAGGTTCAAAACCAAAGCTCACATCAGAAAATTTATTACAAACCATGAAAAATAAGAAAAATCCTAAAAAATCCAAAGAAATTCAGGAGTTCTTAGTGATATTGGGCTTGAATCATTCCCTTCTTAATGGCTGTTTCCAGATTCATCCATACCTCCCAGCTGAGTGTCTGTGGTTTCTGACTGAATTAACATGAAAATCGCAGTGAAACTCGGTTTGGAGGCAATTACTATCTGTCACCTCAGCCAAAGTGTTCCATTTGATTTTCCAAAACACAAAAACTCACCTTGGTCGTGTTACCTGTAGATTTCTAAGCTTCAAATGCATATTTGTTGTGTTGTTTATTTCATAATGGCTACTCTGTCCAAACTCTTGTTTATATTGCGTCAGAATACAAAATTTGGGAAGGAAGAAGGCAAATCCAACTGAGACTCAGAAAACATTTAGGAAATTGCCGCTCAAGAAACCTAAAGTCAGCTGAGGCACCAAAAAAATGACAGCAATCCAGAACTTGAGCAAGCCAACAGCTGTGCCCTGATTGAAAAAGACCATTAATCCAGTGCCTGAACTCCATATTCAAGCCTCAAAACCAAAGCTCACATCAGAAAATTCATTACAGACCATGATAAATAAGAAAAATGAGAAAAAAGCCAAAGAAATGCAAGAATCCATAATGATATTGGGCTTGATTTAGTTGCAAGGAAACCGGCTGTTCCCGGATTCATCCACCCCTCCAGCTGACTGCCTGTGGAATTCTGACTGAATTCACCTGAAAATTGCAGTGAAACTCAGTTTGGAGGCAATTAATATCTGTCACCTCAGCCAAAGTTTCCATTTATTTTCCAAAACACAAAAACTCACCTTGGTCGTGTTACCTGTAGATTTCTAAGCTTCAAACACCTATTTGTTGTGTTTTTTATTTCATAATGGCTACCGTGCCCAAACTCTTGTTTGTATTGTGGCAGAATACAAAATTTGGGAAGGAAGAAGCCAAAACCAACTCAGACCCATAAAACATTTAGGAAATTGCCGCTCAAGAAACCAAAAGTCAGCTGAGGCACCCAAAACAATGACAGCAAGGCAAAATGGGAGCAAGGCGACAACTGTGCCCTGTTTGAAAAAGACCATTCCTCCTGTGCCCTGAACTCCATATTCCAGCCTCAAAACCAAAGCTCACAGCAGAAAATTCATTACAAACCATGATAAATAAGGGAAATGTGAAAAAGCCAAAGAAATGCAGGAGTCCTTTGTGAAATTTGGTTGGATTCAGACACAAGGAAACTGGCTGTTCCCAGATTCATACCCCCTTCCACAGACAGACTTTGGAATTCTGATTGAATTCACCTCAAAATCGCACTCACACTCAATTTGGAGGGAATTAGGATCTGTCCCCTCAGCAGAAGGGTATCATGTCATTTTCCAAAACATAGAAACTCATCTTGGTCGAGTTGCCTGTAGATTTCTAATCCTGAAAGGGCAATTTGCTGTGTTATTTTTTCTTTCATAATGGCTACTCTGTCAAAATCTTGCTTGTATTGCATCAGAATACAAAATTTGGGAAGGAAGAAGGTAAAACCGACTCAGACCCAGAAAATATTTAGCAAATTACCGCTCAAGAAACCACAAATCGGCTGAGGCACCCAAAACAATGACAGCAAGCCAGAATTGGAGCAAGCCAACAGCTGTGCCCTGATTGAACAAAACCATTAATCCAGTGCCCTGAACTCCATATTCCAGCCTCAAAACCAAAGCTCACAAAAAATAATCATTACAAAAAATGATAAATAAGGGAAATCTGAGAAAGCCAAAGTAATTCAAGAGTCCTTTGTGGTATTTGGCTGGATTTAGACAGAAGGAAAGAGGCTGTTTCTGGATTCATCCCCCCCTTCCACAGACTGACTTTGGAATTCTGACTCAATTCACCTCAAAATCGCACTCACACTCAATTTGGAGGGAATTAGTATCTGTCCCCTCAGCAGAAGTGTTCCATGTGAATTTCCAAAACACAGAAACTCATCTTGGTCGTGTTGCCTGTAGATTTCTAATCCTGAAAGGGCAATTTACTGTGTTTTTTTTTTCTTTCATAATCGCTACTCTGTCCAAAATCTTGCTTGTATTGCGTCAGAATACAAAATTTGGGAATAAGAAGGCAAATCCGATCAGAACCAGAAAACATTTAGGAAACTGCAGAAAAAGAATCCACAAATCAGCTGAGGCACCCAAAACAATGACAGCAAGCAGAAT
The DNA here is from genome assembly GCF_964237555.1 of Oryctolagus cuniculus. Lineage (NCBI taxonomy): Eukaryota > Metazoa > Chordata > Mammalia > Lagomorpha > Leporidae > Oryctolagus > Oryctolagus cuniculus. The sequence continues at coordinate 231,334 of NW_027208365.1, forward strand.
TGGAGCACGGCAACAGCTGTGCCCTGATTGAAAAAGAACCTTCCTCTTGTGCCCTAAACTCAATATGCCAGCCACAAAACCAAAGCTCACATCAAAAAATTCTTTTCAAACCATGATAAATAGGAAAAATCAGAAAAAAGCCAAAGAAATGCAAGTTTTCTTAGTGATATTGGGCTTGATTTATTCCTAAGTAAACAGCTGTTTCCAGATTCATCCACAACTCCCAGCTGAGTGAATAGGGATTCTGACTGAATTCACCTCAAAATGGCAGTGAAATTCGGTTTGGAGACAATTAATATCTGTCACCTCAGCCAAAGTGTTCCATTTTATTTTCCAAAACAAAAAAACTCACTTTGGTCATGTTACCTATAGATTTCCAAGCTTCAAACGCCTATTTGTTGTGTTTTTTATTTCATAATGGCTACTCTGTCCAAAATCTTCCTTGTATTGCATCACATACAAAATTTGGGAAGGTAGAAGGCAAAGCCAACTCAGACACAGAAAACATTTAGGAAATTGCCACTCAAGAAACCAAAAGTCAGCTGAGGCACCCAAAACCATGACAGCAAGCCAGAATTGGAGGAGGCAATCAGCTGAGTCCTGATTGAAAAAGGCCATTCTTCCGGGACCCTGAACTCCATATTCCAGCCTCAAAACCAAAGCTGACATCAGGAAATTCATTACAAACCACGATACATAAGAAAAATGAGAAAAAAGCCAAGAAACGCAAGAATCCATAATGATATTGAGCTGGATTTAGGCGCAAGGAAACGGGCTGTTCCCGGATTCATCCACCCCTCCAGCTGACTACCTGTGGAATTCTGACTGAATTCACCTGAAAATCGCAGTGAAACTCAGATTGGAGGCAATTAATATCTGTCACCTCAGCCAAAGTGTTCCATTTTATTTTCCATAACACAAAAACTCACCTTGGTCGTGTTATCTGTAGATTTCTAAGCTTCAAACACCTATGTGTAGTGTTTTTCATTTCATAATGGCTGCTCTGGCCAAACTCTTGTTTGTATTGTGTCAGAATACAAAATTTGGGAAGGAAGAAGGCAAAACCAACTCAGACCCAGAAAACATTTAGGAAATTGCCGCTCAAGAAATCACAAATCAGCTGAGGCACCCAAAAAAATGTCAGGATGCCAGAATTGGAACATGCCAACAGCTGTGCCCTGATTGAAAAAGAACCTTCCTCTTGTGCCCTGAACTCAATATGCCAGCCTCAAAACCAAAGCTCACATCAGAAAATTCATTACAGACCATGATAAATAAGAAAAATCAGAAAAAATCCAAAGAAATGCAGGAGTTCTTAGTGATATTGGGCTTGATTTATTCTCTTATTGCTGGCTGGTTGCAGATTCATCAACAACTCCCAGCTGAGTGTCTGTGGTTTCTGACTGAATTAACATGAAAATCGCAGTGAAACTCGGTTTGGAGGCAATTACTATCTGTCACCTCAGCCAAAGTGTTCCATTTTATTTTCCAATACACAAAAACTCACCTTGGTCATGCTACCTGCAGATTGCTAAGCTTCAAACGCAATTTGTTGTGTTGTTTATTTCATAATGGCTACTGTGCCCAAACTCTTGTTTGTATTGTGTCAGAATGCAAAATTTCAAAAGGGAGAAGGCAAAACCAACTCAGACCCAGAAAACATTTAGGAAATTTCCACTCAAGAAACCAAAAGTCAGCTGAGGCACCCAAAACAATGACAGCAAGCCAGAATTGGAGCACGCCAACAGCTGTGCCCTGATTGAAAAAGAACCTTCCTCTTGTGCCCTGAACTCAATATGCCAGCCTCAAAACCAAAGCTCACATCAGAAAATTCATTACAAACCATGATACATAAGAAAAATGAGAAAAAAGCCAAAGAAATGCAAGAATCCCTAATTATATTGGGCTTGATTTAGTCGCAAGGAAACCGGCTGTTCCCGGATTCATTCGCCCCTCAAGCTGACGGCCTGTGGAATTCTGACTGAATTAACCTGAAAATCGCAGTGAAACTCAGTTTGGAGGCAATTAATATCTGTCACCTCAGCCAAAGTGTTCCATTTGATTTTCCAAAACAGAAAAACTCACCTTGGTTGTTTTACCTGTAGATGTCTAAGTTTCAACATCCTATTTGTTGTGTTTTTTATTTCATAATGGCTACTCTGTCCAAACTCTTGTTTGTATTGCATCAGAATACAAAATTTCAGAAGGAAGAAGGCAACACCAAATCAGACCCAGAAAACATTTAGGAAATTGCCGCTCAAGAAGCCAAAAGTCACTGAGGCACCCAAAACAATGACAGCAAGCCAGAAGAGGAGCAAGCCAACAGCTGTGCCCTGATTGAAAAAGAACCTTCCTCTTGTGCCCTGAACTCAATATGCCAGCCTCAAAACCAAAGCTCACATCAGAAAATTCATTAAAACCATGATAAATAAGAAAAAAGAGAAAAAAGCCAAAGAAATGCAAGAATCCATAATGATATAGGGCTTGATTTAGTCGCTAGGAAACCGGCTGTTCCTGGATTCATCTACCCCTCTAGCTGACTGCCTGTGGAATTCTGACTGAATTAACCTGAAAATCATAGTGAAACTCAGTTTGGAGGCAATTAATATCTGTCACCTCAGCCAAAGAGTTCCATTTGATTTTCCAAAACACAAAAACTCACCTTGGTAGTGTTACTTGTAGATTTCTAAGCTTCAAACGCCTATTAGTTGTGTTTTTTCTTTCGTAATGGCTACTCTGTCCAAACTCTTCTTTGCATTGCATCAGAATACAAAATTTGGGAAGGAAGAAGGCAAAGCCAACTCAGACCCTGAAAACATTTGGGAAATTGCCACACAAGAAACCACAAATCGGCTGAGGCACTCAAAACAATGACAGCAAGCCAGAAGTGGAGCAAGCCAACAGCTGTGCCCTGATTGAAAAAGAACCATCCTCTTGTGCCCTGAACTCCATATTGCAGCCTCAAAACCAAAGCTCACATCAGAAAATTCATTACAAACCATGATAAATAAGAAAAAAGAGAAAAAAGCCAAAGAAATGCAAGAATCCATAATGATATTGGGTTTGATTTAGTTGCAAGGAAACCTGCTGTTCCCAGATTGATCCACCACTCCTGCTGACTGCCTGTGGAATTCTGACTGAATTAACCTGACAATCGCAGTGAAACTCAAGAAACCAAATTTCAGCTGAGGCACCCAAAACAAAGACAATAGCCAGAATTGGAGCAGGCCAACAGCTGTGCCCTGTTTGAAAAAGACCATTCCTCCTGTGCCCTGAACTCAAAATGCCAGCCTCAAAACCAAAGCTCACATCAGAAAATTCATTACAAACCATGATAAATAAGGGAAATGTGAAAAAGCCAAAGAAATGCAAGAGTCCTTTGTGATATTTGGCAGGATTTAGACACAAAGAAACTGGCTGTTTCCAGATTCATCCCCCCCTTCCACAGACTGACTTTGGAATTCTGATTGAATTCACCTCAAAATCGCTCTCACACTCCATTTGGAGGGAATTAGAATCTGTCCCCTCAGCAGAAGCGTTCCATGTCATTTTCCAAAACACAGAATCTCATCTTGGTTGTGTTGCCTATGGATTTCTAATCCTGAAAGGTCAATTTGCTGTGTTTTTTTTTTCTTTCATACTGGCTACTCTGTCCAAAATCTTGCTTGTATTGCATCAGAATACAAAAATTGGGAAGGAAGAAGGCAAAACCAACTCAGACCCAGAAAACATTTAGGAAATTGCCACACAAGAAACCACAAATCAGCTGAGGCACCCAAAACAATGACAGCAAGCCAGAAGTGGAGCAAGCCAACAGCTGTGCCCTGATTGAAAAAGAACCTTCCTCTTGTGCCCTGAACTCAATATGCCAGCCTCAAAACCAAAGCTCACATCAGAAAATTCATACAAACCATGATAAATAAGGGAAATGTGAAAAAGCTGAAGAAATGCAAGCCTGTGGAATCCTAACTGAATTAACTGAATTAACCTGAAAATCGCAGTGAAACTGAGTTTGGAGGCAATTAATATCTGTCACCTCAGCCAAAATGTTCCATTTCATTTTCCAAAACACAAAAACAGCTTGGTCATGTTACCTGTAGATTTGTATGCTTCAAACACCTATTTGTTGTGTTTTTTATTTCATAATGGCTACTCTGTCGAAAATCTCGCTTGTATTGCATCAGAATACAAAATTTGGGAAGGAAGAAGGCAAAGCCAACTCAGACCCAGAGAACATTTAGGAAATTGCCACACAGGAAACCACAAATTGGCTGAGGAACCCAAAACAATGACAGCAAGCCAGAATTGCAGCAAGCCAACAACTGTACCCTCTTTGAAAAAGACAGGTCCTCCAGTACCCTGAACTCCATATTGCAGCCTCAAAACCAAGCTCACATCAGAAAATTCATTACAAACCATGATAAATCAGAAAAATGAGACAAAAGCCATAGAAATGCAAGAGTCCTTTTTGATATTTGGCTGGATTCAGATACAAGGAAACTGGCTGTTTCCAGATTCATCCCCCCCTTCCACAGACTGACTTTGGAATTCTGATTGAATTCACCTCAAAATCGCACTCACACTCAATTTGGAGGGAATTAGAATCTGTGCCCTCAGCAGAAGGGTTACATGTCATTTTCCAAAACACAGAAACTCATCTTGGTCGTGTAGCCTGTAGATTTCTAATCCTGAAAGGGCAATGCGCTGTGTTTTTTTTTTTTTTCTTTCATAATGGCTATTCTCCAAAATCTTGCTTGTATTGCATCAGAATACAAAATTTGGGAATAAGTAGGCAAAACCAACTCAGACCCCGAAAACATTTAGGAAATTGGCACTCAAGAAACCACAAATCAGCTGAGACACCCAAAACAATGACAGCAAGGCAGAATTGGAGCAAGCCAACAGCTGTGCCCTGATTGAAAAAGAACCTTCCTCTTGTGCCTGAACTCAATATGCCAGCCTCAAAACCAAAGCTCACATCAGAAAATTCATTACAAACCATGATAAATAAGAAAAAAGAGAAAAAAGCCAAAAAAATGCAAGAATCCATAATGATATAAGGCTTGATTTAGTCGCAAGGAAACCGGCTCTTCCCGGATTCATCCACCCCTCCAGCTGACTGCCTGTGGAATTCTGACTGAATTAACCTGAAAATCACAGTGAAACTCAGTTTGGAGGCAATTAATATCTGTCACCTCAGCCAAAGTGTTCCATTTGATTTTCCAAAACACAAAAACTCACCTTGGTCATGTTACCTGTAGATTTCTAAGCTTCAAACGCCTATTTGTTGTGTTTTTTATTTCATAATGGCTTTTCTGTACAAACTCTTCTTTGCATTGCATCAGAATACAAAATTTGGGAAGGAAGAAGGCAAAGCCAACTCAGACCCAGAAAACATTTGGGAAATTGCCACACAAGAAACCACAAATCGGCTGAGGTACTCAAAATAAGGACAGCAAGCCAGAACTGCAGCCAGCCAACAGCTGTGCCCTGATTGAAAAAGAACCATCCTCTTCTGCCCTGAACTCAATATGCCAGCCTCAAAAACAAAGCTCACATCAGAAAATTCATTACAAACCATGATAAATAAGAAAAAAGAGAAAAAAGCCAAAGAAATGCAAGAGTACTTTGTGATATTTGGCTGGATTTAGACACAAGGAAACTGGATGTTTCCAGATTCATCCCCCCCTTCCACAGACTGACTTTGGAATTCTGATTGAATTCACCTCAAAATCGCACTCACAATCATTTGGGAGGGAATTAGAATCTGTCCCCTAAGCAGAAGCGTTCTATGTCATTTTCCAAAACACAGAAACTCATCTTGGTCGAGTTGCCTGTAGATTTCTAATCCTGAAAGGGCAATGCGCTGTGTTTTTTTTTTTTTTTTCTTTCTTTCATAATGGCTACTCTCCAAAATCTTGCTTGTATTGCATCAGAATACAAAATTTGGGAATAAGAAGGCAAAACCGACTCAGACCCAGAAAACATTTAGGAAATTGGCACTCAAGAAACCACAAATCGGCTGAGGCACCCAAAACAATGACAGCAAGCCAGAAGTGGAGCAAGCCAACAGCTGTGCCCTGATTGAAAAAGAACCTTCCTCTTGTGCCCTGAACTCAATATGCCAGCCTCAAAACCAAAGCTCACATCAGAAAATTCATTACAAACCATGATAAATAAGGGAAATGTGAAAAAGCCAAAGAAATGCAAGAGTCCTTTGTGATATTTGGCAGGATTTAGACACAAAGAAACTGGCTGTTTCCAGATTCATCCCCCCCTTCCACAGACTGACTTTGGAATTCTGATTGAATTCACCTCAAAATCGCTCTCACACTCCATTTGGAGGGAATTAGAATCTGTCCCCTCAGCAGAAGCGTTCCATGTCATTTTCCAAAACACAGAATCTCATCTTGGTTGTGTTGCCTATGGATTTCTAATCCTGAAAGGTCAATTTGCTGTGTTTTTTTTTTTTTTTTCTTTCATAATGGCTACTCTGTCCAAAATCTTGCTTGTATTGCATCAGAATACAAAATTTGGGAAGGAAGAAGGCAAAACCAACTCAGACCCCGAAAACATTTAGGAAATTGCCACACAAGAAACCACAAATCTGCTAAGGCACCCAAAACAATGACAGCAAGCCAGAAGTGGAGCAAGCCAACAGCTGTGCCCTGATTGAAAAAGAACCTTCCTCTTGTGCCCTGAACTCAATATGCCAGCCTCAAAACCAAAGCTCACATCAGAAAATTCATTACAAACCATGATAAATAAGGGAAATGTGAAAAAGCCAAAGAAATGCAAGAGTCCTTTGTGATATTTGGCAGGATTTAGACACAAAGAAACTGCCTGTTTCCAGATTCTTCCCTCCCTTCCACAGACTGACTTTGGAATTCTGATTGAATTCACCTCAAAATCGCTCTCACACTCCATTTGGAGGGAATTAGAATCTGTCACCTCAGCAGAAGCGTTCCATGTCATTTTCCAAAACACAGAATCTCATCTTGGTTGTGTTGCCTATGGATTTCTAATCCTGAAAGGTCAATTTGCTGTGTTTTTTTTTTTTTCTTTCATAATGGCTACTCTGTCCAAAATCTTGCTTGTATTGCATCATACAAACTCTTGTTTATATGGCGTCAGAATACAAAATTTGGGAAGGAAGAAGGCAAAACCAACTCAGACCCTGAAAACATTTAGGAAATTGCCACTCAAGAAACCAAGTCAGCTGAGGCACCCACAACAATGACAGCAAGCCAGAATTGGAGCAAGCCAACAGCTGTACCCTGTTTGAAAAAGAACCTTCCTCTTTTACCCTGAACTCAATATGCCAGCCTCAGAACCAAAGCTCACATCAGAAAATTCATTACAAACCATGATAAATAAGAAAAAGGAGAAAAAAGCCAAAGAAATGCAAGAATCCGTAATGATATCGGGCTTGATATAGTCGCAAGGAAACCGGCTGCTCCCGGATTCATCCACCCCTCCAGCTGACTGCCTATGGAATTTTGACTGAATTAACCTCAAAATAGCAGTGAAACTCATTTTGGAGACAATTAATATTTGTCACCTCAGCTAAAGTGTTCCATTTTATTTTGCAAAACACAAAAACTCACCTTGGTCGTGTTACCTGTAGATTTCTAAACTTCAAATGCCTATTTGTTGTGTTTTTTATTTCATAATGGCTATTCTACCCAAACTCTTGTTTGTATGGCGTCAGAATACAAAATTTGGGAAGGAAGAAGGGAAAAACAACTCAGACCCAGAAAACATTTAGCAAATTGCCACTCAAGAAACCACAAATCAGCTGAGGATCCCAACCAATGAAAGCAAGCCAGAATTGAGGCAGGCCAATAGCTGCGCCCTGTTTGAAACAGAACATTCCTCTTGCTCTCTGAACTCCATTTTGCAGCCTCAAAACCAAAGCTCATATCAGAAAATTCATTACAAACCATGATAAATAAGAAAAAGGAGAAAAAAGCCAAAGAAATGCAAGAATCCGTAATGTTATTGGGCTTGATTTAGTCACATGGAAGCCGGCTGTTCGCGGATTCATTCACCCCTCCAGTTGACTGCCTGTGGAATTCTGACTGAATTAACCTCAAAATAGCAGTGAAACTCATATAGGAGACAATTAATACCTGTCACCTCAGCCAAAGTGTTCCATTTTATTTTCCAAAACACAAAAAATCACCTTGGTCATGTTACCTGTAGATTTCTAAGCTTCAAACGCCTATTTGTTGTGTTTTTTATTTCATAATGGCTACTCTGCCCAAGCTCTTGTTTGTTTGGCGTCAGAATACAAAATTTCAGAAGGAAGAAAGCAAAACCAACTCAGACCCAGAAAATATTCAGGAAATTGCCGCTCAAGAAACCAAAAGTTAGCTGAGGCACCCAAAGCAATGACAGCAAGCCAGAATTAGAGCAAGCCAACAGCTGTGCCCTGTTTGAAAAAGAACCTTCCTCTTCTGCCCTGAACTCAATATGCCAGCCTCAGAACCAAAGCTCACATCAGAAAATTCATTACAAACCATGATAAATAAGAAAAAGGAGAAAAAAGAAAAGAAAAGCAAGAATCCATAATGATATTGGGCTTGATTCAGTCGCAAGGAAACAGGCTGTAGCTGGATTCATCCTCTGCTCCAGCTGACTGCCTGTGGAATTCTGACTGAATTAACCTGAAAATCGCAGTGAAACTCACTTTGGAGGCAATTACTATCTGTCACCTCAGCCAAAGTGTTCCATTTGATTTTGCAAAACACAAATCTCACCTTGGTCGTGTTACCTGTAGATTTCTAAGCTTCAAATGCCTATTTGTTGTGTTTTTCTATTTCATAATGGCTACTCTGCCGAAACTCTTGTTTCTATGGCGTCAGAATACAAAATTTGGGTAGGAAGAAGGCAAAACCAACTCAGACCCAGAAAACATTTAGCAAATTGCCGCTCACAAACCACATATCGGCTGAGGCACCCAAAACAATGACAGCAAGCCAGAATTGGAGCAGGCCAACTGCTGTGCCCTGTTTGAAAAAGACCATTCCCCCGGTGCTCTGAACTCCATATTGCAGCCATAAAACCAAAGCTCACATCAGAAAATTCATTACAAACCATGATAAATAGGAAATCAGAGAAAAAAGCCAAAGAAATGCAAGAATCCATAATGACATTTGGCCTTATTAGTCACAAGGAAACCGGCTGTAGCTGGATTCATCCTCTGCTCCAGCTGACTGCCTGTGGAATTCTGACTGAATTAACCTGAAAATCGCAGTGAAACTCAGTTTGGAGGCAATTAATATCTGTCACCTCAGCCAAAGTGTTCCATTTTATTTTCCAAAACACAAAAACTCACCTTGGTCATGTTACCTGTAGATTTCTAAGCTTCAAATGCCTATTTGTTGTGTTTTTTATTTCATAATAGCTACTCTGCCCAAACTCTTGTTTGTATGGCGTCAGAACAAAATTTGGGAAGGAAGAAGGCAAAACGAATTCAGACCCAGAAAACATTTAGGAAATTGCCACTCAAGAAACCAGAAATCAGCTGAGGCATCCAAAACAATGACAGCAAGCCATAATTGGAGCAAGCCAACAGCGGTACCCTGTTTGAAAAAGAACCTTCCTCTTTTACCCTGAACTCAATATGCCAGCCTCAGAACCAAAGCTCACATCAGAAAATTCATTACAAACCATGATAAATAAGAAAAATGAGAAAAAAGCCAAAGAAATGCAAGAATCTGTAATGATATCGGGTTTGATATAGTCGCAAGGAAACCGGCTGTTCCCGGATTCATCCACCCATCCAGCTGACTGCCTATGGAATTCTGACTGAATTAACCTCAAAATAGCAGTGAAACTCATATAGCAGACAATTAATATCTGTCACCTCAGCCAAAGTGTTCCATTTTATTTTGCAAAACACAAAAACTCACCTTGGTCGTGTTACCTGTAGATTTCTAAGCTTCAAACGCGTATTTCTTGTGTTTTTTATTTCATAATGGCTATTCTACCCAAACTCTTGTTTGTATGGCGTCAGAATACAAAATTTGGGAAGGAAGAAGGCAAAACCAACTCAGACCCAGAAAACATTTCGCAAATTGCCACTCAAGAAACCACAAATCAGCTGAGGATCCCAAAACAATGAAAGCAAGCCAGAATTGGGGCAGGCCAATAGCTGTGCCCTGTTTGAAACAGAACCTTCCTCTTGTGCCCTGAACTCCATATTGCAGCCTCAAAACCAAAGCTCACATCAGAAAATTCATTACAAACCATGATAAATAAGAAAAAGGAGAAAAAAGCCAAAGAAATGCAAGAATCCATAATGATATAGGGCTTGATTTAGTCGCTAGGAAACCGGCTGTTCCCAGATAAATCCACCCCTCCAGCTGACAGCCTGTGGAATTCTGACTGAATTAACCTGAAAATCACAGTGAAACTCAGTTTGGAGGCAATTAATATCTGTCACCTCAGCCAAAGTGTTCCATTTTATTTTCCAAAACACAAAAAATCACCTTGGTCGTGTTACCTGTCGATTTCTAAGCTTCAAATGCCTATTTGTTGTGTTTTTCATTTCATAATGGCTACTCTGCCCAAACTCTTGTTTGTTTGGCGTCAGAATACAAAATTTGGGAAGGAAGAAGGCAAAACCAACTCAGACCCAGAAAACATTTAGGAAATTGCCATTCAAGAAACCAAGTCAGCTGAGGCATGCAAAACAATGACAGCAAGCCAGAATTGGAGCAAGCCAACAGCTGTGCCCTGTTTGAAAAAGAACCTTCCTCTTCTGCCCAGAACTCAATATGCCAGCCTCAGAACCAAAGCTCACATCAGAACATTCATTAAAAACCATGATAAATAAGAAAAAGGAGAAAAAAGCAAAAGAAAAGCAAGAATCCATAATGATATAGGGCTTGATTTAGTCGCTAGGAAACCGGCTGTTCCAGGAATCATCCACACCTCCAGCTGACTGCCTGTGGAATTCTGACTGAATTATCCTGAAAATCGCAGGGAAACTCAGTTTGGAGGCAATTAATATCTATCACCTCAGGCAAAGTGTTCCATTTGATTTTGCAAAACACAAATCTCAGCTTGGTCGTGTTACCTGTAGATTTCTAAGCTTCAAACCCCTTTTGTTGAGTTTTTCTATTTCATAATGCCTACTCTGCCGAAACTCTTATTTGTATGGCGTCAGCATACAAAATTTGGGAAGGAAGAAGGCAAAACCAACTCAGACCCAGAAAACATTTAGGAAATTGCCACTCACAAACTACATATCGGCTGAGGCACCCAAAACAATGACAGCAAGCCAGAATTGGGGCAGGCCAATAGCTGTGCCCTGTTTGAAACAGAACCTTTCTCTTGCTCCCTGAACTCCATATTGCAGCCTCAAAACCAAAGCTCACATCAGAAAATTCATTACAAACCATGATAAATAGGAAATCAGAGAAAAAAGCCAAAGAAATGCAAGAATCCATAATGACATTTGGCCTTATTAGTCACAAGGAAACCGGCTGTTCCCGGATTCATCCTCTGCTCCAGCTGACTGCCTGTGGAATTCTGACTGAATTAACCTGAAAATCGCAGTGAAACTCAGTTTGGAGGCAATTACTATCTGTCACCTCAGCCAAAGTGTTCCATTTTATTTTCCAAAACACAAAAACTCACCTTGGTCATGTTACCTGTAGATTTCTAAGCTTCAAACGCCTATTTGTTGTGTTTTTTTATTTCATAATGGCTACTCTGCCCAAACTGTTGTTTGTATGGCGTCAGAATACAAAATTTGAGAAGGAAGAGGGGAAAACCAACTCAGACCCCGAAAACATTTAGGAAATTGCTGCTCAGAATCCACAAATCGGCTGAGGCACCCAAAACAATGACAGCAAGCCAGAATTGGAGCAGGCCAACAGCTGTGCCCTGATTGAAAATCAACCTTCCTCTGGTGCCCTGAACTGAATATGCCAGCTTAAAACCAAAGCTCACATCAGAAAACTCATTACAAACCATGATACATAAGAAAAATGAGAAAAAAGCCAAAGAAACGCAAGAATCCATAATGATATTGGGCTTGATTTAGTCAAAAGGAAACTGGCTATTCCCAGATTCATCCACCCCTCCAGCTGACTGCCTGTGGAATTCTGACGGAATTATCCGGAAAATCGCAGGGAAACTCAGTTTGGAGGCAATTAATATCTGTCACCTCAGCCAAAGTGTCCCATTTTATTTTCCAAAACACAAAAACTCACCTTGGTCGTATTACCTGTGGATTTCTAAGCTTCAAACGCCTATTTATTGTGTTTTTTTTTTTTTATGGCAAAATGGCAAGTCTGTCCAAACTCTTTTTTGTATTGGGTCAGAATACAAAATTTTGGAAGGAAGAAGGAAAACCAACTCAGACGAACAAAACATTTAGGAAATTGATGCTCAAGAAACCTCAAATCGGCGGAGGCAACCAAAATAATGACAGTAAGCCAGAATTGGAGTAACCCAGCACCTGTGCCCTGATTGAATAAGAACCTTCCTCTTGTGCCCTGAACTCCATATGCCAGCCTCAAAACCGAAGCTCACATCAGAAAATTCATTACAAACCATGATAAATCAGAAAAATGAGACAAAAGCCAAAGAAATGCAAGAATCCATAATGATGTTGGAATGGATTTAGTTTCAAGGAAACCGGCTGTTCCCAGATTCATCCACCCCTCCAGCTGACTGCCTGTGGAATTCTGACTGAATTAACCGGAAAATCGCAGTGAAACTCAGTTTGGAGTCAATTAATATATGTCACCTCAGCCAAACTGTTCCATTTGATTTTCCAAAACACAAAAACTCACCTTGGTCATGTTACCTCTGGATTTCTAAGCTTCAAAACCTATTTGTTGTGTTTTTTATTTCCTAATGGCTACTCTGCTGAAACTCTTGTTTGTATTGCGTCAGAATACAAATTTGGGAAGGAAGAAGGCAAAACCAACTCAGACCCAGAAAACCTTTAGGAAATTGCCGCTCAAGAAACCACAAATCGGCTGAGGCACTCAAAACAATGACAGCAAGCCAGAATTGGAGCAGCACAACAGCTGTGCCCTGTTTGAAAAAGACCATACCTCTGGTGCCCTGAACTCCATATTGTAGCCTCAAAACCAAAGCTCACATCAGAAAATTCATTACAAACCATGATAAATAAGAAAAATGAGAAAAAAGCCAAAGAAATGCAAGAATCCATAATGACATTGGGCTTGATTCAGTCGCAAGGAAATGGGCTGTTCCCGGATTCATCCACCCCTCCAGCTGACTGCCTGTGGAATTCTCACTGAATTAACCTGAAAATCCCAGTGAAACTCAGTTTGGAGGCAATTAATATCTGTCACCTCAGCCAAAGTGTTCCATTTGATTTTCCAAAACACAAAAACTCACCTTGGTTGTGTTACCTGTAGATTTCTAAGCTTCAAACGCCTATTTGTTGTGTTTTTTATTTCATAATGGCTACTCTGCCCAAACTTTTGTTTCTATTGCGTCAGATTACAAAATTTGGGAAGGAAGAAGGCAAAACCAACTCAGACCCAGAAAACATTTAGGAAATTGCCGCTCAAGAAACAAAGGGCCGCTGAGGAACCCAAAACTTTGAAAGCAAGACAGAATTGGAGCAAGCCAGCAGCTGTGCCCTGATTGAAAAAGACCATTCCTCCGGTGTCCTGAACTCGATATTGCAACCTCAAAACCAAACCTCAGATCAGAAAATTCATTACAAATCATGATAAATAAGAAAAATCAAAAAATCCAAAGAAATGCAGGAGTTCTTAGTGATATTGGGCTTGATTTATTCCCTTGTTAATGGCTGTTTCCAGATTCTTCTATACCTCCCAACTGAGTGTCTGTGGTTTCTGCTGAATTAAAATGAAATTCGCTGTGAAACTCGGTTTGGAGGCAATTAATATCTGTCACCTCAGCAAAAGTGTTCCATGTCTTTTTACAAAACACAAAATCTCACCTTGGTCGCGTTACCTGTAGCTTTCAAAAGCCTATTTGATGTGTTTTTTATTTCATAATGTCTATTCTGTCCAAACTCTTGTTTGTATTGCGTCACAATACAAAATTTGGGAAGTAAGAGGACAAAACCATCTGAGACTCAGAAAACGTTTAGGAAATTGCCACTCAAGAAACCTCAAATCGACGGAGGCACCCAAAACAATGACAGCAAGCCAGAATTGGAGCAAGCCAGCAGCTGTGCCCTGATTGAAAAAGACCATTCCTCCGGTGCCCTGATCTCCATATTGCAGCCTCAAAACCAAAGCTCACATCAGAAAATTCATTACAAACCTTCATACATAAGAAAAATGAGAAAATACCCAAAAATGCAAGAATCCAGAATGATATTGGGCTTGATTTGTTTGCAAGGAAACCGGCTGTTCCCAGATTCATCCAACCCTGCAGCTGACTGCCTGTGGAATTATGACTGAATTAACCTGAAAATCGCAGTGAAACTCAGTTTGGAAGCAATTAATAACTGTCACCTCAGCTAAAGTGTTCCACTTTATTTTCTAAAACACAAAAACTCACCTCGGTCGTGTTACCTGTAGATTTCTAAGCTTCAAACGCCTATTTGTTGTTTTTTTTGTTTCATAATGGCTACTCTGCCCAAACTCTTGTTTGTATTTGGGCAGAATACAAATATTGGGAAGGAATAAAGCAAAACCAACTCAGACCCAGAAAACATTTAGGAAATTGCCGCTCAAGCAACAAAGGGCCGCTGAGGAACCCAAATCTTTGAAAGCAAGATAGAATTGGAGCAAGCCAACAGCTGTGCCCTGATTGAAAAAGACCATTCCTCCGGTGTCCTGAACTCGATATTGCAACCTCAAAACCAAACCTCAGATCAGAAAATTCATTACAAACCATTATAAAAAAAAAATCAGAAAAAATCCAAAGAAATGCAGGAGTTCTTAGTGATATTGGGCTTGATTTATTCCCTTGTTAATGGCTGTTTCCAGATTCTTCTACACCTCCCAGCTGAGTGTCTGTGGTTTCTGACTGAATTAAAATGAAATTCGCTGTGAAACTCGGTTTGGAGGCAATTAATATCTGTCACCTCAGCAAAAGTGTTCCATGTCTTTTTACAAAACACAAAATCTCACCTTGGTCGTGTTACCTGTAGCTTTCAAAAGCCTATTTGATGTGTTTTTTATTTCATAATGTCTACTCTGTCCAAAGTCTTGTTTGTATGCCATCAGAAAAGAAAATTTGGGAAGGAAGACGGCAAAACCAACTCAGACCCAGAAAACATTTAGGAAATTGCCACTCAAGAAACCGAAAGTCAGCTGAGGCACCCAAATAAATGGCAGCAAGCCAGAATTGGAGCAGGCCAACAGCTGTGACCTGTTTGAAAAAGACCATTCCTCCGGTGCCCTGAACTCCATATTGCAGCCTCAAAACCAAAGATCACATCAGAAAATTCATTACAAACCATGATAAATAAGAAAAATGAGAAAAAAGCCAAAGAAATGCAAGAATGCATAATGATATTGGGCTGGATTTAGTCGCAAGGAAACCGGCTGTTCCCGGATTCATCCACCACTCCAGCTGACAGCTTGTGGAATTCTGACTGAATTAACCTGAAAATCGCAGTGAAACTCTGTTTGGAGGCAATTAATATCTGTCACCTCAGCCAAAGTGTTCCATTTGATTTTCCAAAACACAAAAACTCACCTTGGTTGTGTTACCTGTAGATTTCTAAGCTTCAAACGCCTATTTGTTGTGTTTTTTATTTCATAATGGCTACTCTGCCCAAACTTTTGTTTCTATTGCGTCAGATTACAAAATTTGGGAAGGAAGAAGGCAAAACCAACTCAGACCCAGAAAACCTTTAGGAAATTGCCACTCAAGAAACCGAAAGTCAGCTGAGGCACCCAAATAAATGGCAGCAAGCCAGAATTGGAGCAAGGCAACAGCTGTGCCCTGATTGAAAAAGACCATTCCTCAGGTTCCCTGAACTCCATATTGCAGCCTCAAAACCAAAGATCACATCAGAAAATTCATTACAAACCATGATAAATAAGAAAAATGAGAAAAAAGCCAAAGAAATGCAAGAATCCATAATGATATTGGGCTGGATTTAGTCGCAAGGAAACCGGCTGTTCCCGGATTCATCCACCCCTCCAGCTGACAGCTTGTGGAATTCTGACTGAATTAACCTGAAAATCCCAGTGAAACTCAATTTGGAGGCAATTAATATCTGTCACCTCAGCCAAAGTGTTCCATTTGATTTTCCAAAACACAAAAACTCACCTTGGTTGTGTTACCTGTAGATTTCTAAGCTTCAAACGCCTATTTGTTGTGTTTTTTATTTCATAATGGCTACTCTGCCCAAACTTTTGTTTCTATTGCGTCAGATTACAAAATTTGGGAAGGAAGAAGGCAAAACCAACTCAGACCCAGAAAACATTTAGGAAATTGCCACTCAAGAAACCGAAAGTCAGCTGAGGCACCCAAATAAATGGCAGCAAGCCAGAATTGGAGCAGGCCAACAGCTGTGACCTGTTTGAAAAAGACCATTCCTCTGGTGCCCTGAACTCCATATTGCAGCCTCAAAACCAAAGATCGCATCAGAAAATTCATTACAAACCATGATAAATAAGAAAAATGAGAAAAAAGCCAAAGAAATGCAAGAATTCATAATGATATTGGGCTGGATTTAGTCGCAAGGAAACCGGCTGTTCCCGGATTCATCCACCACTCCAGCTGACAGCTTGTGGAATTCTGACTGAATTAACCTGAAAATCGCAGTGAAACTCTGTTTGGAGGCAATTAATATCTGTCACCTCAGCCAAAGTGTTCCATTTGATTTTCCAAAACACAAAAACTCACCTTGGTTGTGTTACCTGTAGATTTCTAAGCTTCAAACGCCTATTTGTTGTGTTTTTTATTTCATAATGGCTACTCTGCCCAAACTTTTGTTTCTATTGCATCAGATTACAAAATTTGGGAAGGAAGAAGGCAAAACCAACTCAGACCCAGAAAACCTTTAGGAAATTGCCACTCAAGAAACCGAAAGTCAGCTGAGGCACCCAAATAAATGGCAGCAAGCCAGAATTGGAGCAAGGCAACAGCTGTGCCCTGATTGAAAAAGACCATTCCTCAGGTTCCCTGAACTCCATATTGCAGCCTCAAAACCAAAGAACACATCAGAAAATTCATTACAAACCATGATAAATAAGAAAAATGAGAAAAAAGCCAAAGAAATGCAAGAATCCATAATGATATTGGGCTGGATTTAGTCGCAAGGAAACCGGCTGTTCCCGGATTCATCCACCACTCCAGCTGACAGCTTGTGGAATTCTGACTGAATTAACCTGAAAATCGCAGTGAAACTCAATTTGGAGGCAATTAATATCTGTCACCTCAGCCAAAGTGTTCCATTTGATTTTCCAAAACACAAAAACTCACCTTGGTTGTGTTACCTGTAGATTTCTAAGCTTCAAACGCCTATTTGTTGTGTTTTTTATTTCATAATGGCTACTCTGCCCAAACTTTTGTTTCTATTGCGTCAGATTACAAAATTTGGGAAGGAAGAAGGCAAAACCAACTCAGACCCAGAAAACATTTAGGAAATTGCCGCTCAAGAAACAAAGGGCCGCTGAGGAAGCCAAAACCTTGAAAGCAAGACAGAATTGGAGCAAGCCAACAGCTGTGCCCTGATTGAAAAAGACCATTCCTCCGGTGTCCTGAACTCGATATTGCAACCTCAAAACCAAACCTCAGATCAGAAAATTCATTACAAACCATGATAAATAAGAAAAATCAGAAAAAATCCAAAGAAATGCAGGAGTTCTTAGTGATATTGGGCTTGATTTATTCCCTTGTTAATGGCTGTTTCCAGATTCTTCTATACGTCCCAGCTGAGTGTCTGTGGTTTCTGACTGAATTAAAATGAAATTCGCTGTGAAACTCGGTTTGGAGGCAATTAATATCTGTCACCTCAGCAAAAGTGTTCCATATCTTTTTCCAAAACACAAAATCTCACCTTGGTCGTGTTACCTGTAGCTTTCAAAAGCCTATTTGATGTGTTTTTTATTTCATAATGTCTATTCTGTCCAAAATCTTGCTTGTATTACGTCAGAATACAAAATTTGGGAAGGAAGAGGACAAAAACAACTGAGACTCAGAAAACGTTTAGGAAATTGCCACTCAAGAAACCTCAAATCGGCGGAGGCACCCAAAACAATGACAGCAAGCCAGAATTGGAGCAAGCCAGCAGCTGTGCCCTGATTGAAAAAGACCATTCCTCCGGTGCCCTGAACTCCATATTGCAGCCTCAAAACCAAAGCTCACATCAGAAAATTCATTACAAACCATGATAAATAAGAAATATCAGAATAAAGCCAAAGAAATGCAAGAATCCATAATGATATTGGGCTTCATTTAGTTGCAAGGAAACCAGCTATTCCCGGATTCATCCACCCCTCCAGCTGACTGCCTGTGGAATTCTGACTGAATTAACCTGAACGGAGGCAGTTAATATCTGTCACCACAGCCAACTTGTTCCATTTGATTTTCCAAAACACAAAATCTCACCTTGGTCGTGTTACCTGTAGCTTCAAAAGCCTATTTGTTGTGTTTTTTATTTCCTAATGGCTACTGTGTCCAAACTCTTGTTTGTATTGTGTCAGAATACAAAATTTGGGAAGGAAGAAGGAAAACCAACTCAGACCTAGAAAACATTTAGGATATTGATGCTCAAGAAACTTCAAATCGGCGGAGGCACCCAAAACAATGACAGCAAGCCAGAATTGGAGCAACCCAACAGCTGTGACCTGATTGAATAAGAACCTTCCTCTTGTGCCCTGAACTCCATATGCCAGCCTCAAAACCAAAGCTCACATCAGAAAATTCATTACAAACCATTAAAATTAAGAAAAATGAGAAAAAGGCCAAAGAAATTCAAGAATTCATAATGATATTGGGCTTGATTTAGTCGCAAGGAAACCATATATTCCCAGATTCATCCACCTCTCCAGCTGATGCCTGAGGAATATTGACTGAATTAACCAGAACGGAGGCAGTTAATATCTGTCACCACAGCCAAAGTGTTCCATTTCATTTTCCAAAACAAAATCTCACCTTGGTCGTGTTACCTGTAGCTTTCAAAAGCCTATTTGATGTGTTTTTTTATTTCAAAATGCCTATTCTGTCCAAACTCTTGTTTCTGTTGCGTCAGAATACAAAATTTGGGAAGGAAGAGGACAAAACCAACTGAGACTCAGAAAATGTTTAGGAAATTGCCACTCAAGAAACCTCAAATCGGCGGAGGCACCCAAAACAATGACAGCAAGCCAGAATTGGAGCAGGCCAACAGCTGTGCCCTGATTGAAAAAGACCATTCCTCCGGTGCCCTGAACTCCATACTGCAGCCTCAAAACCAAAGCTCACATCAGAAAATTCATTACAAACCATTATAAATCAGAAAAATGAGAAAAAAGCCAAAGAAATGCAGGAGTTCTTAGTAATATTGGGCTTGATTTATTGCCATGTAAACGGGTGTTTCCAGATTCATCCACACCTCCCAGCTGAGTGTCTGTGGTTTCTGACTGAATTAACCTGAAAATCGCAGTGAAACTCGGTTTGGAGGCAATTAATATCTGTCACCTCAGCCAAAGTGTTCCATTTTATTTTCCAAAACTCAAAAACTCACCTTAGTCTTCTTACCTGTAGATTTCTAAGCTTCAAATGCCTATTTGTTGTGTTTTTTATTTCATCATTGCTACTCTGTCCAAACTCTTGTTTGTATTGCGTCAGAATACAAAATTTGGGAATAAGAAGGAAAAACCGTGTCAGACCCAGAAAACATTTAGGAAATTGCCACTCAAGAAACCAAAAGTCAGCTGAGGAACCCACAACAATGACAGCAAGCCAGAATTGGAGAAAGCCAACAGCAGTGCCCTGATTGAAAGAGAACCTTTCTCTTGTGCCCTGAACTCAATATGCCAGCCTCAAAAGCAAAGCTCACATCGGAAAATTCATTACAAACCATGATAAATAAGAAAAATGAGAAAAAAGCCAAAGAAATGCAGGAGTTCTTAGGGATATTGGGCTTGAATTATGGCCATGTAAACGGCTGTTTCCAGATACATCCACACCTCCCAACTGAGTGTCTTTGGTTTCTGAAGGAATTAACAAAAAAATCGCAGTGAAACTCGGTTTTGGAGGCAATTAATATCTGTCACCTCAGCCAGAGTGTTCAATTTTATTTTCATAAACACAAAAACTTACCTTGCTCGTGTTACCTGTACATATATAAGCTTCAAACGCATATTTGTTGTGTTTTTTATTTCATAATGGCTACTCTGTCCAAACTTTTGTTTGTATTACGTCAGAATACAAAATTTGGAAAGGAAGAAGGCAAAACCAAGTCAGACCCAGAAAACATGTAGGAAATTGCCGCTAAAGAAACCAAAAACAGCTGAGGCACGCAAAACAATGACAGCAAGCCAGAATTGCAACAAGCCAACAGCTGTGTCCTGTTTGAAAAAGACCATTGATCCGGTGCCCTGAACTCAATATGCCAGCCTCAAAACCAAAGCTCACATCAGAAAATTCATTACAAACCATGATAAATCAGAAAAATGAGACAAAAGCCAAGGAAATGCACGAGTTCTTAGTGATATTTGGCTGGATTTAGACACAAGGAAACTGGCTGTTTAAAGATTCATCCCCCCCTTCCACTGACTGACTTTGGAATTCTGATTGATTTCACCTCAAAATTGCACTCACACTCAATTTGGAGGGAATTAGAATCTGTCCCCTCAGCAGAAGGGTTCCATGTCATTTTCCAAACACAGAAACTAATCTTGATCACGTTGCCAGTAGATTTCTAATCCTGAAAGGGCAATTTCTGTGTTTTTTTTTTTCTTTCATAATGGCTACTCTGTCCAAATCTTGCTTGTATTGCATCAGAATACAAAATATGGGAATAAGAAGGCAAAACCGACTCAGACCCAGAAAACATTAAGGAAATTGCCGCTCAAGAAACCACAAATCGGCTGAGGTTCCCAAAACAATGACAGCAAGCCAGAAGTGGAGCAAGCCAACAGCTGTGCCCTGATTGAAAAAGAACCTTCCTCTTGTGCCCTGAACTCAATATGCCAGCCTCAAAACCAAAGCTCACATCAGAAAATTCATTACAAATCATCATAAATAAGAAAAAAGAGAAAAAAGCCAAAGAAATGCAAGAATCCATAATCATAGTGGCTTGAATTAGTTGCAAGGAAACCGGCTGTTCCCGGATTCATCCACCCCTCCAGCTGACTGCCTGTGGAATTCTGACTGAATTAACCTGAAAATCGCAGTAAGACTCAGTTTGGAGGCAATAATATCAGTCACCTCAGCCAAAGTGTTCCATTTGATTTTCCAAAACACAAAAACTCACCTTGGTCGTGTTACCCTTAGATTCATAAGCTTCAAACGCTAATTTATTGCTTTTTTTTTTTTTATTTCATGATGGCTACTCTGTCCAAACTCTTGTTTGTATTGCGTCAGAATACAAAATGTGGGAAGGAAGAAGGGAAAACCAACTCAGACCCAGAAAACATTTAGGAAATTGCCACACAAGAAACCACAAATCGGCTGAGGCACCCAAAACCTTGAAAGCAAGACAGAATTGGAGCAAGCCAACAGCTGTGCCCTGATTGAACAAGACCATTAATCCAGTGCCCTGAACTCCATATTCCATCCTCCAAACCAAAGCTCACATCAGAAAATTCATTACAAACCATGATAAATAAGGGAAATCTGAGAAAGCCAAAGAAATTCAAGAGTCCTTTGAGGTATTTGGCTGGATTTAGACACAAAGAAACTGGTTGTTTAAAGATTCATCCCCCCCTTCCACAGACAGACTTTGGAATTCTGATTTAATTCACCTCAAAATCGCACTCACACTCAATTTGGAGGGAATTAGAATCTGTCCCCTCAGCAGAAGGGTTCCATGTCATTTTCCAAAACACAGAAACTCATCTTGGTCGTGTTGCCTATAGATTTCTAATCCTGAAAGGGCAATTTGCTGTGTTTTTTTTTTCTTTCATAATGGCTACTCTGTCCAAATCTTGCTTATGTTGCATCAGAATACAAAATTTGGGAATAAGAAGGCAAATCCGACTCAGACCTAGAAAACATTTAGGAAACTACAACACAAGAATCCACAAATCAGCTGAGGCACCCAAAACAATGACAGCAAGCAGAATTGCAGCAAGCCAACAGCTGTGCCCTGATTGAAAAAGAACCTTCCTCTTGTGCCCTGAACTCCATATTGCAGCCTCAAAACCAAAGCTCACATCAGAAAATTCATTACAAACCATGATAAATAAGGGAAATCTGAGAAAGCCAAAGAAATTCAAGAGTCCTTTGTGGTATTTGGCTGGATTTAGACACAAAGAAACTGGTTGTTTAAAGATTCATCCCCCCCTTCCACAGACAGACTTTGGAATTCTGATTGAATTCACCTCAAAATCGCACTCACACTCAATTTGGAGGGTATTAGAATCTGTCCCCTCAGCATAAGTGTTCCATGTCATTTTCCAAAACACAGAAACTCATCTTGGTCGAGTTGCCTGTAGATTTCTAATCCTGAAAGGGCAATTTGCTGTGTTTTATTTTTTTTTTCTTTTATAATGGCTACTCTGCCAAAATCTTGCTTGTATTGCATCAGAATACAAAATTTGGGACGGAAGAAGGCAAAACCGACTCAGACCCAGAAAACATTTAGGAAATTGCCGCTCAAGAAACCACAAATCGGCTGAGGCACCCAAAACAATGACAGCAAGCTAGAATTGCAGCAAGCCAACATCTGTGCCCTGATTGAAAAAGAACCTTCCTCTTGTGCCCTGAGCTCAATATACCAGCCTCAAAACCAAAGCTCACATCAGAAAATTCATTACAAACCATGATAAATAAGAAAAATGAGAAAAAAGCCAAAGAAATGCAGGAGTTCTTAGTAATATTGGGCTTGATTTATTGCCATGTAAACGGCTGTTTCCAGATTCATCCACACCTCCCAGCTGAGTATCTGTGGTTTCTGACTGAATTAACCTGAATATCGCAGTGAAACTCGGTTTGGAGGCAATTAATATCTGTCACCTCAGCCAAAGTGTTCCATTTTATCTTCCAAAACTCAAAAACTCACCTTAGTCTTCTTACCTGTAGATTTCAAAACTTCAAATGCCTATTTGTTTTGTTTTTTATTTCATAATGGCTACTCTGCCCAAGCTCTTGTTTGTATTGCGTCAGAATACAAAATTTGGCAAGGAAGAAGGCAAAACCAACTCAGACCCAGAAAACATTTAGGAAATTGCCACTCAAGAATCCAAAAGTCAGTTGAGGAACCTACAACAATGACAGCAAGCCAGAATTGGAGCAAGCCAACATCTGTGCCCTGATTGAAAAAGAACCTTCCTCTTGTGCCCTGAGCTCAATATACCAGCCTCAAAACCAAAGCTCACATCAGAAAATTCATTACAAACCATGATAAATAAGAAAAATGAGAAAAAAGCCAAAGAAATGCAGGAGTTCTTAGTAATATTGGGCTTGTTTTATTGCCATGTAAACGGCTGTTTCCAGATTCATCCACACCTCCCAGCTGAGTGTCTGTGGTTTCTGAATGAATTAACCTGAAAATCGCAGTGAAACTCGGTTTGGAGGCAATTAATATCTGTCACCTCAGCAAAACTGTTCCATTTTATTTTCCAAAACTCAAAAACTCACCTTAGTCTTCTTACCTGTAGATTTCTAAGCTTCAAATGCCTATTTGTTGTGTTTTTTATTTCATCATTGCTACTCTGTCCAAACTCTTGTTTGTATTGCGTCAGAATACAAAATTTGGGAATAAGAAGGAAAAACCGTGTCAGACCCAGAAAACATTTAGGAAATTGCCACTCAAGAAACCAAAAGTCAGCTGAGGAACCCACAACAATGACAGCAAGCCAGAATTGGAGAAAGCCAACAGCTGTGCCCTGATTGAAAAAGAACCTTCCTCTTGTGCCCTGAACTCCATATGCCAGCCTCAAAAGCAAAGCTCACATCGGAAAATTCATTACAAACCATGATAAATAAGAAAAATGAGAAAAAAGCCAAAGAAATGCAGGAGTTCTTAGGGATATTGGGCTTGAATTATGGCCATGTAAACGGCTGTTTCCAGATTCATCCACACCTCCCAACTGAGTGTCTTTGGTTTCTGAAGGAATTAACAAAAAAATCGCAGTGAAACTCGGTTTTGGAGGCAATTAATATCTGTCACCTCAGCCAGAGTGTTCAATTTTACTTTCAAAAAACACAAAAACTTACCTTGCTCGTGTTACCTGTACATATATAAGCTTCAAACGCATATTTGTTGTGTTTTTTATTTCATAATGGCTACTCTGTCCAAAGTCTTGTTTGTATTACGTCAGAATACAAAATTTGGGAAGGAAGAACGCAAAACCAACTCAGACCCAGAAAACATGTAGGAAATTGCCACTAAAGAAACCAAAAACAGCTGAGGCACGCAAAACAATGACAGCAAGCCAGAATTGCAACAAGCCAACAGCTGTGTCCTGTTTGAAAAAGACCATTGATCCGGTGCCCTGAACTCAATATGCCAGCCTCAAAACCAAAGCTCACATCAGAAAATTCATTAGAAACCATGATAAATCAGAAAAATGAGACAAAAGCCAAAGAAATGCACGAGTTCTTAGTGATATTTGGCTGGATTTAGACACAAGGAAACTGGCTGTTTAAAGATTCATACCCCCCTTCCACTGACTGACTTTGGAATTCTGATTGATTTCACCTCAAAATTGCACTCACACTCAATTTGGAGGGAATTAGAATCTGTCCCCTCAGCAGAAGGGTTCCATGTCATTTTCCAAAACACAGAAACTAATCTTGATCATGTTGCCAGCAGATTTCTAATCCTGAAAGGGCAATTTCTGTGTTTTTTTTTTCTTTCATAATGGCTACTCTGTCCAAATCTTGCTTGTATTGCATCAGAATACAAAATATGGGAATAAGAAGGCAAAACCGACTCAGACCCAGAAAACAATAAGGAAATTGCCGCTCAAGAAACCACAAATCGGCTGAGGCACCCAAAACAATGACAGCAAGCCAGAATTGGAGCAAGCCAACAGCTGTGCCCTGATTGAAAAAGAACATCCCTCTTGTGCCCTGAACTCAATATTGCAGCCTCAAAACCAAAGCTCACATCAGAAAATTCATTACAAACCATGATAAATAAGAAAATGGAGAAAAAGCCAAAGAAATGCAAGAATCCATAATGATAGTGGGCTTGATTTAGTTGCAAGGAAACCGGCTGTTCCCAGATTCATCCACAGCTCCAGCTGACTGCCTGTGGAATTCCGACTGAATTAACCTGAAAATCGCAGTAAGACTCAGTTTGGAGGCCATAATATCAGTCACCTCAGCCAAAGTGTTCCATTTGATTTTCCAAATCACAAAAACTCACCTTGGTCATGTTACCCTTAGATTTATAAGCTTCAAACGCTAATTTGTTGTTGTTGTTTTTTTTTTATTTCATAATGGCTACTCTGTCCAAACTCTTGTTTGTATTGCGTCAGAATACAAAATGTGGGAAGGAAGAAGGGAAAACCAACTCAGACCCAGAAAACATTTAGGAAACTGCCGCTGAAGAAACCACAAATCGGCTGAGGCACCCAAAACCTTGAAAGCAAGCCAGAATTGGAGCAAGCCAACAGCTGTGCCCTGATTGAACAAGACCATTAATCCAGTGCCCTGAACTCCATATTCCATCCTCAAAACCAAAGCTCACATCAGAAAATTCATTAGAAACCATGATAAATAAGGGAAATCTGAGAAAGCCAAAGAAATTCAAGAGTCCTTTGTGGTATTTGGCTGGATTTAGACAGAAGGAAACTGGCTGTTTCCGGATTCATCCCCCCCCTTCCACAGACAGACCTTTGAATTCTGATTGAATTCACCTCAAAATCGCACTCACACTCAATTTGGAGGGAATTAGAATCTGTCCCCTCAGCAGAAGGGTTCCATGTCATTTTCCAAAACACAGAAACTCATCTTGGTCGTGTTGCCTATAGATTTCTAATCCTGAAAGGGCAATGCGCTTTTTTTTTTTTTTCTTTCATAATGGCTACTCTGTCCAAAATCTTGCTTATGTTGCATCAGAATACAAAATTTGGGAATAAGAAGGCAAATGCGACTCAGACCCAGAAAACATTTAGGAAACTGCAACACAAGAATCCACAAATCAGCTGAGGCACCCAAAACAATGACAGCAAGCAGAATTGCAGCAAGACAACAGCTGTGCCCTGATTGAAAAAGAACCTTCCTCTTGTGCCCTGAACTCCATATTGCAGCCTCAAAACCAAAGCTCACATCAGAAAATTCATTACAAACAATGATAAATAAGAAAAATCAGAAAAAAAGCCAAAGAAATGCAAGAATCCATAATGATATTGGGCTTGATTTAGTCGCAAGGAAGCCAGCAGTTCCCAGATTCATCCACGCCTAAAGCTGACTGCCTGTGGAATTCTCACAGAATGAACCCGAAAATCACAGTGAAACTCCGTTTGGAGGCAATTAATATCTGTCACCTCAGCCAAAGTGTAACATTTTTTTTTCCAAAACACAAAAACTCACCTTGGTCATGTAACCTGTAGATTTTTAAGCTTCAAATGCCCATTTGTTGTGTTTTGTATTTCATAATCGGTACTCTGCCCAAACTCATGTTTGTATGGCGTCAGAATACAAAATTTGGGAAGGAGGAAGGCAAAACCAAATCAGACCAAGAAAACATTTAGGAAATTGCCGCTCAACAAACCAAAATTGAGCTGAGGCACCCAAAACAATGACAGCAAGCCAGAATTGGAGCAAGCCAACAGCTGTGCCCTGTTTGAAAAAGACCATTCCTCCAGTACCCTGAACTCCATATTCCAGCCTCAAAACCAAAGCTCACATCAGAAAATTCATTACAAACCATGATAAATAAGGGAAATGTGAAAAAGCCAAAGAAATGCAAGCCTGTGGAATCCTAACTGAATTAACTGAATTAATCTGAAAATCGCAGTGAAACTCGGTTTTGGAGGCAATTAATATCTGTCACCTCAGCCAGAGTGTTCAATTTTAATTTCGAAAACAAAAAATCATACCTTGGTCTTGTGACCAGTACATATATAAGCTTCAAACGCATATTTGTTGTGTTTTTTATTTCATAATGGCTACTCTGTCCAAACTCTTGTTTGTATTACGCCAGAATACAAAATTTGGGAAGGAAGAAGGCAAAACCTACTCAGAGCCAGAAAACATGTAGGAAATTGCCGCTCAAGAAACCACAAATGGGCTGAGGCACCCAAAACCTTGAAAGCAAGCCAGAATTGGAGCAAGCCAACAGCTGTGCCCTGATTGAACTAGACCATTAATCCAGTGCCCTGAACTCCATATTCCAGCCTCAAAACCAAAGCTCACAAAAAAAAAAATCATTACAAACAATGATAAATAAGGGAAATCTGAGAAAGCCAAAGTAATTCAAGAGTCCTTTGTGGTATTTGGCTGGATTTAGACAGAAGGAAACAGGCTGTTTCTGGATTCATCCCCCCCTTCCACAGACTGACTTTGGAATTCTGACTCAATTCACCTCAAAATCGCACTCACACTCAATTTGGAGGGAATTAGTATCTGTCCCCTCAGCAGAAGTGTTCCATGTCATTTTCCAAAACACAAAAACTCATCTTTCTCGTGTTGCCTGTAGACTTCTAATCCTGAAAGGGCAATTTACTGTGTTTTTTTTTTTTTCTTTCATAGTGGCTACTCTGTCCAAAATCTTGCTTGTATTGCGTCAGAATACAAAATTTGGGAATAAGAAGGCAAATCCGACTCAGACCCAGAAAACATTTAGGAAACTGCAGAAAAAGAATCCACAAATCAGCTAAGGAATCCAAAACAATGACAGCAAGCAGAACTGGAGCACGCCAACAGCTGTGCCCTGATTGAAAAAGAACCTTCCTCTTGTGCCCTAAACTCAATATGCCAGCCACAAAACCAAAGCTCACATCAGAAAATTCATTTCAAACCATGACAAATAGGAAAAATCTGAAAAAAGCCAAAGAAATGCAAGTTTTCTTAGTGATATTGGGCTTGATTTATTCCTAAGTAAACAGCTGTTTCCAGATTCATCCACAACTCCCAGCTGAGTGAATAGGGATTCTGACTGAATTCACCTCAAAATGGCAGTGAAATTCGGTTTGGAGACAATTAATATCTGTCACCTCAGCCAAAGTGTTCCATTTTATTTTCCAAAACAAAAAAACTCACTTTGGTCATGTTTCCTATAGATTTCAAAGCGTCAAACGCCTATTTGTTGTGTTTTTTATTTCATAATGGCTACTCTGTCCAAAATCTTGCTTGTATTGCATCAACATACAAAATTTCGGAAGGTAGAAGGCAAAGCCAACTCAGACCCAGAAAACATTTAGGAAATTGCCACTCAAGAAACCAAAAGTCAGCTGAGGCTCCCAAAACCATGACAGCAAGCCAGAATTGGAGCAGGCAATCAGCTGAGTCCTGATTGAAAAAGGCCATTCTTCCGGTACCCTGAACTCCATATTCCAGCCTCAAAACCAAAGCTTACATCAGGAAATTCATTACAAACCACGATACATAAGAAAAATGAGAAAAAAGCCAAGAAATGCAAGAAACCATAATGATATTGAGCTGGATTTAGTTGCAAGGAAACCGGCTGTTCCCGGATTCATCCAACACTCCAGCTGACTGCGTGTGGAATTCTGACTGAATTAACCTGAAAATTGCAGTGAAACTCAGTTTGGAGGCAATTAATATCTGTCACCTCAGCCAAAGTGTTCCATTTTATTTTCCAAAACACAAAAACTCACCTTGGTCTTGTTACCTGTAGATTTCCAAGCTTCAAATGCCTATTTGTTGTTTTGTTTATTTCATAATGGCTACTCTGCCCAAACTCTTCTTTGCATTGCATCAGAATACAAAATTTGGGAATAAGAAGGCAAATCCAACTCAGACACAGAAAACATTTATGAAATTGCCACTCAAGAAACCACGAATCTTCTGAGGCATCCAAAACAATGACAGCAAGCCGGAATTGGAGAAAATCAACAACTGTGCCCTGATTGAAACAGAACCATCCTCTTGTGCCCTGAACTCAATATGCCAGCCTCAAAACCAAAGCTCACATCAGAAAATGCTTTACAAACCATTACAAATAAGAAAAATGAGAAAAAAGCCAAAGAAATGCAAGAATCCATAATGATATTGGACTTGATTTAGTCGCAAGGAAACCGGATGTTCCCGCATTCATCCACCCCTACAGCTGACTGCCTGTGGAATTCTGACTGAATTAACCTGAAAAATGCAGTGAAACTCAGTTTGAAGGCAATTAATATCTGTCACCTCAGCCAAAGTGTTCCATTTGATTTTTCAAAACTCAAAAACTCACCTTGGTCATGATACCTGTAGAATCATAACCTTCAAACGCCTATTTGTTGTGTTTTTTATTTCATAATCGGTACTCTGTCTGAACACATGTTTGTATTGCGTCACAATACAAAATTTGGGAAGGAAGACGGCAAAAACCTCTCAGACACAGAAAACATTTAGGAAATTGCCGCTCAAGAAACCAAAAGTCAGCTAAGGCACCGAAAACAATGACAGCAAGGCAGAATTGGAGCAAGTCAACAGCTGTGCCCTTTTTGAAAAATAACCTTCCTCTTGTGCCCTGAACTCCATATTGCAGCCTCAAAACCAAAGCTCACATCATAAAATTCATTACAAACCATGATAAATAAGAAAAATGAGAAAAAAGCCAAAGAAATGCTAGAATCCATAATGATATTGGGCTTGATTTAGTCGCAAGGAAATTGGCTGTTCCCAGATTCATCCACCCCTCCAGCTGACTGCCTGTGGAATTCTGACTGAATTAACCTGAAAATCGCAGTAAAACTCAGTTTGGAGGCCATTAATATCTGTCACCTCAGCCAAAGTGTTCCATTTTATTTGCCAAAACACAAAACCTCATCTTGTCCTGTTACCTGTAGATTTCTGAGCTTCAAACGCCTATTTGTTGTGTTTTTTATTTCATAATGGCTACTCTGCCCAAACTCTTGTTTGTATTGCGTCAGAATACAAAATTTGGGAAGGAAGAAGGCAAAACCAACTCAGACCCAGAAAACATTTAGGAAATTGCCGCTCAAGAAACCACAAATCGGCTGAGGCACTCAAAACAATGACAGCAAGCCAGAATTGGAGCAGGCCAACAGCTGTGCCCTGTTTCAAAAAGACTATTCCTCCGGTGCCCTGAACTCCATATTGCAGCCTCAAAACCAAAGCTCACATCAGAAAATTCATTACAAACCATGATAAATAAGAAAAATGAGAAAATGCCAAAGAAATGCAAGAATCCATAATGATATTGGGTTTGGTTCAGTCACAAGGAAACCGGCTGTTCCCGGATTCATCCACCCCTCCAGCTGACTGCCTGTGGAACTCTGACTGAATTAACCTGAATATCGCAGTGAAACTACGTTTGGAGGGAGTAAATAACTGTCACCTCACCCAAAGTGTTCCATTGTATTTTCCAAAACACAAAAACTCCCCTTGGTCGTGTTACCTGTAGATTTCTAAGCTTCAAAATCCTATTTGTTGTGTTTTTTATTTCATAATAGCTACTCTGCCCAAACTCTTGTTTGTATTGTGTCAGAATACAACATTTGGGAAGGAAGAAGGCAAAACCAACTCAGACCCAGAAAACATTTTGGAAATTGCCGCTCAAGAAACCAAATCAGCTGAGGCATGCAAAACAATGACAGCAAGCCAGAATTGCAACAAGCCAACAGCTGTGTCCTGTTTGAAAAAGACCATTGCCCCGGTGCCCAGAACTCTATATTGCAGCCTCAAAACCAAAGCTGACATCAGAAAATGCATTACAAACCATGATAAATAAGAAAAATGAGAAAAAAGCCAAAGAAATGCAAGAATCCATAATGATATTGGGCTTGATTTAGTCGCAAGGAAACCGGCTGTTCCTGGATTCATCCACCCCTCCAGCTGACTGCCTGTGGAATTCTGACTGAATTAACCTGAAAATCGCAGTGAAACTCAGTTTGGGGGCAATTAATATCTGTCACCTCAGACCATTTTATTATCTAAAACACAAACACTCACCTTGCTCTTGTTACCTGTAGATTTCTAAGCTTCAAACGCCTATTTGTTGTATTTTTTATTTCATAATGGCTACTCTGTCCAGAAAACATTTAAAATTTCCGCTCAAGAAACCACAAATCGGCTGAGGTACTTAAAACAATGACAGCAAGCCAGAATTGGAGCAGGCCAACAGCTGTGCCCTTTTTGAAAAAGACCATTCCTCCGGTGCCCTGAACTCAATATGCCAGCCTCAAAACCAAAGCTCACATCAGAAAATTCATTACAAACCATGATAAATAAGAAAACGGAGAAAAAAGCCAAAAATGCAAGAATCCATAATGATATTGGGCTTGAGTTAGTCGCAAGGAAACCGGCTGTTCCCGGATTCATCCACCCCTTCAGCGGACTGCCTGTGGAATTCTGACTGAATTAACCTGAATATCGCAGTGAAACTCAGTTTGGAGGCAATTAATATCTGTCACCTCAGCCAAAGTGTTCCATTTTATTTTCCAAAACACAAAAACTCCCCTTGGTCGTGTTACCTGTCGATTTCTAAGCTTCAAATGCCTATTTGTTGTGTTTTTTATTTCATAATGGCTACTCTGCCGAAACTCTTGTTTGTATTGCGTCAGTATACAAAATTTGGGAAGGAAGAAGGCAAAACCAATTCAGGCCCAGAATACATGTAGTAAATTGCCGCTCAAAAGACCAATAATCGGCTGAGGCACCCAAAACAATGACAGCAAGCCAGAATTGGAGCAGGCCAACAGCTGTGCCCTGTTTGAAAAAGACCATTCCTCTGTTACACTGAACTCCATATTGCAGCTTCAAAACCAAAGCTCACATCAGAAAATTCATTACAAACCATGATAAATAAGAAAACGAAGAAAAAAGCCAAAGAAATGCAAGAATCCATAATGATATTGGGCTTCATTGAGTCGCAAGGAAATTGGCTGTTCCCAGATTCATCCACCCCTCCAGCTGACTGCCTGTGGAAATATGACTGAATTAACCGGAAAATCGCAGTGAAACTCAGTTTGGAGGCAATTAATATCTGTCACCTCAGCCAAAGTGTTCCATTTGATTTTCCAAAACACAAAAACTCACCTTGGTCGTGTTACCTGTAGATTTCTAAGGTTCAAAAGACTATTTGTTGTGTTTTGTATTTCGCACTGGCTACTCGCCCCAAACTCTTATTTGCATGGTGTCAGAATACAAAATTTGGGAAGGAAAAAGGCAAAACCAACTCAGACTCAGAAAACATGTAGGAAATTGCAGCTCAAGAAACCAAAAGTCAGCTGAGGCACTGAAAACAATAACAGCAAGCCAGAATTGGAGCAGGCCAAAAGCTGTGCCCTGTTTGAAAAAGACCATTCCTCCGGTGCCCTGAACTCCATATTGCAGCCTCAAATCCAAAGCTCACATCAGGAAATTCATTACAACCCATGAAAAATAAGGAAAATGAGAAAAAAGCCAAAGAATTCCAAGAATGCATAATGATATTGGGCTTGATTTAGTCTCAAGGAAACCGGCTGTTCCAGGATTCATCGACCACTGCAGCTGACTGCCTGTGGAATTCTGACTGAATTCAGCTGAAAATCGCAGTGAAACTCAGATTGGAGGCAATTAATATCTGTCACCTCAGCCAAAGTGTTCCATTTGATTTTACAAAACACAAAAACTCACCTTGGTCGTGTTACCTGTAGAGTTCTAAGCTTTAAACGACTATTTGTTGTGTTTTTTATTTCATAATGGCTACTTTAACCAAACTCTTGTTTGTATTGCATCAGAATACAACATTTGGGAAGGAAGAAGGCAAAACCAACTCAGACCCAGAAATCATTTAGGAAATTGCCGCTCAAGAAACCAAAAGACAGCAGAGGTACCCAAAGCAATGACATTAAATCAGATTGGAGCAAGCAAAGAGGTGTGCCCTGATTGAAAAAGAACCATTCTCTTCTGCACTGAAGTCTATATTGCAGCCTCAAAATAAAGCTCACATCAGAAAATTCATTACAAACCATGATAAATAAGAAAAATAAGAAAAAAGCCAAAGAAATGCAAGAATCTATAATGATATTGGGCTTGATTCAATCGCAAGGAAACCGGCTATTCCCAGATTCATCCACCCCTCCAGCTGACTGCCTGTGGAATTCTGACTGAATTCACCTGAAAATCGCAGTGAAACTCAGTTTGGAGGCAATTAATATCTGTCACCTCAGCCAAAGTGTTCCATTTTATTTTCCAAAACACAAAAACTCACCTTGCTCGTGTTACCTGTCCATTTCTAAGCTTCAAATGACTATTTGTTGTGTTTTTTATTTCATAATGGCTACTCTACCCAAACTCTTGTTTGTATTGCGTCAGTATACAAAATTTGGGAAGGAAGAAGGCAAAACCAATTCAGGCCCAGAAAACATGTAGTAAATTGCCGCGCAAAAGACCAATAATCGGCTGAGGCACTCAAAACAATGACAGCAAGCCAGAATTGGAGCAGGCCAACAGCTGTGCCCTGTTTCAAAAAGACTATTCCTCCGGTGCCCTGAACTCCATATTGCAGCCTCAAAACCAAAGCTGACATCAGAAAATTCATTACAAACCATGATAAATAAGAAAAATGAGAAAAAAGCCAAAGAAATGCAAGAATCCATAATGATATTGGGCTTGGTTCAGTCGCAAAGGAAACCGGCTGTTCCCGGATTCATCCACCCCTCCAGCTGACTGCCTGTGGAATTCTGACTGAATTAACCTGAATATCGCAGTGAAACTCCGTTTGGAGGCAGGAAATAACTGTCACCTCAGCAAAAGTGTTCCATTGCATTTTCCAAAACACAAAAACTCCCCTTGGTCGTGTTACCTGTAGATTTCTAAGCTTCAAAAGCCTATTTGTTGTGTTTTTTATTTCATAATAGCTACTCTGCCCAAACTCTTGTTTGTATTGTGTCAGAATACAACATTTGGGAAGGAAGAAGGCAAAACCATCTCAGACCCAGAAAACATTTTGGAAATTGCCGCTCAAAAATCCACTAATCGGCTGAGGCACTCAAAACAATGACAGCAAGCCAGAATTGGAGCAGGCCAACAGCTTTGCCATGTTTGAAAAAGACCATTGCCCCGGTGCCCTGAACTCCATATTGCAGCCTCAAAACCAAAGCTGACATCAGAAAATGCATTACAAACCATGATAAATAAGAAAAATGAGAAAAAAGCCAAACAAATGCAAGAATCCATAATGATATTGGGCTTGATTTAGTCGCAAGCAAACCGGCTGTTCCTGGATTCATCCACCCCTCCAGCTGACTGCCTGTGGAATTCTGACTGAATTAACCTGAAAATCGCAGTGAAACTCAGTTTGGGGGCAATTAATATCTGTCACCTCAGACCATTTTATTATGCAAAACACAAAAACTCACCTTGCTCGTGTTACCTGTAGATTTCTAAGATTCAAACGCCTATTAGTTGTATTTTTTATTTCATAATGGCTACTCTGTCCAGAAAACATTTAAAATTTCCGCTCAAGAAGCTACAAATCGGCTGAGGTACTTAAAACAATGACAGCTAGCCAGAATTGGAGCAGGCCAACAGCTGTGCCCTGTTTGAAAAAGACCATTCTTCTGGTGCCCTGAACTCAATATGCCAGCCTCCAAACCAAAGCGCACATCAGAAAATTCATTACAAACCATGATAAATAAGAAAACAGAGAAAAAAGCCAAAAAATGCAAGAATCCATAATGATATTGGGCTTGAGTTAGTCGCAAGGAAACCGGCTGTTCCCGGATTCATCCACCCCTTCAGCGGACTGCCTGTGGAATTCTGACTGAATTAACCTGAATATCGCAGTGAAACTCAGTTTGGAGGCAATTAATATCTGTCACCTAGCCAAAGTGTTCCATTGTATTTTCCAAAACACAAAAACTCCCCTTGGTCGTGTTACCTGTAGATTTCTAAGCTTCAAAAGCCTATTTGTTGTGTTTTTTATTTCATAATAGCTACTCTGCCCAAACTCTTGTTTGTATTGTGTCAGAATACAACATTTGGGAAGGAAGAAGGCAAAACCAACGCAGACCCAGAAAACATTTTGGAAATTGCCGCTCAAGAAACCACTAATCGGCTGAGGCACTCAAAACGATGACAGCAAGCCAGAATTGGAGCAGGCCAACAGCTGTGCCGTGTTTGAAAAAGACCATTGCCCCGGTGCCCTGAACTTCATATTGCAGACTCAAAACCAAAGCTCACATCAGAAAATTCACTACAAACCATGATACATAAGAAAAATGAGAAAAAAGCCAAAGAAATGCAAGAATCCATAATGATATTGGGCTTGATTGAGTTGCAAGGAAACCGGCTGTTCCGGGATTCATCAACCCCTCCAGCTGACTGCCTGTGGAATTCTGACTGAATTTACCTGAAAATCGCAGTGAAACTCAGTTTGGAGGCAATTAATATCTGTCACCTGAACCAAAGTGTTGCATTTGATTTTCCAAAACACAAAAACTCACCTTGGTCGTGTTAGCTGTAGATTTCTAAGGTTCAAAAGACTATTAGTTGTATTTTGTATTTCACACTGGCTACTCGCCCCAAACTCTTGTTTGTATGGCGTCAGAATACAAAATTTGGGAAGGAAAAAGGCAAAACCAACTCAGACTCAGAAAACATGTAGGAAATTGCAGCTCAAGAAACCAAAAGTCAGCTGAGGCACTCAAAACAATAACAGCAAGCCAGAATTGGAGCAGGCCAAAAGCTGTGCCCTGTTTGAAAAAGACCATTCCTCCGGTGCCCTGAACTCCATATTGCAGCCTCAAATCCAAAGCTCACATCAGGAAATTCATTACAAACCATGAAAAATAAGGAAAATGAGAAAAAAGCCAAAGAATTCCAAGAATGCATAATGATATTGGGCTTGATTTAGTCTCAAGTAAACCGGCTGTTCCTGGATTCATCGACCACTGCAGCTGACTGCCTGTGGAATTCTGACTGAATTCACCTGAAAATCGCAGTGAAACTCAGTTTGGAGGCAATTAATATCTGTCACCTCAGACCATTTTATTATCCAAAACACAAAAACTCACCTTGGTCGTGTTACCTGTAGATTTCTAAGCTTCAAACGCCTATATGCTATGTTTTTCATTACAAAATGGCTACTCTGCAAAAACTCTTGTTTGTATGGCGTCAGAATACAAAATTTGGGAAGGAGGAAGGCAAAACCAACTCAGACCCAGAAAACATGTAGGAAATTGCGGCTCAAGAAACCACAAATCGGCTGAGGCACTCAAAGCAATGACAGCAAGCCAGAATTAGAGCAGACTAACAGCTGTGCCCTGATTGAAAAAGACCATTCCCCCGGTGCCCTGAACTCCATATTGCAGCCTCATAACCAAAGCTGACATCACAAAATTCATTACAAACCATGATAAATAAGAAAAATGCGAAAAATCCAAAGAAATGCAAGAATCCATAATGATATTGGGCTTGATTTAGTCGCAAGGAAACCGGTTGTTCCCGGATTCATCCACCCCTCCAGCTGACAGCCTGTGGAATTCTGACTGAATTCAGCTGAAAATCGCATTGAAACTCTTTTTGGAGGCAATTAATATCTGTCACCTCAGCCAAAGTGTTCCATTTGATTTTCCAAAACACAAAAACTCCCCTTGGTCGTGTTACCTGTAGATTTCTAAGCTTCAAACGCCTATGTGTTGTGTTTTTTATTTCATAATGGCTACTCTACCCAAACTCTTCTTTCTATGGCGTCAGAATACAAAATTTGGGAAGGAAGAAGGCAAAACCAACTCAGACCCAGAAAACATGTAGGAAATTGCCGCTCAAGAATCCACAAATCGGCTGAGGCACTCAAAAGAATGACAGCAAACCAGAATTGGAGCAGGCCAACAGCTGTGCCCTGATTGAAAAAGACCATTCCTCAGGTTCCCTGAACTCCATATTGCAGCCTCAAAACCAAAGAACACATCAGAAAATTCATTACAAACCATGATAAATAAGAAAAATGAGAAAAAAGCCAAAGAAATGCAAGAATCCATAATGATATTGGGCTGGATTTAGTCGCAAGGAAACCGGCTGTTCCCGGATTCATCCACCACTCCAGCTGACAGCTTGTGGAATTCTGACTGAATTAACCTGAAAATCGCAGTGAAACTCAATTTGGAGGCAATTAATATCTGTCACCTCAGCCAAAGTGTTCCATTTGATTTTCCAAAACACAAAAACTCACCTTGGTTGTGTTACCTGTAGATTTCTAAGCTTCAAACGCCTATTTGTTGTGTTTTTTATTTCATAATGGCTACTCTGCCCAAACTTTTGTTTGTATTGCGTCAGATTACAAAATTTGGGAAGGAAGAAGGCAAAACCAACTCAGACCCAGAAAACATTTAGGAAATTGCCGCTCAAGAAACAAAGGGCCGCTGAGGAAGCCAAAACCTTGAAAGCAAGACAGAATTGGAGCAAGCCAACAGCTGTGCCCTGATTGAAAAAGACCATTCCTCCGGTGTCCTGAACTCGATATTGCAACCTCAAAACCAAACCTCAGATCAGAAAATTCATTACAAACCATGATAAATAAGAAAAATCAGAAAAAATCCAAAGAAATGCAGGAGTTCTTAGTGATATTGGGCTTGATTTATTCCCTTGTTAATGGCTGTTTCCAGATTCTTCTATACGTCCCAGCTGAGTGTCTGTGGTTTCTGACTGAATTAAAATGAAATTCGCTGTGAAACTCGGTTTGGAGGCAATTAATATCTGTCACCTCAGCAAAAGTGTTCCATATCTTTTTCCAAAACACAAAATCTCACCTTGGTCGTGTTACCTGTAGCTTTCAAAAGCCTATTTGATGTGTTTTTTATTTCATAATGTCTATTCTGTCCAAAATCTTGCTTGTATTACGTCAGAATACAAAATTTGGGAAGGAAGAGGACAAAAACAACTGAGACTCAGAAAACGTTTAGGAAATTGCCACTCAAGAAACCTCAAATCGGCGGAGGCACCCAAAACAATGACAGCAAGCCAGAATTGGAGCAAGCCAGCAGCTGTGCCCTGATTGAAAAAGACCATTCCTCCGGTGCCCTGAACTCCATATTGCAGCCTCAAAACCAAAGCTCACATCAGAAAATTCATTACAAACCATGATAAATAAGAAATATCAGAATAAAGCCAAAGAAATGCAAGAATCCATAATGATATTGGGCTTCATTTAGTTGCAAGGAAACCAGCTATTCCCGGATTCATCCACCCCTCCAGCTGACTGCCTGTGGAATTCTGACTGAATTAACCTGAACGGAGGCAGTTAATATCTGTCACCACAGCCAACTTGTTCCATTTGATTTTCCAAAACACAAAATCTCACCTTGGTCGTGTTACCTGTAGCTTCAAAAGCCTATTTGTTGTGTTTTTTATTTCCTAATGGCTACTGTGTCCAAACTCTTGTTTGTATTGTGTCAGAATACAAAATTTGGGAAGGAAGAAGGAAAACCAACTCAGACCAAGAAAACATTTAGGATATTGATGCTCAAGAAACTTCAAATCGGCGGAGGCACCCAAAACAATGACAGCAAGCCAGAATTGGAGCAACCCAACAGCTGTGACCTGATTGAATAAGAACCTTCCTCTTGTGCCCTGAACTCCATATGCCAGCCTCAAAACCAAAGCTCACATCAGAAAATTCATTACAAACCATTAAAATTAAGAAAAATGAGAAAAAGGCCAAAGAAATTCAAGAATTCATAATGATATTGGGCTTGATTTAGTCGCAAGGAAACCGTATATTCCCAGATTCATCCACCTCTCCAGCTGATGCCTGAGGAATATTGACTGAATTAACCTGAACGGAGGCAGTTAATATCTGTCACCACAGCCAAAGTGTTCCATTTCATTTTCCAAAACAAAATCTCACCTTGGTCGTGTTACCTGTAGCTTTCAAAAGCCTATTTGATGTGTTTTTTTATTTCAAAATGCCTATTCTGTCCAAACTCTTGTTTCTGTTGCGTCAGAATACAAAATTTGGGAAGGAAGAGGACAAAACCAACTGAGACTCAGAAAATGTTTAGGAAATTGCCACTCAAGAAACCTCAAATCGGCGGAGGCACCCAAAACAATGACAGCAAGCCAGAATTGGAGCAGGCCAACAGCTGTGCCCTGATTGAAAAAGACCATTCCTCCGGTGCCCTGAACTCCATAC
This sequence comes from Oryctolagus cuniculus, assembly GCF_964237555.1. Lineage (NCBI taxonomy): Eukaryota > Metazoa > Chordata > Mammalia > Lagomorpha > Leporidae > Oryctolagus > Oryctolagus cuniculus. The sequence goes on from NW_027208365.1 coordinate 270,674, forward strand.
TGCAGCCTCAAAACCAAAGCTCACATCAGAAAATTCATTACAAACCATTATAAATCAGAAAAATGAGAAAAAAGCCAAAGAAATGCAGGAGTTCTTAGTAATATTGGGCTTGATTTATTGCAATGTAAACGGCTGTTTCCAGATTCATCCACACCTCCCAGCTGAGTGTCTGTGGTTTCTGACTGAATTAACCTGAAAATCGCAGTGAAACTCGGTTTGGAGGCAATTAATATCTGTCACCTCAGCCAAAGTGTTCCATTTTATTTTCCAAAACTCAAAAACTCACCTTAGTCTTCTTACCTGTAGATTTCTAAGCTTCAAATGCCTATTTGTTGTGTTTTTTATTTCATCATTGCTACTCTGTCCAAACTCTTGTTTGTATTGCGTCAGAATACAAAATTTGGGAATAAGAAGGAAAAACCGTGTCAGACCCAGAAAACATTTAGGAAATTGCCACTCAAGAAACCAAAAGTCAGCTGAGGAACCCACAACAATGACAGCAAGCCAGAATTGGAGAAAGCCAACAGCAGTGCCCTGATTGAAAGAGAACCTTTCTCTTGTGCCCTGAACTCAATATGCCAGCCTCAAAAGCAAAGCTCACATCAGAAAATTCATTACAAAGCAAGATAAATAAGAAAAATGAGAAAAAAGCCAAAGAAATGCAGGAGTTCTTAGGGATATTGGGCTTGAATTATGGCCATGTAAACGGCTGTTTCCAGATACATCCACACCTCCCAACTGAGTGTCTTTGGTTTCTGAAGGAATTAACAAAAAAATCGCAGTGAAACTCGGTTTTGGAGGCAATTAATATCTGTCACCTCAGCCAGAGTGTTCAATTTTATTTTCATAAACACAAAAACTTACCTTGCTCGTGTTACCTGTACATATATAAGCTTCAAACGCATATTTGTTGTGTTTTTTATTTCATAATGGCTACTCTGTCCAAACTTTTGTTTGTATTACGTCAGAATACAAAATTTGGAAAGGAAGAAGGCAAAACCAAGTCAGACCCAGAAAACATGTAGGAAATTGCCGCTAAAGAAACCAAAAACAGCTGAGGCACGCAAAACAATGACAGCAAGCCAGAATTGCAACAAGCCAACAGCTGTGTCCTGTTTGAAAAAGACCATTGATCCGGTGCCCTGAACTCAATATGCCAGCCTCAAAACCAAAGCTCACATCAGAAAATTCATTACAAACCATGATAAATCAGAAAAATGAGACAAAAGCCAAGGAAATGCACGAGTTCTTAGTGATATTTGGCTGGATTTAGACACAAGGAAACTGGCTGTTTAAAGATTCATCCCCCCCTTCCACTGACTGACTTTGGAATTCTGATTGATTTCACCTCAAAATTGCACTCACACTCAATTTGGAGGGAATTAGAATCTGTCCCCTCAGCAGAAGGGTTCCATGTCATTTTCCAAAACACAGAAACTAATCTTGATCACGTTGCCAGTAGATTTCTAATCCTGAAAGGGCAATTTCTGTGTTTTTTTTTTTCTTTCATAATGGCTACTCTGTCCAAATCTTGCTTGTATTGCATCAGAATACAAAATATGGGAATAAGAAGGCAAAACCGACTCAGACCCAGAAAACATTAAGGAAATTGCCGCTCAAGAAACCACAAATCGGCTGAGGTTCCCAAAACAATGACAGCAAGCCAGAAGTGGAGCAAGCCAACAGCTGTGCCCTGATTGAAAAAGAACCTTCCTCTTGTGCCCTGAACTCAATATGCCAGCCTCAAAACCAAAGCTCACATCAGAAAATTCATTACAAATCATCATAAATAAGAAAAAAGAGAAAAAAGCCAAAGAAATGCAAGAATCCATAATCATAGTGGCTTGAATTAGTTGCAAGGAAACCGGCTGTTCCCGGATTCATCCACCCCTCCAGCTGACTGCCTGTGGAATTCTGACTGAATTAACCTGAAAATCGCAGTAAGACTCAGTTTGGAGGCAATAATATCAGTCACCTCAGCCAAAGTGTTCCATTTGATTTTCCAAAACACAAAAACTCACCTTGGTCGTGTTACCCTTAGATTCATAAGCTTCAAACGCTAATTTATTGCTTTTTTTTTTTTTATTTCATGATGGCTACTCTGTCCAAACTCTTGTTTGTATTGCGTCAGAATACAAAATGTGGGAAGGAAGAAGGGAAAACCAACTCAGACCCAGAAAACATTTAGGAAATTGCCACACAAGAAACCACAAATCGGCTGAGGCACCCAAAACCTTGAAAGCAAGACAGAATTGGAGCAAGCCAACAGCTGTGCCCTGATTGAACAAGACCATTAATCCAGTGCCCTGAACTCCATATTCCATCCTCCAAACCAAAGCTCACATCAGAAAATTCATTACAAACCATGATAAATAAGGGAAATCTGAGAAAGCCAAAGAAATTCAAGAGTCCTTTGAGGTATTTGGCTGGATTTAGACACAAAGAAACTGGTTGTTTAAAGATTCATCCCCCCCTTCCACAGACAGACCTTTGAATTCTGATTGAATTCACCTCAAAATCGCACTCACACTCAATTTGGAGGGAATTAGAATCTGTCCCCTCAGCAGAAGGGTTCCATGTCATTTTCCAAAACACAGAAACTCATCTTGGTCGTGTTGCCTATAGATTTCTAATCCTGAAAGGGCAATTTGCTGTGTTTTTTTTTTCTTTCATAATGGCTACTCTGTCCAAATCTTGCTTATGTTGCATCAGAATACAAAATTTGGGAATAAGAAGGCAAATCCGACTCAGACCTAGAAAACATTTAGGAAACTACAACACAAGAATCCACAAATCAGCTGAGGCACCCAAAACAATGACAGCAAGCAGAATTGCAGCAAGCCAACAGCTGTGCCCTGATTGAAAAAGAACCTTCCTCTTGTGCCCTGAACTCCATATTGCAGCCTCAAAACCAAAGCTCACATCAGAAAATTCATTACAAACCATGATAAATAAGGGAAATCTGAGAAAGCCAAAGAAATTCAAGAGTCCTTTGTGGTATTTGGCTGGATTTAGACACAAAGAAACTGGTTGTTTAAAGATTCATCCCCCCCTTCCACAGACAGACTTTGGAATTCTGATTGAATTCACCTCAAAATCGCACTCACACTCAATTTGGAGGGTATTAGAATCTGTCCCCTCAGCATAAGTGTTCCATGTCATTTTCCAAAACACAGAAACTCATCTTGGTCGAGTTGCCTGTAGATTTCTAATCCTGAAAGGGCAATTTGCTGTGTTTTATTTTTTTTTTCTTTTATAATGGCTACTCTGCCAAAATCTTGCTTGTATTGCATCAGAATACAAAATTTGGGACGGAAGAAGGCAAAACCGACTCAGACCCAGAAAACATTTAGGAAATTGCCGCTCAAGAAACCACAAATCGGCTGAGGCACCCAAAACAATGACAGCAAGCTAGAATTGCAGCAAGCCAACATCTGTGCCCTGATTGAAAAAGAACCTTCCTCTTGTGCCCTGAGCTCAATATACCAGCCTCAAAACCAAAGCTCACATCAGAAAATTCATTACAAACCATGATAAATAAGAAAAATGAGAAAAAAGCCAAAGAAATGCAGGAGTTCTTAGTAATATTGGGCTTGATTTATTGCCATGTAAACGGCTGTTTCCAGATTCATCCACACCTCCCAGCTGAGTATCTGTGGTTTCTGACTGAATTAACCTGAATATCGCAGTGAAACTCGGTTTGGAGGCAATTAATATCTGTCACCTCAGCCAAAGTGTTCCATTTTATTTTCCAAAACTCAAAAACTCACCTTAGTCTTCTTACCTGTAGATTTCTAAGCTTCAAATGCCTATTTGTTGTGTTTTTTATTTCATCATTGCTACTCTGTCCAAACTCTTGTTTGTATTGCGTCAGAATACAAAATTTGGGAATAAGAAGGAAAAACCGTGTCAGACCCAGAAAACATTTAGGAAATTGCCACTCAAGAAACCAAAAGTCAGCTGAGGAACCCACAACAATGACAGCAAGCCAGAATTGGAGAAAGCCAACAGCAGTGCCCTGATTGAAAGAGAACCTTTCTCTTGTGCCCTGAACTCAATATGCCAGCCTCAAAAGCAAAGCTCACATCAGAAAATTCATTACAAACCATGATAAATAAGAAAAATGAGAAAAAAGCCAAAGAAATGCAGGAGTTCTTAGGGATATTGGGCTTGAATTATGGCCATGTAAACGGCTGTTTCCAGATACATCCACACCTCCCAACTGAGTGTCTTTGGTTTCTGAAGGAATTAACAAAAAAATCGCAGTGAAACTCGGTTTTGGAGGCAATTAATATCTGTCACCTCAGCCAGAGTGTTCAATTTTATTTTCATAAACACAAAAACTTACCTTGCTCGTGTTACCTGTACATATATAAGCTTCAAACGCATATTTGTTGTGTTTTTTATTTCATAATGGCTACTCTGTCCAAACTTTTGTTTGTATTACGTCAGAATACAAAATTTGGAAAGGAAGAAGGCAAAACCAAGTCAGACCCAGAAAACATGTAGGAAATTGCCGCTAAAGAAACCAAAAACAGCTGAGGCACGCAAAACAATGACAGCAAGCCAGAATTGCAACAAGCCAACAGCTGTGTCCTGTTTGAAAAAGACCATTGATCCGGTGCCCTGAACTCAATATGCCAGCCTCAAAACCAAAGCTCACATCAGAAAATTCATTACAAACCATGATAAATCAGAAAAATGAGACAAAAGCCAAGGAAATGCACGAGTTCTTAGTGATATTTGGCTGGATTTAGACACAAGGAAACTGGCTGTTTAAAGATTCATCCCCCCCTTCCACTGACTGACTTTGGAATTCTGATTGATTTCACCTCAAAATTGCACTCACACTCAATTTGGAGGGAATTAGAATCTGTCCCCTCAGCAGAAGGGTTCCATGTCATTTTCCAAAACACAGAAACTAATCTTGATCACGTTGCCAGTAGATTTCTAATCCTGAAAGGGCAATTTCTGTGTTTTTTTTTTTCTTTCATAATGGCTACTCTGTCCAAATCTTGCTTGTATTGCATCAGAATACAAAATATGGGAATAAGAAGGCAAAACCGACTCAGACCCAGAAAACATTAAGGAAATTGCCGCTCAAGAAACCACAAATCGGCTGAGGTTCCCAAAACAATGACAGCAAGCCAGAAGTGGAGCAAGCCAACAGCTGTGCCCTGATTGAAAAAGAACCTTCCTCTTGTGCCCTGAACTCAATATGCCAGCCTCAAAACCAAAGCTCACATCAGAAAATTCATTACAAATCATCATAAATAAGAAAAAAGAGAAAAAAGCCAAAGAAATGCAAGAATCCATAATCATAGTGGCTTGAATTAGTTGCAAGGAAACCGGCTGTTCCCGGATTCATCCACCCCTCCAGCTGACTGCCTGTGGAATTCTGACTGAATTAACCTGAAAATCGCAGTAAGACTCAGTTTGGAGGCAATAATATCAGTCACCTCAGCCAAAGTGTTCCATTTGATTTTCCAAAACACAAAAACTCACCTTGGTCGTGTTACCCTTAGATTCATAAGCTTCAAACGCTAATTTATTGCTTTTTTTTTTTTTATTTCATGATGGCTACTCTGTCCAAACTCTTGTTTGTATTGCGTCAGAATACAAAATGTGGGAAGGAAGAAGGGAAAACCAACTCAGACCCAGAAAACATTTAGGAAATTGCCACACAAGAAACCACAAATCGGCTGAGGCACCCAAAACCTTGAAAGCAAGACAGAATTGGAGCAAGCCAACAGCTGTGCCCTGATTGAACAAGACCATTAATCCAGTGCCCTGAACTCCATATTCCATCCTCCAAACCAAAGCTCACATCAGAAAATTCATTACAAACCATGATAAATAAGGGAAATCTGAGAAAGCCAAAGAAATTCAAGAGTCCTTTGAGGTATTTGGCTGGATTTAGACACAAAGAAACTGGTTGTTTAAAGATTCATCCCCCCCTTCCACAGACAGACCTTTGAATTCTGATTGAATTCACCTCAAAATCGCACTCACACTCAATTTGGAGGGAATTAGAATCTGTCCCCTCAGCAGAAGGGTTCCATGTCATTTTCCAAAACACAGAAACTCATCTTGGTCGTGTTGCCTATAGATTTCTAATCCTGAAAGGGCAATTTGCTGTGTTTTTTTTTTCTTTCATAATGGCTACTCTGTCCAAATCTTGCTTATGTTGCATCAGAATACAAAATTTGGGAATAAGAAGGCAAATCCGACTCAGACCTAGAAAACATTTAGGAAACTACAACACAAGAATCCACAAATCAGCTGAGGCACCCAAAACAATGACAGCAAGCAGAATTGCAGCAAGCCAACAGCTGTGCCCTGATTGAAAAAGAACCTTCCTCTTGTGCCCTGAACTCCATATTGCAGCCTCAAAACCAAAGCTCACATCAGAAAATTCATTACAAACCATGATAAATAAGGGAAATCTGAGAAAGCCAAAGAAATTCAAGAGTCCTTTGTGGTATTTGGCTGGATTTAGACACAAAGAAACTGGTTGTTTAAAGATTCATCCCCCCCTTCCACAGACAGACTTTGGAATTCTGATTGAATTCACCTCAAAATCGCACTCACACTCAATTTGGAGGGTATTAGAATCTGTCCCCTCAGCATAAGTGTTCCATGTCATTTTCCAAAACACAGAAACTCATCTTGGTCGAGTTGCCTGTAGATTTCTAATCCTGAAAGGGCAATTTGCTGTGTTTTATTTTTTTTTCTTTTATAATGGCTACTCTGCCAAAATCTTGCTTGTATTGCATCAGAATACAAAATTTGGGACGGAAGAAGGCAAAACCGACTCAGACCCAGAAAACATTTAGGAAATTGCCGCTCAAGAAACCACAAATCGGCTGAGGCACCCAAAACAATGACAGCAAGCTAGAATTGCAGCAAGCCAACATCTGTGCCCTGATTGAAAAAGAACCTTCCTCTTGTGCCCTGAGCTCAATATACCAGCCTCAAAACCAAAGCTCACATCAGAAAATTCATTACAAACCATGATAAATAAGAAAAATGAGAAAAAAGCCAAAGAAATGCAGGAGTTCTTAGTAATATTGGGCTTGATTTATTGCCATGTAAACGGCTGTTTCCAGATTCATCCACACCTCCCAGCTGAGTATCTGTGGTTTCTGACTGAATTAACCTGAATATCGCAGTGAAACTCGGTTTGGAGGCAATTAATATCTGTCACCTCAGCCAAAGTGTTCCATTTTATCTTCCAAATCTCAAAAACTCACCTTAGTCTTCTTACCTGTAGATTTCAAAACTTCAAATGCCTATTTGTTTTGTTTTTTATTTCATAATGGCTACTCTGCCCAAGCTCTTGTTTGTATTGCGTCAGAATACAAAATTTGGCAAGGAAGAAGGCAAAACCAACTCAGACCCAGAAAACATTTAGGAAATTGCCACTCAAGAATCCAAAAGTCAGTTGAGGAACCTACAACAATGACAGCAAGCCAGAATTGGAGCAAGCCAACATCTGTGCCCTGATTGAAAAAGAACCTTCCTCTTGTGCCCTGAGCTCAATATACCAGCCTCAAAACCAAAGCTCACATCAGAAAATTCATTACAAACCATGATAAATAAGAAAAATGAGAAAAAAGCCAAAGAAATGCAGGAGTTCTTAGTAATATTGGGCTTGATTTATTGCCATGTAAATGGCTGTTTCCAGATTCATCCACACCTCCCAGCTGAGTGTCTGTGGTTTCTGAATGAATTAACCTGAAAATCGCAGTGAAACTCGGTTTGGAGGCAATTAATATCTGTCACCTCAGCAAAACTGTTCCATTTTATTTTCCAAAACTCAAAAACTCACCTTAGTCTTCTTACCTGTAGATTTCTAAGCTTCAAATGCCTATTTGTTTTGTTTTTTATTTCATCATTGCTAGTCTGTCCAAACTCTTGTTTGTATTGCGTCAGAATACAAAATTTGGGAATAAGAAGGAAAAACCGTGTCAGACCCAGAAAACATTTAGGAAATTGCCACTCAAGAAACCAAAAGTCAGCTGAGGAACCCACAACAATGACAGCAAGCCAGAATTGGAGAAAGCCAACAGCTGTGCCCTGATTGAAAAAGAACCTTCCTCTTGTGCCCTGAACTCCATATGCCAGCCTCAAAAGCAAAGCTCACATCGGAAAATTCATTACAAACCATGATAAATAAGAAAAATGAGAAAAAAGCCAAAGAAATGCAGGAGTTCTTAGGGATATTGGGCTTGAATTATGGCCATGTAAACGGCTGTTTCCAGATTCATCCACACCTCCCAACTGAGTGTCTTTGGTTTCTGAAGGAATTAACAAAAAAATCGCAGTGAAACTCGGTTTTGGAGGCAATTAATATCTGTCACCTCAGCCAGAGTGTTCAATTTTACTTTCAAAAAACACAAAAACTTACCTTGCTCGTGTTACCTGTACATATATAAGCTTCAAACGCATATTTGTTGTGTTTTTTATTTCATAATGGCTACTCTGTCCAAAGTCTTGTTTGTATTACGTCAGAATACAAAATTTGGGAAGGAAGAACGCAAAACCAACTCAGACCCAGAAAACATGTAGGAAATTGCCACTAAAGAAACCAAAAACAGCTGAGGCACGCAAAACAATGACAGCAAGCCAGAATTGCAACAAGCCAACAGCTGTGTCCTGTTTGAAAAAGACCATTGATCCGGTGCCCTGAACTCAATATGCCAGCCTCAAAACCAAAGCTCACATCAGAAAATTCATTAGAAACCATGATAAATCAGAAAAATGAGACAAAAGCCAAAGAAATGCACGAGTTCTTAGTGATATTTGGCTGGATTTAGACACAAGGAAACTGGCTGTTTAAAGATTCATCCCCCCCTTCCACTGACTGACTTTGGAATTCTGATTGATTTCACCTCAAAATTGCACTCACACTCAATTTGGAGGGAATTAGAATCTGTCCCCTCAGCAGAAGGGTTCCATGTCATTTTCCAAAACACAGAAACTAATCTTGATCATGTTGCCAGCAGATTTCTAATCCTGAAAGGGCAATTTCTGTGTTTTTTTTTTCTTTCATAATGGCTACTCTGTCCAAATCTTGCTTGTATTGCATCAGAATACAAAATATGGGAATAAGAAGGCAAAACCGACTCAGACCCAGAAAACAATAAGGAAATTGCCGCTCAAGAAACCACAAATCGGCTGAGGCACCCAAAACAATGACAGCAAGCCAGAATTGGAGCAAGCCAACAGCTGTGCCCTGATTGAAAAAGAACATCCCTCTTGTGCCCTGAACTCAATATTGCAGCCTCAAAACCAAAGCTCACATCAGAAAATTCATTACAAACCATGATAAATAAGAAAATGGAGAAAAAGCCAAAGAAATGCAAGAATCCATAATGATAGTGGGCTTGATTTAGTTGCAAGGAAACCGGCTGTTCCCAGATTCATCCACAGCTCCAGCTGACTGCCTGTGGAATTCCGACTGAATTAACCTGAAAATCGCAGTAAGACTCAGTTTGGAGGCCATAATATCAGTCACCTCAGCCAAAGTGTTCCATTTGATTTTCCAAATCACAAAAACTCACCTTGGTCATGTTACCCTTAGATTTATAAGCTTCAAACGCTAATTTGTTGTTGTTGTTTTTTTTTATTTCATAATGGCTACTCTGTCAAAACTCTTGTTTGTATTGCGTCAGAATACAAAATGTGGGAAGGAAGAAGGGAAAACCAACTCAGACCCAGAAAACATTTAGGAAACTGCCGCTCAAGAAACCACAAATCGGCTGAGGCACCCAAAACCTTGAAAGCAAGCCAGAATTGGAGCAAGCCAACAGCTGTGCCCTGATTGAACAAGACCATTAATCCAGTGCCCTGAACTCCATATTCCATCCTCAAAACCAAAGCTCACATCAGAAAATTCATTAGAAACCATGATAAATAAGGGAAATCTGAGAAAGCCAAAGAAATTCAAGAGTCCTTTGTGGTATTTGGCTGGATTTAGACAGAAGGAAACTGGCTGTTTCCGGATTCATCCCCCCCCTTCCACAGACAGACCTTTGAATTCTGATTGAATTCACCTCAAAATCGCACTCACACTCAATTTGGAGGGAATTAGAATCTGTCCCCTCAGCAGAAGGGTTCCATGTCATTTTCCAAAACACAGAAACTCATCTTGGTCGTGTTGCCTATAGATTTCTAATCCTGAAAGGGCAATGCGCTTTTTTTTTTTTTCTTTCATAATGGCTACTCTGTCCAAAATCTTGCTTATGTTGCATCAGAATACAAAATTTGGGAATAAGAAGGCAAATGCGACTCAGACCCAGAAAACATTTAGGAAACTGCAACACAAGAATCCACAAATCAGCTGAGGCACCCAAAACAATGACAGCAAGCAGAATTGCAGCAAGACAACAGCTGTGCCCTGATTGAAAAAGAACCTTCCTCTTGTGCCCTGAACTCAATATGCCAGCCTCAAAACCAAAGCTCACATCAGAAAATTCATTACAAACAATGATAAATAAGAAAAATCAGAAAAAAAGCCAAAGAAATGCAAGAATCCATAATGATATTGGGCTTGATTTAGTCGCAAGGAAGCCAGCAGTTCCCAGATTCATCCACGCCTAAAGCTGACTGCCTGTGGAATTCTCACAGAATGAACCCGAAAATCACAGTGAAACTCCGTTTGGAGGCAATTAATATCTGTCACCTCAGCCAAAGTGTAACATTTTTTTTTCCAAAACACAAAAACTCACCTTGGTCATGTAACCTGTAGATTTTTAAGCTTCAAATGCCCATTTGTTGTGTTTTGTATTTCATAATCGGTACTCTGCCCAAACTCATGTTTGTATGGCGTCAGAATACAAAATTTGGGAAGGAGGAAGGCAAAACCAAATCAGACCAAGAAAACATTTAGGAAATTGCCGCTCAACAAACCAAAATTGAGCTGAGGCACCCAAAACAATGACAGCAAGCCAGAATTGGAGCAAGCCAACAGCTGTGCCCTGTTTGAAAAAGACCATTCCTCCAGTACCCTGAACTCCATATTCCAGCCTCAAAACCAAAGCTCACATCAGAAAATTCATTACAAACCATGATAAATAAGGGAAATGTGAAAAAGCCAAAGAAATGCAAGCCTGTGGAATCCTAACTGAATTAACTGAATTAATCTGAAAATCGCAGTGAAACTCGGTTTTGGAGGCAATTAATATCTGTCACCTCAGCCAGAGTGTTCAATTTTAATTTCGAAAACAAAAAATCATACCTTGGTCTTGTGACCAGTACATATATAAGCTTCAAACGCATATTTGTTGTGTTTTTTATTTCATAATGGCGACTCTGTCCAAACTCTTGTTTGTATTACGCCAGAATACAAAATTTGGGAAGGAAGAAGGCAAAACCTACTCAGAGCCAGAAAACATGTAGGAAATTGCCACTCAAGAAACCACAAATGGGCTGAGGCACCCAAAACCTTGAAAGCAAGCCAGAATTGGAGCAAGCCAACAGCTGTGCCCTGTTTTAAAAAGACCATTCCTGCGGTGCCCTGAACTCCATACTGCAGCCTCAAAACCAAAGCTCACAAAAAAAAAAAATCATTACAAACAATGATAAATAAGGGAAATCTGAGAAAGCCAAAGTAATTCAAGAGTCCTTTGTGGTATTTGGCTGGATTTAGACAGAAGGAAACAGGCTGTTTCTGGATTCATCCCCCCCTTCCACAGACTGACTTTGGAATTCTGACTCAATTCACCTCAAAATCGCACTCACACTCAATTTGGAGGGAATTAGTATCTGTCCCCTCAGCAGAAGTGTTCCATGTCATTTTCCAAAACACAAAAACTCATCTTTCTCGTGTTGCCTGTAGACTTCTAATCCTGAAAGGGCAATTTACTGTGTTTTTTTTTTTTTCTTTCATAGTGGCTACTCTGTCCAAAATCTTGCTTGTATTGCGTCAGAATACAAAATTTGGGAATAAGAAGGCAAATCCGACTCAGACCCAGAAAACATTTAGGAAACTGCAGAAAAAGAATCCACAAATCAGCTAAGGAATCCAAAACAATGACAGCAAGCAGAACTGGAGCACGCCAACAGCTGTGCCCTGATTGAAAAAGAACCTTCCTCTTGTGCCCTAAACTCAATATGCCAGCCACAAAACCAAAGCTCACATCAGAAAATTCATTTCAAACCATGATAAATTGGAAAAATCAGAAAAAAGCCAAAGAAATGCAAGTTTTCTTAGTGATATTGGGCTTGATTTATTCCTAAGTAAACAGCTGTTTCCAGATTCATCCACAACTCCCAGCTGAGTGAATAGGGATTCTGACTGAATTCACCTCAAAATGGCAGTGAAATTCGGTTTGGAGACAATTAATATCTGTCACCTCAGCCAAAGTGTTCCATTTTATTTTCCAAAACAAAAAAACTCACTTTGGTCATGTTTCCTATAGATTTCAAAGCGTCAAACGCCTATTTGTTGTGTTTTTTATTTCATAATGGCTACTCTGTCCAAAATCTTGCTTGTATTGCATCAACATACAAAATTTCGGAAGGTAGAAGGCAAAGCCAACTCAGACCCAGAAAACATTTAGGAAATTGCCACTCAAGAAACCAAAAGTCAGCTGAGGCTCCCAAAACCTTGACAGCAAGCCAGAATTGGAGCAGGCAATCAGCTGAGTCCTGATTGAAAAAGGCCATTCTTCCGGTACCCTGAACTCCATATTCCAGCCTCAAAACCAAAGCTTACATCAGGAAATTCATTACAAACCACGATACATAAGAAAAATGAGAAAAAAGCCAAGAAATGCAAGAAACCATAATGATATTGAGCTGGATTTAGTTGCAAGGAAACCGGCTGTTCCCGGATTCATCCAACACTCCAGCTGACTGCGTGTGGAATTCTGACTGAATTAACCTGAAAATTGCAGTGAAACTCAGTTTGGAGGCAATTAATATCTGTCACCTCAGCCAAAGTGTTCCATTTTATTTTCCAAAACACAAAAACTCACCTTGGTCTTGTTACCTGTAGATTTCCAAGCTTCAAATGCCTATTTGTTGTTTTGTTTATTTCATAATGGCTACTCTGCCCAAACTCTTCTTTGCATTGCATCAGAATACAAAATTTGGGAATAAGAAGGCAAATCCAACTCAGACACAGAAAACATTTATGAAATTGCCACTCAAGAAACCACGAATCTTCTGAGGCATCCAAAACAATGACAGCAAGCCGGAATTGGAGAAAATCAACAACTGTGCCCTGATTGAAACAGAACCAACCTCTTGTGCCCTGAACTCAATATGCCAGCCTCAAAACCAAAGCTCACATCAGAAAATGCTTTACAAACCATTACAAATAAGAAAAATGAGAAAAAAGCCAAAGAAATGCAAGAATCCATAATGATATTGGACTTGATTTAGTCGCAAGGAAACCGGATGTTCCCGCATTCATCCACCCCTACAGCTGACTGCCTGTGGAATTCTGACTGAATTAACCTGAAAAATGCAGTGAAACTCAGTTTGAAGGCAATTAATATCTGTCACCTCAGCCAAAGTGTTCCATTTGATTTTTCAAAACTCAAAAACTCACCTTGGTCATGATACCTGTAGAATCATAACCTTCAAACGCCTATTTGTTGTGTTTTTTATTTCATAATCGGTACTCTGTCTGAACACATGTTTGTATTGCGTCACAATACAAAATTTGGGAAGGAAGAAGGCAAAAACCTCTCAGACACAGAAAACATTTAGGAAATTGCCGCTCAAGAAACCAAAAGTCAGCTAAGGCACCCAAAACAATGACAGCAAGGCAGAATTGGAGCAAGTCAACAGCTGTGCCCTTTTTGAAAAATAACCTTCCTCTTGTGCCCTGAACTCCATATTGCAGCCTCAAAACCAAAGCTCACATCATAAAATTCATTACAAACCATGATAAATAAGAAAAATGAGAAAAAAGCCAAAGAAATGCTAGAATCCATAATGATATTGGGCTTGATTTAGTCGCAAGGAAATTGGCTGTTCCCAGATTCATCCACCCCTCCAGCTGACTGCCTGTGGAATTCTGACTGAATTAACCTGAAAATCGCAGTAAAACTCAGTTTGGAGGCCATTAATATCTGTCACCTCAGCCAAAGTGTTCCATTTTATTTGCCAAAACACAAAACCTCATCTTGTCCTGTTACCTGTAGATTTCTGAGCTTCAAACGCCTATTTGTTGTGTTTTTTATTTCATAATGGCTACTCTGCCCAAACTCTTGCTTGTATTGCGTCAGAATACAAAATTTGGGAAGGAAGAAGGCAAAACCAACTCAGACCCAGAAAACATTTAGGAAATTGCCGCTCAAGAAACCACAAATCGGCTGAGGCACTCAAAACAATGACAGCAAGCCAGAATTGGAGCAGGCCAACAGCTGTGCCCTGTTTCAAAAAGACTATTCCTCCGGTGCCCTGAACTCCATATTGCAGCCTCAAAACCAAAGCTCACATCAGAAAATTCATTACAAACCATGATAAATAAGAAAAATGAGAAAATGCCAAAGAAATGCAAGAATCCATAATGATATTGGGTTTGGTTCAGTCACAAGGAAACCGGCTGTTCCCGGATTCATCCACCCCTCCAGCTGACTGCCTGTGGAACTCTGACTGAATTAACCTGAATATCGCAGTGAAACTACGTTTGGAGGGAGTAAATAACTGTCACCTCACCCAAAGTGTTCCATTGTATTTTCCAAAACACAAAAACTCCCCTTGGTCGTGTTACCTGTAGATTTCTAAGCTTCAAAATCCTATTTGTTGTGTTTTTTATTTCATAATAGCTACTCTGCCCAAACTCTTGTTTGTATTGTGTCAGAATACAACATTTGGGAAGGAAGAAGGCAAAACCAACTCAGACCCAGAAAACATTTTGGAAATTGCCGCTCAAGAAACCAAATCAGCTGAGGCATGCAAAACAATGACAGCAAGCCAGAATTGCAACAAGCCAACAGCTGTGTCCTGTTTGAAAAAGACCATTGCCCCGGTGCCCAGAACTCTATATTGCAGCCTCAAAACCAAAGCTGACATCAGAAAATGCATTACAAACCATGATAAATAAGAAAAATGAGAAAAAAGCCAAAGAAATGCAAGAATCCCTAATGATATTGGGCTTGATTTAGTCGCAAGGAAACCGGCTGTTCCTGGATTCATCCACCCCTCCAGCTGACTGCCTGTGGAATTCTGACTGAATTAACCTGAAAATCGCAGTGAAACTCAGTTTGGGGGCAATTAATATCTGTCACCTCAGACCATTTTATTATCTAAAACACAAACACTCACCTTGCTCTTGTTACCTGTAGATTTCTAAGCTTCAAACGCCTATTTGTTGTATTTTTTATTTCATAATGGCTACTCTGTCCAGAAAACATTTAAAATTTCCGCTCAAGAAACCACAAATCGGCTGAGGTACTTAAAACAATGACAGCAAGCCAGAATTGGAGCAGGCCAACAGCTGTGCCCTTTTTGAAAAAGACCATTCCTCCGGTGCCCTGAACTCAATATGCCAGCCTCAAAACCAAAGCTCACATCAGAAAATTCATTACAAACCATGATAAATAAGAAAACGGAGAAAAAAGCCAAAAAATGCAAGAATCCATAATGATATTGGGCTTGAGTTAGTCGCAAGGAAACCGGCTGTTCCCGGATTCATCCACCCCTTCAGCGGACTGCCTGTGGAATTCTGACTGAATTAACCTGAATATCGCAGTGAAACTCAGTTTGGAGGCAATTAATATCTGTCACCTCAGCCAAAGTGTTCCATTTTATTTTCCAAAACACAAAAACTCACCTTGCTCGTGTTACCTGTCGATTTCTAAGCTTCAAATGCCTATTTGTTGTGTTTTTTATTTCATAATGGCTACTCTGCCGAAACTCTTGTTTGTATTGCGTCAGTATACAAAATTTGGGAAGGAAGAAGGCAAAACCAATTCAGGCCCAGAATACATGTAGTAAATTGCCGCTCAAAAGACCAATAATCGGCTGAGGCACCCAAAACAATGACAGCAAGCCAGAATTGGAGCAGGCCAACAGCTGTGCCCTGTTTGAAAAAGACCATTCCTCTGTTACACTGAACTCCATATTGCAGCTTCAAAACCAAAGCTCACATCAGAAAATTCATTACAAACCATGATAAATAAGAAAACGAAGAAAAAAGCCAAAGAAATGCAAGAATCCATAATGATATTGGGCTTCATTGAGTCGCAAGGAAATTGGCTGTTCCCAGATTCATCCACCCCTCCAGCTGACTGCCTGTGGAAATATGACTGAATTAACCGGAAAATCGCAGTGAAACTCAGTTTGGAGGCAATTAATATCTGTCACCTCAGCCAAAGTGTTCCATTTGATTTTCCAAAACACAAAAACTCACCTTGGTCGTGTTACCTGTAGATTTCTAAGGTTCAAAAGACTATTTGTTGTGTTTTGTATTTCGCACTGGCTACTCGCCCCAAACTCTTATTTGCATGGCGTCAGAATACAAAATTTGGGAAGGAAAAAGGCAAAACCAACTCAGACTCAGAAAACATGTAGGAAATTGCAGCTCAAGAAACCAAAAGTCAGCTGAGGCACTGAAAACAATAACAGCAAGCCAGAATTGGAGCAGGCCAAAAGCTGTGCCCTGTTTGAAAAAGACCATTCCTCCGGTGCCCTGAACTCCATATTGCAGCCTCAAATCCAAAGCTCACATCAGGAAATTCATTACAACCCATGAAAAATAAGGAAAATGAGAAAAAAGCCAAAGAATTCCAAGAATGCATAATGATATTGGGCTTGATTTAGTCTCAAGGAAACCGGCTGTTCCAGGATTCATCGACCACTGCAGCTGACTGCCTGTGGAATTCTGACTGAATTCAGCTGAAAATCGCAGTGAAACTCAGATTGGAGGCAATTAATATCTGTCACCTCAGCCAAAGTGTTCCATTTGATTTTACAAAACACAAAAACTCACCTTGGTCGTGTTACCTGTAGAGTTCTAAGCTTTAAACGACTATTTGTTGTGTTTTTTATTTCATAATGGCTACTTTAACCAAACTCTTGTTTGTATTGCATCAGAATACAACATTTGGGAAGGAAGAAGGCAAAACCAACTCACACCCAGAAATCATTTAGGAAATTGCCGCTCAAGAAACCAAAAGACAGCAGAGGTACCCAAAGCAATGACATTAAATCAGATTGGAGCAAGCAAAGAGGTGTGCCCTGATTGAAAAAGAACCATTCTCTTCTGCACTGAAGTCTATATTGCAGCCTCAAAATAAAGCTCACATCAGAAAATTCATTACAAACCATGATAAATAAGAAAAATAAGAAAAAAGCCAAAGAAATGCAAGAATCTATAATGATATTGGGCTTGATTCAATCGCAAGGAAACCGGCTATTCCCAGATTCATCCACCCCTCCAGCTGACTGCCTGTGGAATTCTGACTGAATTCACCTGAAAATCGCAGTGAAACTCCGTTTGGAGGCAATTAATATCTGTCACCTCAGCCAAAGTGTTCCATTTTATTTTCCAAAACACAAAAACTCACCTTGCTCGTGTTACCTGTCGATTTCTAAGCTTCAAATGACTATTTGTTGTGTTTTTTATTTCATAATGGCTACTCTGCCCAAACTCTTGTTTGTATTGCGTCAGTATACAAAATTTGGGAAGGAAGAAGGCAAAACCAATTCAGGCCCAGAAAACATGTAGTAAATTGCCGCGCAAAAGACCAATAATCGGCTGAGGCACTCAAAACAATGACAGCAAGCCAGAATTGGAGCAGGCCAACAGCTGTGCCCTGTTTGAAAAAGACTATTCCTCCGGTGCCCTGAACTCCATATTGCAGCCTCAAAACCAAAGCTGACATCAGAAAATTCATTACAAACCATGATAAATAAGAAAAATGAGAAAAAAGCCAAAGAAATGCAAGAATCCATAATGATATTGGGCTTGGTTCAGTCGCAAAGGAAACCGGCTGTTCCCGGATTCATCCACCCCTCCAGCTGCCTGTGGAATTCTGACTGAATTAACCTGAATATCGCAGTGAAACTCCGTTTGGAGGCAGGAAATAACTGTCACCTCAGCAAAAGTGTTCCATTGCATTTTCCAAAACACAAAAACTCCCCTTGGTCGTGTTACCTGTAGATTTCTAAGCTTCAAAAGCCTATTTGTTGTGTTTTTTATTTCATAATAGCTACTCTGCCCAAACTCTTGTTTGTATTGTGTCAGAATACAACATTTGGGAAGGAAGAAGGCAAAACCATCTCAGACCCAGAAAACATTTTGGAAATTGCCGCTCAAAAAACCACTAATCGGCTGAGGCACTCAAAACAATGACAGCAAGCCAGAATTGGAGCAGGCCAACAGCTGTGCCATGTTTGAAAAAGACCATTGCCCCGGTGCCCTGAACTCCATATTGCAGCCTCAAAACCAAAGCTGACATCAGAAAATGCATTACAAACCATGATAAATAAGAAAAATGAGAAAAAAGCCAAACAAATGCAAGAATCTATAATGATATTGGGCTTGATTTAGTCGCAAGGAAACCGGCTGTTCCTGGATTCATCCACCCCTCCAGCTGACTGCCTGTGGAATTCTGACTGAATTAACCTGAAAATCGCAGTGAAACTCAGTTTGGGGGCAATTAATATCTGTCACCTCAGACTATTTTATTATGCAAAACACAAAAGCTCACCTTGCTCGTGTTACCTGTAGATTTCTAAGATTCAAACGCCTATTAGTTGTATTTTTTATTTCATAATGGCTACTCTGTCCAGAAAACATTTAAAATTTCCGCTCAAGAAGCTACAAATCGGCTGAGGTACTTAAAACAATGACAGCTAGCCAGAATTGGAGCAGGCCAACAGCTGTGCCCTGTTTGAAAAAGACCATTCCTCTGGTGCCCTGAACTCAATATGCCAGCCTCCAAACCAAAGCGCACATCAGAAAATTCATTACAAACCATGATAAATAAGAAAACAGAGAAAAAAGCCAAAAAATGCAAGAATCCATAATGATATTGGGCTTGAGTTAGTCGCAAGGAAACCGGCTGTTCCCGGATTCATCCACCCCTTCAGCGGACTGCCTGTGGAATTCTGACTGAATTAACCTGAATATCGCAGTGAAACTCAGTTTGGAGGCAATTAATATCTGTCACCTAGCCAAAGTGTTCCATTGTATTTTCCAAAACACAAAAACTCCCCTTGGTCGTGTTACCTGTAGATTTCTAAGCTTCAAAAGCCTATTTGTTGTGTTTTTTATTTCATAATAGCTACTCTGCCCAAACTCTTGTTTGTATTGTGTCAGAATACAACATTTGGGAAGGAAGAAGGCAAAACCAACTCAGACCCAGAAAACATTTTGGAAATTGCCGCTCAAGAAACCACTAATCGGCTGAGGCACTCAAAACGATGACAGCAAGCCAGAATTGGAGCAGGCCAACAGCTGTGCCGTGTTTGAAAAAGACCATTGCCCCGTTGCCCTGAACTTCATATTGCAGACTCAAAACCAAAGCTCACATCAGAAAATTCACTACAAACCATGATACATAATAAAAATGAGAAAAAAGCCAAAGAAATGCAAGAATCCATAATGATATTGGGCTTGATTGAGTTGCAAGGAAACCGGCTGTTCCGGGATTCATCAACCCCTCCAGCTGACTGCCTGTGGAATTCTGACTGAATTTACCTGAAAATCGCAGTGAAACTCAGTTTGGAGGCAATTAATATCTGTCACCTGAACCAAAGTGTTGCATTTGATTTTCCAAAACACAAAAACTCACCTTGGTCGTGTTACCTGTAGATTTCTAAGGTTCAAAAGACTATTAGTTGTATTTTGTATTTCACACTGGCTACTCGCCCCAAACTCTTGTTTGTATGGCGTCAGAATACAAAATTTGGGAAGGAAAAAGGCAAAACCAACTCAGACTCAGAAAACATGTAGGAAATTGCAGCTCAAGAAACCAAAAGTCAGCTGAGGCACTCAAAACAATAACAGCAAGCCAGAATTGGAGCAGGCCAAAAGCTGTGCCCTGTTTGAAAAAGACCATTCCTCCGGTGCCCTGAACTCCATATTGCAGCCTCAAATCCAAAGCTCACATCAGGAAATTCATTACAAACCATGAAAAATAAGGAAAATGAGAAGAAAGCCAAAGAATTCCAAGAATGCATAATGATATTGGGCTTGATTTAGTCTCAAGTAAACCGGCTGTTCCTGGATTCATCGACCACTGCAGCTGACTGCCTGTGGAATTCTGACTGAATTCACCTGAAAATCGCAGTGAAACTCAGTTTGGAGGCAATTAATATCTGTCACCTCAGACCATTTTATTATCCAAAACACATAACCTCACCTTGGTCGTGTTACCTGTAGATTTCTAAGCTTCAAACGCCTATATGCTATGTTTTTCATTACAAAATGGCTACTCTGCAAAAACTCTTGTTTGTATGGCGTCAGAATACAAAATTTGGGAAGGAGGAAGGCAAAACCAACTCAGACCCAGAAAACATGTAGGAAATTGCGGCTCAAGAAACCACAAATCGGCTGAGGCACTCAAAGCAATGACAGCAAGCCAGAATTAGAGCAGACTAACAGCTGTGCCCTGATTGAAAAAGACCATTCCCCCGGTGCCCTGAACTCCATATTGCAGCCTCATAACCAAAGCTGACATCACAAAATTCATTACAAACCATGATAAATAAGAAAAATGCGAAAAATCCAAAGAAATGCAAGAATCCATAATGATATTGGGCTTGATTTAGTCGCAAGGAAACCGGTTGTTCCCGGATTCATCCACCCCTCCAGCTGACAGCCTGTGGAATTCTGACTGAATTCAGCTGAAAATCGCATTGAAACTCTTTTTGGAGGCAATTAATATCTGTCACCTCAGCCAAAGTGTTCCATTTGATTTTCCAAAACACAAAAACTCCCCTTGGTCGTGTTACCTGTAGATTTCTAAGCTTCAAACGCCTATGTGTTGTGTTTTTTATTTCATAATGGCTACTCTACCCAAACTCTTCTTTCTATGGCGTCAGAATACAAAATTTGGGAAGGAAGAAGGCAAAACCAACTCAGACCCAGAAAACATGTAGGAAATTGCCGCTCAAGAATCCACAAATCGGCTGAGGCACTCAAAAGAATGACAGCAAACCAGAATTGGAGCAGGCCAACAGCTGTGCCCTGTTTGAAAAAGACCATTCCTCCGTTACTCTGAAGTCCATATTGCAGCCTCAAAACCAAAACTCACATCAGAAAATTCATTATAAACGATGATAAATATGAAAACGAAGAAAAAAGCCAAAGAAATGCAAGAATCCATAATGCTATTGGGCTTGATTGAGTCGCAAAGAAACCGGTTGTTCCCGGATTCATCCACCCCTCCAGCTGACAGCCTGTGGAATTCTGACTGAATTAACCTGAAAATCGCATTGAAACTCTTTTTGGAGGCAATTAATATCTGTCACCTCAGCCAAAGTGTTCCATTTGATTTTCCAAAACACAAAAACTCACCTTGGTCGTGTTACCTGTAGATTTCTAAGCTTCAAACGCCTATGTGTTGTGTTTTTTATTTCATAATGGCTACTCTGCTGACACTCTTGTTTGTATTGCGTCAGAATACAAAATTTGACAAGGAAGAAGGCAAAAGAAACTCAGACCCAGAAAACATTCAGAAAATTGCCGCTCAAGAAACCACAAATAAGCTGAGGCACCCAAAATAAAATGACAGCAAGCCAGAATTGGAGCAGGCCAACAGCTGTGCCCTGTTTGAAAAGGACCATTCCTCCGGTGCCCTGAACTCAAAATGCCAGCCTCAAAACCAAAGCTCACATCCGAAAATTCATTACAAACCATGATAAATAAGAAAGATGAGAAAAAAGCCAAAGAAATGCAAGAATCCACAATGATATTGGGCTTGATTTAGTCGCAAGGAAACCATCTTTCCCGGATTCATCCACCCCTCCAGCTGACTGCCTGTGGAATTCTGACAGAATTAACCTGAAAATTGCAGTGAAACTCAGTTTGGAGGCAATTAATATGTGTCACCTCAGCCAAAGTGTTCCATTTGATTTTCCAAAACACAAAATCTCACCTTGGTCGTGTTACCTGTAGATTTCTAAGCTTCAAACTCCTATTTGTTGTGTTTTTTATTTCATAATCGGTACTCTGTCTGAACTCATGTTTGTATTGCGTCACAATACAAAATTTGGGAAGGAAGAAGGAAAAAACCTCTCAGACACAGAAAACATTTAGGAAATTGCCACTCAACACACCAAAAATCACCTGAGGCACCCAAAACAATGACAGCAAGCCAGAACTGGAGCAAGCAAATGGCTGTGCCCTGTTTGAAAAAGAACCTTCCTCTTGTGCCCTGAACTCCATATTGCAGACTCAAAACCAAAGCTCACATCAGAAAATTCACTACAAACCATGATACATAAGAAAAATGAGAAAAAAGCCAAAGAAATGCAAGAATCCATAATGATATTGGGCTTGATTTAGTCTCAAGGAAATCAGCTCTTCCCAGATTCATCCCCCCCTCCAGCTGACTACCTGTGGAATTCTGACTGAATTAACCTGAAAATCACAGTGAAACTCAGTTTGGAAGCAATTAATATCTGTCACCTCAGCCAAAGTGTTCCATTTGATTTTCCAAAACACAAAAACTCACCATGGTCGAGTTACCTGTAGATTTCTAAGCTTCAAAAGCATATTTGTTGTGGTTTTTATTTCATAATGGCTACTTTAACCAAACTCTTTTTTGTATTGCATCAGAATACAAAATTTGACAAGGAAGAAGGCAAAACCAACTCAGACCCAGAAAACATTTAGGAAATTGCCGCTCAAGAAACCAAAAGTCAGCAGAGGTACCCAAACCAATTACATTAAACCAGAATTGGAGCAAGCAAAGAGCTGTGCCCTGATTGAAAAAGAACCATCCTCTTCTGCCCTGAACTCCATCTTCCAGACTCAAAAAAAGCTCACATCAGAAAATTCATTACACACCATGATAAATAAGAAAAATGAGAATAAATCCAAAGAAAGGCAAGATTCCATAATGATATTAGGTTTGATTTAGTCGCAAGGAAACCGGTTGTTCCCAGATACATCCACCCATACAGCTGAATGCCTGTGGAATTCTGACTGAATTAACCTGAAAATCACAGTGAAACTCAGTTTGGAGGCAATTAATATCTGTCACCACAGCCAAAGTGTTCCATTTTATATTCCAAAACACAAAAACTCACCTTGGTCATGTTACCAGTAGATGTCTAAGCTTCAAACGCCTATTTGTTGTGTTTTTTATTTCATAATGGCTACTCTGCCGAAACTCTTGTTTGTATTGCGTCAGAATACTAAATTTGGGAAGGAAGAAGGCAAAACCAACTCAGACCCAGAAAACATTTAAGAAATTGCCGCTCAAAAAACCACAAATCGGCTGAGGCACTCAAAACAATGACAGCAAGGCAGAATTGGAGCAGGCCAACAGCTGTGCCGTGTTTGAAAAAGACCATTCCTCCGGTGCCCTGAACTCCATATTGCAGCCTCAAAACCAAAGCTCACATCAGAAAATTCATTACAAACCATGAAAAATAAGGAAAATGAGAAAAAAGCCAAAGAATTCCAAGAATGCATAATGATATTGGGCTTGATTTAGTCTCAAGTAAACCAGCTGTTCCTGGATTCATCGACCACTGCAGCTGACTGCCTGTGGAATTCTGACTGAATTCACCTGAAAATCGCAGTGAAACTCAGTTTGGAGGCAATTAATATCTGTCACCTCAGACCATTTTATTATCCAAAACACATAACCTCACCTTGGTCGTGTTACCTGTAGATTTCTAAGCTTCAAACGCCTATATGCTATGTTTTTCATTACAAAATGGCTACTCTGCAAAAACTCTTGTTTGTATGGCGTCAGAATACAAAATTTGGGAAGGAGGAAGGCAAAACCAGCTCAGACCCAGAAAACATGTAGGAAATTGCGGCTCAAGAAACCACAAATCGGCTGAGGCACTCAAAGCAATGACAGCAAGCCAGAATTAGAGCAGACTAACAGCTGTGCCCTGATTGAAAAAGACCATTCCCCCGGTGCCCTGAACTCCATATTGCAGCCTCATAACCAAAGCTGACATCACAAAATTCATTACAAACCATGATAAATAAGAAAAATGCGAAAAATCCAAAGAAATGCAAGAATCCATAATGATATTGGGCTTGATTTAGTCGCAAGGAAACCGGTTGTTCCCGGATTCATCCACCCCTCCAGCTGACAGCCTGTGGAATTCTGACTGAATTCAGCTGAAAATCGCATTGAAACTCTTTTTGGAGGCAATTAATATCTGTCACCTCAGCCAAAGTGTTCCATTTGATTTTCCAAAACACAAAAACTCCCCTTGGTCGTGTTACCTGTAGATTTCTAAGCTTCAAACGCCTATGTGTTGTGTTTTTTATTTCATAATGGCTACTCTGTCAAAACTCTTCTTTCTATGGCGTCAGAATACAAAATTTGGGAAGGAAGAAGGCAAAACCAACTCAGACCCAGAAAACATGTAGGAAATTGCCGCTCAAGAATCCACAAATCGGCTGAGGCACTCAAAAGAATGACAGCAAACCAGAATTGGAGCAGGCCAACAGCTGTGCCCTGTTTGAAAAAGACCATTCCTCCGTTACTCTGAAGTCCATATTGCAGCCTCAAAACCAAAACTCACATCAGAAAATTCATTATAAACGATGATAAATATGAAAACGAAGAAAAAAGCCAAAGAAATGCAAGAATCCATAATGCTATTGGGCTTGATTGAGTCGCAAAGAAACCGGTTGTTCCCGGATTCATCCACCCCTCCAGCTGACAGCCTGTGGAATTCTGACTGAATTAACCTGAAAATCGCATTGAAACTCTTTTTGGAGGCAATTAATATCTGTCACCTCAGCCAAAGTGTTCCATTTGATTTTCCAAAACACAAAAACTCACCTTGGTCGTGTTACCTGTAGATTTCTAAGCTTCAAACGCCTATTTGTTGTGTTTTTTATTTCATAATGGCTACTCTGCTGACACTCTTGTTTGTATTGCGTCAGAATACAAAATTTGACAAGGAAGAAGGCAAAAGAAACTCAGACCCAGAAAACATTCAGAAAATTGCCGCTCAAGAAACCACAAATAAGCTGAGGCACCCAAAATAAAATGACAGCAAGCCAGAATTGGAGCAGGCCAACAGCTGTGCCCTGTTTGAAAAGGACCATTCCTCCGGTGCCCTGAACTCAAAATGCCAGCCTCAAAACCAAAGCTCACATCCGAAAATTCATTACAAACCATGATAAATAAGAAAGATGAGAAAAAAGCCAAAGAAATGCAAGAATCCACAATGATATTGGGCTTGATTTAGTCGCAAGGAAACCGGCTGTTCCCGGATTCATCAACCCTCAGCTGACTGCCTGTGGAATTCTGACTGTATTATCCTGAAAATCGCAGTGAAACTCAGTTTGGAGGCAATTAATATTTGTCACCTCAGCCAAAGTGTTCCATTGTATTTTGCAAAACACAAAACCTCACCTTGGTCATGTTACCTGTAGATTTCTAAGCTTCACAAGCCTATTTGTTGTGTTTTTTATTTCATAATGGCTGCTCTCCCCAAAATTTTGTTTGTATTGCGTCAGAATACAAAATTTGGGAAGGAAGAAGGCAAAACCAACTGAGATTCAGAAAACATTTAGGAAATTGCCGCTCAAGAAACTGAAGGACACTGAGGCACCCAAAACCTTGAAAGGAAGACAGAATTGGAGTAAGCCAACAGCTGTTACCTGATTGAAAAAGACCATTCCTCTGGTGCCCTGAACTCCATCTTGCAGGTTCAAAACCAAAGTTCACATCAGAAAATTCATTACAAACCATGAAAAATATGAAAAATCCTAAAAAATCCAAAGAAATTCAGGAGTTCTTAGTGATATTGGGCTTGAATCATTCCCTTGTTAATGGCTGTTTCCAGATTCATCCATACCTCCCAGCTGAGTGTCTGTGGTTTCTGACTGAATTAACATGAAAATCGCAGTGAAACTCGGTTTGGAGGCAATTACTATCTGTCACCTCAGCCAAAGTGTTCCATTTGATTTTCAAAAACACAAAAACTCACCTTGGTCGTGTTACCTGTAGATTTCTAAGCTTCAAATGCATATTTGTTGTGTTGTTTATTTCATAATGGCTACTCTGTCCAAACTCTTGTTTATATTGCGTCAGAATACAAAATTTGGGAAGGAAGAAGGCAAATCCAACTGAGACTCAGAAAACATTTAGGAAATTGCCGCTCAAGAAACCTAAAGTCAGCTGAGGCACCAAAAAAATGACAGCAATCCAGAACTTGAGCAAGCCAACAGCTGTGCCCTGATTGAAAAAGACCATTAATCCAGTGCCTGAACTCCATATTCAAGCCTCAAAACCAAAGCTCACATCAGAAAATTCATTACAGACCATGATAAATAAGAAAAATGAGAAAAAAGCCAAAGAAATGCAAGAATCCATAATGATATTGGGCTTGATTTAGTTGCAAGGAAACCGGCTCTTCCCGGATTCATCCACCCCTCCAGCTGACTGCCTGTGGAATTCTCACTGAATTCACCTGAAAATCACAGTGAAACTCAGTTTGGAGGCAATTAATATCTGTCACCTCAGCCAAAGTTTCCATTTTATTTTCCAAAACACAAAAACTCACCTTGGTCGTGTTACCTGTAGATTTCTAAGCTTCAAACACCTATTTGTTGTGTTTTTTATTTCATAATGGCTACCGTGCCCAAACTCTTGTTTGTATTGCGTCAGAATACAAAATTTGGGAAGGAAGAAGCCAAAACCAACTCAGACCCATAAAACATTTAGGAAATTGCCGCTCAAGAAACCAAAATCAGCTGAGGCACCCAAAACAATGACAGCAAGGCAAAATGGGAGCAAGGCGACAACTGTGCCCTGTTTGAAAAAGACCATTCCTCCTGTGCCCTGAACTCCATATTCCAGCCTCAAAACCAAAGCTCACAGCAGAAAATTCATTACAAACCATGATAAATAAGGGAAATGTGAAAAAGCCAAAGAAATGCAGGAGTCCTTTGTGATATTTGGCTGGATTCAGACACAAGGAAACTGGCTGTTTCCAGATTCATACCCCCTTCCACAGACAGACTTTGGAATTCTGATTGAATTCACCTCAAAATCGCACTCACACTCAATTTGGAGGGAATTAGGATCTGTCCCCTCAGCAGAAGGGTATCATGTCATTTTCCAAAACACAGAAACTCATCTTGGTCGAGTTGCCTGTAGATTTCTAATCCTGAAAGGGCAATTTGCTGTGTTATTTTCTCTTTCATAATGGCTACTCTGTCAAAATCTTGCTTGTATTGCATCAGAATACAAAATTTGGGAAGGAAGAAGGTAAAACCGACTCAGACCCAGAAAATATTTAGCAAATTACCGCTCAAGAAACCACAAATCGGCTGAGGCACCCAAAACAATGACAGCAAGCCAGAATTGGAGCAAGCCAACAGCTGTGCCCTGATTGAACAAAACCATTAATCCAGTGCCCTGAACTCCATATTCCAGCCTCAAAACCAAAGCTCACAAAAAATAATCATTACAAACAATGATAAATAAGGGAAATCTGAGAAAGCCAAAGAAATTCAAGAGTCCTTTGTGGTATTTGGCTGGATTTAGACAGAAGGAAACAGGCTGTTTCTGGATTCATCCCCCCCTTCCACAGACTGACTTTGGAATTCTGACTCAATTCACCTCAAAATCGCACTCACACTCAATTTGGAGGGAATTAGTATCTGTCCCCTCAGCAGAAGTGTTCCATGTGAATTTCCAAAACACAGAAACTCATCTTGGTCGTGTAGCCTGTAGATTTCTAATCCTGAAAGGGCAATTTACTGTGTTTTTTTTTTCTTTCATAATGGCTACTCTGTCCAAAATCTTGCTTGTATTGCGTCAGAATACAAAATTTGGGAATAAGAAGGCAAATCCGATCAGAACCAGAAAACATTTAGGAAACTGCAGAAAAAGAATCCACATATCAGCTGAGGCACCCAAAACAATGACAGCAAGCAGAATTGTAGCACGCCAACAGCTGTGCCCTGATTGAAAAAGAACCTTCCTCTTGTGCCCTAAACTCAATATGCCAGCCACAAAACCAAAGCTCACATCAAAAAATTCTTTTCAAACCATGATAAATAGGAAAAATCAGAAAAAAGCCAAAGAAATGCAAGTTTTCTTAGTGATATTGGGCTTGATTTATTCCTAAGTAAACAGCTGTTTCCAGATTCATCCACAACTCCCAGCTGAGTGAATAGGGATTCTGACTGAATTCACCTCAAAATGGCAGTGAAATTCGGTTTGGAGACAATTAATATCTGTCACCTCAGCCAAAGTGTTCCATTTTATTTTCCAAAACAAAAAAACTCACTTTGGTCATGTTACCTATAGATTTCCAAGCTTCAAACGCCTATTTGTTGTGTTTTTTATTTCATAATGGCTACTCTGTCCAAAATCTTCCTTGTATTGCATCACATACAAAATTTGGGAAGGTAGAAGGCAAAGCCAACTCAGACACAGAAAACATTTAGGAAATTGCCACTCAAGAAACCAAAAGTCAGCTGAGGCACCCAAAACCATGACAGCAAGCCAGAATTGGAGGAGGCAATCAGCTGAGTCCTGATTGAAAAAGGCCATTCTTACGGGACCCTGAACTCCATATTCCAGCCTCAAAACCAAAGCTGACATCAGGAAATTCATTACAAACCACGATACATAAGAAAAATGAGAAAAAAGCCAAGAAATGCAAGAATCCATAATGATATTGAGCTGGATTTAGTCGCAAGGAAACGGGCTGTTCCCGGATTCATCCACCCCTCCAGCTGACTGCCTGTGGAATTCTGACTGAATTAACCCGAAAATCGCAGTGAAACTCAGTTTGGAGGCAATTAATATCTGTCACCTCAGCCAAAGTGTTCCATTTTATTTTCCATAACACAAAAACTCACCTTGGTCGTGTTATCTGTAGATTTCTAAGCTTCAAACACCTATGTGTAGTGGTTTTTATTTCATAATGGCTGCACTGGCCAAACTCTTGTTTGTATTGTGTCAGAATACAAAATTTGGGAAGGAAGAAGGCAAAACCAACTCAGACCCAGAAAACATTTAGGAAATTGCCGCTCAAGAAATCACAAATCAGCTGAGGCACCCAAAAAAATGTCAGGATGCCAGAATTAGAACACGCCAACAGCTGTGCCCTGATTGAAAAAGAACCTTCCTCTTGTGCCCTGAACTCAATATGCCAGCCTCAAAACCAAAGCTCACATCAGAAAATTCATTACAAACCATGATAAATAAGAAAAATCAGAAAAAAGCCAAAGAAATGCAGGAGTTCTTAGTGATATTGGGCTTGATTTATTCTCTTATTGCTGGCTGGTTGCAGATTCATCAACAACTCCCAGCTGAGTGTCTGTGGTTTCTGACGGAATTAACATGAAAATCGCAGTGAAACTCGGTTTGGAGGCAATTAATATCTGTCACCTCAGTCAAAGTGTTCCACTTTATTTTCCAATACACAAAAACTCACCTTGGTCATGCTACCTGCAGATTTCTAAGCTTTAAACGCAATTTGTTGTGTTGTTTATTTCATAATGGCTACTGTGCCCAAACTCTTGTTTGTATTGTGTCAGAATGCAAAATTTCAAAAGGGAGAAGGCAAAAGCAACTCTGACCCAGAAAACATTTAGGAAATTTTCACTCAAGAAACCAAAAGTCAGCTGAGGCACCCAAAACAATGACAGCAAGCCAGAATTGGAGCATGCCAACAGCTGTGCCCTGATTGAAAAAGAACCTTCCTCTTGTGCCCTGAACTCAATATGCCAGCCTCAAAACCAAAGCTCACATCAGAAAATTCATTACAATCCATGATAAATAAGAAAAAAGAGAAAAAAGCCAAAGAAATGCAAGAATCCCTAATTATATTGGGCTTGATTTAGTCGCAAGGAAACCGGCTGTTCCCGGATTCATTCGCCCCTCAAGCTGACGGCCTGTGGAATTCTGACTGAATTAACCTGAAAATCACAGTGAAACTCGGTTTGGAGGCAATTACTATCTGTCACCTCAGCCAAAGTGTTCCATTTGATTTTCCAAAACAGAAAAACTCACCTTGGTTGTTTTACCTGTAGATGTCTAAGTTTCAACATCCTATTTGTAGTGTGTTTTATTTCATAATGGCTACTCTGTCCAAACTCTTGTTTGTATTGCATCAGAATACAAAATTTCAGAAGGAAGAAGGCAACACCAAATCAGACCCAGAAAACATTTAGGAAATTGCCGCTCAAGAAGCCAAAAGTCACTGAGGCACCCAAAACAATGACAGCAAGCCAGAAGTGGAGCAAGCCAACAGCTGTGCCCTGATTGAAAAAGAACCTTCCTCTTGTGCCCTGAACTCAATATGCCAGCCTCAAAACCAAAGCTCACATCAGAAAATTCATTACAAGCCATGATAAATAAGAAAAAAGAGAAAAAAGCCAAAGAAATGCAAGAATCCATAATGATATAGGGCTTGATTTAGTCGCTAGGAAACCGGATGTTCCTGGATTCATCTACCCCTCCAGCTGACTGCCTGTGGAATTCTGACTGAATTAACCTGAAAATCACAGTGAAACTCAGTTTGGAGGCAATTAATATCTGTCACCTCAGCCAAAGTGTTCCATTTGATTTTCCAAAACACAAAAACTCACCTTTATTAGTGTTACTTGTAGATTTCTAAATTTCAAACGCCTATTAGTTGTGTTTTTTCTTTCGTAATGGCTATTCTGTACAAACTCTTCTTTGCATTGCATCAGAATACAAAATTTGGGAAGGAAGAAGGCAAAGCCAACTCAGACCCTGAAAACATTTGGGAAATTGCCACACAAGAAACCACAAATCGGCTGAGGCACTCAAAACAATGACAGCAAGCCAGAAGTGGAGCAAGCCAACAGCTATGCCCTGATTGAAAAAGAACCATCCTCTTGTGCCCTGAACTCCATATTGCAGCCTCAAAACCAAAGCTCACATCAGAAAATTCATTACAAACCATGATAAATAAGAAAAAAGAGAAAAAAGCCAAAGAAATGCAAGAAACCATAATGATATTGGGTTTGATTTAGTTGCAAGGAAACCGGCTGTTCCCAGATTCATCCACCACTAAAGCTGACTGCCTGTGGAATTCTGACTGAATTAACCTGACAATCTCAGTGAAACTCAAGAAACCAAATATCAGCTGAGGCATCCAAAACAAAGACAATAGCCAGAATTGGAGCAGGCCAACAGCTGTGCCCTGTTTGAAAAAGACCATTCCTCCGGTGCCCTGAACTCAAAATGCCAGCCTCAAAACCAAAGCTCACATCAGAAAATTCATTACAAACCATGATAAATAAGGGAAATGTGAAAAAGCCAAAGAAATGCAAG
The DNA here is from genome assembly GCF_964237555.1 of Oryctolagus cuniculus. Classification (NCBI taxonomy): domain Eukaryota; kingdom Metazoa; phylum Chordata; class Mammalia; order Lagomorpha; family Leporidae; genus Oryctolagus; species Oryctolagus cuniculus. Next base: position 302,113 of record NW_027208365.1, read on the forward strand.
AGTCCTTTGTGATATTTGGCAGGATTTAGACACAAAGAAACTGGCTGTTTCCAGATTCATCCCCCCCTTCCACAGACTGACTTTGGAATTCTGATTGAATTCACCTCAAAATCGCTCTCACACTCCATTTGGAGGGCATTAGAATCTGTCCCCTCAGCAGAAGCGTTCCATGTCATTTTCCAAAACACAGAATCTCATCTTGGTTGTGTTGCCTATGGATTTCTAATCCTGAAAGGTCAATTTGCTGTGTTTTTTTTTTTTTTCTTTCATAATGGCTACTCTCCAAAATCTTGCTTGTATTGCATCAGAATACAAAATTTGGGAAGGAAGAAGGCAAAACCAACTCAGACCCCGAAAACATTTAGGAAATTGCCACACAAGAAACCACAAATCAGCTGAGGCACCCAAAACAATGACAGCAAGCCAGAAGTGGAGCAAGCCAACAGCTGTGCCCTGATTGAAAAAGAACCTTCCTCTTGTGCCCTGAACTCAATATGCCAGCCTCAAATCTAAGCTCACATCAGAAAATTCATACAAACCATGATAAATAAGGGAAATGTGAAAAAGCTGAAGAAATGCAAGCCTGTGGAATCCTAACTGAATTAACTGAATTAACCTGAAAATCGCAGTGAAACTGAGTTTGGAGGCAATTAATATCTGTCACCTCAGCCAAAATGTTCCATTTCATTTTCCAAAACACAAAAACAACTTGGTCATGTTACCTGTAGATTTGTATGCTTCAAACACCTATTTGTTGTGTTTTTTATTTCATAATGGCTACTCTGTCCAAAATCTTGCTTGTATTGCATCAGAATACAAAATTTGGGAAGGAAGAAGGCAAAGCCAACTCAGACCCAGAAAACATTTAGGAAATTGCCACACAAGAAACCACAAATCAGCTGAGGCACCCAAAACAATGACAGCAAGCCAGAATAGGAGCAAGCCAACAGCTGTGCCCTGATTGAAAAAGAACCTTCCTCTTGTACCCTGAACTCCATATTGCAGCCTCAAAACCAAAGCTCACATCAGAAAATTCATTACAAACCATGATAAATAAGAAAAAGGAGAAAAAATCCGGAGAAATGCAAGAATCCATGATGATATAGGGCTTGATTTAGTCGCTAGGAAACCAGCTGTTCACGGATTCATCCACCCCTCCAGCTGCTGCCTGTGGAATTCTGAATGAATTAACCTGAAAATCGCAGTGAAACTCAGTTTGGAGGCAATTAATATCTGTCACCTCAGCCAAAGTGTTCCATTTGATTTTCCAAAACACAAAAACTCACCTTGGTCATGTTACCTGTTGATTTCTAAGCTTCAAACGCCTATTAGTTGTGTTTTTTATTTCATAATGGCTACTCTGTCGAAAATCTCGCTTGTATTGCATCAGAATACAAAATTTGGGAAGGAAGGAGGCAAAGCCAACTCAGACCCAGAGAACATTTAGGAAATTGCCACACAGGAAACCACAAATTGGCTGAGGAACCCAAAACAATGACAGCAAGCCAGAATTGCAGCAAGCCAACAACTGTACCCTCTTTGAAAAAGACAGGTCCTCCAGTACCCTGAACTCCATATTGCAGCCTCAAAACCAAGCTCACATCAGAAAATTCATTACAAACCATGATAAATCAGGGAAATGTGAAAAAGCCAAAGAAATGCAAGAGTCCTTTTTGATATTTGGCTGGATTCAGATACAAGGAAACTGGCTGTTTCCAGATTCATCCCCCCCTTCCACAGACTGACTTTGGAATTCTGATTGAATTCACCTCAAAATCGCACTCACACTCAATTTGGAGGGAATTAGAATCTGTCCCCTCAGCAGAACGATTCCTTGTCATTTTCCAAAACACAGAAACTCATCTTGGTCGTGTAGCCTGTAGATTTATAATCCTGAAAGGGCAATTCGCTGTGTTTCTTTTTTTTTCTTTCATAATGGCTACTCTCCAAAATCTTGCTTGTATTGCATCAAAATACAAAATTTGGAAATAATTTGGGAAGGCAAAACCGACTCAGACCCAGAAAACATTTAGGAAATTGGCACTCAAGAAACCACAAATCGGCTGAGGCACTCAAAACAATGACAGCAAGCCAGAAGTGGAGCAAGCCAACAGCTGTGCCCTGATTGAAAAAGACCCTCCTCCGGTTCCCTGAACTGCATATTGAAGCCTCTAAACCAAAGCTCACATCAGAAAATTCATTACAAATCATGATAAATAAGAAAAAAGAGAAAAATCCAAAGAAATGCAAGAATCCATAATGATATTGGGTTTGATTTAGTTGCAAGGAAACCGGCTGTTCCCAGATTCATCCACCACTAAAGCTGACTGCCTGTGGAATTCTGACTGAATTAACCTGACAATCGCAGTGAAACTCAAGAAACCAAATTTCAGCTGAGGCACCCAAAACACTGACAGGAAGCCAGAATTAGAACACGCAAACAGCTGTGCCCTGTTTGAAAAAGACCATTCCTCCGGTGCCCTGAACTCTATATTGCAGCCTCAAAACCAAAGCTCTCATCAGAAAATTCATTACAAACCATGATAAATCAGGGAAATGTGAAAAAGCCAAAGAAATGCAAGAGTTCTTTTTGATATTTGGCTGGATTCAGATAAAAGGAAACTGGCTGTTTCCAGATTCATCCCAACCTTCCACAGACTGACTTTGGAATTCTGATTGAATTCACCTCAAAATCGCACTCACACTCAATTTGGAGTGAATTAAAATCTGTCCCCTCAGCAGAAGGGTTCCATGACTTTTTCCAAAACACAGAAACTCATCTTGGGCGTGTTGCCTGAAGATTTCTAATCCTGAAAGGGCAATGCGCTGTGTTTTTTTTTTTTTTTTCTTTCATAATGGCTACTCTCCAAAATCTTGCTTGTATTGCATCAGAATACAAAAGTTGGGAATAAGTAGGCAAAAGCGACTCAGACCCAGAAAACATTTAGGAAATTGGCACTCAAGAAACCACAAATCAGCTGAGACACCCAAAACAATGACAGCAAGCCAGAATTGGAGCAACCCAACAGCTGTGCCCTGATTGAAAAAGAACCTTCCTCTTGTGCCTGAACTCAATATTCCAGCCTCAAAACCAAAGCTCACATCAGAAAATTCATTACAAACCATGATAAATACGACAAAAGAGAAAAAAGCCAAAAAAATGCAAGAATCCATAATGATATAAGGCTTGATTTAGTCACAAGGAAACCGGCTGTTCCCGGATTCATCCACCCCTCCAGCTGACTGCCTGTGGAATTCTGACTGAATTTACCTGAAAATCACAGTGAAACTCAGTTTGGAGGCAATTAATATCTGTCACCTCAGCCAAAGTGTTCCATTTTATTTTCATAAACACAAAAACTCACCTTGGTCATGTTACCTGTAGATTTCTAAGCTTCAAACGCCTATTTGTTGTTTTTTTATTTCATAATGGCTATTCTGTACAAACTCTTCTTTGCATTGCATCAGAATACAAAATTTGGGAAGGAAGAAGGCAAAGCCAACTCAGACCCAGAAAACATTTGGGAAATTGCCACACAAGAAACCACAAATCTGCTCAGGTACTCAAAATAAGGACAGCAAGCCAGAACTGCAGCCAGCCAACAGCTGTGCCCTGATTGAAAAAGAACCATCCTCTTCTGCCCGGAACTCAATATGCCAGCCTCAAAACCAAAGCTCACATGAGAAAATTAATTACAAACCATGATAAATAAGACAAAAGAGAAAAAAGCCAAAGAAATGCAAGAGTACTTTGTGATATTTGGCTGGATTTAGACACAAGGAATCTGGCTGTTTCCAGATTCATCCCCCCCTTCCACAGACTGACTTTGGAATTCTGATTGAATTCACCTCAAAATCGCTCTCACACTCCATTTGGAGGGAATTACAATCTGTCCCCTCAGCAGAAGCATTCTATGTCATTTTCCAAAACACAGAAACTCATCTTGGTCGTGTTGCCTGTAGATTTCTAATCCTGAAAGGGCAATGCGCTTTTTTTTTTTTCTTTCAAAATGGCTACTCTCCAAAATCATGCTTGTATTGCATCAGAATACAAAATTTGGGAATAAGAAGGCAAAACCGACTCAGACCCAGAAAACATTTAGGAAATTGGCACTCAAGAAACCACAAATCGGCTGAGGCACCCAAAACAATGACAGCAAGCCAGAATTGGAGCAAGCCAACAGCTGTGCCCTGATTGAAAAAGAACCTTCCTCTTGTGCCCTGAACTCAATATGCCAGCCTCAAAACCAAAGCTCACATCAGAAAATTCATTACAAACCATGATAAATAAGGGAAATGTGAAAAAGCCAAAGAAATGCAAGAGTCCTTTGTGATATTTGGCAGGATTTAGGCACAAAGAAACTGGCTGTTTCCAGATTCATCCCCCCCTTCCACAGACCGACTTTGGAATTCTGATAGAATTCACCTCAAAATCGCTCTCACACTCCATTTGGAGGGCATTAGAATCTGTCCCCTCAGCAGAAGCGTTCCATGTCATTTTCCAAAACACAGAATCTCATCTTGGTTGTGTTGCCTATGGATTTCTAATCCTGAAAGGTCAATTTGCTGTGTTTTTTTTTTTTTTTCTTTCATAATGGCTACTCTCCAAAATCTTGCTTGTATTGCATCAGAATACAAAATTTGGGAAGGAAGAAGGCAAAACCAACTCAGACCCCGAAAACATTTAGGAAATTGCCACACAAGAAACCACAAATCAGCTGAGGCACCCAAAACAATGACAGCAAGCCAGAAGTGGAGCAAGCCAACAGCTGTGCCCTGATTGAAAAAGAACCTTCCTCTTGTGCCCTGAACTCAATATGCCAGCCTCAAATCTAAGCTCACATCAGAAAATTCATACAAACCATGATAAATAAGGGAAATGTGAAAAAGCTGAAGAAATGCAAGCCTGTGGAATCCTAACTGAATTAACTGAATTAACCTGAAAATCGCAGTGAAACTGAGTTTGGAGGCAATTAATATCTGTCACCTCAGCCAAAATGTTCCATTTCATTTTCCAAAACACAAAAACAACTTGGTCATGTTACCTGTAGATTTGTATGCTTCAAACACCTATTTGTTGTGTTTTTTATTTCATAATGGCTACTCTGTCCAAAATCTTGCTTGTATTGCATCAGAATACAAAATTTGGGAAGGAAGAAGGCAAAGCCAACTCAGACCCAGAAAACATTTAGGAAATTGCCACACAAGAAACCACAAATCAGCTGAGGCACCCAAAACAATGACAGCAAGCCAGAATAGGAGCAAGCCAACAGCTGTGCCCTGATTGAAAAAGAACCTTCCTCTTGTACCCTGAACTCCATATTGCAGCCTCAAAACCAAAGCTCACATCAGAAAATTCATTACAAACCATGATAAATAAGAAAAAGGAGAAAAAATCCGGAGAAATGCAAGAATCCATGATGATATAGGGCTTGATTTAGTCGCTAGGAAACCAGCTGTTCACGGATTCATCCACCCCTCCAGCTGCTGCCTGTGGAATTCTGAATGAATTAACCTGAAAATCGCAGTGAAACTCAGTTTGGAGGCAATTAATATCTGTCACCTCAGCCAAAGTGTTCCATTTGATTTTCCAAAACACAAAAACTCACCTTGGTCATGTTACCTGTTGATTTCTATGCTTCAAACGCCTATTAGTTGTGTTTTTTATTTCATAATGGCTACTCTGTCGAAAATCTCGCTTGTATTGCATCAGAATACAAAATTTGGGAAGGAAGGAGGCAAAGCCAACTCAGACCCAGAGAACATTTAGGAAATTGCCACACAGGAAACCACAAATTGGCTGAGGAACCCAAAACAATGACAGCAAGCCAGAATTGCAGCAAGCCAACAACTGTACCCTCTTTGAAAAAGACAGGTCCTCCAGTACCCTGAACTCCATATTGCAGCCTCAAAACCAAGCTCACATCAGAAAATTCATTACAAACCATGATAAATCAGGGAAATGTGAAAAAGCCAAAGAAATGCAAGAGTCCTTTTTGATATTTGGCTGGATTCAGATACAAGGAAACTGGCTGTTTCCAGATTCATCCCCCCCTTCCACAGACTGACTTTGGAATTCTGATTGAATTCACCTCAAAATCGCACTCACACTCAATTTGGAGGGAATTAGAATCTGTCCCCTCAGCAGAACGATTCCTTGTCATTTTCCAAAACACAGAAACTCATCTTGGTCGTGTAGCCTGTAGATTTATAATCCTGAAAGGGCAATTCGCTGTGTTTCTTTTTTTTTCTTTCATAATGGCTACTCTCCAAAATCTTGCTTGTATTGCATCAAAATACAAAATTTGGAAATAATTTGGGAAGGCAAAACCGACTCAGACCCAGAAAACATTTAGGAAATTGGCACTCAAGAAACCACAAATCGGCTGAGGCACTCAAAACAATGACAGCAAGCCAGAAGTGGAGCAAGCCAACAGCTGTGCCCTGATTGAAAAAGACCCTCCTCCGGTTCCCTGAACTGCATATTGAAGCCTCTAAACCAAAGCTCACATCAGAAAATTCATTACAAATCATGATAAATAAGAAAAAAGAGAAAAATCCAAAGAAATGCAAGAATCCATAATGATATTGGGTTTGATTTAGTTGCAAGGAAACCGGCTGTTCCCAGATTCATCCACCACTAAAGCTGACTGCCTGTGGAATTCTGACTGAATTAACCTGACAATCGCAGTGAAACTCAAGAAACCAAATTTCAGCTGAGGCACCCAAAACACTGACAGGAAGCCAGAATTAGAACACGCAAACAGCTGTGCCCTGTTTGAAAAAGACCATTCCTCCGGTGCCCTGAACTCTATATTGCAGCCTCAAAACCAAAGCTCTCATCAGAAAATTCATTACAAACCATGATAAATCAGGGAAATGTGAAAAAGCCAAAGAAATGCAAGAGTTCTTTTTGATATTTGGCTGGATTCAGATAAAAGGAAACTGGCTGTTTCCAGATTCATCCCAACCTTCCACAGACTGACTTTGGAATTCTGATTGAATTCACCTCAAAATCGCACTCACACTCAATTTGGAGTGAATTAAAATCTGTCCCCTCAGCAGAAGGGTTCCATGACTTTTTCCAAAACACAGAAACTCATCTTGGGCGTGTTGCCTGAAGATTTCTAATCCTGAAAGGGCAATGCGCTGTGTTTTTTTTTTTTTTTCTTTCATAATGGCTACTCTCCAAAATCTTGCTTGTATTGCATCAGAATACAAAAGTTGGGAATAAGTAGGCAAAAGCGACTCAGACCCAGAAAACATTTAGGAAATTGGCACTCAAGAAACCACAAATCAGCTGAGACACCCAAAACAATGACAGCAAGCCAGAATTGGAGCAACCCAACAGCTGTGCCCTGATTGAAAAAGAACCTTCCTCTTGTGCCTGAACTCAATATTCCAGCCTCAAAACCAAAGCTCACATCAGAAAATTCATTACAAACCATGATAAATACGACAAAAGAGAAAAAAGCCAAAAAAATGCAAGAATCCATAATGATATAAGGCTTGATTTAGTCACAAGGAAACCGGCTGTTCCCGGATTCATCCACCCCTCCAGCTGACTGCCTGTGGAATTCTGACTGAATTTACCTGAAAATCACAGTGAAACTCAGTTTGGAGGCAATTAATATCTGTCACCTCAGCCAAAGTGTTCCATTTTATTTTCATAAACACAAAAACTCACCTTGGTCATGTTACCTGTAGATTTCTAAGCTTCAAACGCCTATTTGTTGTTTTTTTATTTCATAATGGCTATTCTGTACAAACTCTTCTTTGCATTGCATCAGAATACAAAATTTGGGAAGGAAGAAGGCAAAGCCAACTCAGACCCAGAAAACATTTGGGAAATTGCCACACAAGAAACCACAAATCTGCTCAGGTACTCAAAATAAGGACAGCAAGCCAGAACTGCAGCCAGCCAACAGCTGTGCCCTGATTGAAAAAGAACCATCCTCTTCTGCCCGGAACTCAATATGCCAGCCTCAAAACCAAAGCTCACATGAGAAAATTAATTACAAACCATGATAAATAAGACAAAAGAGAAAAAAGCCAAAGAAATGCAAGAGTACTTTGTGATATTTGGCTGGATTTAGACACAAGGAATCTGGCTGTTTCCAGATTCATCCCCCCCTTCCACAGACTGACTTTGGAATTCTGATTGAATTCACCTCAAAATCGCTCTCACACTCCATTTGGAGGGAATTACAATCTGTCCCCTCAGCAGAAGCATTCTATGTCATTTTCCAAAACACAGAAACTCATCTTGGTCGTGTTGCCTGTAGATTTCTAATCCTGAAAGGGCAATGCGCTTTTTTTTTTTTCTTTCAAAATGGCTACTCTCCAAAATCATGCTTGTATTGCATCAGAATACAAAATTTGGGAATAAGAAGGCAAAACCGACTCAGACCCAGAAAACATTTAGGAAATTGGCACTCAAGAAACCACAAATCGGCTGAGGCACCCAAAACAATGACAGCAAGCCAGAATTGGAGCAAGCCAACAGCTGTGCCCTGATTGAAAAAGAACCTTCCTCTTGTGCCCTGAACTCAATATGCCAGCCTCAAAACCAAAGCTCACATCAGAAAATTCATTACAAACCATGATAAATAAGGGAAATGTGAAAAAGCCAAAGAAATGCAAGAGTCCTTTGTGATATTTGGCAGGATTTAGACACAAAGAAACTGGCTGTTTCCAGATTCATCCCCCCCTTCCACAGACCGACTTTGGAATTCTGATTGAATTCACCTCAAAATCGCTCTCACACTCCATTTGGAGGGCATTAGAATCTGTCCCCTCAGCAGAAGCGTTCCATGTCATTTTCCAAAACACAGAATCTCATCTTGGTTGTGTTGCCTAGGGATTTCTAATCCTGAAAGGTCAATTTGCTGTGTTTTTTTTTTTTTCTTTCATAATGGCTACTCTGTCCAAAATCTTGCTTGTATTGCATCAGAATACAAAAATTGGGAATAAGAAGGCAAAACCAACTCAGACCCCGAAAACATTTAGGAAATTGCCACACAAGAAACCACAAATCAGCTGAGGCACCCAAAACAATGACAGCAAGCCAGAAGTGGAGCAAGCCAACAGCTGTGCCCTGATTGAAAAAGAACCTTCCTCTTGTGCCCTGAACTCAATATGCCAGCCTCAAAACCAAAGCTCACATCAGAAAATTCATTACAAACCATGATAAATAAGAAAAAAAGAAAAAATCCAAAGAAATGCAAGAGTCCTTTGTGATATTTGGCAGGATTTAGACACAAAGAAACTGGCTGTTTCCAGATTCATCCCCCCCTTCCACAGACTGACTTTGGAATTCTGATTGAATTCACCTCAAGATCGCTCTCACACTCCATTTGGAGGGAATTAGAATCTGTCCCCTCAGCAGAAGCGTTCCATGTCATTTTCCAAAACACAGAATCTCATCTTGGTTGTGTTGCCTAGGGATTTCTAATCCTGAATGGTAAATTTGCTGTGTTTTTTTTTTTCTTTCATAATGGCTACTCTGTCCAAAATCTTGCTTGTATTGCATCAGAATACAAAATTTGGGAAGGAAGAAGGCAAAACCAACTCAGACCCCGAAAACATTTAGGAAATTGCCACACAAGAAACCACAAATCAGCTGAGGCACCCAAAACAATGACAGCAAGCCAGAAGTGGAGCAAGCCAACAGCTGTGCCCTGATTGAAAAAGAACCTTCCTCTTGTGCCCTGAACTCAATATGCCAGCCTCAAAACCAAAGCTCACATCAGAAAATTCATTACAAACCATGATAAATAAGAAAAAAGAGAAAAAAGCCAAAAAAATGCAAGAATCCATAATGATAAAAGCCTTGATTTAGTTGCTAGGAAACCGGCTGTTCCCGGATTCATCCACCCCTCCAGCTGACTGCCTGTGGAATTCTGACTGAATTAACCTGAAAATCACAGTGAAACTCAGTTTGGAGGCCATTAATATCTGTCACTCAGCCAAAGTGTTCCATTTTATTTTCATAAACACAAAAACTCACCTTGGTCATGTTACCTGTAGATTTCTAAGCTTCAAACACCTATTTGTTGTATTTTTTCTTTCATAATGGCTATTCTGTACAAACTCTTCTTTACATTGCATCAGAATACAAAATTTGGGAAGGAAGAAGGCAAAGCCAACTCAGACCCTGAAAACATTTGGGAAATTGCCACACAAGAAACCACAAATCGGCTGAGGCACTCAAAACAATGACAGCAAGCCAGAAGTGGAGCTAGCCAACAGCTGTGCCCTGATTGAAAAAGAACCATCCTCTTGTGCCCTGAACTCAATATGCCAGCCTCAAAACCAAAGCTCACATCAGAAAATTCATTACAAACCATGATAAATAAGAAAAAAGAGAAAAAAGCCAAAGAAATGCAAGAATCCATAATGATATTGGGTTTGATTTAGTTGCAAGGAAACCGGCTGTTCCCAGATTCATCCACCACTAAAGCTGACTGCCTGTGGAATTCTGACTGAATTAACCTGACAATCCCAGTGAAACTCAAGAAACCAAATTTCAGCTGAGGCACCCAAAACACTGACAGGAAGCCAGAATTAGAACACGCAAACAGCTGTGCCCTGTTTGAAAAAGACCATTCCTCCGGTGCCCTGAACTCTATATTGCAGCCTCAAAACCAAAGCTCTCATCAGAAAATTCATTACAAACCATGATAAATCAGGGAAATGTGAAAAAGCCAAAGAAATGCAAGAGTTCTTTTGGATATTTGGCAGGATTCAGATAAAAGGAAACTGGCTGTTTCCAGATTCATCCCAACCTTCCACAGACTGACTTTGGAATTCTGATTGAATTCACCTCAAAATCGCACTCACACTCAATTTGGAGTGAATTAAAATCTGTCCCCTCAGCAGAAGGGTTCCATGACTTTTTCCAAAACACAGAAACTCATCTTGGGCGTGTTGCCTGAAGATTTCTAATCCTGAAAGGGCAATGCGCTGTGTTTTTTTTTTTTTTTCTTTCATAATGGCTACTCTCCAAAATCTTGCTTGTATTGCATCAGAATACAAAATTTGGGAATAAGAAGGCAAAACCGACTCAGACCCAGAAAACATTTAGGAAATTGGCACTCAAGAAACCACAAATCAGCTGAGACACCCAAAACAATGACAGCAAGCCAGAATTGGAGCAACCCAACAGCTGTGCCCTGATTGAAAAAGAACCTTCCTCTTGTGCCTGAACTCAATATTCCAGCCTCAAAACCAAAGCTCACATCAGAAAATTCATTACAAACCATGATAAATACGACAAAAGAGAAAAAAGCCAAAAAAATGCAAGAATCCATAATGATATAAGGCTTGATTTAGTCACAAGGAAACCGGCTGTTCCCGGATTCATCCACCCCTCCAGCTGACTGCCTGTGGAATTCTGACTGAATTTACCTGAAAATCACAGTGAAACTCAGTTTGGAGGCAATTAATATCTGTCACCTCAGCCAAAGTGTTCCATTTTATTTTCATAAACACAAAAACTCACCTTGGTCATGTTACCTGTAGATTTCTAAGCTTCAAACGCCTATTTGTTGTTTTTTTATTTCATAATGGCTATTCTGTACAAACTCTTCTTTGCATTGCATCAGAATACAAAATTTGGGAAGGAAGAAGGCAAAGCCAACTCAGACCCAGAAAACATTTGGGAAATTGCCACACAAGAAACCACAAATCTGCTCAGGTACTCAAAATAAGGACAGCAAGCCAGAACTGCAGCCAGCCAACAGCTGTGCCCTGATTGAAAAAGAACCATCCTCTTCTGCCCTGAACTCAATATGCCAGCCTCAAAACCAAATCTCACATGAGAAAATTAATTACAAACCATGATAAATAAGACAAAAGAGAAAAAAGCCAAAGAAATGCAAGAGTACTTTGTGATATTTGGCTGGATTTAGACACAAGGAATCTGGCTGTTTCCAGATTCATCCCCCCCTTCCACAGACTGACTTTGGAATTCTGATTGAATTCACCTCAAAATCGCTCTCACACTCCATTTGGAGGGAATTACAATCTGTCCCCTCAGCAGAAGGGTTCCATGACTTTTTCCAAAACACAGAAACTCATCTTGGGCGTGTTGCCTGTAGATTTCTAATCCTGAAAGGGCAATGCGCTTTTTTTTTTTCTTTCATAATGGCTACTCTCCAAAATCTTGCTTGTATTGCATCAGAATACAAAATTTGGGAATAAGAAGGCAAAACCGACTCAGACCCAGAAAACATTAAGGAAATTGGCACTCAAGAAACCACAAATCGGCTGAGGCACCCAAAACAATGACAGCAAGCCAGAATTGGAGCAAGCCAACAGCTGTGCCCTGATTGAAAAAGAACCTTCCTCTTGTGCCCTGAACTCAATATGCCAGCCTCAAAACCAAAGCTCACATCAGAAAATTCATTACAAACCATGATAAATAAGGGAAATGTGAAAAAGCCAAAGAAATGCAAGAGTCCTTTGTGATATTTGGCAGGATTTAGACACAAAGAAACTGGCTGTTTCCAGATTCATCCCCCCCTTCCACAGACCGACTTTGGAATTCTGATTGAATTCACCTCAAAATCGCTCTCACACTCCATTTGGAGGGCATTAGAATCTGTCCCCTCAGCAGAAGCGTTCCATGTCATTTTCCAAAACACAGAATCTCATCTTGGTTGTGTTGCCTATGGATTTCTAATCCTGAATGGTAAATTTGCTGTGTTTTTTTTTTTTCTTTCATAATGGCTACTCTGTCCAAAATCTTGCTTGTATTGCATCAGAATACAAAATTTGGGAAGGAAGAAGGCAAAACCAACTCAGACCCCGAAAACATTTAGGAAATTGCCACACAAGAAACCACAAATCGGCTGAGGCACCCAAAACAATGACAGCAAGCCAGAAGTGGAGCAAGCCAACAGCTGTGCCCTGATTGAAAAAGAACCTTCCTCTTGTGCCCTGAACTCAATATGCCAGCCTCAAAACCAAAGCTCACATCAGAAAATTCATTACAAACCATGATAAATAAGAAAAAAAGAAAAAAGCCAAAGAAATGCAAGAGTCCTTTGTGATATTTGGCAGGATTTAGACACAAAGAAACTGGCTGTTTCCAGATACATCCACCCCTCCAGCTGACAGCCTGTGGAATTCTGACTGAATTAACCTGAAAATCACAGTGAAACTCAGTTTGGAGGCAATTAATATCTGTCACCTCAGCCAAAGTGTTCCATTTTATTTTCATAAACACAAAAACTCACATTGGTCATGTTACTTGTAGATTTCTAAGCTTCAAACGCCTATTTGTTGTGTTTTTTCTTTCATAATGGCTATTCTGTACAAACTCTTCTTTGCATTGCATCAGAATACAAAATTTGGGAAGGAAGAAGGCAAAGCCAACTCAGACCCTGAAAACATTTGGGAAATTGCCACACAAGAAACCACAAATCGGCTGAGGCACTCAAAACAATGACAGCAAGCCAGAAGTGGAGCAAGCCAACAGCTGTGCCCTGATTGAAAAACAACCTTCCACTTGTGCCCTGAACTCAATATGCCAGCCTCAAAACCAAAGCTCACATCAGAAAATTCATTACAAACCATGATAAATAAGAAAAAAGAGAAAAAAGCCAAAGAAATGCAAGAATCCATAATGATATTGGGTTTGATTTAGTTGCAAGGAAACCGGCTGTTCCCAGATTCATCCACCACTAAAGCTGACTGCCTGTGGAATTCTGACTGAATTAACCTGACAATCGCAGTGAAACTCAAGAAACCAAATTTCAGCTGAGGCACCCAAAACAAAGACAATAGCCAGAATTGGAGCACACTAACAGCTGTGCCCTGTTTGAAAAAGACCATTCCTCAGGTGCCCTGAACTCTATATTGCAGCCTCAAAACCAAAGCTCACATCAGAAAATTCATTACAAACCATGATAAATTAGGGAAATGTGAAAAAGCCAAAGAAATGCAAGAGTCCTTTGTGATATTTGGCTGGATTTAGACACAAAGAAACTGGCTGTTTCCAGATTCATCCCCCCCTTCCACAGACTGACTTTGGAATTCTGATTGAATTCACCTCAAAATCGCACTCACACTCATTTGGGAGGGTATTAGAATCTGTCCCCTCAGCAGAAGCGTTCTATGTCATTTTCTAAAACACAGAAACTCATCTTGGTCGTGTTGCCTGTAGATTTCTAATCCTGAAAGGGCAATGCGCTGTGTTTTTTTTTTTTTGTTTCTTTCATAATGGCTACTCTCCAAAATCTTGCTTGTATTGCATCAGAATACAAAATTTGGGAATAAGAAGGCAAAACCGACTCAGACCCAGAAAGCATTTAGGAAATTGCCACTCAAGAAACCACAAATCGGCTGAGGCACCCAAAACAATGACAGCAAGCCAGAATTGGAGCAAGCCAACAGCTGTGCCCTGATTGAAAAAGAACCTTCCTCTTGTGCCCTGAACTCAATATGCCAGCCTCAAAACCAAAGCTCACATCAGAAAATTCATTACAAACCATGATAAATAAGGGAAATGTGAAAAAGCCAAAGAAATGCAAGAGTCCTTTGTGATATTTGGCAGGATTTAGGCACAAAGAAACTGGCTGTTTCCAGATTCATCCCCCCCTTCCACAGACCGACTTTGGAATTCTGATAGAATTCACCTCAAAATCGCTCTCACACTCCATTTGGAGGGCATTAGAATCTGTCCCCTCAGCAGAAGCGTTCCATGTCATTTTCCAAAACACAGAATCTCATCTTGGTTGTGTTGCCTATGGATTTCTAATCCTGAAAGGTCAATTTGCTGTGTTTTTTTTTTTTCTTTCATAATGGCTACTCTGTCCAAAATCTTGCTTGTATTGCATCAGAATACAAAATTTGGGAAGGAAGAAGACAAAACCAACTCAGACCCCGAAAACATTTAGGAAATTGCCACACAAGAAACCACAAATCAGCTGAGACACCCAAAACAATGACAGCAAGCCAGAAGTGGAGCAAGCCAACAGCTGTGCCCTGATTGAAAAAGAACCTTCCTCTTGTGCCCTGAACTCAATATGCCAGCCTCAAAACCAAAGCTCACATCAGAAAATTCATTACAAACCATGATAAATAAGAAAAAAGAGAAAAAAGCCAAAGAAATGCAAGAGTCCTTTGTGATATTTGGCAGGATTTAGACATAAAGAAACTGGCTGTTTCAGGATTCATCCCACGCTTAAACAGACTGACTTTGGAATTCTGATTGAACTCACATCAAGATCGCTCTCACACTCCATTTGGAGGGAAGTAGAATCTGTCACCTCAGCAGAAGCGTTCCATGTCATTTTCCAAAACACAGAATCTCATCTTGGTTGTGTTGCCTATGGATTTCTAATCCTGAATGGTAAATTTGCTGTGTTTTTTTTTTCTTTCATAATGGCTACTCTGTCCAAAATTTTGCTTGTATTGCATCAGAATACAAAATTTGGGAAGGAAGAAGGCAAAACCAACTCAGACCCAGAAAACATTTAGGAAATTGCCACACAAGAAACCACAAATCAGCTGAGGCACCCAAAACAATGACAGCAAGCCAGAAGTGGAGCAAGCCAACAGCTGTGCCCTGATTGAAAAAGAACCTTCCTCTTGTGCCCTGAACTCAATATGCCAGCCTCAAAACCAAAGCTCACATCAGAAAATTCATTACAAACCATGATAAATAAGAAAAAAAGAAAAAAGCCAAAGAAATGCAAGAGTCCTTTGTGATATTTGGCAGGATTTAGACACAAAGAAACTGGCTGTTTCCAGATTCATCCCCCCCTTCCACAGACTGACTTTGGAATTCTGATTGAATTCACCTCAAGATCGCTCTCACACTCCATTTGGAGGGAATTAGAATCTGTCACCTCAGCAGAAGCGTTCCATGTCATTTTCCAAAACACAGAATCTCATCTTGGTTGTGTTGCCTATGGATTTCTAATCCTGAATGGTAAATTTGCTGTGTTTTTTTTTCTTTCATAATGGCTACTCTGTCCAAAATTTTGCTTGTATTGCATCAGAATACAAAATTTGGGAAGGAAGAAGGCAAAACCAACTCAGACCCAGAAAACATTTAGGAAATTGCCACACAAGAAACCACAAATCAGCTGAGGCACCCAAAACAATGACAGCAAGCCAGAAGTGGAGCAAGCCAACAGCTGTGCCCTGATTGAAAAAGAACCTTCCTCTTGTGCCCTGAACTCAATATGCCAGCCTCAAAACCAAAGCTCACATCAGAAAATTCATTACAAACCATGATAAATAAGAAAAAAAGAAAAAAGCCAAAGAAATGCAAGAGTCCTTTGTGATATTTGGCAGGATTTAGACACAAAGAAACTGGCTGTTTCCAGATTCATCCCCCCCTTCCACAGACTGACTTTGGAATTCTGATTGAATTCACCTCAAGATCGCTCTCACACTCCATTTGGAGGGAATTAGAATCTGTCCCCTCAGCAGAAGCGTTCCATGTCATTTTCCAAAACACAGAATCTCATCTTGGTTGTGTTGCCTATGGATTTCTAATCCTGAATGGTAAATTTGCTGTGTTTTTTTTTTTTTTCTTTCATAATGGCTACTCTGTCCAAAATCTTGCTTGTATTGCATCAGAATACAAAATTTGGGAAGGAAGAAGGCAAAACCAACTCAGACCCCGAAAACATTTAGGAAATTGCCACACAAGAAACCACAAATCAGCTGAGGCACCCAAAACAATGACAGCAAGCCAGAATTGGAGCAAGCCAACAGCTGTGCCCTGATTGAAAAAGAACCTTCCTCTTGTGCCCTGAACTCAATATGCCAGCCTCAAAACCAAAGCTCACATCAGAAAATTCATTACAAACCATGATAAATAAGAAAAAAGAGAAAAAAGCCAAAAAAATGCAAGAATCCATAATGATAAAAGCCTTGATTTAGTTGCTAGGAAACCGGCTGTTCTCGGATTCATCCACCCCTCCAGCTGACTGCCTGTGGAATTCTGACTGAATTAACCTGAAAATCGCAGTGAAACTCAGTTTGGAGGCAATTAATATCTGTAACCTCAGCCAAAGTGTTCCATTTCATTTTCCAAAACACAAAAACTCACCTTGGTCGTGTTACCTGTAGATTTCTAAGCTTCTAACACCTATTTGTTGTGTTTTTTTATTTCATAATGGCTGCTCTGTCCAAACTCTTGTTTGTAATGCGACAGAATACAAAATTTGGGAAGGAAGAAGGCAAAACCAACTCAGACCCAGAAAACATTTAGGAAATTGCCACTCAACAAACCAAAATTGAACTGAGGCATGCAAAACAATGACAGCAAGCCAGAATTGGAGCAAGCCAAGAGCTGTGCCCTGTTTAAAAAAAAAAAAAAAACCTTCCTCTTGTGCCCTAAACTCCATATTGCAGCCTCAAAACCAAATCTCACATCAGAAAATTCATTACAAAGCAGGATAAATCAAAAAATGAGAAAAATGCCAAAGAAATACAGGAGACCTTTCTGATATTGGGCTGGATTTAGTCGCAAGGAAACCGGCTGCTCCCAGATTCATCCACCCCTCCAGCTGACTGCCTGTGGAATTCTCACTGAATTCACCTGAAAATCGCAGTCAAACTCAGTTTGGAGGCCATTAATATCTGTGACCTCAACAAAGTGTTCCATTTTATTTTCCAAAACACAAATACTCACCTTGGTCGTGTTTCGATTAGACTTATAACTTCAAACGCCTATTTGTTGTGTTTTTTATTTCATAATGACTGCTCTGTCCAAACTCTTGTTTGTATTCCATCAGAATACAAAATTTGGGAAGGAAGAAGGCAAAACCAACTCAGACCCTGAAAACATTTAGGACATTGTGGCTCAAGAAACCACAAATTGGCTGAGGCACCCAAAACAATGACAGCAAGCCAGAATTGGAGCAAGCCAACATCTGTACCCTGTTTGAAAAAGACCATTCCTCCGGTGCCCTGAACTCAATATGCCAGCCTCAAAACCAAAGCTCACATCAGAAAATTCATTACAAACCATGATAAATAAGAAAAAGGAGAAAAAAAGCCAAAGAAATGCAAGAATCCATAATGATATTGGGCTTGATTTAGTCGCAAGGAAACCAGCTGTTCCCGGATTCATCCACCCCTCCAGCTGACTGCCTGTGGAATTATGACTGAATTAACCTGAAAATCGCAGGGAAACTCAGTTTGGAGGCAATTAATATCTGTCACCTCAGCCAAAGTGTTCCATTTGATTTTCCAAAACACAAAACTTCACCTTGGTCGTGTTACCTGTATTTTTCTAAGCTTCAAACGCCTTTTTGTTGTGTTTTTTATTTCCTAATGGCTACTCTGATGAAACTCTTGTTTGTATTGCGTCAGAATACAAATTTGGGAAGGAAGAAGGCAAAACCAACTCAGACCCAGAAAACCTTTAGGAAATTGCCGCTCAAGAAACCACAAATCGGCTGAGGCACTCAAAACAATGACAGCAAGCCAGAATTGGAGCAGGCCAACAGCTGTGCCCTGTTTGAAAAAGACCATACCTCTGGTGCCCTGAACTCCATATTGCAGCCTCAAAACCAAAGCTGACATCAGAAAATTCATTACAAACCATGATAAATAAGAAAAATGAGAAAAAAGCCAAAGAAACGCAAGAATCCATAATGACATTGGGCTTGATTCAGTCGCAAGGAAACGGGCTGTTCCCGGATTCATCCACCCCTCCAGCTGACTGCCTGTGGAATTCTGACTGAATTAACCTGAAAATCGCAGTGAAACTCAGTTTGGAGGCAATTAATATCTGTAACCTCAGCCAAAGTGTTCCATTTCATTTTCCAAAACACAAAAACTCACCTTGGTCGTGTTACCTGTAGATTTCTAAGCTTCTAACAACTATTTGTTGTGTTTTTTTATTTCATAATGGCTGCTCTGTCCAAACTCTTGTTTGTAATGCGACAGAATACAAAATTTGGGAAGGAAGAAGGCAAAACCAACTCAGACCCAGAAAACATTTAGGAAATTGCCACTCAACAAACCAAAATTGAACTGAGGCATGCAAAACAATGACAGCAAGCCAGAATTGGAGCAAGCCAAGAGCTGTGCCCTGTTTAAAAAAAAAAAAAAACCTTCCTCTTGTGCCCTAAACTCCATATTGCAGCCTCAAAACCAAATCTCACATCAGAAAATTCATTACAAAGCAGGATAAATCAAAAAATGAGAAAAATGCCAAAGAAATACAGGAGACCTTTCTGATATTGGGCTGGATTTAGTCGCAAGGAAACCGGCTGCTCCCAGATTCATCCACCCCTCCAGCTGACTGCCTGTGGAATTCTCACTGAATTCACCTGAAAATCGCAGTCAAACTCAGTTTGGAGGCCATTAATATCTGTGACCTCAACAAAGTGTTCCATTTTATTTTCCAAAACACAAATACTCACCTTGGTCGTGTTTCGAGTAGACTTATAACTTCAAACGCCTATTTGTTGTGTTTTTTATTTCATAATGACTGCTCTGTCCAAACTCTTGTTTGTATTCCATCAGAATACAAAATTTGGGAAGGAAGAAGGCAAAACCAACTCAGACCCTGAAAACATTTAGGACATTGTGGCTCAAGAAACCACAAATTGGCTGAGGCACCCAAAACAATGACAGCAAGCCAGAATTGGAGCAAGCCAACATCTGTACCCTGTTTGAAAAAGACCATTCCTCCGGTGCCCTGAACGCCATATTGCCGCCTCAAAACCAAAGCTCACATCAGAAAATTTATTACAAACCATGATAAATAAGAAAAAGGAGAAAAAAGCCAAAGAAATGCAAGAATCCATAATGATATTGGGCTTGATTTAGTCGCAAGGAAACCAGCTGTTCCCGGATTCATCCACCCCTCCAGCTGACTGCCTGTGGAATTCTGATTGAATTAACCTGAAAATCGCAGGGAAACTCAGTTTGGAGGCAATTAATATCTGTCACCTCAGCCAAAGTGTTCCATTTGATTTTCCAAAACACAAAAACTCACCTTGGTTGTGTTACCTGTAGATTTCTAAGCTTCAAACGCCTATTTGTTGTGTTTTTTATTTCATAATGGCTACTCTGCCCAAACTTTTGTTTGTATTGCGTCAGATTACAAAATTTGGGCAGGAAGAAGGCAAAACCAACTCAGACCCAGAAAACATTTAGGAAATTGCCGCTCAAGGAACAAAGGGCCGCTGAGGAACCCAAAAATTTGAAAGCAAGACAGAATTGGAGCAAGCCAACAGCTGTGCCCTGATTGAAAAAGACCATTCCTCCGGTGTCCTGAACTCCATATTGCAGCCTCAAAACCAAAGCTCACATCAGAAAATTCATTACAAACCTTCATACATGAGAAAAATGAGAAAATACCCAAAAATGCAAGAATCCAGAATGATATTGGGCTTGATTGAATTGCAAGGAAACCGGCTGTTCCCGGATTCATCCAACCCTGCAGCTGACTGCCTGTGGAATTCTGACTGAATTAACCGGAAAATCGCAGTGAAACTCAGTTTGGAAGCAATTAATAACTGTCACCTCAGCTAAAGTGTTCCACTTTATTTTCTAAAACACAAAAACTCACCTCGGTCGTGTTACCTGTAGATTTCTAAGCTTCAAACGCCTATTTGTTGTGTTTTTTGTTTCATAATGGCTACTCTGCCCAAACTTTTGTTTCTATTGCGTCAGATTAGAAAATTTGGGAAGGAAGAAGGCAAAACCAACTCAGACCCAGAAAACATTTAGGAAATTGCCGCTCAAGAAACAAATGGCCGCTGAGGAACCCAAAACAATGACAGCAAGCCAGAATTGGAGGAAGCCAACAGCTGTGCCCTGTTTGAAAAAGACCATTCCCCCGGTGGCCTGAACTCCATATTGCAGCCTCAAAACCAAAGCTCACATCAGAAAATTCATTACAAACCATGATAAATAACAAAAATGAGAAAAAAGCCAAATAAATGCAAGAATCCAGAATGATATTCGGCTTGATTTAGTTGCAAAGAAACCGGCTGTTCCCAGATTCATCCACCCCTCCAGCTGACTGCCTGTGGAATTCTGACTGAATTAACCTGAAAATCGCAGTGAAACTCAGTTTGGAGGCAATTAATATCTGTCACCTCAGCCAAAGTGTTCCATTTGATTTTCCAAAACACAAAAACTCACCTTGGTTGTGTTACCTGTAGATTTCTAAGCTTCAAACGCATATTTGTCATGTTTTTTATTTCATTAAGGCTACTCTGCCCAAACTCTTGTTTGTATTGCGTCAGATTACAAAATTTGGGAAGGAAGAAGGCAAAACCAACTCAGACCCAGAAAACATTTAGGAAATTGCCGCTCAAGAAACAAAGGGCCGCTGAGGAAGCCAAAACCTTGAAAGCAAGACAGAATTGGAGCAAGCCAACAGCTGTGCCCTGATTGAAAAAGACCATTCCTCCGGTGTCCTGAACTCGATATTGCAGCCTCAAAACCAAAGCTCACATCAGAAAATTCATTACAAACCATGATAAATAAGAAAAATCAGAAAAAATCCAAAGAAATGCAGGAGTTCTTAGTGATATTGGGCTTGATTTATTCCCTTGTTAATGGCTGTTTCCAGATTCTTCTATACCTCCCAGTTGAGTGTCTGTGGTTTCTGACTGAATTAAAATGAAATTCGCTGTGAAACTCGGTTTGGAGGCAATTAATATCTGTCACCTCAGCAAAAGTGTTCCATATCTTTTTCCAAAACACAAAATCTCACCTTGGTCGTGTTACCTGTAGCTTTCAAAAGCCTATTTGATGTGTTTTTTATTTCATAATGTCTATTCTGTCCAAAATCTTGCTTGTATTACGTCAGAATACAAAATTTGGGAAGGAAGAGGACAAAAACAACTGAGACTCAGAAAACGTTTAGGAAATTGCCACTCAAGAAACCTCAAATCGGCGGAGGCACCCAAAACAATGACAGCAAGCCAGAATTGGAGCAAGACAACAGCTGTGCCCTGATTGAAAAAGACCATTCCTCCGGTGCCCTGAACTCCATATTGCAGCCTCAAAACCAAAGCTCACATCAGAAAATTCATTACAAACCATGATAAATAAGAAATATCAGAATAAAGCCAAAGAAATGCAAGAATCCATAATGATATTGGGCTTCATTTAGTTGCAAGGAAACCGGCTATTCCCGGATTCATCCACCCCTCCAGCTGACTGCCTGTGGAATTATGACTGAATTAACCTGAACGGAGGCAGTTAATATCTGTCACCACAGCCAACTTGTTCCATTTGATTTTCCAAAACACAAAACTTCACCTTGGTCGTGTTACCTGTAGCTTCAAAAGCCTATTTGTTGTGTTTTTTATTTCCTAATGGCTACTCTGTCCAAACTCTTGTTTGTATTGTGTCAGAATACAAAATTTGGGAAGGAAGAAGGAAAACCAACTCAGACCAAGAAAACATTTAGGATATTGATGCTCAAGAAACTTCAAATCGGCGGAGGCACCCAAAACAATGACAGCAAGCCAGAATTGGAGCAAGCCAACAGCTGTGACCTGATTGAATAAGAACCTTCCTCTTGTGCCCTGAACTCCATATGCCAGCCTCAAAACCAAAGCTCACATCAGAAAATTCATTACAAACCACTAAAATTAAGAAAAATGAGAAAAAGGCCAAAGAAATTCAAGAATTCATAATGATATTGGGCTTGATTTTGTCGCAAGGAAACCGTATATTCCCAGATTCATCCACCTCTCCAGCTGATGCCTGAGGAATATTGACTGAATTAACCTGAACGGAGGCAGTTAATATCTGTCCCCACAGCCAAAGTGTTCCATTTCATTTTCCAAAACAAAATCTCACCTTGGTCGTGTTACCTGTAGCTTTCAAAAGCCTATTTGATGTGTTTTTTATTTCATAATGGCTATTCTGTCCAAACTCTTGTTTCTGTGGCGTCAGAATACAAAATTTGGGAAGGAAGAGGACAAAACCAACTGAGACTCAGAAACCGTTTAGGAAATTGCCACTCAAGAAACCTCAAATCGGCGGAGGCACCCAAAACAATGACAGCAAGCCAGAATTGGAGCAGGCCAACAGCTGTGCCCTGTTTGGAAAAGACCATTCCTCCGGTGCCCTGAACTCCATACTGCAGCCTCAAAACCAAAGCTCACATCAGAAAATTCATTACAAACCATGATAAATAAGAAAAATGAGAAAATAGACAAAGAAATGCAAGAATCAAGAATGATATTGGGCTGGATTTAGTTGCAAGGAAACCGGCTGTTCCCGGATTCATCCACCCATCCAGCTGACTGCCTGTGGAATTCTGACTGAATTAACCTGAACGGAGGCAGTTAATACCTGTCAATACAGCCAAAGTGTGCCATTTTATTTTCCAAAACACAAAATCTCACCTTGGTCGTGTTACCTGTATCTTCAAAAGCCTATTTGTTGTGTTTTTTATTTCCTAATGGCTACTCTGTCCAAACTCTTGTTTGTATTGTGTCAGAATACAAAATTTGGGAAGGAAGAAGGAAAACCAACTCAGACCCAGAAAACATTTAGGAAATTGCCACTCAAGAAACCGAAAGTCAGCTGAGGCACCCAAATAAATGGCAGCAAGCCAGAATTGGAGCAGGCCAACAGCTGTGCCCTGATTGAAAAAGACAATTCCTCCGGTGCCCTGAACTCCATATTGCAGCCTCAAAACCAAAGATCACATCAGAAAATTCATTACAAACCATGATAAATAAGAAAAATGAGAAAAAAGCCAAAGAAATGCAAGAATCCATAATGATATTGGGCTTGATTTAGTCGCAAGGAAACCGGCTGTTCCCGGATTCATCCACCCCTCCAGCTGACAGCTTGTGGAATTTTGACTGAATTAACCTGAAAATCGCAGTGAAACTCAATTTGGAGGCAATTAATATCTGTCACCTCAGCCAAAGTGTTCCATTTGATTTTCCAAAACACAAAAGCTCACCTTGGTTGTGTTACCTGTAGATTTCTAAGCTTCAAACGCCTATTTGTTGTGTTTTTTATTTCATAATGGCTACTCTGCCCAAACTTTTGTTTCTATTGCGTCAGATTACAAAATTTGGGAATAAGAAGGCAAAACCAACTCAGACCCATAAAACATTTAGGAAATTGCCGCTCAAGAAACAAACGGCCGCTGAGGAACCCAAAACAATGACAGCAAGCCAGAATTGGAGGAAGCCAACAGCTGTGCCCTGTTTGAAAAAGACCATTCCCCCGGTGGCCTGAACTCCATATTGCAGCCTCAAAACCAAAGCTCACATCAGAAAATTCATTACAAACCATGATAAATAACAAAAATGAGAAAAAAGCCAAATAAATGCAAGAATCCAGAATGATATTCGGCTTGATTTAGTTGCAAGGAAACCGGCTGTTCCCAGATTCATCCACCCCTCCAGCTGACTGCCTGTGGAATTCTGACTGAATTAACCTGAAAATCGCAGGGAAACTCAGTTTGGAGGCAATTAATATCTGTCACCTCAGCCAAAGTGTTCCATTTGATTTTCCAAAACACAAAAACTCACCTTGGTTGTGTTACCTGTAGATTTCTAAGCTTCAAACGCATATTTGTCGTGTTTTTTATTTCATAATGGCTACTCTGCTGAAACTCTTGTTTGTATTGCGTCAGAATACAAAATTTGACAAGGAAGAAGGCAAAACCAACTCAGACCCAGAAAACATTTAGGAAATTGCCGCTCAAGGAACAAAGGGCCGCTGAGGAAGCCAAAACCTTGAAAGCAAGACAGAATTGGAGCAAGCCAACAGCTGTGCCCTGATTGAAAAAGACCATTCCTCCGGTGTCCTGAACTCGATATTGCAGCCCCAAAACCAAAGCTCACATCAGAAAATTCATTACAAACCATGATAAATAAGAAAAATCAGAAAAAATCCAAAGAAATGCAGGAGTTCTTAGTGATATTGGGCTTGATTTATTCCCTTGTTAATGGCTGTTTCCAGATTCTTCTATACCTCCCAGCTGAGTGTCTGTGGTTTCTGACTGAATTAAAATGAAATTCGCTGTGAAACTCGGTTTGGAGGCAATTAATATCTGTCACCTCAGCCAAAGTGTTCCATATCTTTTTCCAAAACACAAAATCTCACCTTGGTCGTGTTACCTGTAGCGTTCAAAAGCCTATTTGATGTGTTTTTTATTTCATAATGGCTATTCTGTCCAAACTCTTGTTTCTGTTGCGTCAGAATACAAAATTTGGGAAGGAAGAGGACAAAACCAACTGAGACTCAGAAACAGTTTAGGAAATTGCCACTCAAGAAACCTCAAATCGGCGGAGGCACCCAAAACAATGACAGCAAGCCAGAATTGGAGCAGGCCAACAGCTGTACCCTGATTGAAAAAGACCATTCCTCCGGTGCCCTGAACTCCATACTGCAGCCTCAAAACCAAAGCTCACATCAGAAAATTCATTACAAACCATGATAAATAAGAAAAATGAGAAAAAAAGTCAAAGAAATGCAAGAATCCAGAATGATATTGGCCTTGATACTGTCGCAAGGAAACCGGCTGTTCCCAGATTCATCCACCCCTCCAGCTGACAGCCTGTGGAATTCTGACTGAATTAACCTGAACGAAGGCAGTTAATATCTGTCACTACAGCCTAAGTGTTCCATTTTATTTTTTCAAAACACAAAATCTCACCTTGGTCGTGTTACCTGTAGCTTAAAACACCTATTTGATGTGTTTTTTATTTCATAATGGCTACTCTGTCCAAACTCTTGTTTGTATTGCGTCAGAATATAAAATTTGGGAAGGAAGAAGGCAAAACCAACTCAGACCCAGAAAACGTTTAGGAAATTGCCATTCAAAAATCCAAATTCAGCTGAGGCACCCAAAACAATGACAGCAAGCCAGAATTGGAGCAGGCCAACAGCTGTGCCCTGTTTGGAAAAGACCATTCCCCCGGTGGCCTGAACTCCATATTGCAGCCTCAAAACCAAAGCTCACATCAGAAAATTCATTACAAATCATGATAAATAACAAAAATGAGAAAAAAGGCAAAGAAATGCAAGAATCCAGAATGATATTGGGCTTGATTCAGTTGCAAGGAAACTGGCTGTTCCCGGATTCATCCACCCCTCCATCTGACTGCCTGTGGAATTCTGATTGAATTAACCTGAAAATCGCAGTGAAACTCTGTTTGGAGGCAATTAATATCTGTCACCTCAGCCAAAGTGTTCCATTTTATTTTCCAAAACACAAAAGCTCACCTTGGTCGTGTTACCTGTAGATTTCTAAGCTACAAATGCCTATTTGTTGTGTTTTTCATTACAAAATGGCTACTCTGTCCAAACTCTTGTTTCTACTGCAGCAGAATACAAAATTTGGGAAGGAAAAAGGCAAAACCAACACAGACCCAGAAAACTTTCAGGAAAATGCCACACAAGAAACCAAATTTGGAGGGAATTAGAATCTGTCCCCTCAGCAAAAGGGTTCCATGTCATTTTCCAAAACACAGAAACACATCTTGTTCATATTGCCTACAGTTCTCATTCTGAAAGGGCAATTTGATGTGTTTTTTTTTTTCTTTCATAATGGCTACTCTGTCCAAAATCTTGCTTGTATTGCATCAGAATACAAAATTTGGGAATAAGAAGGCAAAACCGACTCAGACCCAGAAAACATTTAGGAAATTGGCACTCAAGAAACCACAAATCTCCTGAGGCACCCAAACAATGACAGCAAGCCAGAATTGGAGCAGGCCAACAGCTGTGACCTGATTGAAAAAGAACCTTCCACTTGTGCCCTGAACTCAATATGCCAGCCTCAAAACCAAAGCTGACATCAAAAAATTCATTACAAACCATGATAAATAAGAAAAAAGAGAAAAAAGCCAAAGAAATGCTAGAATCCATAATGATATTGAGCTTGATTGAGTCGCAAGGAAATCGGCTGTTCCCAGATTCATCCACAGCTCCAGCTGACTGCCTGTGGAATTCTGACTGAATTAACCTGAATATCGCAGTGAAACTCAGTTTGGAGGCAATTAATAACTGTCACCTCAGCCAAAGTGTTCCATTTTATTTTCCAAAACAAAAAAAATCATATTGGCGTGTTACCAGCAGATTTATAATCTGTAAATGTCTATTTGTTGCATTGTGTCAGAATACAAAATTTGGGAAGGAATAAGGCAAAACTAACTCAGACCCAGAAAAAATTTAGAAAATTGCCGCTCAAGAAACCAAAAGTCAGCTGAAACCCCAAAACCAATGACAGCAACCCAGAATTGGAGCAGCTAACAGCTGTGCCCTGTTTTAAAAAGACCATTCTTCCGGTGCCCTGAACTCCATATTGCCGTCTCAAAGGCAAAGCTCACATCAGAATATTCATTACAAACCTTGATAATAAGGGAAATGTGAAAAAGTCAAATAAATGCAAGAGTCCTTTGTGATATTTGGCTGGATTTAGACACAAGGAAACTGGCTGTTTCCAGATTCATCAACCCCTTCCACAGACTGACTTTGGAATTCTGATGGAATTCACCTCAAAATCGCACTCACACTCAATTGGAAGGTAATTAGAATCTGTCCCCTCAGCAGAAGTGTTCCAAGTCATTATCCAAAACACAGAAACTCATCTTGGTCTTGTTCCCTGTAGCTTTTGAATCCTGAAAGGGCTTTTTGCCGTATTTTCTTTTTTTTCATAATAGCTACTCTGTCCAAAATCTTGCTTGTATTGCATCAGAATACAAAATTTGGGAATAACAAGGCAAAACCAACTCAGACCCAGAAAACATTTAGTAAATTACCACTCAAGTAACCACAAATCGGCTGAAGCACCCAAAACAATGACAGCAAGCCAGAATTGGAGCAAGCCAACAGCTGTGCCCTGATTGAAAAAGAACCATCCTCTTGTGCCCTGAACTCAATATGCCAACCTCAAAAACAAAGCGCACATCAG
Organism: Oryctolagus cuniculus; assembly: GCF_964237555.1. Lineage (NCBI taxonomy): Eukaryota > Metazoa > Chordata > Mammalia > Lagomorpha > Leporidae > Oryctolagus > Oryctolagus cuniculus. The sequence continues at coordinate 330,002 of NW_027208365.1, forward strand.
AAAATTCATTACAAACCATCATACATAACAAAAATGAGAAAAAAGCCAAAGAAATGCAAGAATCCATAATGATATTGGGATTGATTTAGTTGTAAGGAATCCGGCTATTCCTGGATTCGTCCACCCCTCGAGGTGACTGCCTGTGCAATTCTCACTGAATTAACCTGAAAATCACAGGGAAACTCAGTTTGGAGGCAATTAATATATGTCACCTGAGCCAAAGTGTTCCATTTTATTTTCCAAAACACAAAAACTCACCTTGGTCGTGTTACCTGTAGATTTCTAAGCTTCAAACGCCTATTTGTTGTGTTTTTTATTTCATAATGGCTACTCTGTCCAAACTCTTGTTTGTATTGAGTCAGAATAAAAAATTTGGGAATAAGAAGAAAAAACCGTGTCAGACCCAGAAAACATTTAGGAAATTGACACTCAAGAAACCTCAAATTTGCTGAGGCACCCAAAACAATGACAGCAAGCCAGAATTAGAGCAAGCCAACAGCTGTGCCCTGATTGAAAAAGAACATTTCTCTTGTGCCCGGAAGTTCTTATTGCAGCCTCAAATCCAAAGCTCACATCAAAAATTCATTACCAACCATGATAAATAAGAAAAAAGAGAAAAAAGCCAAAGAAATGCAAGAATCCATAATGATATTGGGCTTGATTTAGTCGTAAGAAATCTGGCTAGTCCTGGATTCATCCACCCCTCCAGGTGACTGCCTGTGGAATTCTGACTGAATTAACCTGAAAATCACAGTGAAACTCAGTTTGGAGGCAATTAATATCTGTCACCTCAGCCAAAGAGTTCCATTTGATTTTCCAAAACACAAAAACTCACCTTGGTCGTGTTGCCTGTAGAGTTCTAATCCTGAAAGGGCAATCCGCTGTGTTTTTTTTTTTTTTCTTTCTTTCATAATGGCTACTCTCCAAAATCTTGCTTGTATTGCATCAGAATACAAAATTTGGGAATAAGTAGGCAAAACCGACTCAGACCCAGAAAACATTTAGGAAATTGCCACTCAAGAAACCACATCGGCTGAGGCACCCAAAACAATGACAGCAAGCCAGAAGTGGAGCAAGCCAACATCTGTGTCCTGATTGAAAAAGAACCTTCCTCTTGTGCCCTGAACTCAATATGCCAGCCTCAAAACCAAAGCTCACATCAGAAAATTCATTACAAACCATGATAAATAAGGGAAATGTGAAAAAGCCAAAGAAATGCAAGAGTCCTTTGTGATATTTGGCAGGATTTAGACACAAAGAAACTGGCTGTTTCCAGATTCATCCCCCCCTTCCACAGACCGACTTTGGAATTCTGATTGAATTCACCTCAAAATCGCTCTCACACTCCATTTGGAGGGCATTAGAATCTGTCCCCTCAGCAGAAGCGTTCCATGTCATTTTCCAAAACACAGAATCTCACCTTGGTTGTGTTGCCTATGGATTTCTAATCCTGAAAGGTCAATTTGCTGTGTTTTTTTTTTTTCTTTCATAATGGCTACTCTGTCCAAAATCTTGCTTGTATTGCATCAGAATACAAAAATTGGGAAGGAAGAAGGCAAAACCAACTCAGACCCCGAAAACATTTAGGAAATTGCCACACAAGAAACCACAAATCAGCTGAGGCACCCAAAACAATGACAGCAAGCCAGAAGTGGAGCAAGCCAACAGCTGTGCCCTGATTGAAAAAGAACCTTCCTCTTGTGCCCTGAACTCAATATGCCAGCCTCAAAACCAAAGCTCACATCAGAAAATTCATTACAAACCATGATAAATAAGAAAAATGAGAAAAAAGCCAAAGAAATGCAGGAGTTCTTAGTGATATTGGGCTTCATGTATTCCCATGTAAACGGCTGTTTCCAGATTCTTCCACACCTCCCAGCTGAGTGAATGTGTATTCTGACTGAATTAACCTGGAAATCGCCGTGAAACTCACTTTGGAGGGAATTAGAAATTGTCCCCTCAGCAGAAGCGTTCCATGACACTTTCTAAAACACAAAAACTCACCTTGGTCATGTTACCTATCGATTTCTAAGCTTCAAATGCGTAATGTTGTGTTTTTAATTTCATAATGGCTACTCTGTCCAAACTCTTGTTTGTATTGCGTCAGAATAGAAAATTTGGGAAGGAAGAAGGCAAAACCAACTCAGACCCAGAAAACCTTCAGAAAATGTGGATCAAAAAACAACAACGCTGAGGCACCCAAAACCTTTAAAGCAAGACAGAATTGTAGCAAACCAATAGCTGTGCCCTGATTGAAAAAGAACCTTCCTCTTGTGCCCTGAACCCAATATGCCAGCATCAAAACCAAAGCTCACATCAGAAAATTCATTACAAACCATGATAAAAAGAAAAATGAGAAAATAGCCAAGGAAATGCAAGAATCCATAATGATATTGGGCTTGATTCAGTGACAACGAAACAGGCTGTTCCCAGATCCATCCACCCTTCCAGCTGATTGCCTGTGGACTTCTGAATGAATTAACCTGAAAATCGCAGTGAAACTCAGTTTGGAGACTATTAATATCTGTCACCTCAGCCAAAGTGTTCCATTTTATTTTCCAAAACACAAAAACTCACCTTAGTCGCGTTACCTGTAGATTTCTAAGCTTCAAACGCCTATTTGTTGTGCTTTTAATTTCATAATGGCTACTCTGTCTAAACTCTTGTTTATATTTCTTCAGAATACAAAATTTGGGAAGGAAGAAGGCAAAACCAACTCAGACCCAGAAAACATTTAGGAAATTGCTGCTCAAGAAACCTCAAATCGGCTGGGGCACCTAAACCAATGACAGCAAGCCAGAATTGGAGCAAGCCAACAGCTGTGCCCTGATTGAAAAAGAACCATTCTCTTGTGCACTGAACTCCATATTGCAGCCTCAAAAACAAAGCTCACATCAGAAAATTCATTATTCTGTCCAAACTCTTGTTTGTATTGAATCAGAATACAAAATTTGGGAAGGAAGAAGGCAAAACCAACTCAGACCCAGAAAACATTTAGAAAATTGCCTCTCAAGAAACCAAACACCGCTGAGGCACCCAAAAACTTAAAACAAGACAGAATTGGAACAAGCCAACAGCTGTGCCCTGATTGAAAAAGAACCTTCCTCTTGTGCCCTGAACTCAATATTCCAGACTCAAAACCAAAGCTCACATCAGAAAATTCATTACAAAGCATGATAAATAAGAAAAAAGAGAAAAAAGGCAAAGAAATGCAGGAGTTCTTAGTAATATTGGGCATGATTTATTGCCATGTAAACGGCTGTTTCCAGATTCATCCACACCTATCAGCTAATGTCTGTGGTTTCTGACTGAATTAACCTGAAAATCGCAGTGAAACTCGGTTTGGAGGCAATTAATATCTGTCACCTCAGCCAAAGTGTTCCATTTTATCTTCCAAAACTCAAAAACTCACCTTAGTCTTCTTACCTGTAGATTTCAAAACTTCAAATGCCTATTTGTTTTGTTTTTTATTTCATAATGGCTACTCTGCCCAAGCTCTTGTTTGTATTGCGTCAGAATACAAAATTTGGCAAGGAAGAAGGCAAAACCGACTCAGACCCAGAAAACATTTAGGAAATTGCCACTCAAGAATCCAAAAGTCAGCGGAGGAACCTACAACAATGACAGCAAGCCAGAATTGGAGCAAGCCAACAGCTGTGCCCTGATTGAAAAAGAACCTTCCTCTTGTGCCCTGAGCTCAATATACCAGCCTCAAAACCAAAGCTCACATCAGAAAATTCATTACAAACCATGATAAATCAGAAAAATGAGAAAAAAGCCAAAGAAATGCAGGAGTTCTTAGTAATATTGGGCTTGATTTATTGCCATGTAAACGGCTGTTTCCAGATTCATCCACACCTCCCAGCTGAGTGTCTGTGGTTTCTGACTGAATTAACCTGAAAATCGCAGTGAAACTCGGTTTGGAGGCAATTAATATCTGTCACCTCAGCCAAAGTGTTCCATTTTATTTTCCAAAACTCAAAAACTCACCTTAGTCTTCTTACCTGTAGATTCTAAGCTTCAAATGCCTATTTGTTTTGTTTTTTATTTCATCATTGCTAGTCTGTCCAAACTCTTGTTTGTATTGCGTCAGAATACAAAATTTGGGATTAAGAAGGAAAAACCGTGTCAGACCCAGAAAACATTTAGGAAATTGCCACTCAAGAAACCAAAAGTCAGCTGAGGAACCCACAACAATGACAGCAAGCCAGAATTGGAGAAAGCCAACAGCTGTGCCCTGATTGAAAGAGAACCTTCCTCTTGTGCCCTGAACTCAATATGCCAGCCTCAAAAGCAAAGCTCACATCAGAAAATTCATTACAAACCATGATAAATCAGAAAAATTAGAAAAAAGCCAAAGAAATGCAGGAGTTCTTAGGGATATTGGGCTTGAATTATGGCCATGTAAACGGCTGTTTCCAGATTCATCCACACCTCCCAACTGAGTGTCTTTGGTTTCTGAATGAATTAACAAAAAAATCGCAGTGAAACTCGGTTTTGGAGGCAATTAATATCTGTCACCTCAGCCAGAGTGTTCAATTTTATTTTCATAAACACAAAAACTTACCTTGCTCGTGTTACCTGTACATATATAAGCTTCAAACGCATATTTGTTGTGTTTTTTATTTCATAATGGCTACTCTGTCCAAACTCTTGTTTGTATTACGTCAGAATACAAAATTTGGAAAGGAAGAAGGCAAAACCAACTCAGACCCAGAAAACATGTAGGAAATTGCCGCTAAAGAAACCACAAATCAGCTGAGGCACCCAAAACCTTGAAAGCAAGACAGAATTGAAGCAAGCCAACAGCTGTGCCCTGTTTTAAAAAGACCATTCCTGCGGTGCCCTGAACTCCATATAGCAGCCTCAAAACCAAAGCTCCCATCAGAAAATTCATTACAAACCATGATAAATAAGGGAAATCTGAGAAAGCCAAAGAAATTCTAGAGTCCTTTGTGGTATTTGGCTGGATTTAGACACAAAGAAACTGGCTGTTTCCAGATTCATCCCCCCCTTCCACAGACAGACCTTGGAATTCTGATTGAATTCACCTCAAAATCGCACTCACACTCAATTTGGAGGGAATTAGAATCTGTCCCCTCAGCAGAAGTGTTCCATGTCATTTTCCAAAACACAGAAACTCATCTTGGTCGAGTTGCCTGTAGATTTCTAATCCTGAAAGGGCAATTTGCTGTGTATTTTTTTTTTCTTTCGTAATGGCTACTCTGCCAAAATCTTGCTTGTATTGATTCAGAATACAAAATTTGGGAATAAGAAGGCAAATCCGACTCAGACCCAGAAAACATTCAGGAAATTGCCGCTCAAGAAACCACAAATCGGCTGAGGCACCCAAAACAATGACAGCAAGCCAGAATTGGAGCAAGCCAACAGCTGTGCCCTGATTGAAAAAGAACCTTCCTCTTGTGCCCTGAGCTCAATGTACCAGCCTCAAAACCAAAGCTCACATCAGAAAATTCATTACAAACCATGATAAATAAGAAAAATGAGAAAAAAGCCAAAGAAATGCAGGAGTTCTTAGTAATATTGGGCTTGATTTATTGCCATGTAAACGGCTGTTTCCAGATTCATCCACACCTCCCAGCTGAGTGTCTTTGGTTTCTGAATGAATTAACAAAAAAATCGCAGTGAAACTCGGTTTGGAGGCAATTAATATCTGTCACCTCAGCCAAAGTGTAACATTTTATCTTCCAAAACCCAAAAACTCACCTTAGTCTTCTTACCTGTAGATTTCAAAACTTCAAATGCCTATTTGTTTTGTTTTTTATTTCATGATGGCTACTCTGTCCAAACTCTTGTTTGTATTGCGTCAGAATACAAAATTTGGGAAGAAAGAAGGCAAAACCAACTCAGACCCAGAAAACATTTAGGAAATTGCCACTCAAGAATCCAAAAGTCAGCTGAGGAACCCACAACAATGACAGCAAGCCAGAATTGGAGCAAGCCAACAGCTGTGCCCTGATTGAAAAAGAACCTTCCTCTTGTGCCCTGAACTCCATATGCCAGCCTCAAAACCAAAGCTCACATCAGAAAATTCATTACAAACCATGATAAATAAGAAAAATGAGAAAAAAAGCCAAAGAAATGCAGGAGTTCTTAGGGATATTGGGCTTGAATTATGGCCATGTAAACGGCTGTTTCCAGATACATCCACACCTCCCAACTGAGTGTCTTTGGTTTCTGAATGAATTAACAAAAAAATCGCAGAGAAACTCGGTTTTGGAGGCAATTAATATCTGTTACCTCAGCCAGAGTGTTCAATTTTACTTTCGAAAACAGAAAAACTTACCTTGCTCGTGTTACCTCTACATATATAAGCTTCAAACGCATATTTGTTGTGTTTTTTCTTTCATAATGGCTACTCTGTCCAAACTCTTGTTTGTATTACGTCAGAATACAAAATTTGGAAAGGAAGAAGGCAAAACCAACTCAGACCCAGAAAACATGTAGGAAATTGCCGCTAAAGAAACCAAAAACAGCTGAGGCACGCAAAACAATGACAGTAAGCCAGAATTGCAACAAGCCAACAGCTGTGTCCTGTTTGAAAAAGACCATTGATCCGGTGCCCTGAACTCAATATGCCAGCCTCAAAACCAAAGCTCACATCAGAAAATTCATTACAAACCATGATAAATCAGAAAAATGAGACAAAAGCCAAAGAAATGCACGAGTTCTTAGTGATATTTGGCTGGATTTAGACACAAGGAAACTGGCTGTTTAAAGATTCATCCCCCCTTCCACTGACTGACTTTGGAATTCTGATTGATTTCACCTCAAAATTGCACTCACACTCAATTTGGAGGGAATTAGAATCTGTCCCCTCAGCAGAAGGGTTCCATGTCATTTTCCAAAACACAGAAACTAATGTTGATCATGTTGCCAGTAGATTTCTAATCCTGAAAGGGCAATTTCTGTGTTTTTTTTTCTTTCATAATGGCTACTCTGTCCAAATCTTGCTTGTATTGCATCAGAATACAAAATATGGGAATAAGAAGGCAAAACCGACTCAGACCCAGAAAACATTAAGGAAATTGCCGCTCAAGAAACCACAAATCAGCTGAGGCACCCAAAACAATGACAGCAAGCCAGAATTGGAGCAAGCCAGCAGCTGTGCCCTGATTGAAAAGAACCTACCTCTTGTGCCCTGAATTCAATATGCCAGCCTCAAAACCAAAGCTCACATCAGAAAATTCATTACAAACCATGATAAATAAGAAAAAAGAGAAAAAAGCCAAAGTAATGCAAGAATCCATAATGATATTGGGCTTGATTTAGTCGCAAGGAAACCGGCTGTCCCCAGATTCATCCATACCTCCAGCTGTCTGCCTGTGGAATTCTGACTGAATTACCCTGAAAATCGCAGTGAAACTCAGTTTGGAGTCAATTAATATCTGTGACCTCAGCCAAAATGTAACATTTTTTTTTCCAAAACACAAAAACTCACCTTGGTCATGTAACCTCTAGATTTTTAAGCTTCAAATGCCCATTTGTTGTGTTTTGTATTTCATAATCGGTACTCTGCCCAAACTCTTGTTTGTATGGCGTCAGAATACAAAATTTGGGAAGGAGGAAGGCAAAACCAAATCAGACCAAGAAAACATTTAGGAAATTGCTGCTCAACAAACCAAAATTGAGCTGAGGCACCCAAAACAATGACAGCAAGCCAGAATTGGAGCAAGCCAACAGCTGTGCCCTGTTTGAAAAAGACCATTCCTCCAGTACCCTGAACTCCATATTCCAGCCTCAAAACCAAAGCTCACATCAGAAAATTCATTACAAACCATGATAAATAAGGGAAATGAGAAAAAGCCAAAGAAATGCAAGCCTGTGGAATCCTAACTGAATTAACTGAATTAATCTGAAAATCGCAGTGAAACTCGGTTTTGGAGGCAATTAATATCTGTCACCTCAGCCAGAGGGTTCAATTTTAATTTCGAAAACAAAAAATCATACCTTAGTCTTGTGACCAGTACATATATAAGCTTCAAACGCATATTTGTTGTGTTTTTTATTTCCTAATGGCTACTCTGTCCAAACTCTTGTATGTATTACGCCAGAATACAAAATTTGGGAAGGAAGAAGGCAAAACCTACTCAGAGCCAGAAAACATGTAGGAAATTGCCGCTCAAGAAACCACAAATGGGCTGAGGCACCCAAAACCTTGAAAGCAAGCCAGAATTGGAGCAAGCCAACAGCTGTGCCCTGATTGAACTAGACCATTAATCCAGTGCCCTGAACTCCATATTCCAGCCTCAAAACCAAAGCTCACAAAAAAAATCATTACAAACAATGATAAATAAGGGAAATCTGAGAAAGCCAAAATAATTCAAGAGTCCTTTGTGGTATTTGGCTGGATTTAGACAGAAGGAAACAGGCTGTTTCCCGATTCATCCCCCCCTTCCACAGACTGACTTTGGAATTCTGACTCAATTCACCTCAAAATCGCACTCACACTCAATTTGGAGGGAATTAGTATCTGTCCCCTCAGCAGAAGTGTTCCATGTCATTTTCCAAAACACAAAAACTCATCTGAGTCATGTTGCCTGTAGACATCTAATCCTGAAAGGGCAATTTACTGTGTTTTTTTTTTCTTTCATAATGGCTACTCTGTCCAAAATCTTGCTTGTATTGCGTCAGAATACAAAATTTGGGAATAAGAAGGCAAATCCGACTCAGACCCAGAAAACATTTAGGAAACTGCAGAAAAAGAATCCACAAATCAGCTAAGGAATCCAAAACAATGACAGCAAGCAGAACTGGAGCACGCCAACAGCTGTGCCCTGATTGAAAAAGAACCTTCCTCTTGTGCCCTAAACTCAATATGCCAGCCACAAAACCAAAGCTCACATCAGAAAATTCATTTCAAACCATGACAAATAGGAAAAATCTGAAAAAAGCCAAAGAAATGCAAGTTTTCTTAGTGATATTGGGCTTGATTTATTCCTAAGTAAACAGCTGTTTCCAGATTCATCCACAACTCCCAGCTGAGTGAATAGGGATTCTGACTGAATTCACCTCAAAATGGCAGTGAAATTCGGTTTGGAGACAATTAATATCTGTCACCTCAGCCAAAGTGTTCCATTTTATTTTCCAAAACAAAAAAACTCACTTTGGTCATGTTTCCTATAGATTTCAAAGCGTCAAACGCCTATTTGTTGTGTTTTTTATTTCATAATGGCTACTCTGTCCAAAATCTTGCTTGTATTGCATCAACATACAAAATTTCGGAAGGTAGAAGGCAAAGCCAACTCAGACCCAGAAAACATTTAGGAAATTGCCACTCAAGAAACCAAAAGTCAGCTGAGGCTCCCAAAACCATAACAGCAAGCCAGAATTGGAGCAGGCAATCAGCTGACTCCTGATTGAAAAAGGCCATTCTTCCGGTACCCTGAACTCCATATTCCAGCCTCAAAACCAAAGCTCACATCAGGAAATTCATTACAAACCACGATACAAAGAAAAATGAGAAAAAAGCCAAGAAATGCAAGAAACCATAATGATATTGAGCTGGATTTAGTTGCAAGGAAACCGGCTGTTCCCGGATTCATCCAACACTCCAGCTGACTGCGTGTGGAATTCTGACTGAATTAATCTGAAAATTGCAGTGAAACTCAGTTTGGAGGCAATTAATATCTGTCACCTCAGCCAAAGTGTTCCATTTTATTTTCCAAAACACAAAAACTCACCTTGGTCGTGTTACCTGTAGATTTCCAAGCTTCAAATGCCTATTTGTTGTGTTGTTTATTTCATAATGGCTACTCTGCCCAAACTCTTGTTTGTATTGCGTCAGAATACAAAATTTGGGAAGGAAGAAGGCAAATCCAACTCAGACACAGAAAACATTTAGGAAATTGCCGCTCAAGAAACCACAAATCGGCTGAGGCACTCAAAACAATGACAGCAAGCCAGAATTGGAGCAGGCCAACAGCTGTGCCCTGTTTGAAAAAGACTATTCCTCCGGTGCCCTGAACTCCATATTGCAGCCTCAAAACCAAAGCTCACATCATAAAATTCATTACAAACCATGATAAATAAGAAAAATGAGAAAAAGCCAAAGAAATGCAAGAATCCATAATGATATTGGGCTTGGTTCAGTCGCAAGGAAACCGGCTGTTCCCGGATTCATCCACCCCTCCAGCTGACTGCCTGTGGAATTGTGACTGAATTAACCTGAATATCGCAGTGAAACTCCATTTGGAGGCAGTAAATAAATGTCACCTCAGCCAAAGTGTTCCATTTGATTTTCCAAAACACAAAAACTCCCCTTGGTCGTGTTCCCTGTAGATTTCTAAGCTTCAAAAGCCTATTTGTTGTGTTTTTTATTTCATAATAGCTACTCTGCCCAAACTTTTGTTTGTATTGTGTCAGAATACAACATTTGGGAAGGAAGAAGGCAAAACCAACTCAGACCCAGAAAACATTTTGGAAATTGCCGCTCAAGAACCACTAATCGGCTGAGGCACTCAAAACAATGACAGCAAGCCAGAATTATAGCAGGCCAACAGCTGTGCCGTGTTTGAAAAAGACCATTGCCCCGGTGCCCTGAACTCTATATTGCAGCCTCAAAACCAAAGCTGACATCAGAAAATGCATTACAAACCATGATAAATAAGAAAAATGAGAAAAAAGCCAAAGAAATGCAAGAATCCATAATGATATTGGCTTTGAGTTAGTCGCAAGGAAACCGGCTGTTCCTGGATTCATCCACCCCTCCAGCGGACTGCCTGTGGAATTCTGACAGAATTAACCTGAAAATCGCAGTGAACCTCAGTTTGGAGGCAATTAATATCTGTCACCTCAGACCATTTTATTATCTAAAACACAAACACTCACCTTGCTCGTATTACCTGTAGATTTCTAAGCTTCAAACGCCTATTTGTTGTATTTTTTATTTCATAATGGCTACTCTGTCCAGAAAACATTTAAAATTTCCGCTCAAGAAACCACAAATCTGCTGAGGTACTTAAAACAATGACAGCAAGGCAGAATTGGAGCAGGCCAACAGCTGTGCCCTGTTTGAAAAAGACCATTCCTCCGGTGCCCTGAACTCAATATGCCAGCCTCAAAACCAAAGCTCACATCAGAAAATTCATTACAAACCATGATAAATAAGAAAACGGAGAAAAAAGCCAAAAATTGCAAGAATCCATAATGATATTGGGCTTGAGTTAGTCGCAAGGAAACCGGCTGTTCCCGGATTCATCCACCCCTTCAGCGGACTGCCTGTGGAATTCTGACTGAATTAACCTGAATATCGCAGTGAAACTCAGTTTGGAGGCAATTAATATCTGTCACCTAGCCAAAGTGTTCCATTGTATTTTCCAAAACACAAAAACTCCCCTTGGTCGTGTTACCTGTAGATTTCTAAGCTTAAAACGCCTATTTGTAGTGTTTTTTATTTCATAATGGCTACTTTAAACAAACTCTTGTTTGTATTGCGTCAGAATACAAAATTTGGGAAGGAAGAAGGCAAAACCAACTCAGACCCAGAAAACATTTAAGAAATTGCCGCTCAAAAAACCACAAATCGGCTGAGGCACTCAAAACAATGACAGCAAGGCAGAATTGGAGCAGGCCAACAGCTGTGCCCTGTTTGAAAAAGACCATTCCTCCGGTGCCCTGAACTCCATATTGCAGCCTCAAAACCAAAGCTGACATCAGAAAATTCATTACAAACCATGATAAATAAGAAAGATGAGAAAAAAGCCAAAGAAATGCAAGAATCCATAATGATATTGGGCTTGGTTCAGTCGCAAGGAAACCGGCTGTTCCCGGATTCATCCACCCCTCCAGCTGACTGCCTGTGGAATTGTGACTGAATTAACCTGAATATCGCAGTGAAACTCCATTTGGAGGCAGTAAATAAATGTCACCTCAGCCAAAGTGTTCCATTTGATTTTCCAAAACACAAAAACTCCCCTTGGTCGTGTTCCCTGTAGATTTCTAAGCTTCAAAAGCCTATTTGTTGTGTTTTTTATTTCATAATAGCTACTCTGCCCAAACTCTTGTTTGTATTGTGTCAGAATACAACATTTGGGAAGGAAGAAGGCAAAACCAACTCAGACCCAGAAAACATTTTGGAAATTGCCGCTCAAGAACCACTAATCGGCTGAGGCACTCAAAACAATGACAGCAAGCCAGAATTATAGCAGGCCAACAGCTGTGCCGTGTTTGAAAAAGACCATTGCCCCGGTGCCCTGAACTCCATATTCCAGCCTCAAAACCAAAGCTCACATCAGGAAATTCATTACAAACCACGATACAAAGAAAAATGAGAAAAAAGCCAAGAAATGCAAGAAACCATAATGATATTGAGCTGGATTTAGTTGCAAGGAAACCGGCTGTTCCCGGATTCATCCAACACTCCAGCTGACTGCGTGTGGAATTCTGACTGAATTAATCTGAAAATTGCAGTGAAACTCAGTTTGGAGGCAATTAATATCTGTCACCTCAGCCAAAGTGTTCCATTTTATTTTCCAAAACACAAAAACTCACCTTGGTCTTGTTACCTGTAGATTTCCAAGCTTCAAATGCCTATTTGTTGTGTTGTTTATTTCATAATGGCTACTCTGCCCAAACTCTTGTTTGTATTGCGTCAGAATACAAAATTTGGGAAGGAAGAAGGCAAATCCAACTCAGACACAGAAAACATTTAGGAAATTGCCGCTCAAGAAACCACAAATCGGCTGAGGCACTCAAAACAATGACAGCAAGCCAGAATTGGAGCAGGCCAACAGCTGTGCCCTGTTTGAAAAAGACCATTCCTCCGGTGCCCTGAACTCCATATTGCAGCCTCAAAACCAAAGCTGACATCAGAAAATTCATTACAAACCATGATAAATAAGAAAAATGAGAAAAAAGCCAAAGAAATGCAAGAATCCATAATGATATTGGGCTTGGTTCAGTCGCAAGGAAACCGGCTGTTCCCGGATTCATCCACCCCTCCAGCTGACTGCCTGTGGAATTGTGACTGAATTAACCTGAATATCGCAGTGAAACTCCATTTGGAGGCAGTAAATAAATGTCACCTCAGCCAAAGTGTTCCATTTGATTTTCCAAAACACAAAAACTCCCCTTGGTCGTGTTCCCTGTAGATTTCTAAGCTTCAAAAGCCTATTTGTTGTGTTTTTTATTTCATAATAGCTACTCTGCCCAAACTCTTGTTTGTATTGTGTCAGAATACAACATTTGGGAAGGAAGAAGGCAAAACCAACTCAGACCCAGAAAACATTTTGGAAATTGCCGCTCAAGAACCACTAATCGGCTGAGGCACTCAAAACAATGACAGCAAGCCAGAATTATAGCAGGCCAACAGCTGTGCCGTGTTTGAAAAAGACCATTGCCCCGGTGCCCTGAACTCTATATTGCAGCCTCAAAACCAAAGCTGACATCAGAAAATGCATTACAAACCATGATAAATAAGAAAAATGAGAAAAAAGCCAAAGAAATGCAAGAATCCATAATGATATTGGCTTTGAGTTAGTCGCAAGGAAACCGGCTGTTCCTGGATTCATCCACCCCTCCAGCTGACTGCCTGTGGAATTCTGACTGAATTAACCTGAAAATCGCAGTGAACCTCAGTTTGGAGGCAATTAATATCTGTCACCTCAGACCATTTTATTATCTAAAACACAAACACTCACCTTGCTCGTATTACCTGTAGATTTCTAAGCTTCAAACGCCTATTTGTTGTATTTTTTATTTCATAATGGCTACTCTGTCCAGAAAACATTTAAAATTTCCGCTCAAGAAACCACAAATCTGCTGAGGTACTTAAAACAATGACAGCAAGGCAGAATTGGAGCAGGCCAACAGCTGTGCCCTGTTTGAAAAAGACCATTCCTCCGGTGCCCTGAACTCAATATGCCAGCCTCAAAACCAAAGCTCACATCAGAAAATTCATTACAAACCATGATAAATAAGAAAACGGAGAAAAAAGCCAAAAATTGCAAGAATCCATAATGATATTGGGCTTGAGTTAGTCGCAAGGAAACCGGCTGTTCCCGGATTCATCCACCCCTTCAGCGGACTGCCTGTGGAATTCTGACTGAATTAACCTGAATATCGCAGTGAAACTCAGTTTGGAGGCAATTAATATCTGTCACCTAGCCAAAGTGTTCCATTGTATTTTCCAAAACACAAAAACTCCCCTTGGTCGTGTTACCTGTAGATTTCTAAGCTTAAAACGCCTATTTGTAGTGTTTTTTATTTCATAATGGCTACTTTAAACAAACTCTTGTTTGTATTGCGTCAGAATACAAAATTTGGGAAGGAAGAAGGCAAAACCAACTCAGACCCAGAAAACATTTAAGAAATTGCCGCTCAAAAAACCACAAATCGGCTGAGGCACTCAAAACAATGACAGCAAGGCAGAATTGGAGCAGGCCAACAGCTGTGCCCTGTTTGAAAAAGACCATTCCTCCGGTGCCCTGAACTCCATATTGCAGCCTCAAAACCAAAGCTTACATCAGAAAATTCATTTAAACCATGATAAATAAGAAAGATGAGAAAAAAGCCAAAGAAATGCAAGAATCCAGAATGATATTGGGCTTGATTGAGTTGCAAGGAAACCGGCTGTTCCCGGATTCATCAACCCCTCCAGCTGACTGCCTGTGGAATTCTGACTGAATTAACCTGAAAATCGCAGTGAAACTCAGTTTGGAGGCAATTAATATCTGTCACCTCAGCCAAAGTGTTCCATTTGATTTTCCAAAACACAAAAACTCACCTTGGTCGTGTTACCTGTAGATTTCTAAATTTCAAAAGACTATTTGTTGTGTTTTGTATTTCACACTGGCTACTTGCCCCAAACTCTTGTTTGTATGGCGTCAGAATACAAAATTTGGGAAGGAAAAAGGCAAAACCAACTCAGACGCAGAACACATGTAGGAAATTGCAGCTCAAGAAACCAAAAGTCAGCTGAGGCACTCAAAACAATAACAGCAAGCCAGAATTGGAGCAGGCCAAAAGCTGTGCCCTGTTTGAAAAAGACCATTCCTCCGGTGCCCTGAACTCAATATGCCAGCCTCAAAACCAAAGCTCACATCAGAAAATTCATTAAAAACCATGATAAATAAGAAAACGGAGAAAAAAGCCAAAAAATGCAAGAATCCATAATGATATTGGGCTTGAGTTAGTCGCAAGGAAACCGGCTGTTCCCGGATTCATCCACCCCTTCAGCAGACTGCCTGTGGAATTCTGACTGAATTAACCTGAGTATCGCAGTGAAACTCAGTTTGGAGGCAATTAATATCTGTCACCTAGCCAAAGTGTTCCATTGTATTTTCCAAAACACAAAAACTCCCCTTGGTCGTGTTACCTGTAGATTTCTAAGCTTAAAACGCCTATTTGTAGTGTTTTTTATTTCATAATGGCTACTTTAAACAAACTCTTGTTTGTATTGCGTCAGAATACAAAATTTGGGAAGGAAGAAGGCAAAACCAACTCAGACCCAGAAAACATTTAAGAAATTGCCGCTCAAAAAACCACAAATCGGCTGAGGCACTCAAAACAATGACAAGCAAGGCAGAATTGGAGCAGGCCAACAGCTGTGCCGTGTTTGAAAAAGACCATTCCTCCGGTGCCCTGAACTCCATATTGCAGCCTCAAAACCAAAGCTGACATCAGAAAATTCATTTAAACCATGATAAATAAGAAAGATGAGAAAAAAGCCAAAGAAATGCAAGAATCCAGAATGATATTGGGCTTGATTGAGTTGCAAGGAAACCGGCTGTTCCCGGATTCATCAACCCCTCCAGCTGACTGCCTGTGGAATTCTGACTGAATTAACCTGGAAATCGCAGTGAAACTCAGTTTGGAGGCAATTAATATCTGTCACCTCAGCCAAAGTGTTCCATTTGATTTTCCAAAACACAAAAACTCCCCTTGGTCGTGTTTCCTGTAGATTTCTAAGCTTCAAAAGACTATTTGTTGTGTTTTGTATTTCACACTGGCTACTCACCCCAAACTCTTGTTTGTATGGCGTCAGAATACAAAATTTGGGAAGGAAAAAGGCAAAACCAACTCAGACTCAGAAAACATGTAGGAAATTGCAGCTCAAGAAACCAAAAGTCAGCTGAGGCACTCAAAACAATAACAGCAAGCCAGAATTGGAGCAGGCCAAAAGCTGTGCCCTGTTTGAAAAAGACCATTCCCCCGGTGCCCTGAACTCCATATTGCAGCCTCACAACCAAAGCTCACATCAGGAAATTCATTACAAACCATGAAAAATAAGGAAAATGAGAAAAAAGCCAAAGAATTCCAAGAATGCATAATGATATTGGGCTTGATTTAGTCTCAAGGAAACCGGCTGTTCCAGGATTCATCGACCACTGCAGCTGACTGCCTGTGGAATTCTGACTGAATTCAGCTGAAAATCGCAGTGAAACTCAGATTGGAGGCAATTAATATCTGTCACCTCAGCCAAAGTGTTCCATTTTCTTTTCCAAAACACAAAAACTCACCTTGGTCGTGTTACCTGTAGAGTTCTAAGCTTCAAACGACTATTTGTTGTGTTTTTTATTTCATAATGGCTACTTTAACCAAACTCTTGTTTGTATTGCATCAGAATACAACATTTGGGAAGGAAGAAGGCAAAACCAACTCACACCCAGAAATCATTTAGGAAATTGCCGCTCAAGAAACCAAAAGTCAGCAGAGGTACCCAAAGCAATGACATTAAACCAGATTGGAGCAAGCAAAGAGGTGTGCCCTGATTGAAAAAGAACCATTCTCTTCTGCACTGAAGTCTATATTGCAGCCTCAAAATAAAGCTCACATCAGAAATTTCATTACAAACCATGATAAATAAGAAAAATAAGAAAAAAGCCAAAGAAATGCAAGAATCTATAATGATATTGGGCTTGATTCAATCGCAAGGAAACCGGCTATTCCCAGATTCATCCACCCCTCCAGCTGACTGCCTGTGGAATTCTGACTGAATTCACCTGAAAATTGCAGTGAAACTCAGTTTGGAGGCAATTAATATCTGTCACCTCAGCCAAAGTGTTCCATTTTATTTTCGAAAACACAAAAACTCACCTTGCTCGTGTTACCTGTCGATTTCTAAGCTTCAAATGACTATTTGTTGTGTTTTTTATTTCATAATGGCTACTCTGCCGAAACTCTTGTTTGTATTGCGTCAGAATACAAAATTTGGGAAGGAAGAAGGCAAAACCAATTCAGGCCCAGAAAACATGTAGTAAATTTCCGCTCAAAAGACCAATAATCGGCTGAGGCACCCAAAACAATGACAGCAAGCCAGAATTGGAGCAGGCCAACAGCTGTGCCCTGTTTGAAAAAGACCATACCTCTGTTACCCTGAACTCCATATTGCAGCCTCAAAACCAAAGCTCACATCAGAAAATTCATTACAAACCATGATAAATAAGAAAACGAAGAAAAAAGCCAAAGAAATGCAAGAATCCCTAATGATATTGGGCTTGATTTAGTCGCAAGGAAATTGGCTGTTCCCAGATTCATCCACCCCTCCAGCTGACTGCCTGTGGAAATATGACTGAATTAACCGGAAAATCGCAGTGAACCTCAGTTTGGAGGCAATTAATATCTGTCACCTCAGCCAAAGTGTTCCATTTTATTTTCCAAAACACAAAAACTCACCTTGGTCATGTTTCCTGTAGATTTCTAAGCTTCAAACGCCTATTTGTTGTGTTTTTTATTTCATAATCGGTACTCTGTCTGAACTCATGTTTGTATTGCGTCACAATACAAAATTTGGGAAGGAAGAAGGCAAAAACCTCTCAGACACAGAAAACATTTAGGAAATTGCCGCTCAAGAAACCAAAAGTCAGCTAAGGCACCCAAAACAATGACAGCAAGGCAGAATTGGAGCAAGACAACAGCTGTGCCCTTTTTGAAAAATAACCTTCCTCTTGTGCCCTGAACTCCATATTGCAGCCTCAAAACCAAAGCTCACATCATAAAATTCATTACAAACCATGATAAATAAGAAAAATGAGAAAAAAGCCAAATAAATGCTAGAATCCATAATGATATTGGGCTTGATTTAGTCGCAAGGAAATTGGCTGTTCCCAGATTCATCCACCCCTCCAGCTAACTGCCCGTGGAATTCTGACTGAATTAACCTGAAAATCGCAGTGAAACTCAGTTTAGAGGCCATTAATATCTGTCACCTCAGCCAAAGTGTTCCATTTTATTTGCCAAAACACAAAACCTCATCTTGTCCTGTTACCTGTAGATTTCTGAGCTTCGAACGCCTATTTGTAGTGTTTTTTATTTCATAATGGCTACTCTGCCCAAACTCTTGTTTGTATTGTGTCAGAATACAACATTTGGGAAGGAAGAAGGCAAAACCAACTCAGACCCAGAAAACATTTTGGAAATTGCCGCTCAAGAAACCACTAATCGGCTGAGGCACTCAAAACAATGACAGCAAGCCAGAATTGGAGCAGGCCAACAGCTGTGCCGTGTTTGAAAAAGACCATTGCCCCGGTGCCCTGAACTCCATATTGCAGCCTCGAAACCAAAGCTGACATCAGAAAATGCATTACAAACCATGATAAATAAGAAAAATGAGAAAAAAGCCAAACAAATGCAAGATTCCATAATGATATTGGGCTTGATTTAGTCGCAAGGAAACCGGCTGTTCCTGGATTCATCCACCCCTCCAGCTGACTGCCTGTGGAATTCTGACTGAATTAACCTGAAAATCGCAGTGAAACTCAGTTTGGAGGCAATTAATATCTGTCACCTCAGACCATTTTATTATCCAAAACACAAAAATTCACCATGCTCGTGTTACCTGTAGATTTCTAAGATACAAACGCCTATTAGTTGTATTTTTTATTTCATAATGGCTACTCTGTCCAGAAAACATTTAAAATTTCCGCTCAAGAAGCCACAAATCGGCTGAGGTACTTAAAACAATGACAGCAAGCCAGAATTGGAGCAGGCCAACAGCTGTGCCCTGTTTGAAAAAGACCATTCCTCCGGTGCCCTGAACTCAATATGCCAGCCTCAAAACCAAAGCTCACATCAGAAAATTCATTACAAACCATGATAAATAAGAAAACGGAGAAAAAAGCCAAAAAATGCAAGAATCCATAATGATATTGGGCTTGAGTTAGTCGCAAGGAAACCGGCTGTTCCCGGATTCATCCAACCCTTCAGTGGACTGCCTGTGGAATTCTGACTGAATTAACCTGAATATCGCAGTGAAACTCAGTTTGGAGGCAATTAATATCTGTCACCTAGCCAAAGTGTTCCATTGTATTTTCCAAAACACAAAAACTCCCCTTGGTCGTGTTACCTGTAGATTTCTAAGCTTAAAACGCCTATTTGTAGTGTTTTTTATTTCATAATGGCTACTTTAAACAAACTCTTGTTTGTATTGCGTCAGAATACAAAATTTGGGAAGGAAGAAGGCAAAACCAACTCAGACCCAGAAAACATTTAAGAAATTGCCGCTCAAAAAACCACAAATCGGCTGAGGCACTCAAAACAATGACAGCAAGGCAGAATTGGAGCAGACTAACAGCTGTGCCGTGTTTGAAAAAGACCATTCCTCCGGTGCCCTGAACTCCATATTGCAGCCTCAAAACCAAAGCTCACTTCAGAAAATTCATTACAAACCATGAAAAATAAGGAAAATGAGAAAAAAGCCAAAGAATTCCAAGAATGCATAATGATATTGGGCTTGATTTAGTCTTAAGGAAACCGGCTGTTCCTGGATTCATTGACCACTGCAGCTGACTGCCTGTGGAATTCTGACTGAATTCACCTGAAAATCGCAGTGAAACTCAGTTTGGAGGCAATTAATATCTGTCACCTCAGACCATTTTATTATCCAAAACACATGACCTCACCTTGGTCGTGTTACCTGTAGATTTCTAAGCTTCAAACGCCTATATGCTATGTTTTTCATTACAAAATGGCTACTCTGCAAAAACTCTTGTTTGTATTGCGTCAGAATACAAAATTTGGGAAGGAAGAAGGCAAAATCAACTCAGACCCAGAAAACATGTAGGAAATTGCCGCTCAAGAAACCACAAATCGGCTGAGGCACTCAAAGCAATGACAGCAAGCCAGAATTAGAGCAGACTAACAGCAGTGCCCTGATTGAAAAAGACCATTCCCCCGGTGCCCTGAACTCCATATTGCAGCCTCATAACCAAAGCTGACATCACAAAATTCATTACAAACCATGATAAATAAGAAAAATGCGAAAAATCCAAAGAAATGCAAGAATCCATAATGATATTGGGCTTGATTTAGTCGCAAGGAAACGGGCTGTTCCCGGATTCATCCACCCCTCCAGCTGACTGCCTGTGGAATTCTGACTGAATTAACCTGAAAATCGCAGTGAAACTCAGTTTGGAGGCAATTAATATCTCTCAAATCAGCCAAAGTGTTCCATTTTATTTTCCAAAACACAAAAACTCACCTTGGTCGTGTTACCTGTAGATTTCTAAGCTTCAAACGCCTATGTGTTGTGTTTTTTATTTCATAATGGCTACTCTACCCAAACTCTTCTTTCTATGGCGTCAGAATACAAAATTTGGGAAGGAAGGGGGCAAAACCAACTCAGACCCAGAAAACATGTAGGAAATTGCCGCTCAAGAATCCACAAATCGGCTGAGGCACTCAAAAGAATGACAGCAAACCAGAATTGGAGCAGGCCAACAGCTGTGCCCTGTTTGAAAAAGACCATTCCTCCGTTACTCTGAACTCCATATTGCAGCCTCAAAACCAAAACTCACATCAGAAAATTCATTAGAAACGATGATAAATATGAAAACGAAGAAAAAAGCCAAAGAAATGCAAGAATCCATAATGCTATTGGGCTTGATTGAGTCGCAAAGAAACCAGTTGTTCCCGGGTTCATCCACCCCTCCAGCTGACAGCCTGTGGAATTCTGACTGAATTAACCTGAAAATCGCATTGAAACTCTTTTTGGAGGCAATTAACATCTGTCACCTCAGCCAAAGTGTTCCATTTGATTTTCCAAAACACAAAAACTCACCTTGGTCGTGTTACCTGTAGATTTCTAAGCTTCAAACGCCTATTTGTTGTGTTTTTTATTTCATAATGGCTACTCTGCTGAAACTCTTGTTTGTATTGCGTCAGAATACAAAATTTGACAAGGAAGAAGGCAAAAGCAACTCAGACGCAGGAAACATTCAGAAAATTGCCGCTCAAGAAACCACAAATAAGCTGAGGCACCCAAAATAAAATGACAGCAAGCCAGAATTGGAGCAGGCCAACAGCTGTGCCCTGTTTGAAAAGGACCATTCCTCCGGTGCCCTGAACTCAAAATGCCAGCCTCAAAACCGAAGCTCACATCAGAAAATTCATTACAAACCATGATAAATCAGAAAAATGAGACAAAAGCCAAAGAAATGCAAGAATCCATAATGATGTTGGGCTGGATTTAGTTTCAAGGAAACCGGCTGTTCCCAGATTCATCCACCCCTCCAGCTGACTGCCTGTGGAATTCTGACTGAATTAACCTGAAAATCGCAGTGAAACTCAGTTTGGAGGCAATTAATATGTGTCACCTCAGCCAAAGTGTTCCATTTGATTTTCCAAAACACAAAATCTCACCTTGGTCGTGTTACCTGTAGATTTTAAGCTTCAAACTCCTATTTCTTGTGTTTTTTTTATTTCATAATGGCTACTCTGTCCAACCTCTTGTTTGTATGGCGTCAGAATACAAAATTTGGGAAGGAAGAAGGCAAAACCAACTCTGACCCAGAAAACATTTAGGAAATTGCCACTCAACACACCAAAAATCAGCTGAGGCACCCAAAACAATGACAGCAAGCCAGAACTGGAGCAAGCAAATGGCTGTGCCCTGTTTGAAAAAGAACCTTCCTCTTGTGCCCTGAACTCCATATTGCAGACTCAAAACCAAAGCTCACATCAGAAAATTCATTACAAACCTTGATAAATAAAAAATGAGAAAAAAGCCAAAGAAATGCAAGAATCCATAATGATATTAGGCTTGTTTTATTCGCATGGAAACCGGCTGTTCCCAGATTCATCCACCCCTCCAGCTGACTGCCTGTGGAATTCTGACTGAATTAACCTGAAAATCGCAGTGAAACTCAGTTTGGTGGCAATTAATATCTGTCACCTCAGCCAAAGCGTTCCATTTTATGTTCCAAAACACAAAAACTCACCATGGTCGTGCTACCTGTAGATTTCTAAGCTTCAAAATCCTATTTCTTGTGGTTTTTATTTCATAATGGCTACTCTGCCCAAACTCTTGTTTGTATGGCATCAGAAAAGATAATTTGGGAAGGCAGACAGCAAAACCAACTCAGACCCAGAAAACCCATAATGATATTGGGCTGGATTTATTTGCAAGGATACCGGCTGTGCCCAGATTCATCCACCCCTACAGCTGACTGCCTGTGGAATTGTAACTGAATTCACCTGAAGTCAGCCGCGGCACCCAAAACAATGACGGGAAGCAAGAATTGGAGCAGGCCAACAGCTGTGCCCTGTTTGAAAAAGACCATTCCTCTTGTGCCCTGAACTCCATATGCCAGCCTCAAAACCAAAGCTCACATCAGAAAATTCATCACAAACCATGATAAATAATAAAAAGGAGAAAAAAGCCAAAGAAATGCAAGAATCCATAATGATATTCAGCTTGATTTCGTCACAAGGAAACTGGCTGTTCCCGGATTCATCCACCCCTCCAGCGGACTGCCTGTGGAATTCTGACGGAATTCACCTGAAAATCGCAGTGAAACTCAGTTTGGAGGCAATTACTATCTGTAACCTCAGCCAAAGTGTTCCATTTGATTTTCTAAAACACAAAAACTCACCTTGGTCGTATTACCTGTAGATTTCTAAGCTTTAAACGCATATTTGTAGTGTTTTTTATTTCATAATGGCTACTCTGCCGAAACTCTTGTTTGCATGCCATCAGAAAACAAAATTTGGGAAGGAAGAAGGCAAAACCAACTCAGACCCAGCAAACATTTAGGAAATTGCCGCTCAAGAAACCAAAATTCAGCTGAGGCACCCAAAGAAATACAGCAAGCCAGATTTGGAGCAGGCCAACAGCTATGCCCTGTTTGAAAAAGAGTATTCCTCCGGTACCCTGAACTCCATATGCCAGCCTCAAAACCAAAGCTCACATCAGAAAATTCATTACAAACCATGATAAATAAGTAAAATGAGAAAAAAGCCAAAGAAATGCAAGAATCCATAATGATATTGGGCTTGATTTAGTCGCAAGGAAACCGGCTGTTCCCAGATTCATCCACCACTCCTGCTGACTGCCTGTGGAATTCTGACTGAATTAACCAGAAAATCGCAGTGAAACTCACT
Source organism: Oryctolagus cuniculus (assembly GCF_964237555.1). Lineage (NCBI taxonomy): Eukaryota > Metazoa > Chordata > Mammalia > Lagomorpha > Leporidae > Oryctolagus > Oryctolagus cuniculus. The sequence goes on from NW_027208365.1 coordinate 353,342, forward strand.
TTGGAGGCAATATATATCTGTGACCTCAGCCAAAGTATTCCATTTGATTTTCCAAAACATAAAAACTCACCTTGGTTATGTTACCTGTAGATTTCTAAGCTTCAAAGGCCTATTTGTAATGTTTTTTAATTCATAATGGCAACTCTGTCCAAACTATTGGTTGTATCGTGTCAGAATACAATATTTGGGAAGGAAGAAGGCAAAACCAACTAAGATCCAGAAAACATTTAGTAAATTGCCACTCAAGAAACCAAAAGACAGCTGAGGCACCCAAAACAATGACAGCAAGCCAGAATTGGAGCATGCCAACAGCTGTGCCCTGATTGAAAAAGAACCTTCCTCTGGTGACCTGAACTCAATATGCCAGCCTCAAAACCAAAGCTCACATCAAAAAATTCATTACAAACCATGATAAATAAGAAAAATGAGAAAAAAGCGAAAGAAATGCAAGAATCCATAATGATATTGGGCTGGATTTAGTCGCCAGGAAACCGGCTATTCCCGGATTCATCCACCGCTCCTGCTGATTGCCTGTGGAATTCTGACTGAATTCACCTGAAAATCGCAGTGAAACTCAGTTTGGAGGCAATTAATATCTGTCTCCTCAGGCAAAGTGTTCCATTTGATTTTCCAAAACACAAAAACTCACCTTGGTCGTGTTACCTGTAGATTTCTAAGCTTCAAACGCCTATTTGCTGTGTTTTTCATTACAAAATGGCTACTCTGCCCAAACTCTTGTTTGTATTGTGGCAGAATACAAAATTTGGGAAGGAAGAAGGCAAAACCAACTCAGACGCAGAAAACATTTAGGATATTGCCGCTGAAGAAACCACAAATCGTCTGAGGCTCCCAAAACAATGACAGCAAGCCAGAATTGGAGCAGGCCAAGAGCTGTGCCCTGTTTGAAAAAGAGCATTCCCAGCCGGCTCCGTGGCTCATTAAGCTAATCCTCCACCTAGCAGCCCCAGCACACCAGGTTCTAGTCCCGGTCTGGGTGCGGATTCTGTCCCGGTTGCCCCTCTTCCAGGCCAGCCCTCTGCTGTGGCCAGGGAGTGCAGTGGAGGATGGCCCAAGTGCTGGGGCACTGCACCCCATGGGAGACCAGGAAAAGCACCTGGCTCCTGGTTCCTGCAATCGGATCAGCGCGGTGCGCCCGCTGCAGCACACTGGCCGCGGCGGCCATTGGAGGGTGAACCAACGGCAAAGGAAGAAATTTCTCCCTGTCTCTCTCTCTCACTGTCCACTCTGCCTGTCAAGAAAAAAAAAAAAAAGGAAAAAGACCATTCCCCCGGATCCTGAACTCCATATTGCAGCTTCAAAACCAAAGCTCACATCAGAAAATTCATTACAAACCATGATAAATAAGAAAAATAAGAAAAAGGCCAAAGAAATGCAAGAATCCATTATGATATTGGGCTTGATTCACTCGAAGGAAACAGGCTGTTCCAGGATTCATCCACCCCTGCAGCTGACTGCCTGTGGAATTCTGACTGAATTAACCTGAAAATCACAGTGAAACTCAGTTTGGAGGCAATTAATATCTGTCACCTCAGCCAAAGTGTTCCATTTGATTTTCTAAAACACAAAAACTCACCTTGGTCGTGTTACCTGTAGATTTCTAAGCTTCAAACGCCTATTTGTTGTGTTTTTTATTTCATAATACCTACTCTGTCCAAACTCTTGTTTGTATTGCATCAGAATACAAAATTTGGGAAGGAAGAAGGCAAAACCAACACAGACCCAAAAAACATCTAGTAAATTGACACACTAGAATCCACAAATTTGCTGAAGCACTCAAAACATTGACAGCAAGCCAGAATTGGAGGAGGCCAACAGCTGTGCCCTGATTGAAAAGAACCATCCTCTTGTTCCCTGAACCCAATATGCCAGCCTTAAAACCAGAGCTCACATCAGAAAATTTATTACAAACCATGATACATAAGAGAAATGAGAAAAAGCCAAAGAAATGCAAGAATCCATAATGATATTGGGCTTGATTTAGTCGCAAGAAAACCGGCTGTTCCTGGATTCATCCACCCCTGCAGCTGAATGCCTGTGGAATTCTGATGGAATTAACCTGAAAATCGCAGGGAAACTCAGTTTGGAGGCAATTAATATCTGTCACCTCAGCCAAAGTGTTCCATTTTCTTTTCCAAAACACAAAAACTCACCTTGGTCGTGTTACCTGTAGATTTCTGAGCTTCAAACGCCTATTTGTTGCACTTTTTATTTCATAATAGCTACTCTGTCCAAACTCTTGTTTGTATTGCATCAGAATACAAAATTTGGGAAGGAAGAAGGCAAAACCAACTCAGACCCAGAAAATATTTAGGAAATTACTGCTCAAGGAACCAAAAGTAAGCTGAGGCATGCAGAACAATGACAGCAAGACAGAATTGGAGCAAGCCAACAGCTGTGCCCTGATTGAAAAAGAACCATTCTCTTGTACCCTGAAATCCATTTTGCAGCCTCAAAACCAAAGCTCACAGCAGAAAATTCATTACAAACCATGATAAATAAGGGAAATGTGAAAAAGCCAAAGAAATGCAAGAGTCCTTTGTGATATTTGGCTGGATTTAGACACAAGGAAACTGGCTGTTTCAGGATTCATCCCACCCTTAAACAGACTGACTTTGGAATTCTGATTGAATTCACCTCAAAATTGCACTCACACTCAATTTGGAGGAAATTAGTATCTGTCCCCTCAGCAGAAGGGGTCCATGTCACTTTCCAAAACAAAGAAACTCATCTTGATTGTGTTGCCTGTACAGTTCTAATCCTGAAAGGCCAATTTGCTTTGTTTTTTTTTTCTTTCATAATGGCTACTCTGTAAAAATCTTGCTTGTATTGCATCAGAATACAAAATTTGGGAATAAGAAGGCAAAAGTAACTCAGACCGAGAAAACATTTAGGATATTGCCACTCAAGAATCCACAAATCAGCTGAGGCACCCAAAACAATGACAGCAAGCCAGAATTGGAGCAACCCAACAGCTGTGCCCTGATTGAAATACAACCCTCCTCTTGTGCCCTGAACTCAATATGCCAGCTTAAAACCAAAGCTCACATCAGAAAATTTATTACAAACCATGATAAATAAGAAAAATGAGAAAAAGCCAAATAAATGCAAGAATCCATAATGATATTGGGCTTGATTTAGTCGCAAGGAAATCGGCTCGTCCAAGATTCATCCCCCCCTCCAACTGACTGCCTGTGGAATTCTGACTGAATTAACCTGAAAATCGCAGTGACAATCAGTTTGGAGGCAATTACTATCTGTCACCTCAGCCAAAGTGTTCCACTTTATTTTCCAAAACACAAAAACTCACTTGGTCTTGTTACCTGTAGATGTATAAGCTTCAAACGCCTATTTGTTGTGTTTTTTATTTCATAATGGCTACTCTGTCAAAACTCTTGTTTGTATTGCCTCAGAATACAAAATTTGGGAAGGAAGAAGGCAAAACCAACTCAGACCCATAAAACATTTAGGAAATTGCCGCTCAAGAAACCAAAATCAGCTGAGGCACCCAAAACAATGACAGCAAGCCAGAATTGGAGCAAGCCAACAGCTGTGCAAGCCAACAGCTGTGCCCTGTTTGAAATAGAACCGTCCTGTTGTGCCCTGAACTCAATATGCCAGCCTCAAAACCAAAGCTCACATCAGAAAATTCATTACAAACCATGATACATAAGAAAAATGAGAAAAATCCAAAGCAATGCAAGAATCCATAATGATATTGGCCTTGATTTAGTCACAAGGAAACCAGATGTTCCCGGATACATCAACCCCTCCAGCTGACTGCCTGTGGAATTCCGACTGAATTAACCTGAAAATTGCAGTGAAACTCAGTTTGGAGGCAATTACTATCTGTCACCTCAGCCAAAGTGTTCCATTTGATTTTCCAAAACAAAAATCTCACCTTGGTCGTGTTACCTGTAGCTTCAAATGCCTATTTGTTGTGTTTTTTATTTCATAATGGCTACTCTGACCAAACTGTTGTTTGTATTACGTCAGAATACAAAATTTGGGAAGGAAGAAGGCAAAACCAACTGAGACCCAGAAAACATTTAGGAAATTGCCGCTCAAGAAACCACAAATCCGCTGAGGCACCCAAACCAATGACAGCAAGCCAGAATTGGAGCAAGCCAACAGCTGTGCCCTGATTGAAAAAGTTCCTTCCTTTTGTGACCTCAACTCAATATGCCAGCCTCAAAACCAAAGCTCACATCAGCAAATTCAGTACAAACCATGATAAATAAGAAAAATGAGAAAAAAGCCAAAGAAATGCAAGAATCCATAATGATATTGGACTTCATTTAGTCACAAGGAAACCGGCTATTACCGGATTCATCCACCCATCCAGCTGACTGAATGTGGAATTCTGACTGAATTAAGCTGAATGGAGGCAGTTAATATCTGTCACCACAGCCAAAGTGTTCCATTTTATTTTCCAAAACACAAAATCTCACCTTGGTCATGTTGCCTGTAGATTTCTAAGCTTCAAACGCCTATTTGTTGTGTTTTTTATTTCATAATGGCTACTCTGTCCAAACTCTTGTTTATATTGTGTCAGAATACAAAATTTGGGAAGAAAGCAGGCAAAACCAACTGAGACTCAGAAAACATTTACCGAATTTCCGCTCAAGAAACCAAAAGTCAGCTGAGGCACCGAAAACAATGAAAGCAAGCCAGAACTTGAGCAAGCCAACAGCTGTGCCCTGATTGAAAACGACCATTAATCCAGTGCCCTGAACTCCATATTGCAGTCTCAAAACCAAAGCTCACATCAGAAAATTCATTACAAACCATGATAAATAAGAAAAATGAGAAAAAAGCCAAAGAATTGCAAGAATCCATAATGATATTGGGCTTGATTTAGTCGTAAGGAAACCGGCTGTTCCCGGATTCATCCACCCCTCCAGCTGACTGCCTGTGGATTTCTGACTGAATTAACCTGAAAATCACAGTGAAACTCTGTTTGGAGGCAATTAATATCTGTCACCTCAGCCAAAGTGTTCCATTGTATTTTCCAAAACACAAAAACTCACCTTGGTCGTGTTACCTGTAGATGTATAAGCTTCAAACGCCTATTTGTTTTGTTGCTTATTTCATAATGGCTACTGTAAACAAACTCTTGTTTGTATTGCATCAGAATACAAAATTTGGGAAGAAAGAAGGCAAAATCAACTCAGACCCAGTAATCATTTAGAAAAATGCCGTTCAAGAAACCAAAAGTCAGCTGAGACACCCAAAACAATGACAGCAAGCCAGAAGTGGAGCAAGCCAACAGCTCTGCCCTGTTTGAAAAAGACCATTCCTCCGGTGCCCTGAACTCCATATTGCAGCCTCAAAACCAAAGCTCACATCAGAAAATTCATTACAAACCAGGATAAATAAGGGAAATGTGAAAAAAAAACAAAGAAATGCAAGAGTCCTTTGTGATATTTGGCTGGATTTAGACACAAGGAAACCGGCTGTTCCCGGATTCATCCACCACTCCAGCTGACTGCCTGTGGAATTCTGACTGAATTAACCTGAAAATCGCAGTGAAACTCAGTTTGGAGGCAATTAATATCTGTCACCTCAGCCAAAGTGTTTCATTTGATTTTCCAAAACACAACACCTCACCTTGGTCATGTTACCTGTAGATTTCTAAACTTCAGATGCCTATTTGCTGTGTTGTTTATTTCAAAATGGCTACTCTGTCCAAACTCTTGTTTGTATTGCGTCAGAATACAAAATTTGGGAAGGAAGAAGGCAAAACCAACTGAGATTCAGAAAACATTTAGGAAATTGCCGCTCAAGAAACTGAAGGACACTGAGGCACCCAAAACTTTGAAAGGAAGACAGAATTGGAGTAAGCCAACAGCTGTTACCTGATTGAAAAAGACCATTCCTCTGGTGCCCTGAACTCCATCTTGCAGGTTCAAAACCAAAGCTCACATCAGAAAATTTATTACAAACCATGATAAATAAGAAAAATCCTAAAAAATCCAAAGAAATTCAGGAGTTCTTAGTGATATTGGGCTTGAATAATTCCCTTGTTAATGGCTGTTTCCAGATTCATCCATACCTCCCAGCTGAGTGTCTGTTTTTTCTGACTGAATTAACATGAAAATCGCAGTGAAACTCGGTTTGGAGGCAATTAATATCTGTCACCTTAGCCAAAGTGTTCCACTTGATTTTCCAAAACACAAAAACTCACCTTGGTCGTGTTACCTGTAGATTTCTAAGCTTCAAATGCATATTTGTTGTGTTGTTTATTTCATAATGGCTACTCTGTCCAAACTCTTGTTTATATTGCATCAGAATACAAAATTTGGGAAGGAAGAAGGCAAAACCAACTGAGACTCAGAAAACATTTAGGAAATTGCCGCTCAAGAAACCAAAAGTCAGCTGAGGCACCAAAAAAATGACAGCAATCCAGAATTTGAGCAAGCCAACAGCTGTGCCCTGATTGAAAAAGACCATTAATCCAGTGCCTGAACTCCATATTCAAGCCTCAAAACCAAAGCTCACATCAGAAAATTCATTACAAACCATGATAAATAAGAAAAATGAGAAAAAAGCCAAAGAAATGCAAGAATCCATAATGATATTGGGCTTGATTTAGTTGCAAGGAAACCGGCTGTTCCCGGATTCATCCACCCCTCCAGCTGACTGCCTGTGGAATTCTGACTGAATTAACCTGAAAATTGCAGTGAAACTCAGTTTGGAGGCAATTAATATCTGTCACCTCAGCCAAAGTTTCCATTTTATTTTCCAAAACACAAAAACTCACCTTGGTCGTGTTACCTGTAGATTTCTAAGGTTCAAACACCTATTTGTTGTGTTTTTTATTTCATAATGGCTACCGTGCCCAAGCTCCTGTTTGTATTGTGGCAGAATACAAAATTTGGGAAGGAAGAAGCCAAAACCAACCCAGACCCATAAAACATTTAGGAAATTGCCGCTCAAGAAACCAAAAGTCAGCTGAGGCACCCAAAACAATGACAGCAAGGCAAAATGGGGGCAAGGCGACAACTGTGCCCTGTTTGAAAAAGACCATTCCTCCTGTGCCCTGAACTCCATATTCCAGCCTCAAAACCAAAGCTCACAGCAGAAAATTCATTACAAACCATGATAAATAAGGGAAATGTGAAAAAGCCAAAGAAATGCAGGAGTCCTTTGTGATATTTGGCTGGATTCAGACACAAGGAAACTGGCTGTTCCCAGATTCATACCCCCTTCCACAGACAGACTTTGGAATTCTGATTGAATTCACCTCAAAATCGCACTCACACTCAATTTGGAGGGAATTAGGATCTGTCCCCTCAGCAGAAGGGTATCATGTCATTTTCCAAAACACAGAAACTCATCTTGGTCGAGTTGCCTGTAGATTTCTAATCCTGAAAGGGCAATTTGCTGTGTTATTTTTTCTTTCATAATGGCTACTCTGTCAAAATGTTGCTTGTATTGCATCAGAATACAAAATTTGGGAAGGAAGAAGGTAAAACCGACTCAGACCCAGAAAATATTTAGCAAATTACCGCTCAAGAAACCACAAATTGGCTGAGGCACCCAAAACAATGACAGCAAGCCAGAATTGGAGCAAGCCAACAGCTGTGCCCTGATTGAACAAAACCATTAATCCAGTGCCCTGAACTCCATATTCGAGCCTCAAAACCAAAGCTCACAAAAAATAATCATTACAAACAATGATAAATAAGGGAAATCTGAGAAAGCCAAAGAAATTCAAGAGTCCTTTGTGGTATTTGGCAGGATTTAGACAGAAGGAAACAGGCTGTTTCTGGATTCATCCCCCCCTTCCACAGACTGACTTTGGAATTCTGACTCAATTCACCTCAAAATCGCACTCACACTCAATTTGGAGGGAATTAGTATCTGTCCCCTCAGCAGAAGTGTTCCATGTGAATTTCCAAAAAACAGAAACTCATCTTGGTCGTGTTGCCTGTAGATTTCTAATCCTTAAAGGTCAATTTGCTGTGTTTTTTTTTTTTCTTTCATAATGGCTACTCTGTCCAAAATCTTGCTTGTATTGCGTCAGAATACAAAATTTGGGAATAAGAAGGCAAATCCGATCAGAACCAGAAAACATTTAGGAAACTGCAGAAAAAGAATCCACAAATCAGCTGAGGCACCCAAAACCATGACAGCAAGCCAGAATTGGAGCAAGCCAACAGCTGTGCCCTGATTGAAAAAGAACCTTCCTCTTGTGCCCTAAACTCAATATGCCAGCCACAAAACCAAAGATCACATCAAAAAATTCTTTTCAAACCATGATAAATAGGAAAAATCAGAAAAAAGCCAAAGAAATGCAAGTTTTCTTAGTGATATTGGGCTTGATTTATTCCTAAGTAAACAGCTGTTTCCAGATTCATCCACAACTCCCAGCTGAGTGAATAGGGATTCTGACTGAATTCACCTCAAAATGGTAGTGAAATTCGGTTTGGAGACAATTAATATCTGTCACCTCAGCCAAAGTGTTCCATTTTATTTTCCAAAACAAAAAAACTCACTTTGGTCATGTTACCTATAGATTTCCAAGCTTCAAACGCCTATTTGTTGTGTTTTTTATTTCATAATGGCTACTCTGTCCAAAATCTTCCTTGTATTGCATCACACACAATTTGGGAAGGTAAAAGGCAAAGCCAACTCAGAAACAGAAAACATTTAGGAAATTGCCACTCAAGAAACCAAAAGTCAGCTGAGGCACCCAAAACCATGACAGCAAGCCAGAATTGGAGGAGGCAATCAGCTGAGTCCTGATTGAAAAAGGCCATTCTTCCGGGACCCTGAACTCCATATTCCAGCCTCAAAACCAAAGCTGACATCAGGAAATTCATTACAAACCACGATACATAACAAAAATGAGAAAAAAGCCAAGAAAAGCAAGAATCCATAATGATATTGAGCTGGATTTAGTCGCAAGGAAACGGGCTGTTCTCGGATTCATCCACCCCTCCAGCTGACTGCCTGTGGAATTCTGACTGAATTAACCTGAAAATCGCAGTGAAACTCAGTTTGGAGGCAATTAATATCTGTCACCTCAGCCAAAGTGTTCCATTTTATTTTCCATAACACAAAAACTCACCTTGGTCGTGTTATCTGTAGATTTCTAAGCTTCAAACACCTATGTGTAGTGTTTTTTATTTCATAATGGCTGCTCTGGCCAAACTCTTGTTTGTATTGTGTCAAAATACAAAATTTGGGAAGGAAGAAGGCAAAACCAACTCAGACCCAGAAAACATTTAGGAAATTGCCGCTCAAGAAATCACAAATCAGCTGAGGCACCCAAAAAAATGTCAGGATGCCAGAATTGGAACACGCCAACAGCTGTGCCCTGATTGAAAAAGAACCTTCCTCTTGTGCCCTGAACTCAATATGCCAGCCTCAAAACCAAAGCTCACATCAGAAAATTCATTACAAACCATGATAAATAAGAAAAATCAGAAAAAATCCAAAGAAATGCAGGAGATCTTAGTGATATTGGGCTTGATTTATTCTCTTATTGCTGGCTGGTTGCAGATTCATCAACAACTCCCAGCTGAGTGTCTGTGGTTTCTGACTGAATTAACATGAAAATCGCAGTGAAACTCGGTTTGGAGGCAATTAATATCTGTCACTTCAGCCAAAGTGTTCCATTTTATTTTCCAATACACAAAAACTCACCTTGGTCATGCTACCTGCAGATTTCTAAGCTTCAAATGCAATTTGTTGTGTTGTTTATTTCATAATGGCTACTGTGCCCAAACTATTGTTTGTATTTTGTCAGAATGCAAAATTTCAAAAGGGAGAAGGCAAAACCAACTCAGACCCAGAAAACATTTAGGAAATTTTAACTCAAGAAACCAAAAGTCAGCTGAGGCACCCAAAACAATGACAGCAAGCCAGAAGTGGAGCACGCCAACAGCTGTGCCCTGATTGAAAAAGAACCTTCCTCTTGTGCCCTGAACTCCATATGCCAGCCTCAAAACCAAAGCTCACATCAGAAAATTCATTACAAACCATGATACATAAGAAAAATGAGAAAAAAGCCAAAGAAATGCAAGAATCCCTAATTATATTGGGCTTGATTTAGTCGCAAGGAAACCGGCTGTTCCCGGATTCATTCGCCCCTCAAGCTGACGGCCTGTGGAATTCTGTCTGAATTAACCTGAAAATCGCAGTGAAACTCAGTTTGGAGGCAATTAATATCTGTCACCTCAGCCAAAGTGTTCCATTTGATTTTCCAAAACAGAAAAACTCACCTTGGTTGTTTTACCTGTAGATGTCTAAGTTTCAACATCCTATTTGTTGTGTGTTTTCTTTCATAATGGCTACTCTGTCCAAACTCTTGTTTGTATTGCATCAGATAAAAAATTTGGGAAGGAAGAAGGCAACACCAAATCAGACCCAGAAAACATTTAGGAAATTGCCGCTCAAGAAGCCAAAAGTCACTGAGGCACCCAAAACAATGACAGCAAGCCAGAAGAGGAGCAAGCCAACAGCTGTGCCCTGATTGAAAAAGAACCTTCCTCTTGTGCCCTGAACTCAATATGCCAGCCTCAAAACCAAAGCTCACATCAGAAAATTCATTACAAACCATGATAAATAAGAAAAATGAGAAAAAAGCCAAAGAAATGCAAGAAACCATAATGATATTGGGTTTGATTTAGTTGCAAGGAAACCGGCTGTTCCCAGATTCATCCACCACTAAAGCTGACTGCCTGTGGAATTCTGACTGAATTAACCTGACAATCGCAGTGAAACTCAAGAAACCAAATTTCAGCTGAGGCACCCAAAACAAAGACAATAGCCAGAATTGGAGCAGGCCAACAGCTGTGCCCTGTTTGAAAAAGACCATTCCTCCGGTGCCCTGAACTCAAAATGCCAGCCTCAAAACCAAAGCTCACATCAGAAAATTCATTACAAACCATGATAAATCAGGGAAATGTGAAAAAGCCAAAGAAATGCAAGAGTCCTTTGTGATATTTGGCAGGATTTAGACACAAAGAAACTGGCTGTTTCCAGATTCATCCCCCCCTTCCACAGACTGACTTTGGAATTCTGATTGAATTCACCTCAAAATCGCTCTCACACTCCATTTGGAGGGAATTAGAATCTGTCCGCTCAGCAGAAGCGTTCCATGTCATTTTGCAAAACACAGAATCTCATCGTGGTTGTGTTGCCTATGGATTTCTAATCATGAAAGGTCAATTTGCTGTGTTTTTTTTTTTTTTCTTTCATAATGGCTACTCTGTCCAAAATCTTGCTTGTATTGCATCAGAATACAAAATTTGGGAAGGAAGAAGGCAAAACCAACTCAGACCCAGAAAACATTTAGGAAATTGCCACACAAGAAACCACAAATCAGCTGAGGCACCCAAAACAATGACAGCAAGCCAGAAGTGGAGCAAGCCAACAGCTGTGCCCTGATTGAAAAAGAACCTTCCTCTTGTGCCCTGAACTCAATATGCCAGCCTCAAAACCAAAGCTCACATCAGAAAATTCATACAAACCATGATAAATAAGGGAAATGTGAAAAAGCTGAAGAAATGCAAGCCTGTGGAATCCTAACTGAATTAACTGAATTAACCTGAAAATCGCAGTGAAACTGAGTTTGGAGGCAATTAATATCTGTCACCTCAGCCAAAATGTTCCATTTCATTTTCCAAAACACAAAAACTCACCTTGGTCATGTTACCTGTAGATTTGTATGCTTCAAACACCTATTTGTTGTGTTTTTTATTTCATAATGGCTACTCTGACCAAAATCTTGCATGTATTGCATCAGAATACAAAATTTGGGAAGGAAGAAGGCAAAGCCAACTCAGACCCAGAAAACTTTTAGGAAATTGCAGCTCAAAAAACCAAAAGTCAGCTGAGGCACCCAAAACAATGACAGCAAGCCAGAATTGGAGCAAGCCAACAGCTGTGCCCTGATTGAAAAAGAACCTTCCTCTTGTGCCCTGAATTCAATATGCCAGCCTCCAAACCAAAGCTTACATCAGAAAATTCATTACAAACCATGACAAATAAGAAAAAAGAGAAAAAAGCCAAAAAAAATGCAAGAATCCATAATGATATTGGGCTTGATTTAGTCGCTAGGAAACCAGCTGTTCACGGATTCATCCACCCCTCCAGATGCTGCCTGTGGAATTCTGAATGAATTAACCTGAAAATCGCAGTGAAACTCAGTTTGGAGTCAATTAATATCTGTGACCTCAGCCAAAGTGTAACATTTTTTTTTCCAAAACACAAAAACTCACCTTGGTCATGTAACCTGTAGATTTTTAAACTTCAAATGCCCATTTGTTGTGTTTTGTATTTCATAATGGGTACTCTGTCGAAAATCTCGCTTGTATTGCATCAGAATACAAAATTTGGGAAGGAAAAAGGCAAAGCCAACTCAGACCCAGAGAACATTTAGGAAATTGCCACACAGGAAACCACAAATTGGCTGAGGAACCCAAAACAATGACAGCAAGACAGAATTGCAGCAAGCCAACAACTGTACCCTCTTTGAAAAAGACAGGTACTCCAGTACCCTGAACTCCATATTGCAGCCTCAAAACCAAGCTCACATCAGAAAATTCATTACAAACCATGATAAATCAGGGAAATGTGAAAAAGCCAAAGAAATGCAAGAGTCCTTTTTGATATTTGGCTGGATTCAGATACAAGGAAACTGGCTGTTTCCAGATTCATCCCCCCCTTCCACAGACTGACTTTGGAATTCTGATTGAATTCACCTCAAAATCGCACTCACACTCAATTTGGAGGGAATTAGAATCTGTCCCCTCAGCAGAAGGGTTCCTTGTCATTTTCCAAAACACAGAAACTCATCTTGGTCGTGTAGCCTGTAGATTTCTAATCCTGAAAGGGCAATGCGCTGTTTTTTTTTTTTTTTTTCTTTCATAATGGCTATTCTCCAAAATCTTGCTTGTATTGCATCAGAATACAAAATTTGGGAATAAGTAGGCAAAACCGACTCAGACCCAGAAAACATTTAGGAAATTGGCACTCAAGAAACCACAAATCAGCTGAGACACCCAAAACAGTGACAGCAAGGCAGAATTGGAGCAAGCCAACAGCTGTGCCCTGATTGAAAAAGAACCTTCCTCTTGTGCCTGAACTCAATATGCCAGCCTCAAAACCAAAGCTCACATCAGAAAATTCATTACAAACCATGATAAATAAGAAAAAAGAGAAAAAAGCCAAAAAAATGCAAGAATCCATAATGATATAAGGCTTGATTTAGTCACAAGGAAACCGGCTGTTCCCGGATTTATCCACCCCTCCAGCTGACTGCCTGTGGAATTCTGACTGAATTAACCTGAAAATCACAGTGAAACTCAGTTTGGAGGCAGTTAATGTCTGTCACCTCAGCCAAAGTGTTCCATTTTATTTTCATAAACACAAAAACTCACCTTGGTTATGTTACCTGTAAATTTCTAAGCTTCAAACACCTATTTGTTGTGTTTTTTATTTCATAATGGCTATTCTGTACAAACTCTTCTTTGCATTGCATCAGAATACAAAATTTGGGAAGGAAGAAGGCAAAGCCAACTCAGACCCAGAAAACATTTGGGAAATTGCCACACAAGAAACCACAAATCGGCTGAGGCACTCAAAACAATGACAGCAAGCCAGAAGTGGAGCAAGCCAACAGCTGTGCCCTGATTGAAAAACAACCTTCCTCTTGTGCCCTGAACTCAATATGCCAGCCTCAAAACCAAAGCTCACATCAGAAAATTCATTACAAACCATGATAAATAAGAAAAAAGAGAAAAAAGCCAAAAAATGCAAGAATCCATAATGATATTGGGTTTGATTTAGTTGCAAGGAAACCGGCTGTTCCCAGATTCATCCACCACTAAAGCTGACTGCCTGTGGAATTCTGACTGAATTAACCTGACAATCGCAGTGAAACTCAAGAAACCAAATTTCAGCTGAGGCACCTAAAACAAAGACAACAGCCAGAATTGGAGCACACCAACAGCTGTGCCCTGTTTGAAAAAGACCATTCCTCAGGTGCCCTGAACTCTATATTGCAGCCTCAAAACCAAAGCTCACATCAGAAAATTCATTACAAACCATGATAAATTAGGGAAATGTGAAAAAGCCAAAGAAATGCAAGAGTCCTTTGTGATATTTGGCTGGATTTAGACACAAAGAAACTGGCTGTTTCCAGATTCATCCCCCCCTTCCACAGACTGACTTTGGAATTCTGATTGAATTCACCTCAAAATCGCTCTCACACTCCATTTGGAGGGAATTAGAATCTGTCCGCTCAGCAGAAGCGTTCCATGTCATTTTGCAAAACACAGAATCTCATCGTGGTTGTGTTGCCTATGGATTTCTAATCCTGAAAGGTCAATTTGCTCTGTTTTTTTATTTTTCTTTCATAATGGCTACTTTGTCCAAAATCTTGCTTGTATTGCGTCAGAATACAAAATTTGGGAAGGAAGAAGACAAAACCAACTCAGACCCCGAAAACATTTAGGAAATTGCCACACAAGAAACCACAAATCAGCTGAGGCACCCAAAACAATGACAGCAAGCCAGAAGTGGAGCAAGCCAACAGCTGTGCCCTGATTGAAAAAGAACCTTCCTCTTTTACCCTGAACTCAATATGCCAGCCTCAAAACCAAAGCTCACATCAGAAAATTCATTACAAACCATAATAAATAAGGGAAATGTGAAAAAGCCAAAGAAATGCAAGAGTCCTTTGTGATATTTGGCAGGATTTAGACACAAAGAAACTGGCTGTTTCCAGATTCATCCCCCCCTTCCACAGACTGACTTTGGAATTCTGATTGAATTCACCTCAAAATCGCTCTCACGCTCCATTTGGAGGGAATTAGAATCTGTCACCTCAGCAGAAGCGTTCCATGTCATTTTCCAAAACACAGAATCTCATCTTGGTTGTGTTGCCTATGGATTTCTAATCCTGAAAGGTCAATTTGCTGTGTTTTTTTTTTTCTTTCATAATGGCTACTCTGTCCAAAATCTTGCTTGTATTGCATCATACAAACTCTTGTTTGTATGGCGTCAGAATACAAAATTTGGGAAGGAAGAAGGCAAAACCAACTCAGGCCCAGAAAACATTTAGGAAATTGCCACTCAAGAAACCAAGTCAGCTGAGGCACCCACAACAATGACAGCAAGCCATAATTGGAGCAAGCCAACAGCTGTACCCTGTTTGAAAAAGAACCTTCCTCTTTTACCCTGAACTCAATATGCCAGCCTCAGAACCAAAGCTCACATCAGAAAATTCATTACAAACCATGATAAATAAGAAAAAGGAGAAAAAAGACAAAGAAATGCAAGAATCCGTAATGATATCGGGCTTGATATAGTCGCAAGGAAACCGGCTGCTCCCGGATTCATCCACCCCTCCAGCTGACTGCCTATGGAATTTTGACTGAATTAACCTCAAAATAGCAGTGAAACTCATTTTGGAGACAATTAATATTTGTCACCTCAGCTAAAGTGTTCCATTTTATTTTGCAAAACACAAAAACTCACCTTGGTTGTGTTACCTGTAGATTTCTAAACTTCAAATGCCTATTTGTTGTGTTTTTTATTTCATAATGGCTATTCTACCCAAACTCTTGTTTGTATGGCGTCAGAATACAAAATTTGGGAAGGAAGAAGGGAAAAACAACTCAGACCTAGAAAACATTTAGCAAATTGCCACTCAAGAAACCACAAATCAGCTGAGGATCCCAAACAATGAAAGCAAGCCAGAATTGAGGTAGGCCAATAGCTGTGCCCTGTTTGAAACAGAACATTCCTCTTGCTCCCTGAACTCCATTTTGCAGCCTCAAAACCAAAGCTCATATCAGAAAATTCATTACAAACCATGATAAATAAGAAAAAGGAGAAAAAAGCCAAAGAAATGCAAGAATCCATAATGACATTTGGCCTTATTAGTCACAAGGAAACCAGCTGTTCCCGGATTCATCCTCTGCTCCAGCTGACTGCCTGTGGAATTCTGACTGAATTAACCTGAAAATCGCAGTGAAACTCAGTTTGGAGGCAATTACTATCTGTCACCTCAGCCAAAGTGTTCCATTTTATTTTCCAAAACACAAAAACTCACCTTGGTCATGTTACCTGTAGATTTCTAAGCTTCCAACGCCTATTTGTTGTGTTTCTTATTTCATAATGGCTACTCTGCCCAAACTGTTGTTTGTATGGCGTCAGAATACAAAATTTGAGAAGGAAGAGGGCAAAACCAACTCAGACCCCGAAAACATTTAGGAAATTGCTGCTCAGAATCCACAAATCGGCTGAGGCACCCAAAACAATGACAGCAAGCCAGAATTGAAGCAGGCCAACAGCTGTGCCCTGTTTGAAAAAGACCATTCCTCTGGTGCCCTGAACTCCATATTGCAGCCTCAAAACCAAAGCTCACATCAGAAAATTCATTACAATCCATGATAAATAAGAAAACATAGAAAAAATCCAAAGAAATGCAAGAATCCTTAATGACATTTGGCCTGAATAGTCACAAGGAAACCGGCTGTTCCCGGATTCATCCACACCTCCAGCTGACAGCCTGTGGAATTCTGACTGAATTAACCTGAAAATCGCATTGAAACTCAGTTTGGAGGCAATTAATATCTGTCACCTCAGCCAAAGTGTTCCATTTTATTTTCCAAAACACAAAAAATCACCTTGGTCATGTTACCTGTAGATTTCTAAGCTTCAAACACCTATTTGTTGTGTTTTTTATTTCATAATGGCTACTCTGCCCAAACTCTTGTTTGTTTGGCGTCAGAATACAAAATTTCAGAAGGAAGAAGGCAAAACCAACTCAGACCCAGAAAATATTCAGGAAATTGCCACTCAAGAAACCAAAAGTTAGCTGAGGCAACCAAAGCAATGACAGCAAGCCAGAATTAGAGCAAGCCAACAGCTGTGCCCTGTTTGAAAAAGAACCTTCCTCTTCTGCCCTGAACTCAATATGCCAGCCTCAGAACCAAAGCTCACATCAGAAAATTCATTACAAACCATGATAAATAAGAAAAAAGAGAAAAAAGCCAAAAAATGCAAGAATCCATAATGATATTGGGCTTGATTCAGTCACAAGGTAACCGGCTGTTTCCGGAATCATCTGCCCCTCCAGCTGACTGCCTGTGTAATTCTGACTGAATTAACCTGAAAATCGCAGTGAAACTCACTTTGGAGGCAATTAATATCTGTCACCTCAGCCAAAGTGTTCCATTTGATTTTGCAAAACACAAATCTCACCTTGGTCGTGTTACCTGTAGATTTCTAAGCTTCAAACGCCTATTTGTTGTGTTTTTCTATTTCATAATGGCTACTCTGCCGAAACTCTTGTTTGTATGGCGTCAGAATACAAAATTTGGGTAGGAAGAAGGCAAAACCAACTCAGACCCAGAAAACATTTAGGAAATTGCCGCTCACAAACCACATATCGGCTGAGGCACCCAAAACAATGACAGCAAGCCAGAATTGGAGCAGGCCAACTGCTGTGCCCTGTTTGAAAAAGACCATTCCCCCGGTGCTCTGAACTCCATATTGCAGCCATAAAACCAAAGCTCACATCAGAAAATTCATTACAAACCATGATAAATAGGAAATCAGAGAAAAAAGCCAAAGAAATGCAAGAATCCATAATGACATTTGGCCTTATTAGTCACAAGGAAACCGGCTGTAGCTGGATTCATCCTCTGCTCCAGCTCACTGCCTGTGGAATTCTGACTGAATTAACCTGAAAATCGCAGTGAAACTCAGTTTGGAGGCAATTAATATCTGTCACCTCAGCCAAAGTGTTCCATTTTATTTTCCAAAACACAAAAACTCACCTTGGTCATGTTACCTGTAGATTTCTAAGCTTCAAATGCCTTTTTGTTGTGTTTTTTATTTCATAATAGCTACTCTGCCCAAACTCTTGTTTGTATGGCGTCAGAATACAAAATTTGGGAAGGAAGAAGGCAAAACCAACTCAGACCCAGAAAACATTTAGGAAATTGCCACTCAAGAAACCAAGTCAGCTGAGGCACCCACAACAATGACAGCAAGCCATAACTGGAGCATGCCAACAGCGGTACCCTGTTTGAAAAAGAACCTTCCTCTTTTACCCTGAACTCAATATGCCAGCCTCAGAACCAAAGCTCACATCAGAAAATTCATTACAAACCATGATAAATAAGAAAAATGAGAAAAAAGCCAAAGAAATGCAAGAATCTGTAATGATATCGGGCTTGATATAGTCGCAAGGAAACCGGCTGTTCCCGGATTCATCCACCCATCCAGCTGACTGCCTATGGAATTCTGACTGAATTAACCTCAAAATAGCAGTGAAACTCAGTTTGGAGGCAATTACTATCTGTCACCTCAGCCAAAGTGTTCCATTTTATTTTCCAAAACACAAAAACTCACCTTGGTCATGTTACCTGTAGATTTCTAAGCTTCAAACGCCTATTTGTTGTGTTTTTTATTTCATAATGGCTACTCTGCCCAAACTCTTGTTTGTGTGCCATCAGAATACATAATTTGGGAAGGAAGAAGGCAAAACCAACTCAGACCCTGAAAACATTTAGGAAATTGCCGCTCAAGAAACCAAAAATCAGCTGAGGCACCCACAACAATGACAGCAAGCCAGAATTGAAGCAGGCCAACAGCTGTGCCCTGTTTGAAAAAGAACCTTCCTCTTGTACCCTGAACTCAATATGCCAGCCTCAAAACCAAAGCTCACATCAGAAAATTCATTACAATCCATGATAAATAAGAAAACATAGAAAAAATCCAAAGAAATGCAAGAATCCATAATGACATTTAGCCTGAATAGTCACAAGGAAACCCGCTGTTCCCGGATTCATCCACAACTCCAGCTGACAGCCTGTGGAATTCTGACTGAATTAACCTGAAAATCGCAGTGAAACTCAGTTTGGAGGCAATTACTATCTGTCACCTCAGCCAAAGTGTTCCATTTTATTTTCCAAAACAGAAAAACTCACTTTGGTCATGTTACTGGTAGATTTTGAAGGTTTAAACGCCTATTTGTTGTGTTTTTTATTTCATAGTGGCTACTCTGCTGAAACTCTTGTTTCTATGGCATCAGAATACATAATTTGGGAAGGAAGAAGGCAAAACCAACTCAGACGCAGAAAACATTTAGGAAATTGCCACTCAAGAAACCAAAAGTTAGCTGAGTCACCCAAAACAATGATAGCAAGCCAGAATTGGAGCAAGCCAACAGCTGTACCCTGATTGAAAAAGAACCTTCCTCTTGTGCCCTGAACTCCATATTGCAGCCTCAAAACCAAAGCTCACATCAGAAAATTCATTACAAACCATAAAAAATAAGAAAAATGAGAAAAAATCAAGGAAATGCAAGAATCCATAATATTGGGCTTGATTCAGTCGCAAGGAAACCGGCTGTTCCCGGATTCATCCAGCCCTCCAGCTGACTGCCTGTGGATTTCTAACTGAATTAACCTGAAAATCACAGTGAAACTCCGTTTGGAGGCAATTACTATCTGTCACCTCAGCCAAAGTGTTCCATTTTATTTTCCAAAACACAAAAACTCACCTTGGTCATGTTACCTGTAGATTTCTAAGCTTCAAACGCCTATTTGTTGTGTTTTTTATTTCATAATGGCTATTCTGCCCAAACTCTTGTTTGTATGGCAGCAGAAAAGAAAATTTGGATACGAAGACGGTAAAACCAACT
Organism: Oryctolagus cuniculus; assembly: GCF_964237555.1. Classification (NCBI taxonomy): domain Eukaryota; kingdom Metazoa; phylum Chordata; class Mammalia; order Lagomorpha; family Leporidae; genus Oryctolagus; species Oryctolagus cuniculus. The sequence continues at coordinate 373,035 of NW_027208365.1, forward strand.
CAGACCCAGAAAACATTTAAAAAATTGCCACTCAAGAAACCAAAATCAGCTGAGGCACCCAAAACAATGAAGGCAAGCCAGAATTGGAGCAAGCCACAGCTGTACCCTGTTTAAAATGACCATACTTCCAGTGCCGTGAACTCCATACTGCAGCCTCAAAACCAAAGCTTACATCAGAAAATTCATTACAAACCATGATAAATAAGAAAACATAGAAAAAAGCCAAAGAAATGCAAGAATTCATAATGATATTGGGCTTGATTCAGTCGCAAGGAAACCGGCTATTCCCAGATTCATCCACCCCTCCAGCTGACTGCCTGTGCAATTCTGACTGAGTTAACCTGAAAATCGCAGTGAAACTCAGTTTGGAGGCAATTAATATCTGTCACCTCAGCCAAAGTGTTCCATTTGATTTTCCAAAACACAAAAACTCCCCTTGGTCATGTTACCTGTAGATTTATAAGCTTCAAAATCCTATTTGCTGTGTTTTTTATGTCATAATGGCTACTCTCCCCAAACTCTTGTTTGTAGAAATCAGAATACAAAATTTGGGAAGGTAGAAGGCAAAACCAACTCAGACGCAGAACACATGTAGGAAATTGCAGCTCAGGAAACCACAAATCGGCTGAGGCTCAAAACAATGACAGCAAGCCAGAATTGGAGCAGGCAAACAGCTTTGCCCTGTTTAAAAGGTCCATTCCCCCGGTGCCCTGAACTCCATATTGCAGCCTCAAAACCAAAGCTGACATCAGAAAATTCATTACAACCCATGATAAATAAGAAAAAGGAGAAAAAAGCCAAAGAAATGCAAGAATCAATAATGATATTGGGCTTGATTTAGTTGCAAGGAAACTGGCTGTTCCCAGATTCATCCACCCCTCCAGCTGACTGCCTGTGGAATTCTGACTGAATTCACCTGAATATCGCAGTGAAACTCAGTTTGGAGGCAATTAATATCTGTCACCTCAGCCAAAGTGTTCCATTTTTTTTTCCAAAACACAAAAACTCACCTTGGTAATGTTACCTGTAGATTTCTAAGCTTCAAATGCCTATTTGTTGTGGTTTTTATTTCATAATTGCTACTCTGTCCAAACTCTTGTTTGTGTTGCCTCAGAATACAAAATTAGGGAAGGAAGAAGGAAAAACCAACTCAGATGCACAAAACATTTAGGAAATTGCCGCTCAAAAAACCACAAATTAGCTGAGGTATCGAAAACAATGACAGCAAGCCAGAATTGGAGCAAGACAATAGCTGTGCCCTGATTGAAATAGAACCTTCCTCTTGTGCCATGAACTCCATATTGCAGCCTCAAAACCAAAGCTCACATCAGAAAATTCATTACAAACCATAAAAAATAAGAAAAATGATAAAAAAGCCAAAGAAATGGAAGAATCCATAATGATATTGGGCTTGATTTAGTCGCAAGGAAACTGGCTGTTCCCAGATACATCCACCCCTCCAGCTGACAGCCTGTGGAATTCTGACTGAATTAACCGGAGAAACACAGTGAAACTCAGTTTGGAGGCAATTAATATCTGTCACCTCAGCCAAAGTGTTCCATTTGATTTTCCAAAACACAAAACCTCACCTAGGTCGTGTTACCTGTAGATTTCAAAGCTTCAAATGCCTATTTGTTGTGTTTTTATTTCATAATGGCTACTCTCCCCAAACTCTTGTTTGTATGGCATCAGAATACAAAATTTGGGAAGGAAGAAGGCAAACCCAATTCAGACCCAGAAAACATTTAGGAAATTGCCGCTCAAGAAACTAAAAGTCAGCGGAGGCACCCAAAACAATGACAGCAAGCCAGAATTGGAGCAGGCCAACAGCTGTGCCCTGTTTGAAAAAGACCATTCCTCCGTTACCCTGAACTCCATATTGCAGCCTCAAAACCAAAGCTCACATCAGAAAATTCATTACAAACCATGATAAATAATGGAAATGTGAAAAAGCCAAAGAAATGCAAGAGTCCTTTGTGATACTTGGCGGGATTAGACAAAAGGAACCTGGCTGTTTCCAGATTCATCCCCCCATCCACAGACTGACTTTGGACTTCTGATTGAATTCACCTCAAAATCCCACTCACATTCAATTTGGATGAATTAGTATCTCTCCCCTCAGCAGAAGGATTCCATATCATTTTCGAAACCACAGAAACTCATCTTGGTCATGTTGCCTGTAGATTTCTAATCCTGAAAGGCCAATTTGCTGTGTTTTTTGTTTTCTTTCATAATGGCTACTCTGTCCACAATCTTGCTTGTATTGCATGAGAATACACAATTTGGGTATGAAGAAGGGAAAACCAACTCAGTTCCAGAAAATATTCAGCAAACTGACCCTCAAGAAACCAAAAGTCAGCTGAGGCACCCAACAATGACAGCAAGCCAGAATTGGAGCAAGCCAACAACTGTGCCCTGATTGAAAAAGAACCATTCTCTTCTGCCATGAACTCCATACTGCAGCCTCAAAACCAAAGCTCACATCAGAAAATTCATTACAAACCATGATAAATAAGGGAAATGTGAAAAAGCCAAAGAAATGCAAGAGTCCTTTGTGATATTTGGCTGGATTTAGACACAAGGAAACTGGCTGTTTCAGGATTCATCCCACCCTTAAACAGACTGACTTTGCAATTCTGATTGAATTCACCTCAAAATTGCACTCACACTCAATTTGGAGGAAATTAGTATCTGTCCCCTCGGCAGAAGGAGTCCAAGTCATTTTCCAAAACACAGAAACTCATCTTGATTGTGTTGCCTGTACAGTTCTAAACATGAAAGGCCAATTTGCTTCATTTTTTTTTTCTTTCATAATGGCTACTCTGTCAAAATCTTGCTTGTATTGCATCAGAATACAAAATTTGGGAATAAGAATGCAAAACTAACTCAGACCCAGAAAACATTTAGGATATTGCCACTCAAGAATCCACAAATCAGCTGAGGCACCCAAAACAATGACAGCAAGCCAGAATTGGAGCAACCCAACAGCTGTGCCCTGATTGAAAAACAACCTTCCTCTGGTGCCCTGAACTGAATATGCCAGCTTAAAACCAAAGCTCACATCAGAAAACTCATTACAACCATGATACATAAGAAAAATGAGAAAAAAGCCAAAGAAACGCAAGAATCCATAATGATATTGGGCTTGATTTAGTCAAAAGGAAACCGGCTATTCCCAGATTCATCCACCCCTCCAGCTGACTGCCTGTGGAATTCTGACGGAATTATCCGGAAAATCGCAGGGAAACTCAGTTTGGAGGCAATTAATATCTGTCACCTCAGCCAAAGTGTCCCATTTTATTTTCCAAAACACAAAAACTCACCTTGGTCGTATTACCTGTGGATTTCTGAGCTTCAAACGCCTATTTATTGTGTTTTTTTTTATGGCAAAATGGCAAGTCTGTCCAAACTCTTGTTTGTATTGGGTCAGAATACAAAATTTTTGAAGGAAGAAGGAAAACCAACTCAGACGAACAAAACATTTAGGAAATTGATGCTCAAGAAACCTCAAATCGGCGGAGGCAACCAAAACAATGACAGTAAACCAGAATTGGAGTAACACAGCAGCTGTGCCCTGATTGAATAAGAACCTTCCTCTTGTGCCCTGAACTCCATATGCCAGCCTCAAAACCGAAGCTCACATCAGAAAATTCATTACAAACCATGATAAATAAGAAAAATGAGACAAAAGCCAAAGAAATGCAAGAATCCATAATGATGTTGGGCTGGATTTAGTTTCAAGGAAACCGGCTGTTCCCAGATTCATCCACCCCTCCAGCTGACTGCCTGTGGAATTCTGACTGAATTAACCTGAAAATCGCAGTGAAACTCAGTTTGGGGGCAATTAATATCTGTCACCTCAGCCAAACTGTTCCATTTGATTTTCCAAAACACAAAAACTCACCTTGGTCATGTTACCTGTAGATTTGTAAGCTTCAAACACTTATTTGTTGTGTTTTTTATTTCATAATGGCCACTCTGCCCAAACTCTTGTTTGTATTGCGTCAGAATACAAAATTTGGGAAGGAAGAAGGCAAAACCAACTCAGACCCAGAAAACTTTTAGGAAATTGCTGCTCAAAAAACCTCAAATTGGCGGAGGCACCCAAAACAATGACAGCAAGCCAGAATTGAAGCAGGCCAACAGCTGTGCTCTGTTTGAAAAAGACCGTTCCCCCGGTGCCCTGAACTCCATATTACAGCCTCAAAACCAAAGCTCACATCAGAAAATTCATTACAAACCATGATAAATAAGAAAAATGAGAAAAAAGCCAAAGAAATCAAGAATCCATAATGATATTGGGCTTCATTTAGTCGCAAGAAAACGGGCTGTTCCCGGATTCAACCACCCCTCCTGCTGACTGCCTGTGGAATTCTGACTGAATTAACCTGAAAATCACAGTGAAACTCAGTTTGGAGGCAATTACTATCTGTCACCTCAGCCAAAGTGTTCCATTAGATTTTCCAAAACACAAAAATCACCTTGGTCGTGTTACCTGTAGATTTTGAAGGTTTAAACGCCTATTTGTTGTGTTTTTTATTTCATAGTGGCTACTCTGCTGAAACTCTTGTTTGTATGGCATCAGAATACAAAATTTGGGAAGGAAGAAGGCAAAACCAACTCCGACCAAGAAAACATTTAGGAAATTGCCGCTCAAGAAACCAAATGTCAGCTGAGGCACCCAAAACAAGGACAGCAAGCCAGAATTGGAGCAAGCCAACAGCTGTGCCCTGATTGAAAAAGAACCTTCCTCTTGTGCCCTGAACTCAATATGCCAGCCTCAAAACCAAAGCTCACATCAGAAAATTCATTACAAACCATGATAAATAAGAAAAATGAGAAAAAAGCCAAAGAAATGCAGGAGTTCTTAGTGATATTGGGCTTCATTTATTCCCATGTAAACTGCTGTTTGCAGATTCTTCCACACCTTCCGGCTGAGTGAATGTGTATTCTGACTGAATTAACCTGGAAATCGCAGTGAAACTCACTTTGGAGGGAATTAGAAATTGTCCCCTCAGCAGAAGTGTTCCATGACACTTTCTAAAACACAAAAACTCACCTTGGTCGTGTTACCTATCGATTTCTAAGCTTCAAATGCGTAATGTTGTGTTTTTAATTTCATAATGGCTACTCTGTCCAAACTCTTGTTTGTATTGCGTCAGAAAATTTGGGAAGGAAGAAGGCAAAACCAACTCAGACCCAGAAAACATTCAGAAAATGTGGATCAAAAAACAACAACGCTGAGGCACCCAAAACCTTTAAAGCAAGACAGAATTGTAGCAAACCAATGGCTGTGCCCTGATTGAAAAAGAACCTTCCTCTTATGCCCTGAACCCAATATGCCAGCATCAAAACCAAAGCTCACATCAGAAAATTCATTACAAACCATGATAAAAAGAAAAATGAGAAAATAGCCAAGGAAATGCAAGAATCCATAATGATATTGGGCTTGATTCAGTCACAACGAAACCGGCTGTTCCCAGATCCATCCACCCTTCCAGCTGACTGCCTGTGGACTTCTGAATGAATTAACCTGAAAATCGCAGTGAAACTCAGTTTGGAGACTATTAATATCTGTCACCTCAGCCAAAGTGTTCCATTTTATTTTCCAAAACACAAAAACTCACCTTAGTCGTGTTACCTGTAGATTTCTAAGCTTCAAACGCCTATTTGTTGTGCTTTTAATTTCATAATGGCTACTCTGTCTAAACTCTTGTTTATATTTCTTCAGAATACAAAATTTGGGAAGGAAGAAGGCAAAACCAACTCAGAACCAGTAAACATTTAGGAAATTGCCACTGAGGAAACGACAAATTGGCTGAGGCACCCAAACCAATGACAGCAAGCCAGAATTGGAGCAAGGCAACAGCTGTGCCCTGATTAAAAAAGACCATTCCTCAGGTTCCCTGAACTCCATATTGCAGCCTCAAAACCAAAGAACACATCAGCAAATTCATTACAAACCATGATAAATAAGAAAAATGAGAAAATAGACAAAGACATGCAAGAATCCATAATGATATTGGGCTAGATTTAGTCGCAAGGAAACCGGCTGTTCCCGGATTCATCCACCCCTCCAGCTGACTGCCTGTGGAATTCTCACTGAATTCACCTGAAAATCACTGTGAAACTCAGTTTGGAGGCAATTAATATCTGTCACCTCAGCCAAAGTCTTCCATTTCATTTTCCAAAACACAAAACCTCACCTTGGTTGAGTTACCTGTAGATTTCTAAGCTTCCAACGCCTATTTGTTGTGTTTTTTATTTCATAATGGCTACTCTGCCCAAACTCTTGTTTGTATGGCGTCAGAATACAAAATTTGGGAAGAAGGCAAAACCAACTCAGACCCAGAAAACATTTAGGAAATTGCCGCTCAAGTAACCAAAAGTCAGCTGAGGCACCCAAAACAAGGACAGCAAGCCAGAATTGGAGCAAGCCAACAGCTGTGCCCTGATTGAAAAAGAACCTTCCTCTTGTGCCCTGAACTCAATATGCCAGCCTCAAAACTAAAGCTCACATCAGAAATTTCATTACAAACAATGATAAATAATGGAAATGTGAAAAAGCCAAAGAAATGCAAGAGTCCTTTGTGATATTTGGCTGGATTTAGACAGAAGGAAACTGGCTGTTTAAAGATTCATCCCCCCCTTCCACAGACTGAGTTTGGAATTCTGACTCAATTCACCTCAAAATCGCACTCACACTCAATTTGGAGGGAATTACTATCTGTCCCCACAGCAGAAGTGTTCCATGTCATTTTCCAAAACACAGAAACTCATCTTGCTCATGTTGCCTGTAGATTTCTAATCCTGAAAGGGTAATTTGGTGTGTTTTTTTTTTCTTTCATAATGGCTACTCTGTCCAAAATCTTGCTTGTATTGCATCAGAATACAAAATTTGGGAATTAGAAGGCAAAACCAACTCAGACCCAGAAAACATTTAGGAAATTACCACTCAAGAATCCACAAATTGGCTGAGGGACACAAAAAAATGACAGCAAGCCAGAAGTGGAGCAAGCCAACAGCTGAGCCCTGTTTGAAAAAGACCATTCCTCTGGTGCCCTGAACTCAATATGCCAGCCTCAAAACCAAAGATCACACAAGAAAATTCATTACAAACCATGATGAATAAGAAAAATGAGAAAAAAGCCGAAGAAATGCAAGAATCCATAATGATATTGGGCTTGATTTAGTCTCAAGGAAACCGGCTGTTCCCGGATTCATCCAACCCTAAAGCTGACTGCCTGTAGACTTCTGACTAAATTAACCTGAAATTCGCAGTGAAACTCAGTTTGGAGGCAATATATAACTGTCACCTCAGCCAAAGTGTTCCATTTTATTTTCCAAAACACAAAAACTCACCTTGTTCGTGTTACCTGTAGATTTATAAGCTTCAAATGCCTATGTGTTGTGTTTTTTATTTCATAATGGCTACTCTGTCCAAACTCTTGTTTGTATTGCGTCAGAATACAAAATTTGGGGAGGAAGAAGGCAAAACCAACTCAGACCCAGAAAACATTTAGGAAATTGCTGCTCAAGAAACCTCAAATCGGCTGGGGCACCTAAACCAATGACAGCAAGCCAGAATTGGAGCAAGCCAACAGCTGTGCCCTGATTGAAAAAGAACCATTCTCTTGTGCACTGAACTCCATATTGCAGCCTCAAAACCAAAGCTCACATCAGAAAATTCATTATTCTGTCCAAACTCTTGTTTGTATTGCGTCAGAATACAAAATTTGGCAAGGAAGAAGGCAAAACCAACTCAGACCCAGAAAACATTTAGAAAATTGCCTCTCAAGAAACCAAACACCGCTGAGGCACCCAAAAACTTAAAACAAGATAGAATTGGAACAAGCCAACAGCTGTGCCCTGATTGAAAAAGAACCTTCCTCTAGTGCCCTGAACTCAATATGCCAGTCTCAAAACCAAAGCTCACATCAGAAAATTCATTACAAACCATGATAAATAAGAAAAAAGAGAAAAAAGCCAAAGAAATGCAGGAGTTCTTAGTAATATTGGGCTTGATTTATTGCCATGTAAACGGCTGTTTCCAGATTCATCCACACCTCCCAGCTGAATGTCTGTGGTTTCTGACTGAATTAACCTGAAAATCGCAGTGAAACTCGGTTTGGAGGCAATTAATATCTGTCACCTCAGCCAAAGTGTTCCATTTTATCTTCTAAAACTCAAAAACTCACCTTAGTCTTCTTACCTGTAGATTTCAAAACTTCAAATGCCTATTTGTTTTGTTTTTTATTTCATAATGGCTACTCTGCCCAAGCTCTTGTTTGTATTGCGTCAGAATACAAAATTTGGCAAGGAAGAAGGAAAAACCGTGTCAGACCCAGAAAACATTTAGGAAATTGCCACTCAAGAAACCAAAAGTCAGCTGAGGAACCCACAACAATGACAGCAAGCCAGAATTGGAGAAAGCCAGCAGCTGTGCCCTGATTGAAAGAGAACCTTCCTCTTGTGCCCTGAACTCAATATGCCAGCCTCAAAACCAAAGCTCACATCAGAAAATTCATTACAAACCATGATAAATAAGAAAAATGAGAAAAAAGCCAAAGAAATGCAGGAGTTCTTAGGGATATTGGGCTTGAATTATGGCCATGTAAACGGCTGTTTTATCCCTCATAGTATTTTTTTTGTCTGTTCTACTTAATATGACTGGTTTAATTCTGTAATTATCACACAGTTATTCTTAAGTGTTGAAAATTAACTGAAATGTGATCCCTGTTAAACATAAAAGTGGGAATAAGAGAGGGAAGAGATGTATAATTTGGGGCATGCTCGGGCTGACTTGCCCCAATTGGTAGAGTTGGAAACATACCAGGGGATTCCAATTCAATCCCATCAAGGTGGCATGTGCCAATGCCATCTCACTATTCCAAGTGATCAATTTCAGTTCACAATTGATCATAATGAAAGGACTAAGAGTCAAAGGGAGCACATAAACAAGTCTAGTATCTGCTAACACCAACCGATAGAATAAATAAAGGGGAGAGTGATCCAACATGGGAAGTGAGATACTCAGCAGACTCATAGAATGGCGGATGTCCTAAATAGCACTCTGGCCTCAGAATCAGCCCTAAAGGCACTCGGATCTGGCTGAAAAGCCCATGAGAGTATTTCAGGCATGGAAAGCCAAGACACTCTGGCAAAAAGATCTCTGTGAGTGAGATCCCAGTGGAAAGAACAGGTCTTCAAAGAGGGAGGTGCCTTTCTCTGAAGGGAGGAGAGAACCTCCACTTTGACTATGACCTTGTCTAAACAAGATAAGAGTCGGAGAACTCAAGGGGCTTCCATAGCCTTGGAAACTCATGACTGGTGCATACGGAGATTACTGATGCCATAAACAGGAGTGTCAATTTGTAAAGTCAACAACAGGAGTCACTGTGCACTTACTCCTCATGTAGGATCTCTGTCCTTAATGTGCTGTACACTGAGGCTTAATGCTATAACGAGTACTCAAACAGTATATTTCACTTTGTGTTTCTATGGGGGTGCAAACTGTTGAAATCTTTACTTAATGTACACTAAACTGATCTTCTGTTAAAAAAAAAAAAAAAAAAAAAAGAAACTATCAATTCCCAACTTGACTCTCACTGGGATTAAACATGACAATAGGTCTGATCTGATTTCATCATCATTTAAAAAAAAATCATCTATTATTTTTCACTTTATGTTTCTGTGTGGGAACAAACTGTTGAAATCCTTACTTAAGGTATACTAAGCTAATCTTCTGTATACTAAGATAATCGAAAATGAATCTTGATGTGAATGGAAGGGGAGAGGGAGTGGGAAAGGGGAGGGTTGTGGGTGGGAGGGACGGTATGGGGGGGAAAGCCATTGTAACCCATGAGACGTACTTTGGAAATTTATATTCATTAAATAAAAGATAAAAAAAATAAAAAAAAAAAAAAAAAAGAAAAATGAGAAAAAAGCCAAAGAAATGCAGGAGTTCTTAGGGATATTGGGCTTGAATTATGGCCATGTAAACGGCTGTTTCCAGATTCATCCACACCTCCCAACTGAGTGTCTTTGGTTTCTGAATGAATTAACAAAAAAATCGCAGTGAAACTCGGTTTTGGAGGCAATTAATATCTGTCACCTCAGCCAGAGTGTTCAATTTTACTTTCAAAAAACACAAAAACTTACCTTGCTTGTGTTACATGTACATATATAAGCTTCAAACGCATATTTGTTGTGTTTTTTATTTCATAATGGCTACTCTGTCCAAACTCTTGTTTGTATTACGTCAGAATACAAAATTTGGGAAGGAAGAAGGCAAAACCAACTCAGACCCAGAAAACATGTAGGAAATTGCCACTAAAGAAACCAAAAACAGCTGAGGCACGCAAAACAATGACAGCAAGCCAGAATTGCAACAAGCCAACAGCTGTGTCCTGTTTGAAAAAGACCATTGATCCGGTGCCCTGAACTCAATATGCCAGCCTCAAAACCAAAGCTCACATCAGAAAATTCATTACAAACCATGATAAATCAGAAAAATGAGACAAAAGCCAAAGAAATGCACGAGTTCTTAGTGATATTTGGCTGGATTTAGACACAAGGAAACTGGCTGTTTAAAGATTCATCCCCCCCTTCCACTGACTGACTTTGGAATTCTGATTGATTTCACCTCAAAATTGCACTCACACTCAATTTGGAGGGAATTAGAATCTGTCCCCTCAGCAGAAGGGTTCCATGTCATTTTCCAAAACACAGAAACTAATCTTGGTCATGTTGCCAGCAGATTTCTAATCCTGAAAGGGAAATTTCTGTGTTTTTTTTTTTCTTTCATAATGGCTACTCTGTCCAAATCTTGCTTGTATTGCATCAGAATACAAAATATGGGAATAAGAAGGCCAAACCGACTCAGACCCAGAAAACATTAAGGAAATTGCCGCTCAAGAAACCACAAATCGGCTGAGGCACCCAAAACAATGACAGCAAGCCAGAATGGAGCAAGCCAACAGCTGTGCCCTGATTGAAAAAGAACCTCCCTCTTGTGCCCTGAACTCAATATTGCAGCCTCAAAACCAAAGCTCACATCAGAAAATTCATTACAAACCATGATAAATAAGAAAATGGAGAAAAAGCCAAAGAAATGCAAGAATCCATAATGATAGTGGGCTTGATTTAGTTGCAAGGAAACCGGCTGTTCCCAGATTCATCCACAGTTCCAGCTGACTGCCTGTGGAATTCCGACTGAATTAACCTGAAAATCGCAGTAAGACTCAGTTTGGAGGCAATAATATCAGTCACCTCAGCCAAAGTGTTCCATTTTATTTTCAAATCACAAAAACTCACCTTGGTCATGTTACCCTTAGATTTATAAGCTTCAAACGCTAATTTGTTTTTTTTTTTTTTTATTTCATAATGGCTACTCTGTCAAAACTCTTGTTTGTATTGCGTCAGAATACAAAATGTGGGAAGGAAGAAGGGAAAACCAACTCAGACCCAGAAAACATTTAGGAAATTGCCGCTCAAGAAACCACAAATCGGCTGAGGCACCCAAAACCTTGAAAGCAAGACAGAATTGGAGCAAGCCAACAGCTGTGCCCTGATTGAACAAGACCATTAATCCAGTGCCCAGAACTCCATATTGCAGCCTCAAACCAAAGCTCACATCAGAAAATTCATTACAAACCATGATAAATAAGGGAAATCTGAGAAAGCCAAAGAAATTCAAGAGTCCTTTGTGGTATTTGGCTGGATTTAGACAGAAGGAAACTGGCTGTTTCCGGATTCATCCCCCCCCCTTCCACAGACAGACTTTGGAATTCTGATTGAATTCACCAGAAAATCGCACTCACACTCAATTTGGAGGGAATTAGAATCTGTCCCCTCAGCAGAAGGGGTCCATGTCATTTTCCAAAACACAGAAACTCATCTTGGTCGTGTTGGCTATAGATTTCTAATCCTGAAAGGGCAATTTGCTGTGTTTTTTTTTTCTTTCATAATGGCTACCCTGTCCAAAATCTTGCTTATGTTGCATCAGAATACAAAATTTGGGAATAAGAAGGCAAATCCGACTCAGACACAGAAAACATTTAGGAAACTGCAACACAAGAATCCACAAATCAGCTGAGGCACCCAAAACAATGACAGCAAGCAGAATTGCAGCAAGACAACAGCTGTGCCCTGATTGAAAAAGAACCTTCCTCTTGTGCCCTGAACTCCATATTGCAGCCTCAAAACCAAAGCTCACATCAGAAAATTCATTACAAACAATGATAAATAAGAAAAATCAGAAAAAAAGCCAAAGAAATGCAAGAATCCATAATGATATTGGGCTTGATTTAGTCGCAAGGAAGCCAGCAGTTCCCAGATTCATCCACGCCTAAAGCTGAGTGCCTGTGGAATTCTCACAGAATGAACCCGAAAATCACAGTGAAACTCCGTTTGGAGGCAATTAATATCTGTCACCTCAGCCAAAGTTTTCCATTTTATTTTCCAAAACAAAAAAACTCACTTTGGTCGTGTTACCTGCAGATTTAAAATCTTGAAACGCCTATTTGTTGTGTTGTTTATTTCATAATGGCTACTCTGTACAAACTCTTCTTTGCATTGCATCAGAATACTAAATTTGGGAAGGAAGAAGGCAAAACCAACTCAGACCCAGAAAACATTTAGGAAATTGCCGCTCAAGAAACCACAAATAAGCTGAGGCACCCAAAACCTTGAAAGCAAGACAGAATTGGAGCAAGCCAACAGCTGTGCCCTGATTGAACAAGACCATTAATCCAGTGCCCAGAACTCCATATTGCAGCCTCAAAACCAAAGCTCACATCAGAAAATTCATTACAAACCATGATAAATAAGGGAAATCTGAGAAAGCCAAAGAAATTCAAGAGTCCTTTGTGGTATTTGGCTGGATTTAGACAGAAGGAAACTGGCTGTTTCCAGATTCATCCCCCCCTTCCACAGACAGACCTTGGAATTCTGATTGAATTCACCTCAAAATCGCACTCACACTCAATTTGGAGGGAATTAGAATCTGTCCCCTCAGCAGAAGTGTTCCATGTCATTTTCCAAAACACAGAATCTCATCTTGGTCGAGTTGCCTGTAGATTTCTAATCCTGAAAGGGCAATTTGCTGTGTTTTTTTTTTCTTTTATAATGGCTACTCTGCCAAAATCTTGCTTGTATTGCATCAGAATACAAAATTTGGGAATAAGAAGGCAAAACCGACTCAGACCCAGAAAACATTTAGGAAATTGCCGCTCAAGAAACCACAAATCGGCTGAGGCACCCAAAACAATGACAGCAAGCCAGAATTGGAGCAAGCCAACAGCTGTGCCCTGATTGAAAAAGAACCTTCCTCTTGTGCCCTGAACTCAATATACCAGCCTCAAAACCAAAGCTCACATCAGAAAATTCATTACAAACCATGATAAAGAAGAAAAATGAGAAAAAAGCCAAAGAAATGCAGGAGTTCTTAGTAATATTGGGCTTGATTTTTTGCCATATAAATGGCTGTTTCCAGATTCATCCACACCTCCCAGCTGAATGTCTGTGGTTTCTGACTGAATTAACCTGAAAATCGCAGTGAAACTCGGTTTGGAGGCAATTAATATCTGTCACCTCAGCCAAAGTGTTCAATTTATCTTCCAAAACTCAAAAACTCATCTTAGTCTTCTTACCTGTAGATTTCAAAACTTCAAATGCCTATTTGTTTTGTTTTTTTTTTTTCATAATTGCTACTCTGTCCAAACTCTTGTTTGTATTGCGTCAGAATACAAAATTTGGGAAGGAAGAAGGCAAAACCAACTCAGACCCAGAAAACATTTAGGAAATTGACACTCAAGAAACCAAAAGTCAGCTGAAGAACCCACAACAATGACAGCAAGCCAGAATTGGAGAAAGCCAACAGCTGTGCCCTGATTGAAAAAGAACCTTCCTCTTGTGCCCTGAACTCAATATACCAGCCTCAAAACCAAAGCTCACATCAGAAAATTCATTACAAACCATGATAAATAAGAAAAATGAGAAAAAAGCCAAAGAAATGCAGGAGTTCTTAGGGATATTGGGCTTGAATTATGGCCATGTAAACGGCTGTTTCCAGATTCATCCACACCTCGCAACTGAGTGTCTTTGGTTTCTGAATGAATTAACAAAAAAATCGCAGTGAAACTCGGTTTTGGAGGCAATTAATATCTGTCACCTCAGCCAGAGTGTTCAATTTTACTTTCAAAAACACAAAAACTTACCTTGCTCGTGTTACCTGTACATATATAAGCTTCAAACGCATATTTGTTGTGTTTTTTCTTTCATAATGGCTACTCTGTCCAAACTCTTGTTTGTATTACGTCAGAATACAAAATTTGGAAAGGAACAAGGCAAAACCAACTCAGACCCAGAAAACATTTAGGAAATTGCCGCTCAAGAAACCACAAATCAGCTGAGGCACCCAAAACCTTGAAAGCAAGACAGAATTGGAGCAAGCCAACAGCTGTGCCCTGTTTTAAAAAGACCATTCCTGCGGTGCCCTGAACTCCATATTGCAGCCTCAAAACCAAAGCTCCCATCAGAAAATTCATTACAAACCACGATAAATAAGGGAAATCTGAGAAAGCCAAAGAAATTCAAGAGTCCTTTGTGGTATTTGGCTGGATTTAGACAGAAGGAAACTGGTTGTTTCCAGATTCATCCCCCCTTCCACAGACAGACCTTGGAATTCTGATTGAATTCACCTCAAAATCGCACTCACACTCAATTTGGAGGGAATTAGAATCTGTCCCCTCAGCAGAAGTGTTCCATGTCATTTTCCAAAACACAGAAACTCATCTTGGTCGAGTTGCCTGTAGATTTCTAATCCTGAAAGGGCAATTTCCTGTGTATTTTTTTTTCTTTCGTAATGGCTACTCTGCCAAATCTTGCTTGTATTGATTCAGAATACAAAATTTGGGAATAAGAAGGCCAAACCGACTCAGACCCAGAAAACATTTATGAAATTGCCGCTCAAGAAACCACAAATCGGCTGAGGCACCCAAAACAATGACAGCAAGCCATAATTGGAGCAAGCCAACAGCTGTGCCCTGATTGAAAAAGAACCTTCCTCTTGTGCCCTGAACTCAATATACCAGCCTCAAAACCAAAGCTCACATCAGAAAATTCATTACAAACCATGATAAAGAAGAAAAATGAGAAAAAAGCCAAAGAAATGCAGGAGTTCTTAGTAATATTGGGCTTGATTTTTTGCCATGTAAACGGCTGTTTCCAGATTCATCCACACCTCCCAACTGAGTGTCTTTGGTTTCTGAATGAATTAACAAAAAAATCGCAGTGAAACTCGGTTTGGAGGCAATTAATATCTGTCACCTCAGCCAAAGTGTTCCATTTTATCTTCCAAAACCCAAAAAGTCACCTTAGTCTTCTTACCTGTATATTTCAAAACTTCAAATGCCTATTTGTTTTGTTTTTTTATTTCATAATTGCTACTCTGTCCAAACTCTTGTTTGTATTGCGTCAGAATACAAAATTTGGGAAGGAAGAAGGCGAAACCAACTCAGACCCAGAAAACCTTTAGGAAATTGCCACTCAAGAAACCAAAAGTCAGCTGAGGAACCCACAACAATGACAGCAAGCCAGAATTGGAGAAAGACAACAGCTGTGCCCTGATTGAAAAAGAACCTTCCTCTTGTGCCCTGAACTCAATATGCCAGCCTCAAAACCAAAGCTCACATCAGAAAATTCATTACAAACCATGATAAATAAGAAAAATGAGAAAAAAGCCAAAGAAATGCAGGAGTTCTTAGGGATATTGGGCTTGAATTATGGCCATGTAAACGGCTGTTTCCAGATTCATCCACACCTCCCAACTGAGTGTCTTTGGTTTCTGAATGAATTAAAAAAAAAATTGCAGTGAAACTCGGTTTTGGAGGCAATTAATATCTGTTACCTCAGCCAGAGTGTTCAATTTTACTTTCGAAAACACAAAAACTTACCTTGCTCGTGTTACCTGTACATATATAAGCTTCAAACGCCTATTTGTTGTGTTTTTTCTTTCGTAATGGCTACTCTGTCCAAACTCTTGTTTGTATTACGTCAGAATACAAAATTTGGAAAGGAAGAAGGCAAAACCAACTCAGACCCAGAAAACATGTAGGAAATTGCCGCTAAAGAAATCAAAAACAGCTGAGGCACGCAAAACAATGACAGCAAGCCAGAATTGCAACAAGCCAACAGCTGTGTCCTGTTTGAAAAAGACCATTGATCCGGTGCCCTGAACTCAATATGCCAGCCTCAAAACCAAAGCTCACATCAGAAAATTCATTACAAACCATGATAAATAAGAAAAATGAGACAAAAGCCAAAGAAATGCACGATTTCTTAGTGATATTTGGCTGGATTTAGACACAAGGAAACTGGCTGTTTAAAGATTCATCCCCCCTTCCACTGACTGACTTTGGAATTCTGATTGATTTCACCTCAAAATCGCACTCACACTCAATTTGGAGGGAATTAGAATCTGTCCCCTCAGCAGAAGCGTTCCATGTCATTTTCCAAAACACAGAAACTAATGTTGATCATGTTGCCAGCAGATTTCTAATCCTGAAAGGGCAATTTCTGTGTTTTTTATTTCTTTCATAATGGCTACTCTGCCAAAATCTTGCTTGTATTGCATCAGAATACAAAATATGGGAATAAGAAGGCAAAACCGACTCAGACCCAGAAAACATTAAGGAAATTGCCACTCAAGAATCCACAAATCAGCTGAGGCACCCAAAACAATGACAGCAAGCCAGAATTGGAGCAAGCCAACAGCTGTGCCCTGATTGAAAAAGAACCTTCCTCTTGTGCCCTGAATTCAATATGCCAGCCTCCAAACCAAAGCTCACATCAGAAAATTCATTACAAACCATGACAAATAAGAAAAAAGAGAAAAAAGCCAAAGAAATGCAAGAATCCTTAATGATATTGGGCTTGATTTAGTCGCAAGGAAACCGGCTGTCCCCAGATTCATCCATACCTCCAGCTGTCTGCCTGTGGAATTCTGACTGAATTACCCTGAAAATCGCAGTGAAACTCAGTTTGGAGTCAATTAATATCTGTGACCTCAGCCAAAGTGTAACATTTTTTTTTCCAAAACACAAAAACTCACCTTGGTCATGTAACCTGTAGATTTTTAAACTTCAAATGCCCATTTGTTGTGTTTTGTATTTCATAATCGGTACTCTGCCCAAACTCCTGTTTGTATGGCGTCAGAATACAAAATTTGGGAAGGAGGAAGGCAAAACCAAATCAGACCAAGAAAACATTTAGGAAATTGCCGCTCAACAAACCAAAATTGAGCTGAGGCACCCAAAACAATGACAGCAAGCCAGAATTGGAGCAAGCCAACAGCTGTGCCCTGTTTGAAAAAGACCATTCCTCCAGTACCCTGAACTCCATATTCCAGCCTCAAAACCAAAGCTCACATCAGAAAATTCATTACAAACCATGATAAATAAGGGAAATGAGAAAAAGCCAAAGAAATGCAAGCCTGTGGAATCCTAACTGAATTAACTGAATTAATCTGAAAATCGCAGTGAAACTCGGTTTTGGAGGCAATTAATATCTGTCACCTCAGCCAGAGTGTTCAATTTTAATTTCGAAAACAAAAAATCATACCTTGGTCTTGTGACCAGTACATATATAAGCTTCAAACGCATATTTGTTGTGTTTTTTATTTCATAATGGCTACTCTGTCCAAACTCTTGTTTGTATTACGCCAGAATACAAAATTTGGGAAGGAAGAAGGCAAAACCTACTCAGAGCCAGAAAACATGTAGGAAATTGCCGCTCAAGAAACCACAAATGGGCTGAGGCACCCAAAACCTTGAAAGCAAGCCAGAATTGGAGCAAGCCAACAGCTGTGCCCTGATTGAACTAGACCATTAATCCAGTGCCCTGAACTCCATATTCCAGCCTCAAAACCAAAGCTCACAAAAAAAAAATCATTACAAACAATGATAAATAAGGGAAATCTGAGAAAGCCAAAGTAATTCAAGAGTCCTTTGTGGTATTTGGCTGGATTTAGACAGAAGGAAACAGGCTGTTTCCGGATTCATCCCCCCCTTCCACAGACTGACTCTGGAATTCTGACTCAATTCACCTCAAAATCGCACTCACACTCAATTTGGAGGGAATTAGTATCTGTCCCCTCAGCAGAAGTGTTCCATGTCATTTTCCAAAACACAAAAACTCATCTTAGTCGTGTTGCCTGTAGACTTCTAATTCTGAAAGGGCAATTTACTGTGTTTTTTTTTTTTTCTTTCATAATGGCTACTCTGTCCAAAATCTTGCTTGTATTGCGTCAGAATACAAAATTTGGGAATAAGAAGGCAAATCCGACTCAGACCCAGAAAACATTTAGGAAACTGCAGAAAAAGAATCCACAAATCAGCTAAGGAATCCTAAACAATGACAGCAAGCAGAACTGGAGCACGCCAACAGCTGTGCCCTGATTGAAAAAGAACCTTCCTCTTGTGCCCTGAACTCAATATGCCAGCCACAAAACCAAAGCTCACATCAGAAAATTCATTTCAAACCATGATAAATAGGAAAAATCAGAAAAAAGCCAAAGAAATGCAAGTTTTCTTAGTGATATTGGGCTTGATTTATTCCTAAGTAAACAGCTGTTTCCAGATTCATCCACAACTCCCAGCTGAGTGAATAGGGATTCTGACTGAATTCACCACAAAATGGCAGTGAAATTCGGATTGGAGACAATTAATATCTGTCACCTCAGCCAAAGTGTTTCATTTTATTTTCCAAAACAAAAAAACTCACTTTGGTCATGTTTCCTATAGATTTCAAAGCGTCAAACGCCTATTTGTTGTGT
Source organism: Oryctolagus cuniculus (assembly GCF_964237555.1). Lineage (NCBI taxonomy): Eukaryota > Metazoa > Chordata > Mammalia > Lagomorpha > Leporidae > Oryctolagus > Oryctolagus cuniculus. Next base: position 391,870 of record NW_027208365.1, read on the forward strand.
TTTTTATTTCATAATGGCTACTCTGTCCAAAATCTTGCTTGTATTGCATCAACATACAAAATTTCGGAAGGTAGAAGGCAAAGCCAACTCAGACCCAGAAAACATTTAGGAAATTGCCACTCAAGAAACCAAAAGTCAGCTGAGGCTCCCAAAACCATGACAGCAAGCCAGAAGTGGAGCAGGCAATCAGCTGAGTCCTGATTGAAAAAGAACCTTCCTCTTGTGCCTGAATCAATATGCCAGCCTCAAAACCAAAGCTCACATCAGAAAATGCATTACAAACCATGATAAATATGACAAAAGAGAAAAAAGCCAAAAAAATGCAAGAATCCATAATGATATAAGGCTTGATTTAGTCACAAGGAAACCGGCTGTTCCCGGATTCATCCACCCCTCCAGCTGACAGCCTGTGGAATTCTGACTGAATTAACCTGAAAATCACAGTGAAACTCAGTTTGGAGGCAATTAATATCTGTCACCTCAGCCAAAGTGTTCCATTTTATTTTCATAAACACAAAAACTCACCTTGGTCATGTTACCTGTAGATTTCTAAGCTTCAAACGCCTATTTGTTGTGTTTTTTCTTTCATAATGGCTATTCTGTACAAACTCTTCTTTGCATTGCATCAGAATACAAAATTTGGGAAGGAAGAAGGCAAAGCCAACTCAGACCCTGAAAACATTTGGGAAATTGCCACACTAGAAACCACAAATCTGCTGAGGTACTCAAAATAAGGACAGCAAGCCAGAACTGCAGCCAGCCAACAGCTGTGCCCATATTGAAAAAGAACCATCCTCTTCTGCCCTGAACTCAATATGCCAGCCTCAAAACCAAAGCTCACATGAGAAAATTAATTACAAACCATGATAAATAAGAAAAAAGAGAAAAAAGCCAAAGAAATGCAAGAGTACTTTGTGATATTTGGCTGGATTTAGACACAAGGAAACTGGCTGTTTCCAGATTCATCCCCCCCTTCCACAGACTGACTTTGGAATTCTGATTGAATTCACCTCAAAATCGCACTCACACTCATTTGGGAGGGAATTAGAATCTGTCCCCTCAGCAGAAGCGTTCTATGTCATTTTCCAAAACACAGAAACTCATCTTGGTCGTGTTGCCTGTAGATTTCTAATCCTGAAAGGGCAATGCGCTTTTTTTTTTTTCTTTCATAATGGCTACTCTCCAAAATCTTGCTTGTATTGCATCAGAATACAAAATTTGGGAATAAGAAGGCAAAACCGACTCAGACCCAGAAAACATTTAGGAAATTGGCACTCAAGAAACCACAAATCGGCTGAGGCACCCAAAACAATGACAGCAAGCCAGAATTGGAGCAAGCCAACAGCTGTGCCCTGATTGAAAAAGAACCTTCCTCTTGTGCCCTGAACTCAATATGCCAGACTCAAAACCAAAGCTCACATCAGAAAATTCATTACAAACCATGATAAATAAGGGAAATGTGAAAAAGCCAAAGAAATGCAAGAGTCCTTTGTGATATTTGGCAGGATTTAGACACAAAGAAACTGGCTGTTTCCAGATTCATCCCCCCCTTCCACAGACCGACTTTGGAATTCTGATTGAATTCACCTCAAAATCGCTCTCACACTCCATTTGGAGGGCATTAGAATCTGTCCCCTCAGCAGAAGCGTTCCATGTCATTTTCCAAAACACAGAATCTCACCTTGGTTGTGTTGCCTATGGATTTCTAATCCTGAAAGGTCAATTTGCTGTGTTTTTTTTTTTTTTTCTTTCATAATGGCTACTCTGTCCAAAATCTTGCTTGTATTGCATCAGAATACAAAAATTGGGAAGGAAGAAGGCAAAACCAACTCAGACCCCGAAAACATTTAGGAAATTGCCACACAAGAAACCACAAATCAGCTGAGGCACCCAAAACAATGACAGCAAGCCAGAAGTGGAGCAAGCCAACAGCTGTGCCCTGATTGAAAAAGAACCTTCCTCTTGTGCCCTGAACTCAATATGCCAGCCTCAAAACCAAAGCTCACATCAGAAAATTCATTACAAACCATGATAAATAAGAAAAAAGAGAAAAAAGCCAAAAAAATGCAAGAATCCATAATGATATAGGGCTTGATTTAGTCGCTAGGAAACCGGCTGTTCCCAGATACATCCACCCCTCCAGCTGACAGCCTGTGGAATTCTGACTGAATTAACCTGAAAATCACAGTGAAACTCAGTTTGGAGGCAATTAATATCTGTCACCTCAGCCAAAGTGTTCCATTTGATTTTCATAAACACAAAAACTCACCTTGGTCATGTTACCTGTAGATTTCTAAGCTTCAAACGCCTATTTGTTGTGTTTTTTCTTTCATAATGGCTATTCTGTACAAACTCTTCTTTGCATTGCATCAGAATACAAAATTTGGGAAGGAAGAAGGCAAAGCCAACTCAGACCCTGAAAACATTTGGGAAATTGCCACACAAGAAACCACAAATCGGCTGAGGCACTCAAAACAATGACAGCAAGCCAGAAGTGGAGCAAGCCAACAGCTGTGCCCTGATTGAAAAACAACCTTCCTCTTGTGCCCTGAACTCAATATGCCAGCCTCAAAACCAAAGCTCACATCAGAAAATTCATTACAAACCATGATAAATAAGAAAAAAGCCAAAAAAATGCAAGAATCCATAATGATATTGGGTTTGATTTAGTTGCAAGGAAACCGGCTGTTCCCAGATTCATCCACCACTAAAGCTGACTGCCTGTGGAATTCTGACTGAATTAACCTGACAATCGCAGTGAAACTCAAGAAACCAAATTTCAGCTGAGGCACCCAAAACAAAGACAATAGCCAGAATTGGAGCACACCAACAGCTGTGCCCTGTTTGAAAAAGACCATTCCTCAGGTGCCCTGAACTCTATATTGCAGTCTGAAAACCAAAGCTCACATCAGAAAATTCATTACAAACCATGATAAATAAGGGAAATGTGAAAAAGCCAAAGAAATGCAAGAGTCCTTTGTGATATTTGGCTGGATTTAGACACAAAGAAACTGGCTGTTTCCAGATTCATCCCCCCCTTCCACAGACGGACTTTGGAATTCTGATTGAATTCACCTCAAAATCGCTCTCACACTCCATTTGGAGGGAATTACAATCTGTCCTCTCAGCAGAAGCGTTCTATGTCATTTTCCAAAACACAGAAACTCATCTTGGTCGTGTTGCCTGTAGATTTCTAATCCTGAAAGGGCAATGCGCTTTTTTTTTTTTTTTCTTTCATAATGGCTACTCTCCAAAATCTTGCTTGTATTGCATCAGAATACAAAATTTGGGAATAAGAAGGCAAAACCGACTCAGACCCAGAAAACATTTAGGAAATTGCCGCTCAAGAAACCACAAATCGGCTGAGGCACCCAAAACAATGACAGCAAGCCAGAATTGGAGCAAGCCAACAGCTGTGCCCTGATTGAAAAAGAACCTTCCTCTTGTGCCCTGAACTCAATATGCCAGACTCAAAACCAAAGCTCACATCAGAAAATTCATTACAAACCATGATAAATAAGGGAAATGTGAAAAAGCCAAAGAAATGCAAGAGTCCTTTGTGATATTTGGCAGGATTTAGACACAAAGAAACTGGCTGTTTCCAGATTCATCCCCCCCTTCCACAGACCGACTTTGGAATTCTGATTGAATTCACCTCAAAATCGCTCTCACACTCCATTTGGAGGGCATTAGAATCTGTCCCCTCAGCAGAAGCGTTCCATGTCATTTTCCAAAACACAGAATCTCACCTTGGTTGTGTTGCCTATGGATTTCTAATCCTGAAAGGTCAATTTGCTGTGTTTTTTTTTTCTTTCATAATGGCTACTCTGTCCAAAATCTTGCTTGTATTGCATCAGAATACAAAAATTGGGAAGGAAGAAGGCAAAACCAACTCAGACCCCGAAAACATTTAGGAAATTGCCACACAAGAAACCACAAATCAGCTGAGGCACCCAAAACAATGACAGCAAGCCAGAAGTGGAGCAAGCCAACAGCTGTGCCCTGATTGAAAAAGAACCTTCCTCTTGTGCCCTGAACTCAATATGCCAGCCTCAAAACCAAAGCTCACATCAGAAAATTCATTACAAACCATGATAAATAAGAAAAAAGAGAAAAAAGCCAAAAAAATGCAAGAATCCATAATGATATAGGGCTTGATTTAGTCGCTAGGAAACCGGCTGTTCCCGGATACATCCACCCCTCCAGCTGACAGCCTGTGGAATTCTGACTGAATTAACCTGAAAATCACAGTGAAACTCAGTTTGGAGGCAATTAATATCTGTCACCTCAGCCAAAGTGTTCCATTTTATTTTCATAAACACAAAAACTCACCTTGGTCATGTTACCTGTAGATTTCTAAGCTTCAAACGCCTATTTGTTGTGTTTTTTCTTTCATAATGGCTATTCTGTACAAACTCTTCTTTGCATTGCATCAGAATACAAAATTTGGGAAGGAAGAAGGCAAAGCCAACTCAGACCCTGAAAACATGTGGGAAATTGCCACACAAGAAACCACAAATCGGCTGAGGCACTCAAAACAATGACAGCAAGCCAGAAGTGGAGCAAGCCAACAGCTGTGCCCTGATTGAAAAAGAACCTTCCTCTTGTGCCCTGAACTCAATATGCCAGCCTCAAAACCAAAGCTCACATCAGAAAATTCATTACAAACCATGATAAATAAGAAAAAAGCCAAAAAAATGCAAGAATCCATAATGATATTGGGTTTGATTTAGTTGCAAGGAAACCGGCTGTTCCCAGATTCATCCACCACTAAAGCTGACTGCCTGTGGAATTCTGACTGAATTAACCTGACAATCGCAGTGAAACTCAAGAAACCAAATTTCAGCTGAGGCACCCAAAACAAAGACAATAGCCAGAATTGGAGCACACCAACAGCTGTGCCCTGTTTGAAAAAGACCATTCCTCAGGTGCCCTGAACTCTATATTGCAGTCTGAAAACCAAAGCTCACATCAGAAAATTCATTACAAACCATGATAAATAAGGGAAATGTGAAAAAGCCAAAGAAATGCAAGAGTCCTTTGTGATATTTGGCTGGATTTAGACACAAAGAAACTGGCTGTTTCCAGATTCATCCCCCCCTTCCACAGACGGACTTTGGAATTCTGATTGAATTCACCTCAAAATCGCTCTCACACTCCATTTGGAGGGAATTACAATCTGTCCCCTCAGCAGAAGCGTTCTATGTCATTTTCCAAAACACAGAAACTCATCTTGGTCGTGTTGCCTGTAGATTTCTAATCCTGAAAGGGCAATGCGCTTTTTTTTTTTTTCTTTCATAATGGCTACTCTCCAAAATCTTGCTTGTATTGCATCAGAATACAAAATTTGGGAATAAGAAGGCAAAACCGACTCAGACCCAGAAAACATTTAGGAAATTGGCACTCAAGAAACCACAAATCGGCTGAGGCACCCAAAACAATGACAGCAAGCCAGAATTGGAGCAAGCCAACAGCTGTGCCCTGATTGAAAAAGAACCTTCCTCTTGTGCCCTGAACTCAATATGCCAGACTCAAAACTAAAGCTCACATCAGAAAATTCATTACAAACCATGATAAATAAGGGAAATGTGAAAAAGCCAAAGAAATGCAAGAGTCCTTTGTGATATTTGGCAGGATTTAGACACAAAGAAACTGGCTGTTTCCAGATTCATCCCCCCCTTCCACAGACCGACTTTGGAATTCTGTTTGAATTCACCTCAAAATCGCTCTCACACTCCATTTGGAGGGCATTAGAATCTGTCCCCTCAGCAGAAGCATTCCATGTCATTTTCCAAAACACAGAATCTCACCTTGGTTGTGTTGCCTATGGATTTCTAATCCTGAAAGGTCAATTTGCTGTGTTTTTTTTTTTTTTCTTTCATAATGGCTACTCTGTCCAAAATCTTGCTTGTATTGCATCAGAATACAAAAATTGGGAAGGAAGAAGGCAAAACCAACTCAGACCCCGAAAACATTTAGGAAATTGCCACACAAGAAACCACAAATCAGCTGAGGCACCCAAAACAATGACAGCAAGCCAGAAGTGGAGCAAGCCAACAGCTGTGCCCTGATTGAAAAAGAACCTTCCTCTTGTGCCCTGAACTCAATATGCCAGCCTCAAAACCAAAGCTCACATCAGAAAATTCATTACAAACCATGATAAATAAGAAAAAAGAGAAAAAAGCCAAAAAAATGCAAGAATCCATAATGATATAGGGCTTGATTTAGTCGCTAGGAAACCGGCTGTTCCCAGATACATCCACCCCTCCAGCTGACAGCCTGTGGAATTCTGACTGAATTAACCTGAAAATCACAGTGAAACTCAGTTTGGAGGCAATTAATATCTGTCACCTCAGCCAAAGTGTTCCATTTGATTTTCATAAACACAAAAACTCACCTTGGTCATGTTACCTGTAGATTTCTAAGCTTCAAACGCCTATTTGTTGTGTTTTTTCTTTCATAATGGCTATTCTGTACAAACTCTTCTTTGCATTGCATCAGAATACAAAATTTGGGAAGGAAGAAGGCAAAGCCAACTCAGACCCTGAAAACATTTGGGAAATTGCCACACAAGAAACCACAAATCGGCTGAGGCACTCAAAACAATGACAGCAAGCCAGAAGTGGAGCAAGCCAACAGCTGTGCCCTGATTGAAAAACAACCTTCCTCTTGTGCCCTGAACTCAATATGCCAGCCTCAAAACCAAAGCTCACATCAGAAAATTCATTACAAACCATGATAAATAAGAAAAAAGCCAAAAAAATGCAAGAATCCATAATGATATTGGGTTTGATTTAGTTGCAAGGAAACCGGCTGTTCCCAGATTCATCCACCACTAAAGCTGACTCCCTGTGGAATTCTGACTGAATTAACCTGACAATCGCAGTGAAACTCAAGAAACCAAATTTCAGCTGAGGCACCCAAAACAAAGACAATAGCCAGAATTGGAGCACACCAACAGCTGTGCCCTGTTTGAAAAAGACCATTCCTCAGGTGCCCTGAACTCTATATTGCAGTCTGAAAACCAAAGCTCACATCAGAAAATTCATTACAAACCATGATAAATAAGGGAAATGTGAAAAAGCCAAAGAAATGCAAGAGTCCTTTGTGATATTTGGCTGGATTTAGACACAAAGAAACTGGCTGTTTCCAGATTCATCCCCCCCTTCCACAGACGGACTTTGGAATTCTGATTGAATTCACCTCAAAATCGCTCTCACACTCCATTTGGAGGGAATTACAATCTGTCCTCTCAGCAGAAGCGTTCTATGTCATTTTCCAAAACACAGAAACTCATCTTGGTCGTGTTGCCTGTAGATTTCTAATCCTGAAAGGGCAATGCGCTTTTTTTTTTTTCTTTCATAATGGCTACTCTCCAAAATCTTGCTTGTATTGCATCAGAATACAAAATTTGGGAATAAGAAGGCAAAACCGACTCAGACCCAGAAAACATTTAGGAAATTGCCGCTCAAGAAACCACAAATCGGCTGAGGCACCCAAAACAATGACAGCAAGCCAGAATTGGAGCAAGCCAACAGCTGTGCCCTGATTGAAAAAGAACCTTCCTCTTGTGCCCTGAACTCAATATGCCAGACTCAAAACCAAAGCTCACATCAGAAAATTCATTACAAACCATGATAAATAAGGGAAATGTGAAAAAGCCAAAGAAATGCAAGAGTCCTTTGTGATATTTGGCAGGATTTAGACACAAAGAAACTGGCTGTTTCCAGATTCATCCCCCCCTTCCACAGACCGACTTTGGAATTCTGATTGAATTCACCTCAAAATCGCTCTCACACTCCATTTGGAGGGCATTAGAATCTGTCCCCTCAGCAGAAGCGTTCCATGTCATTTTCCAAAACACAGAATCTCACCTTGGTTGTGTTGCCTATGGATTTCTAATCCTGAAAGGTCAATTTGCTGTGTTTTTTTTTTTCTTTCATAATGGCTACTCTGTCCAAAATCTTGCTTGTATTGCATCAGAATACAAAAATTGGGAAGGAAGAAGGCAAAACCAACTCAGACCCCGAAAACATTTAGGAAATTGCCACACAAGAAACCACAAATCAGCTGAGGCACCCAAAACAATGACAGCAAGCCAGAAGTGGAGCAAGCCAACAGCTGTGCCCTGATTGAAAAAGAACCTTCCTCTTGTGCCCTGAACTCAATATGCCAGCCTCAAAACCAAAGCTCACATCAGAAAATTCATTACAAACCATGATAAATAAGAAAAAAGAGAAAAAAGCCAAAAAAATGCAAGAATCCATAATGATATAGGGCTTGATTTAGTCGCTAGGAAACCGGCTGTTCCCGGATACATCCACCCCTCCAGCTGACAGCCTGTGGAATTCTGACTGAATTAACCTGAAAATCACAGTGAAACTCAGTTTGGAGGCAATTAATATCTGTCACCTCAGCCAAAGTGTTCCATTTTATTTTCATAAACACAAAAACTCACCTTGGTCATGTTACCTGTAGATTTCTAAGCTTCAAACGCCTATTTGTTGTGTTTTTTCTTTCATAATGGCTATTCTGTACAAACTCTTCTTTGCATTGCATCAGAATACAAAATTTGGGAAGGAAGAAGGCAAAGCCAACTCAGACCCTGAAAACATTTGGGAAATTGCCACACAAGAAACCACAAATCGGCTGAGGCACTCAAAACAATGACAGCAAGCCAGAAGTGGAGCAAGCCAACAGCTGTGCCCTGATTGAAAAACAACCTTCCTCTTGTGCCCTGAACTCAATATGCCAGCCTCAAAACCAAAGCTCACATCAGAAAATTCATTACAAACCATGATAAATAAGAAAAAAGCCAAAAAAATGCAAGAATCCATAATGATATTGGGTTTGATTTAGTTGCAAGGAAACCGGCTGTTCCCAGATTCATCCACCACTAAAGCTGACTGCCTGTGGAATTCTGAGTGAATTAACCTGACAATCGCAGTGAAACTCAAGAAACCAAATTTCAGCTGAGGCACCCAAAACAAAGACAATAGCCAGAATTGGAGCACACCAACAGCTGTGCCCTGTTTGAAAAAGACCATTCCTCAGGTGCCCTGAACTCTATATTGCAGTCTGAAAACCAAAGCTCACATCAGAAAATTCATTACAAACCATGATAAATAAGGGAAATGTGAAAAAGCCAAAGAAATGCAAGAGTCCTTTGTGATATTTGGCTGGATTTAGACACAAAGAAACTGGCTGTTTCCAGATTCATCCCCCCCTTCCACAGACTGACTTTGGAATTCTGATTGAATTCACCTCAAAATCGCTCTCACACTCCATTTGGAGGGAATTACAATCTGTCCTCTCAGCAGAAGCGTTCTATGTCATTTTCCAAAACACAGAAACTCATCTTGGTCGTGTTGCCTGTAGATTTCTAATCCTGAAAGGGCAATGCGCTTTTTTTTTTTTTTCTTTCATAATGGCTACTCTCCAAAATCTTGCTTGTATTGCATCAGAATACAAAATTTGGGAATAAGAAGGCAAAACCGACTCAGACCCAGAAAACATTTAGGAAATTGGCACTCAAGAAACCACAAATCGGCTGAGGCACCCAAAACAATGACAGCAAGCCAGAAGTGGAGCAAGCCAACAGCTGTGCCCTGATTGAAAAAGAACCTTCCTCTTGTGCCCTGAACTCAATATGCCAGACTCAAAACCAAAGCTCACATCAGAAAATTCATTACAAACCATGATAAATAAGGGAAATGTGAAAAAGCCAAAGAAATGCAAGAGTCCTTTGTGATATTTGGCAGGATTTAGACACAAAGAAACTGGCTGTTTCCAGATTCATCCCCCCCTTCCACAGACCGACTTTGGAATTCTGATTGAATTCACCTCAAAATCGCTCTCACACTCCATTTGGAGGGCATTAGAATCTGTCCCCTCAGCAGAAGCGTTCCATGTCATTTTCCAAAACACAGAATCTCACCTTGGTTGTGTTGCCTATGGATTTCTAATCCTGAAAGGTCAATTTGCTGTGTTTTTTTTTTTCTTTCATAATGGCTACTCTGTCCAAAATCTTGCTTGTATTGCATCAGAATACAAAAATTGGGAAGGAAGAAGGCAAAACCAACTCAGACCCCGAAAACATTTAGGAAATTGCCACACAAGAAACCACAAATCAGCTGAGGCACCCAAAACAATGACAGCAAGCCAGAAGTGGAGCAAGCCAACAGCTGTGCCCTGATTGAAAAAGAACCTTCCTCTTGTGCCCTGAACTCAATATGCCAGCCTCAAAACCAAAGCTCACATCAGAAAATTCATTACAAACCATGATAAATAAGAAAAAAGAGAAAAAAGCCAAAAAAATGCAAGAATCCATAATGATATAGGGCTTGATTTAGTCGCTAGGAAACCGGCTGTTCCCGGATACATCCACCCCTCCAGCTGACAGCCTGTGGAATTCTGACTGAATTAACCTGAAAATCACAGTGAAACTCAGTTTGGAGGCAATTAATATCTGTCACCTCAGCCAAAGTGTTCCATTTGATTTTCATAAACACAAAAACTCACCTTGGTCATGTTACCTGTAGATTTCTAAGCTTCAAACGCCTATTTGTTGTGTTTTTTCTTTCATAATGGCTATTCTGTACAAACTCTTCTTTGCATTGCATCAGAATACAAAATTTGGGAAGGAAGAAGGCAAAGCCAACTCAGACCCTGAAAACATTTGGGAAATTGCCACACAAGAAACCACAAATCGGCTGAGGCACTCAAAACAATGACAGCAAGCCAGAAGTGGAGCAAGCCAACAGCTGTGCCCTGATTGAAAAAGAACCTTCCTCTTGTGCCCTGAACTCAATATGCCAGCCTCAAAACCAAAGCTCACATCAGAAAATTCATTACAAACCATGATAAATAAGAAAAAAGCCAAAAAAATGCAAGAATCCATAATGATATTGGGTTTGATTTAGTTGCAAGGAAACCGGCTGTTCCCAGATTCATCCACCACTAAAGCTGACTGCCTGTGGAATTCTGACTGAATTAACCTGACAATCGCAGTGAAACTCAAGAAACCAAATTTCAGCTGAGGCACCCAAAACAAAGACAATAGCCAGAATTGGAGCACACCAACAGCTGTGTCCTGTTTGAAAAAGACCATTCCTCAGGTGCCCTGAACTCTATATTGCAGTCTGAAAACCAAAGCTCACATCAGAAAATTCATTACAAACCATGATAAATAAGGGAAATGTGAAAAAGCCAAAGAAATGCAAGAGTCCTTTGTGATATTTGGCTGGATTTAGACACAAAGAAACTGGCTGTTTCCAGATTCATCCCCCCCTTCCACAGACGGACTTTGGAATTCTGATTGAATTCACCTCAAAATCGCTCTCACACTCCATTTGGAGGGAATTACAATCTGTCCCCTCAGCAGAAGCGTTCTATGTCATTTTCCAAAACACAGAAACTCATCTTGGTCGTGTTGCCTGTAGATTTCTAATCCTGAAAGGGCAATGCGCTTTTTTTTTTTTTCTTTCATAATGGCTACTCTCCAAAATCTTGCTTGTATTGCATCAGAATACAAAATTTGGGAATAAGAAGGCAAAACCGACTCAGACCCAGAAAACATTTAGGAAATTGGCACTCAAGAAACCACAAATCGGCTGAGGCACCCAAAACAATGACAGCAAGCCAGAATTGGAGCAAGCCAACAGCTGTGCCCTGATTGAAAAAGAACCTTCCTCTTGTGCCCTGAACTCAATATGCCAGCCTCAAAACCAAAGCTCACATCAGAAAATTCATTACAAACCATGATAAATAAGGGAAATGTGAAAAAGCCAAAGAAATGCAAGAGTCCTTTGTGATATTTGGCTGGATTTAGACACAAAGAAACTGGCTGTTTCCAGATTCATCCCCCCCTTCCACAGACTGACTTTGGAATTCTGATTGAATTCACCTCAAAATCGCACTCACACTCATTTGGGAGGGAATTAGAATCTGTCCCCTCAGCAGAAGCGTTCTATGTCATTTTCCAAAACACAGAAACTCATCTTGGTCGTGTTGCCTGTAGATTTCTAATCCTGAAAGGGCAATGCGTTGTGGTTTTTTTTTTTTTTCTTTCTTTCATAATGGCTACTCTCCAAAATCTTGCTTGTATTGCATCAGAATACAAAATTTGGGAATAAGTAGGCAAAACCGACTCAGACCCAGAAAACATTTAGGAAATTGCCACTCAAGAAACCACATCGGCTGAGGCACCCAAAACAATGACAGCAAGCCAGAAGTGGAGCAAGCCAACATCTGTGTCCTGATTGAAAAAGAACCTTCCTCTTGTGCCCTGAACTCAATATGCCAGCCTCAAAACCAAAGCTCACATCAGAAAATTCATTACAAACCATGATAAATAAGGGAAATGTGAAAAAGCCAAAGAAATGCAAGAGTCCTTTGTGATATTTGGCAGGATTTAGACACAAAGAAACTGGCTGTTTCCAGATTCATCCCCCCCTTCCACAGACCGACTTTGGAATTCTGATTGAATTCACCTCAAAATCGCTCTCACACTCCATTTGGAGGGCATTAGAATCTGTCCCCTCAGCAGAAGCGTTCCATGTCATTTTCCAAAACACAGAATCTCACCTTGGTTGTGTTGCCTATGGATTTCTAATCCTGAAAGGTCAATTTGCTGTGTTTTTTTTTTTTTTTCTTTCATAATGGCTACTCTGTCCAAAATCTTGCTTGTATTGCATCAGAATACAAAAATTGGGAAGGAAGAAGGCAAAACCAACTCAGACCCCGAAAACATTTAGGAAATTGCCACACAAGAAACCACAAATCAGCTGAGGCACCCAAAACAATGACAGCAAGCCAGAAGTGGAGCAAGCCAACAGCTGTGCCCTGATTGAAAAAGAACCTTCCTCTTGTGCCCTGAACTCAATATGCCAGCCTCAAAACCAAAGCTCACATCAGAAAATTCATTACAAACCATGATAAATAAGAAAAAAGAGAAAAAAGCCAAAAAAATGCAAGAATCCATAATGATATAGGGCTTGATTTAGTCGCTAGGAAACCGGCTATTCCCAGATACATCCACCCCTCCAGCTGACAGCCTGTGGAATTCTGACTGAATTAACCTGAAAATCACAGTGAAACTCAGTTTGGAGGCAATTAATATCTGTCACCTCAGCCAAAGTGTTCCATTTGATTTTCATAAACACAAAAACTCACCTTGGTCATGTTACCTGTAGATTTCTAAGCTTCAAACGCCTATTTGTTGTGTTTTTTCTTTCATAATGGCTATTCTGTACAAACTCTTCTTTGCATTGCATCAGAATACAAAATTTGGGAAGGAAGAAGGCAAAGCCAACTCAGACCCTGAAAACATTTGGGAAATTGCCACACAAGAAACCACAAATCGGCTGAGGCACTCAAAACAATGACAGCAAGCCAGAAGTGGAGCAAGCCAACAGCTGTGCCCTGATTGAAAAAGAACCTTCCTCTTGTGCCCTGAACTCAATATGCCAGCCTCAAAACCAAAGCTCACATCAGAAAATTCATTACAAACCATGATAAATAAGAAAAAAGCCAAAAAAATGCAAGAATCCATAATGATATTGGGTTTGATTTAGTTGCAAGGAAACCGGCTGTTCCCAGATTCATCCACCACTAAAGCTGACTGCCTGTGGAATTCTGAGTGAATTAACCTGACAATCGCAGTGAAACTCAAGAAACCAAATTTCAGCTGAGGCACCCAAAACAAAGACAATAGCCAGAATTGGAGCACACCAACAGCTGTGCCCTGTTTGAAAAAGACCATTCCTCAGGTGCCCTGAACTCTATATTGCAGTCTGAAAACCAAAGCTCACATCAGAAAATTCATTACAAACCATGATAAATAAGGGAAATGTGAAAAAGCCAAAGAAATGCAAGAGTCCTTTGTGATATTTGGCTGGATTTAGACACAAAGAAACTGGCTGTTTCCAGATTCATCCCCCCCTTCCACAGACGGACTTTGGAATTCTGATTGAATTCACCTCAAAATCGCTCTCACACTCCATTTGGAGGGAATTACAATCTGTCCTCTCAGCAGAAGCGTTCTATGTCATTTTCCAAAACACAGAAACTCATCTTGGTCGTGTTGCCTATAGATTTCTAATCCTGAAAGGGCAATGCGCTTTTTTTTTTTTTCTTTCATAATGGCTACTCTCCAAAATCTTGCTTGTATTGCATCAGAATACAAAATTTGGGAATAAGAAGGCAAAACCGACTCAGACCCAGAAAACATTTAGGAAATTGCCGCTCAAGAAACCACAAATCGGCTGAGGCACCCAAAACAATGACAGCAAGCCAGAATTGGAGCAAGCCAACAGCTGTGCCCTGATTGAAAAAGAACCTTCCTCTTGTGCCCTGAACTCAATATGCCAGACTCAAAACCAAAGCTCACATCAGAAAATTCATTACAAACCATGATAAATAAGGGAAATGTGAAAAAGCCAAAGAAATGCAAGAGTCCTTTGTGATATTTGGCAGGATTTAGACACAAAGAAACTGGCTGTTTCCAGATTCATCCCCCCCTTCCACAGACCGACTTTGGAATTCTGATTGAATTCACCTCAAAATCGCTCTCACACTCCATTTGGAGGGCATTAGAATCTGTCCCCTCAGCAGAAGCGTTCCATGTCATTTTCCAAAACACAGAATCTCACCTTGGTTGTGTTGCCTATGGATTTCTAATCCTGAAAGGTCAATTTGCTGTGTTTTTTTTTTTTCTTTCATAATGGCTACTCTGTCCAAAATCTTGCTTGTATTGCATCAGAATACAAAAATTGGGAAGGAAGAAGGCAAAACCAACTCAGACCCCGAAAACATTTAGGAAATTGCCACACAAGAAACCACAAATCACCTGAGGCACCCAAAACAATGACAGCAAGCCAGAAGTGGAGCAAGCCAACAGCTGTGCCCTGATTGAAAAAGAACCTTCCTCTTGTGCCCTGAACTCAATATGCCAGCCTCAAAACCAAAGCTCACATCAGAAAATTCATTACAAACCATGATAAATAAGAAAAAAGAGAAAAAAGCCAAAAAATGCAAGAATCCATAATGATATAGGGCTTGATTTAGTCGCTAGGAAACCGGCTGTTCCCAGATACATCCACCCCTCCAGCTGACAGCCTGTGGAATTCTGACTGAATTAACCTGAAAATCACAGTGAAACTCAGTTTGGAGGCAATTAATATCTGTCACCTCAGCCAAAGTGTTCCATTTTATTTTCATAAACACAAAAACTCACCTTGGTCATGTTACCTGTAGATTTCTAAGCTTCAAACGCCTATTTGTTGTGTTTTTTCTTTCATAATGGCTATTCTGTACAAACTCTTCTTTGCATTGCATCAGAATACAAAATTTGGGAAGGAAGAAGGCAAAGCCAACTCAGACCCTGAAAACATTTGGGAAATTGCCACACTAGAAACCACAAATCGGCTGAGGCACTCAAAACAATGACAGCAAGCCAGAAGTGGAGCAAGCCAACAGCTGTGCCCTGATTGAAAAAGAACCTTCCTCTTGTGCCCTGAACTCAATATGCCAGCCTCAAAACCAAAGCTCACATCAGAAAATTCATTACAAACCATGATAAATAAGAAAAAAGCCAAAAAAATGCAAGAATCCATAATGATATTGGGTTTGATTTAGTTGCAAGGAAACCGGCTGTTCCCAGATTCATCCACCACTAAAGCTGACTGCCTGTGGAATTCTGACTGAATTAACCTGACAATCGCAGTGAAACTCAAGAAACCAAATTTCAGCTGAGGCACCCAAAACAAAGACAATAGCCAGAATTGGAGCACACCAACAGCTGTGCCCTGTTTGAAAAAGACCATTCCTCAGGTGCCCTGAACTCTATATTGCAGTCTGAAAACCAAAGCTCACATCAGAAAATTCATTACAAACCATGATAAATAAGGGAAATGTGAAAAAGCCAAAGAAATGCAAGAGTCCTTTGTGATATTTGGCTGGATTTAGACACAAAGAAACTGGCTGTTTCCAGATTCATCCCCCCCTTCCACAGACGGACTTTGGAATTCTGATTGAATTCACCTCAAAATCGCTCTCACACTCCATTTGGAGGGAATTACAATCTGTCCTCTCAGCAGAAGCGTTCTATGTCATTTTCCAAAACACAGAAACTCATCTTGGTCGTGTTGCCTGTAGATTTCTAATCCTGAAAGGGCAATGCGCTGTGTTTTTTTTTTTTTTTTCTTTCTTTCATAATGGCTACTCTCCAAAATCTTGCTTGTATTGCATCAGAATACAAAATTTGGAAATAAGAAGGCAAAACCGACTCAGACCCAGAAAACATTTAGGAAATTGGCACTCAAGAAACCACAAATCGGCTGAGGCACCCAAAACAATGACAGCAAGCCAGAAGTGGAGCAAGCCAACAGCTGTGCCCTGATTGAAAAAGAACCTTCCTCTTGTGCCCTGAACTCAATATGCCAGACTCAAAACCAAAGCTCACATCAGAAAATTCATTACAAACCATGATAAATAAGGGAAATGTGAAAAAGCCAAAGAAATGCAAGAGTCCTTTGTGATATTTGGCAGGATTTAGACACAAAGAAACTGGCTGTTTCCAGATTCATCCCCCCCTTCCACAGACCGACTTTGGAATTCTGATTGAATTCACCTCAAAATCGCTCTCACACTCCATTTGGAGGGCATTAGAATCTGTCCCCTCAGCAGAAGCGTTCCATGTCATTTTCCAAAACACAGAATCTCACCTTGGTTGTGTTGCCTATGGATTTCTAATCCTGAAAGGTCAATTTGCTGTGTTTTTTTTTTTCTTTCATAATGGCTACTCTGTCCAAAATCTTGCTTGTATTGCATCAGAATACAAAAATTGGGAAGGAAGAAGGCAAAACCAACTCAGACCCCGAAAACATTTAGGAAATTGCCACACAAGAAACCACAAATCACCTGAGGCACCCAAAACAATGACAGCAAGCCAGAAGTGGAGCAAGCCAACAGCTGTGCCCTGATTGAAAAAGAACCTTCCTCTTGTGCCCTGAACTCAATATGCCAGCCTCAAAACCAAAGCTCACATCAGAAAATTCATTACAAACCATGATAAATAAGAAAAAAGAGAAAAAAGCCAAAAAAATGCAAGAATCCATAATGATATAGGGCTTGATTTAGTCGCTAGGAAACCGGCTGTTCCCGGATACATCCACCCCTCCAGCTGACAGCCTGTGGAATTCTGACTGAATTAACCTGAAAATCACAGTGAAACTCAGTTTGGAGGCAATTAATATCTGTCACCTCAGCCAAAGTGTTCCATTTGATTTTCATAAACACAAAAACTCACCTTGGTCATGTTACCTGTAGATTTCTAAGCTTCAAACGCCTATTTGTTGTGTTTTTTCTTTCATAATGGCTATTCTGTACAAACTCTTCTTTGCATTGCATCAGAATACAAAATTTGGGAAGGAAGAAGGCAAAGCCAACTCAGACCCTGAAAACATTTGGGAAATTGCCACACAAGAAACCACAAATCGGCTGAGGCACTCAAAACAATGACAGCAAGCCAGAAGTGGAGCAAGCCAACAGCTGTGCCCTGATTGAAAAAGAACCTTCCTCTTGTGCCCTGAACTCAATATGCCAGCCTCAAAACCAAAGCTCACATCAGAAAATTCATTACAAACCATGATAAATAAGAAAAAAGCCAAAAAAATGCAAGAATCCATAATGATATTGGGTTTGATTTAGTTGCAAGGAAACCGGCTGTTCCCAGATTCATCCACCACTAAAGCTGACTGCCTGTGGAATTCTGACTGAATTAACCTGACAATCGCAGTGAAACTCAAGAAACCAAATTTCAGCTGAGGCACCCAAAACAAAGACAATAGCCAGAATTGGAGCACACCAACAGCTGTGCCCTGTTTGAAAAAGACCATTCCTCAGGTGCCCTGAACTCTATATTGCAGTCTGAAAACCAAAGCTCACATCAGAAAATTCATTACAAACCATGATAAATAAGGGAAATGTGAAAAAGCCAAAGAAATGCAAGAGTCCTTTGTGATATTTGGCTGGATTTAGACACAAAGAAACTGGCTGTTTCCAGATTCATCCCCCCCTTCCACAGACTGACTTTGGAATTCTGATTGAATTCACCTCAAAATCGCTCTCACACTCCATTTGGAGGGAATTACAATCTGTCCCCTCAGCAGAAGCGTTCTATGTCATTTTCCAAAACACAGAAACTCATCTTGGTCGTGTTGCCTGTAGATTTCTAATCCTGAAAGGGCAATGCGCTTTTTTTTTTTCTTTCATAATGGCTACTCTCCAAAATCTTGCTTGTATTGCATCAGAATACAAAATTTGGGAATAAGAAGGCAAAACCGACTCAGACCCAGAAAACATTTAGGAAATTGGCACTCAAGAAACCACAAATCGGCTGAGGCACCCAAAACAATGACAGCAAGCCAGAATTGGAGCAAGCCAACAGCTGTGCCCTGATTGAAAAAGAACCTTCCTCTTGTGCCCTGAACTCAATATGCCAGACTCAAAACCAAAGCTCACATCAGAAAATTCATTACAAACCATGATAAATAAGGGAAATGTGAAAAAGCCAAAGAAATGCAAGAGTCCTTTGTGATATTTGGCAGGATTTAGACACAAAGAAACTGGCTGTTTCCAGATTCATCCCCCCCTTCCACAGACCGACTTTGGAATTCTGATTGAATTCACCTCAAAATCGCTCTCACACTCCATTTGGAGGGCATTAGAATCTGTCCCCTCAGCAGAAGCGTTCCATGTCATTTTCCAAAACACAGAATCTCACCTTGGTTGTGTTGCCTATGGATTTCTAATCCTGAAAGGTCAATTTGCTGTGTTTTTTTTTTTTCTTTCATAATGGCTACTCTGTCCAAAATCTTGCTTGTATTGCATCAGAATACAAAAATTGGGAAGGAAGAAGGCAAAACCAACTCAGACCCCGAAAACATTTAGGAAATTGCCACACAAGAAACCACAAATCAGCTGAGGCACCCAAAACAATGACAGCAAGCCAGAAGTGGAGCAAGCCAACAGCTGTGCCCTGATTGAAAAAGAACCTTCCTCTTGTGCCCTGAACTCAATATGCCAGCCTCAAAACCAAAGCTCACATCAGAAAATTCATTACAAACCATGATAAATAAGAAAAAAGAGAAAAAAGCCAAAAAAATGCAAGAATCCATAATGATATAGGGCTTGATTTAGTCGCTAGGAAACCGGCTGTTCCCGGATACATCCACCCCTCCAGCTGACAGCCTGTGGAATTCTGACTGAATTAACCTGAAAATCACAGTGAAACTCAGTTTGGAGGCAATTAATATCTGTCACCTCAGCCAAAGTGTTCCATTTTATTTTCATAAACACAAAAACTCACCTTGGTCATGTTACCTGTAGATTTCTAAGCTTCAAACGCCTATTTGTTGTGTTTTTTCTTTCATAATGGCTATTCTGTACAAACTCTTCTTTGCATTGCATCAGAATACAAAATTTGGGAAGGAAGAAGGCAAAGCCAACTCAGACCCTGAAAACATTTGGGAAATTGCCACACAAGAAACCACAAATCGGCTGAGGCACTCAAAACAATGACAGCAAGCCAGAAGTGGAGCAAGCCAACAGCTGTGCCCTGATTGAAAAAGAACCTTCCTCTTGTGCCCTGAACTCAATATGCCAGCCTCAAAACCAAAGCTCACATCAGAAAATTCATTACAAACCATGATAAATAAGAAAAAAGCCAAAAAAATGCAAGAATCCATAATGATATTGGGTTTGATTTAGTTGCAAGGAAACCGGCTGTTCCCAGATTCATCCACCACTAAAGCTGACTGCCTGTGGAATTCTGACTGAATTAACCTGACAATCGCAGTGAAACTCAAGAAACCAAATTTCAGCTGAGGCACCCAAAACAAAGACAATAGCCAGAATTGGAGCACACCAACAGCTGTGCCCTGTTTGAAAAAGACCATTCCTCAGGTGCCCTGAACTCTATATTGCAGTCTGAAAACCAAAGCTCACATCAGAAAATTCATTACAAACCATGATAAATAAGGGAAATGTGAAAAAGCCAAAGAAATGCAAGAGTCCTTTGTGATATTTGGCTGGATTTAGACACAAAGAAACTGGCTGTTTCCAGATTCATCCCCCCCTTCCACAGACGGACTTTGGAATTCTGATTGAATTCACCTCAAAATCGCTCTCACACTCCATTTGGAGGGAATTACAATCTGTCCTCTCAGCAGAAGCGTTCTATGTCATTTTCCAAAACACAGAAACTCATCTTGGTCGTGTTGCCTGTAGATTTCTAATCCTGAAAGGGCAATGCGCTTTTTTTTTTTTTTCTTTCATAATGGCTACTCTCCAAAATCTTGCTTGTATTGCATCAGAATACAAAATTTGGGAATAAGAAGGCAAAACCGACTCAGACCCAGAAAACATTTAGGAAATTGCCGCTCAAGAAACCACAAATCGGCTGAGGCACCCAAAACAATGACAGCAAGCCAGAATTGGAGCAAGCCAACAGCTGTGCCCTGATTGAAAAAGAACCTTCCTCTTGTGCCCTGAACTCAATATGCCAGACTCAAAACCAAAGCTCACATCAGAAAATTCATTACAAACCATGATAAATAAGGGAAATGTGAAAAAGCCAAAGAAATGCAAGAGTCCTTTGTGATATTTGGCAGGATTTAGACACAAAGAAACTGGCTGTTTCCAGATTCATCCCCCCCTTCCACAGACCGACTTTGGAATTCTGATTGAATTCACCTCAAAATCGCTCTCACACTCCATTTGGAGGGCATTAGAATCTGTCCCCTCAGCAGAAGCGTTCCATGTCATTTTCCAAAACACAGAATCTCACCTTGGTTGTGTTGCCTATGGATTTCTAATCCTGAAAGGTCAATTTGCTGTGTTTTTTTTTTTCTTTCATAATGGCTACTCTGTCCAAAATCTTGCTTGTATTGCATCAGAATACAAAAATTGGGAAGGAAGAAGGCAAAACCAACTCAGACCCCGAAAACATTTAGGAAATTGCCACACAAGAAACCACAAATCACCTGAGGCACCCAAAACAATGACAGCAAGCCAGAAGTGGAGCAAGCCAACAGCTGTGCCCTGATTGAAAAAGAACCTTCCTCTTGTGCCCTGAACTCAATATGCCAGCCTCAAAACCAAAGCTCACATCAGAAAATTCATTACAAACCATGATAAATAAGAAAAAAGAGAAAAAAGCCAAAAAAATGCAAGAATCCATAATGATATAGGGCTTGATTTAGTCGCTAGGAAACCGGCTGTTCCCGGATACATCCACCCCTCCAGCTGACAGCCTGTGGAATTCTGACTGAATTAACCTGAAAATCACAGTGAAACTCAGTTTGGAGGCAATTAATATCTGTCACCTCAGCCAAAGTGTTCCATTTTATTTTCATAAACACAAAAACTCACCTTGGTCATGTTACCTGTAGATTTCTAAGCTTCAAACGCCTATTTGTTGTGTTTTTTCTTTCATAATGGCTATTCTGTACAAACTCTTCTTTGCATTGCATCAGAATACAAAATTTGGGAAGGAAGAAGGCAAAGCCAACTCAGACCCTGAAAACATTTGGGAAATTGCCACACTAGAAACCACAAATCGGCTGAGGCACTCAAAACAATGACAGCAAGCCAGAAGTGGAGCAAGCCAACAGCTGTGCCCTGATTGAAAAAGAACCTTCCTCTTGTGCCCTGAACTCAATATGCCAGCCTCAAAACCAAAGCTCACATCAGAAAATTCATTACAAACCATGATAAATAAGAAAAAAGCCAAAAAAATGCAAGAATCCATAATGATATTGGGTTTGATTTAGTTGCAAGGAAACCGGCTGTTCCCAGATTCATCCACCACTAAAGCTGACTGC
This sequence comes from Oryctolagus cuniculus, assembly GCF_964237555.1. Taxonomy (NCBI): domain Eukaryota; kingdom Metazoa; phylum Chordata; class Mammalia; order Lagomorpha; family Leporidae; genus Oryctolagus; species Oryctolagus cuniculus. The sequence goes on from NW_027208365.1 coordinate 413,754, forward strand.
CTGTGGAATTCTGACTGAATTAACCTGACAATCGCAGTGAAACTCAAGAAACCAAATTTCAGCTGAGGCACCCAAAACAAAGACAATAGCCAGAATTGGAGCACACCAACAGCTGTGCCCTGTTTGAAAAAGACCATTCCTCAGGTGCCCTGAACTCTATATTGCAGTCTGAAAACCAAAGCTCATATCAGAAAATTCATTACAAACCATGATAAATAAGGGAAATTTGAAAAAGCCAAAGAAATGCAAGAGTCCTTTGTGATATTTGGCTGGATTTAGACAGAAGGAAACTGGCTGTTTCCAGATTCATCCCCCCCTTCCACAGACTGACTTTGGAATTCTGATTGAATTCACCTCAAAATCGCTCTCACACTCCATTTGGAGGGAATTACAATCTGTCCCCTCAGCAGAAGCGTTCTATGTCATTTTCCAAAACACAGAAACTCATCTTGGTCGTGTTGCCTGTAGATTTCTAATCCTGAAAGGGCAATGCGCTTTTTTTTTTTTCTTTCATAATGGCTACTCTCCAAAATCTTGCTTGTATTGCATCAGAATACAAAATTTGGAAATAAGAAGGCAAAACCGACTCAGACCCAGAAAACATTTAGGAAATTGGCACTCAAGAAACCACAAATCGGCTGAGGCACCCAAAACAATGACAGCAAGCCAGAAGTGGAGCAAGCCAACAGCTGTGCCCTGATTGAAAAAGAACCTTCCTCTTGTGCCCTGAACTCAATATGCCAGACTCAAAACCAAAGCTCACATCAGAAAATTCATTACAAACCATGATAAATAAGGGAAATGTGAAAAAGCCAAAGAAATGCAAGAGTCCTTTGTGATATTTGGCAGGATTTAGACACAAAGAAACTGGCTGTTTCCAGATTCATCCCCCCCTTCCACAGACCGACTTTGGAATTCTGATTGAATTCACCTCAAAATCGCTCTCACACTCCATTTGGAGGGCATTAGAATCTGTCCCCTCAGCAGAAGCGTTCCATGTCATTTTCCAAAACACAGAATCTCACCTTGGTTGTGTTGCCTATGGATTTCTAATCCTGAAAGGTCAATTTGCTGTGTTTTTTTTTTTCTTTCATAATGGCTACTCTGTCCAAAATCTTGCTTGTATTGCATCAGAATACAAAAATTGGGAAGGAAGAAGGCAAAACCAACTCAGACCCCGAAAACATTTAGGAAATTGCCACACAAGAAACCACAAATCACCTGAGGCACCCAAAACAATGACAGCAAGCCAGAAGTGGAGCAAGCCAACAGCTGTGCCCTGATTGAAAAAGAACCTTCCTCTTGTGCCCTGAACTCAATATGCCAGCCTCAAAACCAAAGCTCACATCAGAAAATTCATTACAAACCATGATAAATAAGAAAAAAGAGAAAAAAGCCAAAAAAATGCAAGAATCCATAATGATATAGGGCTTGATTTAGTCGCTAGGAAACCGGCTGTTCCCAGATACATCCACCCCTCCAGCTGACAGCCTGTGGAATTCTGACTGAATTAACCTGAAAATCACAGTGAAACTCAGTTTGGAGGCAATTAATATCTGTCACCTCAGCCAAAGTGTTCCATTTTATTTTCATAAACACAAAAACTCACCTTGGTCATGTTACCTGTAGATTTCTAAGCTTCAAACGCCTATTTGTTGTGTTTTTTCTTTCATAATGGCTATTCTGTACAAACTCTTCTTTGCATTGCATCAGAATACAAAATTTGGGAAGGAAGAAGGCAAAGCCAACTCAGACCCTGAAAACATTTGGGAAATTGCCACACTAGAAACCACAAATCGGCTGAGGCACTCAAAACAATGACAGCAAGCCAGAAGTGGAGCAAGCCAACAGCTGTGCCCTGATTGAAAAAGAACCTTCCTCTTGTGCCCTGAACTCAATATGCCAGCCTCAAAACCAAAGCTCACATCAGAAAATTCATTACAAACCATGATAAATAAGAAAAAAGCCAAAAAAATGCAAGAATCCATAATGATATTGGGTTTGATTTAGTTGCAAGGAAACCGGCTGTTCCCAGATTCATCCACCACTAAAGCTGACTGCCTGTGGAATTCTGACTGAATTAACCTGACAATCGCAGTGAAACTCAAGAAACCAAATTTCAGCTGAGGCACCCAAAACAAAGACAATAGCCAGAATTGGAGCACACCAACAGCTGTGCCCTGTTTGAAAAAGACCATTCCTCAGGTGCCCTGAACTCTATATTGCAGTCTGAAAACCAAAGCTCATATCAGAAAATTCATTACAAACCATGATAAATAAGGGAAATTTGAAAAAGCCAAAGAAATGCAAGAGTCCTTTGTGATATTTGGCTGGATTTAGACAGAAGGAAACTGGCTGTTTCCAGATTCATCCCCCCCTTCCACAGACTGACTTTGGAATTCTGATTGAATTCACCTCAAAATCGCTCTCACACTCCATTTGGAGGGAATTACAATCTGTCCCCTCAGCAGAAGCGTTCTATGTCATTTTCCAAAACACAGAAACTCATCTTGGTCGTGTTGCCTGTAGATTTCTAATCCTGAAAGGGCAATGCGCTTTTTTTTTTTTTCTTTCATAATGGCTACTCTCCAAAATCTTGCTTGTATTGCATCAGAATACAAAATTTGGAAATAAGAAGGCAAAACCGACTCAGACCCAGAAAACATTTAGGAAATTGGCACTCAAGAAACCACAAATCGGCTGAGGCACCCAAAACAATGACAGCAAGCCAGAAGTGGAGCAAGCCAACAGCTGTGCCCTGATTGAAAAAGAACCTTCCTCTTGTGCCCTGAACTCAATATGCCAGACTCAAAACCAAAGCTCACATCAGAAAATTCATTACAAACCATGATAAATAAGGGAAATGTGAAAAAGCCAAAGAAATGCAAGAGTCCTTTGTGATATTTGGCAGGATTTAGACACAAAGAAACTGGCTGTTTCCAGATTCATCCCCCCCTTCCACAGACCGACTTTGGAATTCTGATTGAATTCACCTCAAAATCACTCTCACACTCCATTTGGAGGGCATTAGAATCTGTCCCCTCAGCAGAAGCGTTCCATGTCATTTTCCAAAACACAGAATCTCACCTTGGTTGTGTTGCCTATGGATTTCTAATCCTGAAAGGTCAATTTGCTGTGTTTTTTTTTTTCTTTCATAATGGCTACTCTGTCCAAAATCTTGCTTGTATTGCATCAGAATACAAAAATTGGGAAGGAAGAAGGCAAAACCAACTCAGACCCCGAAAACATTTAGGAAATTGCCACACAAGAAACCACAAATCACCTGAGGCACCCAAAACAATGACAGCAAGCCAGAAGTGGAGCAAGCCAACAGCTGTGCCCTGATTGAAAAAGAACCTTCCTCTTGTGCCCTGAACTCAATATGCCAGCCTCAAAACCAAAGCTCACATCAGAAAATTCATTACAAACCATGATAAATAAGAAAAAAGAGAAAAAAGCCAAAAAAATGCAAGAATCCATAATGATATAGGGCTTGATTTAGTCGCTAGGAAACCGGCTGTTCCCAGATACATCCACCCCTCCAGCTGACAGCCTGTGGAATTCTGACTGAATTAACCTGAAAATCACAGTGAAACTCAGTTTGGAGGCAATTAATATCTGTCACCTCAGCCAAAGTGTTCCATTTGATTTTCATAAACACAAAAACTCACCTTGGTCATGTTACCTGTAGATTTCTAAGCTTCAAACGCCTATTTGTTGTGTTTTTTCTTTCATAATGGCTATTCTGTACAAACTCTTCTTTGCATTGCATCAGAATACAAAATTTGGGAAGGAAGAAGGCAAAGCCAACTCAGACCCTGAAAACATTTGGGAAATTGCCACACTAGAAACCACAAATCGGCTGAGGCACTCAAAACAATGACAGCAAGCCAGAAGTGGAGCAAGCCAACAGCTGTGCCCTGATTGAAAAAGAACCTTCCTCTTGTGCCCTGAACTCAATATGCCAGCCTCAAAACCAAAGCTCACATCAGAAAATTCATTACAAACCATGATAAATAAGAAAAAAGCCAAAAAAATGCAAGAATCCATAATGATATTGGGTTTGATTTAGTTGCAAGGAAACCGGCTGTTCCCAGATTCATCCACCACTAAAGCTGACTGCCTGTGGAATTCTGACTGAATTAACCTGACAATCGCAGTGAAACTCAAGAAAGCAAATTTCAGCTGAGGCACCCAAAACAAAGACAATAGCCAGAATTGGAGCACACCAACAGCTGTGCCCTGTTTGAAAAAGACCATTCCTCAGGTGCCCTGAACTCTATATTGCAGTCTGAAAACCAAAGCTCATATCAGAAAATTCATTACAAACCATGATAAATAAGGGAAATGTGAAAAAGCCAAAGAAATGCAAGAGTCCTTTGTGATATTTGGCTGGATTTAGACAGAAGGAAACTGGCTGTTTCCAGATTCATCCCCCCCTTCCACAGACTGACTTTGGAATTCTGATTGAATTCACCTCAAAATCGCTCTCACACTCATTTGGGAGGGAATTAGAATCTGTCCCCTCAGCAGAAGCGTTCTATGTCATTTTCCAAAACACAGAAACTCATCTTGGTCGTGTTGCCTGTAGATTTCTAATCCTGAAAGGGCAATGCGCTTTTTTTTTTTTCTTTCATAATGGCTACTCTCCAAAATCTTGCTTGTATTGCATCAGAATACAAAATTTGGAAATAAGAAGGCAAAACCGACTCAGACCCAGAAAACATTTAGGAAATTGGCACTCAAGAAACCACAAATCGGCTGAGGCACCCAAAACAATGACAGCAAGCCAGAAGTGGAGCAAGCCAACAGCTGTGCCCTGATTGAAAAAGAACCTTCCTCTTGTGCCCTGAACTCAATATGCCAGACTCAAAACCAAAGCTCACATCAGAAAATTCATTACAAACCATGATAAATAAGGGAAATGTGAAAAAGCCAAAGAAATGCAAGAGTCCTTTGTGATATTTGGCAGGATTTAGACACAAAGAAACTGGCTGTTTCCAGATTCATCCCCCCCTTCCACAGACCGACTTTGGAATTCTGATTGAATTCACCTCAAAATCACTCTCACACTCCATTTGGAGGGCATTAGAATCTGTCCCCTCAGCAGAAGCGTTCCATGTCATTTTCCAAAACACAGAATCTCACCTTGGTTGTGTTGCCTATGGATTTCTAATCCTGAAAGGTCAATTTGCTGTGTTTTTTTTTTTCTTTCATAATGGCTACTCTGTCCAAAATCTTGCTTGTATTGCATCAGAATACAAAAATTGGGAAGGAAGAAGGCAAAACCAACTCAGACCCCGAAAACATTTAGGAAATTGCCACACAAGAAACCACAAATCACCTGAGGCACCCAAAACAATGACAGCAAGCCAGAAGTGGAGCAAGCCAACAGCTGTGCCCTGATTGAAAAAGAACCTTCCTCTTGTGCCCTGAACTCAATATGCCAGCCTCAAAACCAAAGCTCACATCAGAAAATTCATTACAAACCATGATAAATAAGAAAAAAGAGAAAAAAGCCAAAAAAATGCAAGAATCCATAATGATATAGGGCTTGATTTAGTCGCTAGGAAACCGGCTGTTCCCAGATACATCCACCCCTCCAGCTGACAGCCTGTGGAATTCTGACTGAATTAACCTGAAAATCACAGTGAAACTCAGTTTGGAGGCAATTAATATCTGTCACCTCAGCCAAAGTGTTCCATTTGATTTTCATAAACACAAAAACTCACCTTGGTCATGTTACCTGTAGATTTCTAAGCTTCAAACGCCTATTTGTTGTGTTTTTTCTTTCATAATGGCTATTCTGTACAAACTCTTCTTTGCATTGCATCAGAATACAAAATTTGGGAAGGAAGAAGGCAAAGCCAACTCAGACCCTGAAAACATTTGGGAAATTGCCACACTAGAAACCACAAATCGGCTGAGGCACTCAAAACAATGACAGCAAGCCAGAAGTGGAGCAAGCCAACAGCTGTGCCCTGATTGAAAAAGAACCTTCCTCTTGTGCCCTGAACTCAATATGCCAGCCTCAAAACCAAAGCTCACATCAGAAAATTCATTACAAACCATGATAAATAAGAAAAAAGCCAAAAAAATGCAAGAATCCATAATGATATTGGGTTTGATTTAGTTGCAAGGAAACCGGCTGTTCCCAGATTCATCCACCACTAAAGCTGACTGCCTGTGGAATTCTGACTGAATTAACCTGACAATCGCAGTGAAACTCAAGAAACCAAATTTCAGCTGAGGCACCCAAAACAAAGACAATAGCCAGAATTGGAGCACACCAACAGCTGTGCCCTGTTTGAAAAAGACCATTCCTCAGGTGCCCTGAACTCTATATTGCAGTCTGAAAACCAAAGCTCATATCAGAAAATTCATTACAAACCATGATAAATAAGGGAAATGTGAAAAAGCCAAAGAAATGCAAGAGTCCTTTGTGATATTTGGCTGGATTTAGACAGAAGGAAACTGGCTGTTTCCAGATTCATCCCCCCCTTCCACAGACTGACTTTGGAATTCTGATTGAATTCACCTCAAAATCGCTCTCACACTCATTTGGGAGGGAATTAGAATCTGTCCCCTCAGCAGAAGCGTTCTATGTCATTTTCCAAAACACAGAAACTCATCTTGGTCGTGTTGCCTGTAGATTTCTAATCCTGAAAGGGCAATGCGCTTTTTTTTTTTTTCTTTCATAATGGCTACTCTCCAAAATCTTGCTTGTATTGCATCAGAATACAAAATTTGGAAATAAGAAGGCAAAACCGACTCAGACCCAGAAAACATTTAGGAAATTGGCACTCAAGAAACCACAAATCGGCTGAGGCACCCAAAACAATGACAGCAAGCCAGAAGTGGAGCAAGCCAACAGCTGTGCCCTGATTTAAAAAGAACCTTCCTCTTGTGCCCTGAACTCAATATGCCAGACTCAAAACCAAAGCTCACATCAGAAAATTCATTACAAACCATGATAAATAAGGGAAATGTGAAAAAGCCAAAGAAATGCAAGAGTCCTTTGTGATATTTGGCAGGATTTAGACACAAAGAAACTGGCTGTTTCCAGATTCATCCCCCCTTTCCACAGACCGACTTTGGAATTCTGATTGAATTCACCTCAAAATCGCTCTCACACTCCATTTGGAGGGAATTAGAATCTGTCCCCTCAGCAGAAGCGTTCCATGTCATTTTCCAAAACACAGAATCTCACCTTGGTTGTGTTGCCTATGGATTTCTAATCCTGAAAGGTCAATTTGCTGTGTTTTTTTTTTTTTCTTTCATAATGGCTACTCTGTCCAAAATCTTGCTTGTATTGCATCAGAATACAAAAATTGGGAAGGAAGAAGGCAAAACCAACTCAGACCCCGAAAACATTTAGGAAATTGCCACACAAGAAACCACAAATCAGCTGAGGCACCCAAAACAATGACAGCAAGCCAGAAGTGGAGCAAGCCAACAGCTGTGCCCTGATTGAAAAAGAACCTTCCTCTTGTGCCCTGAACTCAATATGCCAGCCTCAAAACCAAAGCTCACATCAGAAAATTCATTACAAACCATGATAAATAAGAAAAAAGAGAAAAAAGCCAAAAAAATGCAAGAATCCATAATGATATAGGGCTTGATTTAGTCGCTAGGAAACCGGCTGTTCCCAGATACATCCACCCCTCCAGCTGACAGCCTGTGGAATTCTGACTGAATTAACCTGAAAATCACAGTGAAACTCAGTTTGGAGGCAATTAATATCTGTCACCTCAGCCAAAGTGTTCCATTTGATTTTCATAAACACAAAAACTCACCTTGGTCATGTTACCTGTAGATTTCTAAGCTTCAAACGCCTATTTGTTGTGTTTTTTCTTTCATAATGGCTATTCTGTACAAACTCTTCTTTGCATTGCATCAGAATACAAAATTTGGGAAGGAAGAAGGCAAAGCCAACTCAGACCCTGAAAACATTTGGGAAATTGCCACACAAGAAACCACAAATCGGCTGAGGCACTCAAAACAATGACAGCAAGCCAGAAGTGGAGCAAGCCAACATCTGTGTCCTGATTGAAAAAGAACCTTCCTCTTGTGCCCTGAACTCAATATGCCAGCCTCAAAACCAAAGCTCACATCAGAAAATTCATTACAAACCATGATAAATAAGAAAAAAGCCAAAAAAATGCAAGAATCCATAATGATATTGGGTTTGATTTAGTTGCAAGGAAACCGGCTGTTCCCAGATTCATCCACCACTAAAGCTGACTGCCTGTGGAATTCTGACTGAATTAACCTGACAATCGCAGTGAAACTCAAGAAACCAAATTTCAGCTGAGGCACCCAAAACAAAGACAATAGCCAGAATTGGAGCACACCAACAGCTGTGCCCTGTTTGAAAAAGACCATTCCTCAGGTGCCCTGAACTCTATATTGCAGTCTGAAAACCAAAGCTCACATCAGAAAATTCATTACAAACCATGATAAATAAGGGAAATGTGAAAAAGCCAAAGAAATGCAAGAGTCCTTTGTGATATTTGGCTGGATTTAGACACAAAGAAACTGGCTGTTTCCAGATTCATCCCCCCCTTCCACAGACTGACTTTGGAATTCTGATTGAATTCACCTCAAAATCGCTCTCACACTCCATTTGGAGGGAATTACAATCTGTCCCCTCAGCAGAAGCGTTCTATGTCATTTTCCAAAACACAGAAACTCATCTTGGTCGTGTTGCCTGTAGATTTCTAATCCTGAAAGGGCAATGCGCTTTTTTTTTTCTTTCATAATGGCTACTCTCCAAAATCTTGCTTGTATTGCATCAGAATACAAAATTTGGGAATAAGAAGGCAAAACCGACTCAGACCCAGAAAACATTTAGGAAATTGCCACTCAAGAAACCACAAATCGGCTGAGGCACCCAAAACAATGACAGCAAGCCAGAATTGGAGCAAGCCAACAGCTGTGCCCTGATTGAAAAAGAACCTTCCTCTTGTGCCCTGAACTCAATATGCCAGACTCAAAACCAAAGCTCACATCAGAAAATTCATTACAAACCATGATAAATAAGGGAAATGTGAAAAAGCCAAAGAAATGCAAGAGTCCTTTGTGATATTTGGCTGGATTTAGACACAAAGAAACTGGCTGTTTCCAGATTCATCCCCCCCTTCCACAGACTGACTTTGGAATTCTGATTGAATTCACCTCAAAATCGCACTCACACTCATTTGGGAGGGAATTAGAATCTGTCCCCTCAGCAGAAGCGTTCTATGTCATTTTCCAAAACACAGAAACTCATCTTGGTCGTGTTGCCTGTAATTTTCTAATCCTGAAAGGGCAATGCCCTGTGTTTTTTTTTTTTTTCTTTCTTTCATAATGGCTACTCTCCAAAATCTTGCTTGTATTGCATCAAAATACAAAATTTGGGAATAAGTAGAGAAAAACCGACTCAGACCCAGAAAACATTTAGGAAATTGCCACTCAAGAAACCACAAATCGGCTGAGGCACCCAAAACAATGACAGCAAGCCAGAAGTGGAGCAAGCCAACATCTGTGTCCTGATTGAAAAAGAACCTTCCTCTTGTGCCCTGAACTCAATATGCCAGCCTCAAAACCAAAGCTCACATCAGAAAATTCATTACAAACCATGATAAATAAGGGAAATGTGAAAAAGCCAAAGAAATGCAAGAGTCCTTTGTGATATTTGGCAGGATTTAGACACAAAGAAACTGGCTGTTTCCATATTCATCCCCCCTTTCCACAGACCGACTTTGGAATTCTGATTGAATTCACCTCAAAATCGCTCTCACACTCCATTTGGAGGGAATTAGAATCTGTCCCCTCAGCAGAAGCGTTCCATGTCATTTTCCAAAACACAGAATCTCACCTTGGTTGTGTTGCCTATGGATTTCTAATCCTGAAAGGTCAATTTGCTGTGTTTTTTTTTTTTCTTTCATAATGGCTACTCTGTCCAAAATCTTGCTTGTATTGCATCAGAATACAAAATTTGGGAAGGAAGAAGGCAAAACCAACTCAGACCCCGAAAACATTTAGGAAATTGCCACACAAGAAACCACAAATCAGCTGAGGCACCCAAAACAATGACAGCAAGCCAGAAGTGGAGCAAGCCAACAGCTGTGCCCTGATTGAAAAACAACCTTCCTCTTGTGCCCTGAACTCAATATGCCAGCCTCAAAACCAAAGCTCACATCAGAAAATTCATTACAAACCATGATAAATAAGAAAAAAGAGAAAAAAGCCAAAAAAATGCAAGAATCCATAATGATATAGGGCTTGATTTAGTCGCTAGGAAACCGGCTGTTCCCAGATACATCCACCCCTCCAGCTGACAGCCTGTGGAATTCTGACTGAATTAACCTGAAAATCACAGTGAAACTCAGTTTGGAGGCAATTAATATCTGTCACCTCAGCCAAAGTGTTCCATTTGATTTTCATAAACACAAAAACTCACCTTGGTCATGTTACCTGTAGATTTCTAAGCTTCAAACGCCTATTTGTTGTGTTTTTTCTTTCATAATGGCTATTCTGTACAAACTCTTCTTTGCATTGCATCAGAATACAAAATTTGGGAAGGAAGAAGGCAAAGCCAACTCAGACCCTGAAAACATTTGGGAAATTGCCACACAAGAAACCACAAATTGGCTGAGGCACTCAAAACAATGACAGCAAGCCAGAAGTGGAGCAAGCCAACAGCTGTGCCCTGATTGAAAAAGAACCTTCCTCTTGTGCCCTGAACTCAATATGCCAGCCTCAAAACCAAAGCTCACATCAGAAAATTCATTACAAACCATGATAAATAAGAAAAAAGCCAAAAAAATGCAAGAATCCATAATGATATTGGGTTTGATTTAGTTGCAAGGAAACCGGCTGTTCCCAGATTCATCCACCACTAAAGCTGACTGCCTGTGGAATTCTGACTGAATTAACCTGACAATCGCAGTGAAACTCAAGAAACCAAATTTCAGCTGAGGCACCCAAAACAAAGACAATAGCCAGAATTGGAGCACACCAACAGCTGTGCCCTGTTTGAAAAAGACCATTCCTCAGGTGCCCTGAACTCTATATTGCAGTCTGAAAACCAAAGCTCACATCAGAAAATTCATTACAAACCATGATAAATAAGGGAAATGTGAAAAAGCCAAAGAAATGCAAGAGTCCTTTGTGATATTTGGCTGGATTTAGACACAAAGAAACTGGCTGTTTCCAGATTCATCCCCCCCTTCCACAGACTGACTTTGGAATTCTGATTGAATTCACCTCAAAATCGCTCTCACACTCCATTTGGAGGGAATTACAATCTGTCCCCTCAGCAGAAGCGTTCTATGTCATTTTCCAAAACACAGAAACTCATCTTGGTCGTGTTGCCTGTAGATTTCTAATCCTGAAAGGGCAATGCGCTTTTTTTTTTTTTTCGTTCATAATGGCTACTCTCCAAAATCTTGCTTGTATTGCATCAGAATACAAAATTTGGGAATAAGAAGGCAAAACCGACTCAGACCCAGAAAACATTTAGGAAATTGGCACTCAAGAAACCACAAATCGGCTGAGGCACCCAAAACAATGACAGCAAGCCAGAATTGGAGCAAGCCAACAGCTGTGCCCTGATTGAAAAAGAACCTTCCTCTTGTGCCCTGAACTCAATATGCCAGCCTCAAAACCAAAGCTCACATCAGAAAATTCATTACAAACCATGATAAATAAGGGAAATGTGAAAAAGCCAAAGAAATGCAAGAGTCCTTTGTGATATTTGGCAGGATTTAGACACAAAGAAACTGGCTGTTTCCAGATTCATCCCCCCCTTCCACAGACCGACTTTGGAATTCTGATTGAATTCACCTCAAAATCGCTCTCACACTCCATTTGGAGGGCATTAGAATCTGTCCCCTCAGCAGAAGCGTTCCATGTCATTTTCCAAAACACAGAATCTCACCTTGGTTGTGTTGCCTATGGATTTCTAATCCTGAAAGGTCAATTTGCTGTGTTTTTTTTTTTTTTCTTTCATAATGGCTACTCTGTCCAAAATCTTGCTTGTATTGCATCAGAATACAAAAATTGGGAAGGAAGAAGGCAAAACCAACTCAGACCCAGAAAACATTTAGGAAATTGCCACACAAGAAACCACAAATCAGCTGAGGCACCCAAAACAATGACAGCAAGCCAGAAGTGGAGCAAGCCAACAGCTGTGCCCTGATTGAAAAAGAACCTTCCTCTTGTGCCCTGAACTCAATATGCCAGCCTCAAAACCAAAGCTCACATCAGAAAATTCATTACAAACCATGATAAATAAGAAAAAAGAGAAAAAAGCCAAAAAAATGCAAGAATCCATAATGATATAGGGCTTGATTTAGTCGCTAGGAAACCGGCTATTCCCAGATACATCCACCCCTCCAGCTGACAGCCTGTGGAATTCTGACTGAATTAACCTGAAAATCACAGTGAAACTCAGTTTGGAGGCAATTAATATCTGTCACCTCAGCCAAAGTGTTCCATTTGATTTTCATAAACACAAAAACTCACCTTGGTCATGTTACCTGTAGATTTCTAATCTTCAAACGCCTATTTGTTGTGTTTTTTCTTTCATAATGGCTATTCTGTACAAACTCTTCTTTGCATTGCATCAGAATACAAAATTTGGGAAGGAAGAAGGCAAAGCCAACTCAGACCCTGAAAACATTTGGGAAATTGCCACACAAGAAACCACAAATCGGCTGAGGCACTCAAAACAATGACAGCAAGCCAGAAGTGGAGCAAGCCAACAGCTGTGCCCTGATTGAAAAAGAACCTTCCTCTTGTGCCCTGAACTCAATATGCCAGCCTCAAAACCAAAGCTCACATCAGAAAATTCATTACAAACCATGATAAATAAGAAAAAAGCCAAAAAAATGCAAGAATCCATAATGATATTGGGTTTGATTTAGTTGCAAGGAAACCGGCTGTTCCCAGATTCATCCACCACTAAAGCTGACTGCCTGTGGAATTCTGACTGAATTAACCTGACAATCGCAGTGAAACTCAAGAAACCAAATTTCAGCTGAGGCACCCAAAACAAAGACAATAGCCAGAATTGGAGCACACCAACAGCTGTGCCCTGTTTGAAAAAGACCATTCCTCAGGTGCCCTGAACTCTATATTGCAGTCTGAAAACCAAAGCTCACATCAGAAAATTCATTACAAACCATGATAAATAAGGGAAATGTGAAAAAGCCAAAGAAATGCAAGAGTCCTTTGTGATATTTGGCTGGATTTAGACACAAAGAAACTGGCTGTTTCCAGATTCATCCCCCCCTTCCACAGACGGACTTTGGAATTCTGATTGAATTCACCTCAAAATCGCTCTCACACTCCATTTGGAGGGAATTACAATCTGTCCTCTCAGCAGAAGCGTTCTATGTCATTTTCCAAAACACAGAAACTCATCTTGGTCGTGTTGCCTGTAGATTTCTAATCCTGAAAGGGCAATGCGCTTTTTTTTTTTTTTCTTTCATAATGGCTACTCTCCAAAATCTTGCTTGTATTGCATCAGAATACAAAATTTGGGAATAAGAAGGCAAAACCGACTCAGACCCAGAAAACATTTAGGAAATTGCCGCTCAAGAAACCACAAATCGGCTGAGGCACCCAAAACAATGACAGCAAGCCAGAATTGGAGCAAGCCAACAGCTGTGCCCTGATTGAAAAAGAACCTTCCTCTTGTGCCCTGAACTCAATATGCCAGCCTCAAAACCAAAGCTCGCATCAGAAAATTCATTACAAACCATGATAAATAAGAAAAAAGAGAAAAAAGCCAAAAAAATGCAAGAATCCATAATGATATAGGGCTTGATTTAGTCGCTAGGAAACCGGCTGTTCCCAGATACATCCACCCCTCCAGCTGACAGCCTGTGGAATTCTGACTGAATTAACCTGAAAATCACAGTGAAACTCAGTTTGGAGGCAATTAATATCTGTCACCTCAGCCAAAGTGTTCCATTTTATTTTCATAAACACAAAAACTCACCTTGGTCATGTTACCTGTAGATTTCTAAGCTTCAAACGCCTATTTGTTGTGTTTTTTCTTTCATAATGGCTATTCTGTACAAACTCTTCTTTGCATTGCATCAGAATACAAAATTTGGGAAGGAAGAAGGCAAAGCCAACTCAGACCCTGAAAACATTTGGGAAATTGCCACACTAGAAACCACAAATCGGCTGAGGCACTCAAAACAATGACAGCAAGCCAGAAGTGGAGCAAGCCAACAGCTGTGCCCTGATTGAAAAAGAACCTTCCTCTTGTGCCCTGAACTCAATATGACAGCCTCAAAACCAAAGCTCACATCAGAAAATTCATTACAAACCATGATAAATAAGAAAAAAGCCAAAAAAATGCAAGAATCCATAATGATATTGGGTTTGATTTAGTTGCAAGGAAACCGGCTGTTCCCAGATTCATCCACCACTAAAGCTGACTGCCTGTGGAATTCTGACTGAATTAACCTGACAATCGCAGTGAAACTCAAGAAACCAAATTTCAGCTGAGGCACCCAAAACAAAGACAATAGCCAGAATTGGAGCACACCAACAGCTGTGCCCTGTTTGAAAAAGACCATTCCTCAGGTGCCCTGAACTCTATATTGCAGTCTGAAAACCAAAGCTCATATCAGAAAATTCATTACAAACCATGATAAATAAGGGAAATTTGAAAAAGCCAAAGAAATGCAAGAGTCCTTTGTGATATTTGGCTGGATTTAGACAGAAGGAAACTGGCTGTTTCCAGATTCATCCCCCCCTTCCACAGACTGACTTTGGAATTCTGATTGAATTCACCTCAAAATCGCTCTCACACTCCATTTGGAGGGAATTACAATCTGTCCCCTCAGCAGAAGCGTTCTATGTCATTTTCCAAAACACAGAAACTCATCTTGGTCGTGTTGCCTGTAGATTTCTAATCCTGAAAGGGCAATGCGCTTTTTTTTTTTTCTTTCATAATGGCTACTCTGTCCAAAATCTTGCTTGTATTGCATCAGAATACAAAAATTGGGAAGGAAGAAGGCAAAACCGACTCAGACCCAGAAAACATTTAGGAAATTGGCACTCAAGAAACCACAAATCGGCTGAGGCACCCAAAACAATGACAGCAAGCCAGAAGTGGAGCAAGCCAACAGCTGTGCCCTGATTGAAAAAGAACCTTCCTCTTGTGCCCTGAACTCAATATGCCAGCCTCAAAACCAAAGCTCACATCAGAAAATTCATTACAAACCATGATAAATAAGGGAAATGTGAAAAAGCCAAAGAAATGCAAGAGTCCTTTGTGATATTTGGCAGGATTTAGACACAAAGAAACTGGCTGTTTCCAGATTCATCCCCCCTTTCCACAGACCGACTTTGGAATTCTGATTGAATTCACCTCAAAATCGCTCTCACACTCCATTTGGAGGGAATTAGAATCTGTCCCCTCAGCAGAAGCGTTCCATGTCATTTTCCAAAACACAGAATCTCACCTTGGTTGTGTTGCCTATGGATTTCTAATCCTGAAAGGTCAATTTGCTGTGTTTTTTTTTTTTTTCTTTCATAATGGCTACTCTGTCCAAAATCTTGCTTGTATTGCATCAGAATACAAAAATTGGGAAGGAAGAAGGCAAAACCAACTCAGACCCCGAAAACATTTAGGAAATTGCCACACAAGAAACCACAAATCAGCTGAGGCACCCAAAACAATGACAGCAAGCCAGAAGTGGAGCAAGCCAACAGCTGTGCCCTGATTGAAAAACAACCTTCCTCTTGTGCCCTGAACTCAATATGCCAGCCTCAAAACCAAAGCTCACATCAGAAAATTCATTACAAACCATGATAAATAAGAAAAAAGAGAAAAAAGCCAAAAAAATGCAAGAATCCATAATGATATAGGGCTTGATTTAGTCGCTAGGAAACCGGCTGTTCCCAGATACATCCACCCCTCCAGCTGACAGCCTGTGGAATTCTGACTGAATTAACCTGAAAATCACAGTGAAACTCAGTTTGGAGGCAATTAATATCTGTCACCTCAGCCAAAGTGTTCCATTTGATTTTCATAAACACAAAAACTCACCTTGGTCATGTTACCTGTAGATTTCTAAGCTTCAAACGCCTATTTGTTGTGTTTTTTCTTTCATAATGGCTATTCTGTACAAACTCTTCTTTGCATTGCATCAGAATACAAAATTTGGGAAGGAAGAAGGCAAAGCCAACTCAGACCCTGAAAACATTTGGGAAATTGCCACACAAGAAACCACAAATCGGCTGAGGCACTCAAAACAATGACAGCAAGCCAGAAGTGGAGCAAGCCAACAGCTGTGCCCTGATTGAAAAAGAACCTTCCTCTTGTGCCCTGAACTCAATATGCCAGCCTCAAAACCAAAGCTCACATCAGAAAATTCATTACAAACCATGATAAATAAGAAAAAAGCCAAAAAAATGCAAGAATCCATAATGATATTGGGTTTGATTTAGTTGCAAGGAAACCGGCTGTTCCCAGATTCATCCACCACTAAAGCTGACTGCCTGTGGAATTCTGACTGAATTAACCTGACAATCGCAGTGAAACTCAAGAAACCAAATTTCAGCTGAGGCACCCAAAACAAAGACAATAGCCAGAATTGGAGCACACCAACAGCTGTGCCCTGTTTGAAAAAGACCATTCCTCAGGTGCCCTGAACTCTATATTGCAGTCTGAAAACCAAAGCTCACATCAGAAAATTCATTACAAACCATGATAAATAAGGGAAATGTGAAAAAGCCAAAGAAATGCAAGAGTCCTTTGTGATATTTGGCTGGATTTAGACACAAAGAAACTGGCTGTTTCCAGATTCATCCCCCCCTTCCACAGACGGACTTTGGAATTCTGATTGAATTCACCTCAAAATCGCTCTCACACTCCATTTGGAGGGAATTACAATCTGTCCCCTCAGCAGAAGCGTTCTATGTCATTTTCCAAAACACAGAAACTCATCTTGGTCGTGTTGCCTGTAGATTTCTAATCCTGAAAGGGCAATGCGCTTTTTTTTTTTTTTTCTTTCATAATGGCTACTCTCCAAAATCTTGCTTGTATTGCATCAGAATACAAAATTTGGGAATAAGAAGGCAAAACCGACTCAGACCCAGAAAACATTTAGGAAATTGGCACTCAAGAAACCACAAATCGGCTGAGGCACCCAAAACAATGACAGCAAGCCAGAATTGGAGCAAGCCAACAGCTGTGCCCTGATTGAAAAAGAACCTTCCTCTTGTGCCCTGAACTCAATATGCCAGACTCAAAACCAAAGCTCACATCAGAAAATTCATTACAAACCATGATAAATAAGGGAAATGTGAAAAAGCCAAAGAAATGCAAGAGTCCTTTGTGATATTTGGCTGGATTTAGACACAAAGAAACTGGCTGTTTCCAGATTCATCCCCCCCTTCCACAGACTGACTTTGGAATTCTGATTGAATTCACCTCAAAATCGCACTCACACTCATTTGGGAGGGAATTAGAATCTGTCCCCTCAGCGGAAGCGTTCTATGTCATTTTCCAAAACACAGAAACTCATCTTGGTCGTGTTGCCTGTAGATTTCTAATCCTGAAAGGGCAATGCGCTGTGTTTTTTTTTTTTTTCTTTCTTTCATAATGGCTACTCTCCAAAATCTTGCTTGTATTGCATCAAAATACAAAATTTGGGAATAAGTAGAGAAAAACCGACTCAGACCCAGAAAACATTTAGGAAATTGCCACTCAAGAAACCACAAATCGGCTGAGGCACCCAAAACAATGACAGCAAGCCAGAAGTGGAGCAAGCCAACATCTGTGTCCTGATTGAAAAAGAACCTTCCTCTTGTGCCCTGAACTCAATATGCCAGCCTCAAAACCAAAGCTCACATCAGAAAATTCATTACAAACCATGATAAATAAGGGAAATGTGAAAAAGCCAAAGAAATGCAAGAGTCCTTTGTGATATTTGGCAGGATTTAGACACAAAGAAACTGGCTGTTTCCAGATTCATCCCCCCTTTCCACAGACCGACTTTGGAATTCTGATTGAATTCACCTCAAAATCGCTCTCACACTCCATTTGGAGGGAATTAGAATCTGTCCCCTCAGCAGAAGCGTTCCATGTCATTTTCCAAAACACAGAATCTCACCTTGGTTGTGTTGCCTATGGATTTCTAATCCTGAAAGGTCAATTTGCTGTGTTTTTTTTTTTTTCTTTCATAATGGCTACTCTGTCCAAAATCTTGCTTGTATTGCATCAGAATACAAAATTTGGGAAGGAAGAAGGCAAAACCAACTCAGACCCCGAAAACATTTAGGAAATTGCCACACAAGAAACCACAAATCAGCTGAGGCACCCAAAACAATGACAGCAAGCCAGAAGTGGAGCAAGCCAACAGCTGTGCCCTGATTGAAAAAGAACCTTCCTCTTGTGCCCTGAACTCAATATGCCAGCCTCAAAACCAAAGCTCACATCAGAAAATTCATTACAAACCATGATAAATAAGAAAAAAGAGAAAAAAGCCAAAAAAATGCAAGAATCCATAATGATATAGGGCTTGATTTAGTCGCTAGGAAACCGGCTGTTCCCAGATACATCCACCCCTCCAGCTGACAGCCTGTGGAATTCTGACTGAATTAACCTGAAAATCACAGTGAAACTCAGTTTGGAGGCAATTAATATCTGTCACCTCAGCCAAAGTGTTCCATTTGATTTTCATAAACACAAAAACTCACCTTGGTCATGTTACCTGTAGATTTCTAAGCTTCAAACGCCTATTTGTTGTGTTTTTTCTTTCATAATGGCTATTCTGTACAAACTCTTCTTTGCATTGCATCAGAATACAAAATTTGGGAAGGAAGAAGGCAAAGCCAACTCAGACCCTGAAAACATTTGGGAAATTGCCACACAAGAAACCACAAATCGGCTGAGGCACTCAAAACAATGACAGCAAGCCAGAAGTGGAGCAAGCCAACAGCTGTGCCCTGATTGAAAAAGAACCTTCCTCTTGTGCCCTGAACTCAATATGCCAGCCTCAAAACCAAAGCTCACATCAGAAAATTCATTACAAACCATGATAAATAAGAAAAAAGCCAAAAAAATGCAAGAATCCATAATGATATTGGGTTTGATTTAGTTGCAAGGAAACCGGCTGTTCCCAGATTCATCCACCACTAAAGCTGACTGCCTGTGGAATTCTGACTGAATTAACCTGACAATCGCAGTGAAACTCAAGAAACCAAATTTCAGCTGAGGCACCCAAAACAAAGACAATAGCCAGAATTGGAGCACACCAACAGCTGTGCCCTGTTTGAAAAAGACCATTCCTCAGGTGCCCTGAACTCTATATTGCAGCCTCAAAACCAAAGCTCACATCAGAAAATTCATTACAAACCATGATAAATTAGGGAAATGTGAAAAAGCCAAAGAAATGCAAGAGTCCTTTGTGATATTTGGCTGGATTTAGACACAAAGAAACTGGCTGTTTCCAGATTCATCCCCCCTTCCACAGACTGACTTTGGAATTCTGATTGAATTCACCTCAAAATCGCACTCACACTCATTTGGGAGGGAATTAGAATCTGTCCCCTCAGCAGAAGCGTTCTATGTCATTTTCCAAAACACAGAAACTCATCTTGGTCGTGTTGCCTGTAGATTTCTAATCCTGAAAGGGCAATGCGCTGTGTTTTTTTTTTTTTCTTTCTTTCATAATGGCTACTCTCCAAAATCTTGCTTGTATTGCATCAGAATACAAAATTTGGGAATAAGAAGGCAAAACCGACTCAGACCCAGAAAACATTTAGGAAATTGCCACTCAAGAAACCACAAATCGGCTGAGGCACCCAAAACAATGACAGCAAGCCAGAAGTGGAGCAAGCCAACAGCTGTGCCCTGATTGAAAAAGAACCTTCCTCTTGTGCCCTGAACTCAATATGCCAGCCTCAAAACCAAAGCTCACATCAGAAAATTCATTACAAACCATGATAAATAAGGGAAATGTGAAAAAGCCAAAGAAATGCAAGAGTCCTTTGTGATATTTGGCAGGATTTAGACACAAAGAAACTGGCTGTTTCCAGATTCATCCCCCCTTTCCACAGACCGACTTTGGAATTCTGATTGAATTCACCTCAAAATCGCTCTCACACTCCATTTGGAGGGAATTAGAATCTGTCACCTCAGCAGAAGCGTTCCATGTCATTTTCCAAAACACAGAATCTCACCTTGGTTGTGTTGCCTATGGATTTCTAATCCTGAAAGGTCAATTTGCTGTGTTTTTTTTTTTTTTCTTTCATAATGGCTACTCTGTCCAAAATCTTGCTTGTATTGCATCAGAATACAAAATTTGGGAAGGAAGAAGACAAAACCAACTCAGACCCCGAAAACATTTAGGAAATTGCCACACAAGAAACCACAAATCAGCTGAGGCACCCAAAACAATGACAGCAAGCCAGAAGTGGAGCAAGCCAACAGCTGTGCCCTGATTGAAAAAGAACCTTCCTCTTGTGCCCTGAACTCAATATTCCAGCCTCAAAACCAAAGCTCACATCAGAAAATTCATTACAAACCATGATAAATAAGGGAAATGTGAAAAAGCCAAAGAAATGCAAGAGTCCTTTGTGATATTTGGCAGGATTTAGACACAAAGAAACTGGCTGTTTCCAGATTCATCCCCCCCTTCCACAGACTGACTTTGGAATTCTGATTGAATTCACCTCAAGATCGCTCTAACACTCCATTTGGAGGGAATTAGAATCTGTCACCTCAGCAGAAGCGTTCCATGTCATTTTCCAAAACACAGAATCTCACCTTAGTTGTGTTGCCTATGGATTTCTAATCCTGAAAGGTCAATTTGTTGTGTGTTTTTTTTTTTCTTTCATAATGGCTACTCTGTCCAAAATCTTGCTTGTATTGCATCAGAATACAAAATTGGGAAGGAAGAAGGCAAAACCAACTCAGACCCAGAAAACATTTAGGAAATTGCCACACAAGAAACCACAAATCAGCTGAGGCACCCAAAACAATGACAGCAAGCCAGAAGTGGAGCAAGCCAACAGCTGTGCCCTGATTGAAAAAGAACCTTCCTCTTGTGCCCTGAACTCAATATGCCAGCCTCAAAACCAAAGCTCACATCAGAAAATTCATTACAAACCATGATAAATAAGAAAAAAGAGAAAAAAGCCAAAAAAATGCAAGAATCCATAATGATATTGGGTTTGATTTAGTTGCAAGGAAACCGGCTGTTCCCAGATTCATCCACCACTAAAGCTGACTGCCTGTGGAATTCTGACTGAATTAACCTGACAATCGCAGTGAAACTCAAGAAACCAAATTTCAGCTGAGGCACCCAAAACAAAGACAATAGCCAGAATTGGAGCACACCAACAGCTGTGCCCTGTTTGAAAAAGACCATTCCTCAGGTGCCCTGAACTCTATATTGCAGCCTCAAAACCAAAGCTCACATCAGAAAATTCATTACAAACCATGATAAATAAGGGAAATGTGAAAAAGCCAAAGAAATGCAAGAGTCCTTTGTGATATTTGGCTGGATTTAGACACAAAGAAACTGGCTGTTTCCAGATTCATCCCCCCCTTCCACAGACTGACTTTGGAATTCTGATTGAATTCACCTCAAAATCGCACTCACACTCATTTGGGAGGGAATTAGAATCTGTCCCCTCAGCAGAAGCGTTTTATGTCATTTTCTAAAACACAGAAACTCATCTTGGTCGTGTTGCCTGTAGATTTCTAATCCTGAAAGGGCAATGCGCTTTTTTTTTTTGTTTCTTTCATAATGGCTACTCTCCAAAATCTTGCTTGTATTGCATCAGAATACAAAATTTGGGAATAAGAAGGCAAAACCGACTCAGACCCAGAAAACATTTAGGAAATTGGCACTCAAGAAACCACAAATCGGCTGAGGCACCCAAAACAATGACAGCAAGCCAGAAGTGGAGCAAGCCAACAGCTGTGCCCTGATTGAAAAAGAACCTTCCTCTTGTGCCCTGAACTCAATATGCCAGCCTAAAACCAAAGCTCACATCAGAAAATTCATTACAAACCATGATAAATAAGGGAAATGTGAAAAAGCCAAAGAAATGCAAGAGTCCTTTGTGATATTTGGCAGGATTTAGACACAAAGAAACTGGCTGTTTCCAGATTCATCCCCCCCTTCCACAGACGGACTTTGGAATTCTGATTGAATTCACCTCAAAATCGCTCTCACACTCCATTTGGAGGGAATTAGAATCTGTCACCTCAGCAGAAGCGTTCCATGTCATTTTCCAAAACACAGAATCTCATCTTGGTTGTGTTGCCTATGGATTTCTAATCCTGAAAGGTCAATTTGCTGTGTTTTTTTTTTTTCTTTCATAATGGCTACTCTGTCCAAAATCTTGCTTGTATTGCATCAGAATACAAAATTTGGGAAGGAAGAAGACAAAACCAACTCAGACCCCGAAAACATTTAGGAAATTGCCACACAAGAAACCACAAATCAGCTGAGGCACCCAAAACAATGACAGCAAGCCAGAAGTGGAGCAAGCCAACAGCTGTGCCCTGATTGAAAAAGAACCTTCCTCTTGTGCCCTGAACTCAATATGCCAGCCTCAAAACCAAAGCTCACATCAGAAAATTCATTACAAACCATGATAAATAAGGGAAATGTGAAAAAGCCAAAGAAATGCAAGAGTCCTTTGTGATATTTGGCAGTATTTAGACACAAAGAAAGTGGCTGTTTCCAGATTCATCCCCCCCTTCCACAGACTGACTTTGGAATTCTGATTGAATTCACCTCAAGATCGCTCTCACACTCCATTTGGAGGGAATTAGAATCTGTCACCTCAGCAGAAGCGTTCCATGTCATTTTCCAAAACACAGAATCTCATCTTGGTTGTGTTGCCTATGGATTTCTAATCCTGAAAGGTCAATTTGCTGTGTTTTTTTTTTCTTTCATAATGGCTACTCTCCAAAATCTTGCTTGTATTGCATCAGAATACAAAATTTGGGAAGGAAGAAGGCAAAACCAACTCAGACCCAGAAAACATTTAGTAAATTGCCACACAAGAAACCACAAATCAGCTGAGGCACCCAAAACAATGACAGCAAGCCAGAAGTGGAGCAAGCCAACAGCTGTGCCCTGATTGAAAAAGAACCTTCCTCTTGTGCCCTGAACTCAATATGCCAGCCTCAAAACCAAAGCTCACATCAGAAAATTCATTACAAACCATGATAAATAAGAAAAAAGAGAAAAAAGCCAAAGAAATGCAAGAGTCCTTTGTGATATTTGGCAGGATTTAGACACAAAGAAACTGGCTGTTTCCAGATTCATCCCCCCCTTCCACAGACTGACTTTGGAATTTTGATTGAATTCACCTCAAAATCGCTCTCACACTCCATTTGGAGGGAATTAGAATCTGTCATCTCAGGAGAAGCGTTCCATGTCATTTTCCAAAACACAGAATCTCACCTTAGTTGTGTTGCCTATGGATTTCTAATCCTGAAAGGTCAATTTCTTGTGTTTTTTTTTTTTTCTTTCATAATGGCTACTCTGTCCAAAATTTTGCTTGTATTGCATCAGAATACAAAATTTGGGAAGGAAGAAGACAAAACCAACTCAGACCCCGAAAACATTTAGGAAATTGCCACACAAGAAACCACAAATCAGCTGAGGCACCCAAAACAATGACAGCAAGCCAGAAGTGGAGCAAGCCAACAGCTGTGCCCTGATTGAAAAAGAACCTTCCTCTTGTGCCCTGAACTCAATATGCCAGCCTCAAAACCAAAGCTCACATCAGAAAATTCATTACAAACCATGATAAATAAGGGAAATGTGAAAAAGCCAAAGAAATGCAAGAGTCCTTTGTGATATTTGGCAGGATTTAGACACAAAGAAACTGGCTGTTTCCAGATTCATCCCCCCCTTCCACAGACTGACTTTGGAATTCTGATTGAATTCACCTCAAGATCGCTCTCACACTCCATTTGGAGGGAATTAGAATCTGTCCCCTCAGCAGAAGCGTTCCATGTCATTTTCCAAAACACAGAATCTCATCTTGGTTGTGTTGCCTATGGATTTCTAATCCTGAATGGTAAATTTGCTGTGTTTTTTTTTTCTTTCATAATGGCTACTCTGTCCAAAATCTTGCTTGTATTGCATCAGAATACAAAAATTGGGAAGGAAGAAGGCAAAACCAACTCAGAACCCGAAAACATTTAGGAAATTGCCACACAAGAAACCACAAATCAGCTGAGGCACCCAAAACAATGACAGCAAGCCAGAAGTGGAGCAAGCCAACAGCTGTGCCCTGATTGAAAAAGAACCTTCCTCTTGTGCCCTGAACTCAATACGCCAGCCTCAAAACCAAAGCTCACATCAGAAAATTCATTACAAACCATGATAAATAAGAAAAAAGAGAAAAAAGCCAAAAAAATGCAAGAATCCATAATGATATTGGGTTTGATTTAGTTGCAAGGAAACTGGCTGTTCCCAGATTCATCCACCACTAAAGCTGACAGCCTGTGGAATTCTGACTGAATTAACCTGACAATCCCAGTGAAACTCAAGAAACCAAATTTCAGCTGAGGCACCCAAAACAAAGACAATAGCCAGAATTGGAGCAAACCAACAGCTGTGTCCTGTTTGAAAAAGACCATTCCTCCGGTGCCCTGAACTCTATATTGCAGCCTCAAAACCAAAGCTCACATCAGAAAATTCATTACAAACCATGATAAATAAGGGAAATGTGAAAAAGCCAAAGAAATGCAAGAGTCTTTTGTGATATTTGGCTGGATTTAGACACAAAGAAACTGGCTGTTTCCAGATTCATCCCCCCCTTCCACAGACTGACTCTGGAATTCTGATTGAATTCACCTCAATATCACACTCACACTCATTTGGGAGGGAATTAGAATCTGTCCCCTCAGCAGAAGCGTTCTATGTCATTTTCCAAAACACAGAAACTCATCTTGGTTGTGTTGCCTGTAGATTTCTAATACTGAAAGGGCAATGCGCTGTTTTTTTTTTTTTTTTCTTTCATAATGGCTACTCTGTCCAAATCTTGCTTGTATTGCATCAGAATACAAAATTTGGGAATAGGAAGGCAAAACCGACTCAGACCCAGAAAACATTTAGGAAATTGGCACTCAAGAAACCACAAATCGGCTGAGGCACCCAAAACAATGACAGCAAGCCAGAATTGGAGCAAGCCAACAGCTGTGCCCTGGTTGAAAAAGACCCTTCCTCTTGTGCCCTGAACTCAATATGCCAGCCTCAAAACCAAAGCTCACATCAGAAAATTCATTACAAACCATGATAAATAAGAAAAATGAGAAAAAAGCCAAAAAAATGCAAGAATCCATGATGATATTGGACTTGATTTATTCTCAAGAAAACCGAATGTTCCCGGATTCATCCACACCTCCAGCTGATGCATGTGGAATTCTGTCTGAATTAACCTGAAAATCACAGTGAAACTCATTTTGGAGGCAATTAATATCTGTCTCCTCAGCCAAAGTGTTCCATTTTATTTTCATAAACACAAAAACTCACCTTGGTCGTGTTACCTGTAGATTTATATTCTTCAAATGCCCATTTGTAATGTTTTTTATTTCATAATGGCTACTCTGTCCAAACTCTTGTTTGTGTTGCGTCAGAATACAGAATTTGGGAATGAAGAAGGCAAAGCCAACTCAGACCCAGAAAACATTTAGGAAATTGCCACACAAGAAACCACAAATCGGCTGAGGCACCCAAAACAATGACAGCAAGCCAGAATTGAAGCAGGCCAACAGCTATGCCCTGTTTGAAAAAGACCATTCCTCCTGTGCACTGAACTCTATATTGCAGCCTCAAAACCAAAGCTCACATCAGAACATTCATTACAAACCATGATAAAAAGAAAAAAGAGAAAGAAGCCAAAGAAATGCAAGAGTCCTTTGTGATATTGGGCTTGATTTAGTTGCAAGGAAACCAGCTGTTCCCGGATTCATCCACCCCTCCTAGCTGACTGGCTGTGGAATTCTGATTGAATTCACCTGAAAATCGCACTCACTCTCGATTTGGAGGAAATTAATATCTGCCCCTCAGTGGAAGGGTTCTATGTCATTTTCCAAAACCCAAAAACTCATCTTGGTCATGTTGCCTATGATTTCTAATCATGAAAACCCAATATGTTCTGTTTTTCAATTTCCTGATGGATCCTTGTTCTAAACCCTTGTTTGTATTGCATCAGAATACACAATTTGAAAAAGAAAAAGGCAAAACCAACTCAGACCAACAAAGCATTTAGGAAAAAGTCGCTCAAAATGAAAAATTGCCTGAGGCACCCAAAGCAATTACAGAAAGCCAGAATTGGAGAGAAACAACAGCTGTGCCCTAATTGAAAAAGACCATTCCTCTGGTTCCCTGAACTCCTTAAGCCAGCCTCAAAACCACAACCCACATCAGAAAATTTATTACAAACCATGATAAATAAGAAAATGTGAAAAATGCAAAAAAGAAAAAGAAATGCAAGAGTCCTTCGTGATATGGCGCTTGTTTTAGTACAAGGAAACCAGCTGTTTCCGGATTCATCCACCCCTCCCAGCTGACTGACTGTGGAATTCTGATTGTATTCACCTGAAAAGAGAGAACATTTATAAGTATATTGGGACTGTGGAACCTGTCATTTACCAATCACATGTTAGACTGAATCATAGACCAAATATAGGGAAGAAATCCTATGCATGTAAACCTTGTGGGAATTCATTCAGTATTAAATACCCTCCATCACAGCACTCATATTGTGGAAAACCCTCATGTGTGTAATGATTGTGTGGAAACCACTCACCAGAAGTCAGATCTCATTAGACATCAGAGAATTCACACAGGGTTGAAATCTTACAAATCTAATGACTGTGGGAAGTTCTTTGGCCAGAAGAAACACCTCATAAATCATCAGAGAATTCACACAGGTGAGAAACCTTTTGAATGTAATGACTGTGGAAAATCCTTTGGCCAGAAGGCAAACCTCATAAATCATCAGAGAATTCACACAGGTGAGAAACCTTATGAATGCAATTACTATGGAAAATCCTTTGGCCAGAAGGCAAACCTCATAAATCATCAGAGAATTCACAGAGGGGAGAAACCTTATGAATGCAATCATTGTGGAAAAGCCTTTGCTGAGAAATCAAAGCTCACAAAGCATCAGACAATTTGTACTGGGGGAAACCTTATGATTGCAATGACTGTGGAAAAACCTTTGCTGAGAAGTCAAACCTCAGAAAGTATCAGAGCCTTCACACCATGGAGAAAGCTTATAAATGAAATGACTGTGGAAAAGCCTTTGGTCCCATCCTTGCATACCAAGGATAAATCCCACTTGGTCTGGGTGGATGATCTTTCTGATGCATTGTTGGATTCAATTGGCCAGAATTCTGTTGCAGATCTTTGCATGTATGTTCATCAGGGAAATTGGTCTATAATTACTTTCTTTGTTGCACTTTTTTCAAGTTTAGGAATGAAGGTGATGTTGGCTTCATAGAAAGAATTTGGGAGAATCGCCTCTCTCTCAATTGTTTTGAATAACTTGAGAAGAATTGCAGTTAGTGCTTTAAATGTCTGTTAGAATTCAGCAGTGAAGCCTTCCAGTTTTGGGGTTTTCTTGGTAGTGATGGTCTTTATTACTGGTATCATTTCCATCTGGTTATGTGTGTGTTTAGGTTTTCTATATCTTTGTTGCTCAATTTAGGTAGGTTTTATGGATGGAAGGATGGTGGAAAGCCTCTTTGCTGTACTTCATAACTCATAAGATATCAGAGTATCCACACAGGGAATTTTCTACTTGACCTTTTTGTGCAAGTTATATCTCATGAAATATTAGAGAATTCACCAAGGGGAGAAATGCATGAATATAATACATGTGAATAGCCTTTGTGGTGCAAATCAGACCTCATCAAACATAAAAGAATTCTCATGGGGAGCAATTTTATGAATGTAATGACTCAGAGCCTTTTACCATAATTCAGCCCTCATTGTACATCATCAAATTCATATAGGGAAAAACTCCTTTGAAAGTAAAATCCCTTTAATTAGAAGCCATACCTCATAAGACAACAGGGAATTCACGTGGGAGAGAAACCTTATGGGTGTAATGAGTGTTGGAAAGCTCTGCCCAAATCTCTCCTTATATCAGAATGCACAACATATATATCTAATGAATGAAATAAATGTGAGAAAGTCATTTCACATAGGTAATGCCTCATAATCCATCATGGAATTTGAACAAGGGAGAGACCTTAACAATATAATGAATGTGGAAGAGCTTTTCTCCAAAATTCATGTAAGTATTGTGACAAAACCTTTTGCTGGAAATCACATCCTATCCAACAGAGACTCATGTAAAGGAGAAAGCTTATAAATATTATTAGAGTCAGAAGTCAATGGTACATCAGAGAATTGACACAGGTGGTTTCTTAGGCGTATACTGATTGTGCAAAAACATTTTCTTTATTTCAGGCTTGTATAGACACAGAATTCACAAAAGGTGATAGTCTTTGCATGCTGTAAATACAATAAAACCTTTAGCCAGAAATTAGACATCAACAGACTTCAGAGAATTCATAAGGAACAAAAGTCTATGCAATGAATTTGGAAAATGTATTTCTGTTATAAATCAGTCTTCAATTCCCATGAATAGACTCACAAATGAGAAAACATGCATGCATAGAAAAGTTTTGTACCATAAATTATCTCTAGATGGTAAACTAATATATCACACAAAAGAAAAATCATGAGTGTAATGGAATTGGGAAACCCTTTGCTATAAGGCAGATTTCCAGAAAGCTTAGCAAGATTACAGAAAAGTCTCTGAAAATGTAACATGTCTGAAAGATTTGTTGGCATCACAAACTGGAGGATAGCTCAAGTGCATGTGTTTTTGTGCCTGGCATCCAAATTGATATCTCTTTTTCTTTGATGAATTCCTTGTTTATTTATTTAGCAGATTTAGAGACAAAGGATTCCTGTCCATTGATTTACTACTATATGCCCACAATTGCCATGGTAAAGTATATGGCAAAAACTGAGTGCTGGGGGCTGTGAATCTGATTCATCACTGATAACATTGAAGACATTGGTTCCTGGTTCTTATGCTGCTATGCATGGAAATGTTTCTCTAATTTCATTTTCAAATAGTTCATTGTTAATATAAAGAAATGCTTCTAATTTTTAAAATTTCATTGAAATAATTTGTGATTAATGTGTCCTAGTCATGCATTATTACAGGGTGTAGTGCAATATTTGCACACATTTATGCAGTAAAAAGTGATCAAGCTAAGCAACTACAGTTTTATTAAGTTTTTAAAGAGTTATTTATTTGAAAGACAGAGTTACAGAGAGAAGTAGCAGCAGAGAGAGAGAGAGGTCTTCCTCTGCCGGTTCACTCCCCAGATGGCCACAATGGCCGGAGCTCTGCCAATCTGATTCCAGGAACCAGGAGCTTCTTCCAGATCTCCCACTTGGGTGCAGGGACCCAAGGACTTGGGCCATCTTCTACTGCTTTCCCAGGCCATAGCAGAGAGTTGGATCAGAAGAGGAGCAGCCAGGACTAGAACTGGTACCCACATGGGATGCTGGTGCTTCAGGCCAGGGTGTTAGCCCACTGTGCCACAATGCTGGCCCCCAAGCAACTACAGTTTCTAATTCTTCTCCATGATTTGAGACTACCAGCTCCTCTCCTTCAGTTCTTTACACAGAACCTAATATGGTTGAATGTAGTCATCTCATTATATTATGGAACACCAGAAGTTCTTTCTGCCTCTTTGATTTTTGATACCTATTATCCAATCCCCCTCTATCCCTAGCTGCTTCCCTTCTCAGCCTCTAGTAATCACAGTTCTGTGTTCAGATCCATTATTTTCTTTCACTTCCACATGCGACAAGGACCAGGTGACATTTGTGTTCCTGCTTCTGGCTTATTTCAATTAATTTAATAATATTTTGTTCTTTTTTTGTATCTAAAAGAGGTTGCCCTGTCCATTGTTTTTCACTGATGGACAGCTAGATTGGTTTCACATCCTGGCTGCAGTGAACTGTGTTATAGTGGCTGTGTTATGGGAAAATTGCTGTATCTTTGATATGCTCTCCTCCTTTCCTTCTAATAAAATTTCCTTATTCTATATAGCCAAGAGCAAGATAACTCTCACATGGTAGGTCAATTTTTATCTTAGTTTAATTTTTGCTATTTATTTGAAAGAGTTACAATAGAGGTAGAGACACAGAGAGGTCCTCCATTAGCTGGTTCTCTCTACAGATGACTACAAAGGCCAGAGTTATGCCATTCTGAAACCTGGAGACAGGAGCTTCCTCTGGGTCTCCCTCATGGGTGCATGGGCCCAAGGACTTGGGCCATCTTCTACTGCTATCCCAGGAGATAGCAGAGAGCTGTATTGGAAGAAGAGCAGCTGGAACTAGAACTGGCACCCAAATGGGATGCTGGCCCTTCAGGCCAGGGCTTTAACTCACTGCACAACAGCGCCAGCCCCAATTTTTATCCTTTTTAAGGAATGACCATACTGTTCTGCATAACATCTGTACTAACTTGTGTTTTCACCTACCATATATGGTGGTTTTCTTTTCCCATGTGCTCTCTAGCATTTGTTATTTTTTATCAGTTTGGCATAAAAATGATATAGTATTGTTCATGTTTTTGTGTATTTTGAAATCAGTTAATTTGTTTATTAAATCTTTATTATTTGAAAGGTGGATTTAGAGAGAGAGGGAAAGACATAGATAGCTTTCATCTTCTGGCTCACACCCCAGAGAGTTTCAACAGTTGAGCCTGGGGCATGCTGGAGTCAGGAGCTTCATCCAAGTCTCCCACATGAGTGGCAAGGACCTGAGTCCTTCGTCCATCTTCTGCTGGTTTCCCAGGTGTTTAGCAGTGAGCTAAATTGGAAGTGGAGATTCCTAAACTCAAAGTGGAACTCAGATGTTATGCTGGCCTCACAGATTGCAGCTTTCCCCACTTGGCCACAATGCCAGCCCCTCTATCAATTTAATTCCTCAAAAATAGCTCAGTAATGTTGGCATCTATCTCATTTTGTTTTTTCTCTGTTATTATTCAACTTATTGATGTCTTATTTTTGTTCACATTATTCCTCTCAATTGCTCTACCTGAGGTGAGTAGGGCTGCTGTGTTGCTTAAATGAAGTGTATGCTTTAGATTACTCATTTAATGAGTGCATGTCATTCACATAGCACTTCACTGAAGTTCTACTATGTCCCAAATCCTCTTCTAGGCACAGAATTTAGACCACTTTTCTCTTAGGCCCAGATCTTGCCTTTAACATACTACTTGGAATTTAGTAGCTCATGAAATCTGCAGACTGCATAAATGAATGAATATTTTGAGGGCTGTGCTTTTGTGGAGGAACTTCATAGGAGACCGAAGGAATAAAATAAATCAAAAGTATCCACAGTATATAGAATGTATACTATTTTACAAGTCACAGAGAAGAAGAAGAAGAAGGAAAGTAGTAAGACTAGAAAGTTTGTGGCAAGACTAACAGGCGCTGGTCAAGAACTTAATAAGCACATTAGGAAAGCAGTAAGGTTTCTTTTTTTTTTTTTTTTTGAGGAAAAGTTTTTATTTCTAGTGATGAAATTGGCTACAGAACATTATGAAAGTTTAAAAATACAAAGAGAAATTGTCTATAATTAATAGATTCAAAATTTGACAATCAGTGAATATCATTATTAGTCATTACCAACAACAGTTATTGATTTGAAAGGCAGAGTGACAGGAAGAGGGAACCACTGCTTCACTCCCCAGACACTTGCAATAGCCAAAGCTTGACCAAGCCAAAACCAGGAACTGGGAATTCATTCTGGATGTCCCATTTGGGTGCAGGGACCCAAGCACTTCTGCCATCCTCCGTCTCCTCCCAGGGTGCACACTAGCAGAAACTTGCCTCAAAGCAGAGAAGCTACCACTCAAGCCAGGCATTTGTATATGGGATGTGGGTGTGTGGTGGTGATAGCAAGCCCTCATGGATAAAAAAAAAAAAAAAAAAAAAAAAAAAAAACAAAGTTATTTCTATGCCAAGGAAATTACTCTGTAGTCTTTCTCTTATAAACTACGTATTGCTGAACCTAGATAATTTTTCCTTTATTTAACAATGACATGAAAATGTCAGTTGAGTTGGCTTTCCTGAAGACCTTGTTTCTTGAATATTAGTGGCTAGCTGAGATAAATTCTTTTCATCTCTTTCTCGCTTCGGCAGCACATGTGCTCGCTTCGGCAGCACATATACTAAAATTGGAATGATACAGAGAAGATTAGCATGCCCCTGCGCAGTAAGGTTTCTTTACCTCCCTGTAGGCTCTGCTCTCCAGAGGTGAACAGGGTCCTCTAAACCCACTTGCTGCACACACAAACACCTGAGTGTTGTATTCTCCCACAGGTGTTGGAGACTGATATGGTGTTCTGATTTATATTTACATAATGGCTAGTGACATCGGGCATATTCACATGTTTTGACCATGTACATTTCTTCTGAGAAATGTCTATTCAGATCCTTGCCTGTTTCTTCACTGTATTTTTTGGAGTTTTTCCAATTCATGTAAATGTTCTGGAAATCTGTAAACATTCAGAGTTTTAATTTTTCCTGCCATCTGTTCATTGTATCTACACTCTGATGTTTACTTTGTTGTGAAGAAGTATCTTAGTTGGATATACTCAAATGTCTCTGTTTTTATTTTTGTGACTATTGCTATTGGAATCTTACCCAAAAGCTATTGTGTGTTGACAATATTTAGAGTTTCCCTATGTTTACTTGGGTTTGGGTCTTATGATTACATTTTAATTCACTGTGAGTTCACTTTCACATAGTGTAAGAGATGTTGGAGTCTCTTTTCAGGCTTCTACATATGGATAATCAAGTTCCTCTGCACCACTTGTGAAAGAGATTCTTCTTTCTCCAGTTCATTTGAGTTCCTTTGTTAAATATGAGTTGCTGGTAGAAATTTGGGTTTATTTCTATGCTACCAAGTCTTTTCCATTGAACTATGTGTCTGTTATTATATCAGTGCTAACACTTCTTCTTTTTTTTTGCAGTATATTTATTTGAAAGGCAGAGTTACAGAGAGGTAGAGGCAGAGAGAGAGAGAGGTCTTCCATCCACTGGTTTACTCCCCAAATGGTCACAATGGCCGGAGCTCTGTTGATCTGAATCCAAGTGTCAGGAGCTTCTTCCAGGTCTCTATGCAGGTGCAGGGGCCCAAAGACTTTGGCCATTTTCTACTTTTTTCTCAGGCTATACCAGAGAGGGGTATAAGAAGTGGAGCAGCTGGGAAACATACTGGCACCCATATGAGATGCCGGCACTGCAGACGGTGACTTTACCTGCTTTGTCATAGTGCTGACCCCTGTAATATGTCTTAAAATATGGTGTGATGTCTCCAGCTTTTTTTTGCTTTATAATATTGCTTTAGATGTTAAGCATCTCTCATGTTTCTATGTGAATTTTAGCATCATTTTTTCTAGCTCTGAGAACATCGTTGGTATGTTGATTGGGATTACATTGAATTTGCAAATTGCTTTTGGTAGTATGGATATTTTGGTATTATTCTTCCCATTCACAAACATAAGTTTTCTGTGAGACTTTCAAAAAGCCTTGACAAAAATTGGACTTTATTACACAAAAATTCATCACTTTTTGGGATCATTTAAATCCATAATTTTGCACTAATATTTGATAAATAATTAAAGACTTTGAGCATTTTAGTAGGAGAAATTAAAATATTTATCAATTTATTCAAATATTGTTTAGATGTGATATTCAAATATTGTTTAGAGCCATTGTCTATATTCCCTCTAAATTACGATCTTTTTGCTTTTTGCCTGTTAAACTTGTCCCTTGATTCAAGAACCCTTTTTAATGTAATGTAAACTGAAAATGTCATTTCATAAGCTAAAAAAAATGACAAAGAAGGAAAAAGAAGGGAGGGAGGTTGAGTATATAATTATGTTCTCCGAATTTTTTCTATAAAACATATTGAATCATTTAAAAGCTAATTAAAATTAAACTCAAAATTGGACCATTATGACCAATATTTAAAACAAGTGATTAAAAACTGTAGATGTCTTCAATTTTGATTATCATTCTTCTTTAGAATATCTGAAAGAAATCCGGCTTCTCACTTTAAAATATACCAGTGTGTTAGAATTCAGTATTAAATGACTTTGTTTAAAAGTTTTATTTAATCTATTGCTTTAAGTAGTAATACTATGGCCATTGTAAAACAAAATCCTTATCATTTTTCATAAAACAGAAAGGGCCTTTAAAACATCATCACTAAAAATATTAAGAGACCTAAAATATAACATTCTTAAAACCCAAGTGATACCATTCAAAATTTTCAAATATGCAGGGATAGTTCATGTCAAGTAACTAAATAATTGTTAAGTGTATATATGGAATAGCTTCTATAAATTCTTTTGGCAAGGGCTGGCACTGTGCCATAGTGGGTGAGGCTGCCACCTGCAGTGCTGGTATTCCATAGGGGCATCAGTTCAAGACCTGGCTGCTCCACTTCCTATCCAGCTCTCTGCTATGGCCTGGGAAACACTATAAAATGGTGCAAGTCCTTGGGCCCCTGCACCTGCATAGGAGACCAGGAAGAGGCTCCTGGCTCCTGCCTTCCAGTCAGCACAGCTCCAGCCATGGAGGCCAACTGTGGAGTGAACCAGTGAATGGAAGACCACTCTCTCTGCCTGTCCTTCTCTCTCTGTGTAATTCTGACTTTCAAATAATATAAATAAATCTTTAAAAAATTCTTTTGGCAAATAGATGAAGCTACTTGTTATACATTTCAAATAAATAGCAAACATACTAGAAAAATATATTGAATAAAATTTAAGCAACTCATAGCTATACACAGAAATTTCTCACCATAACAACATAGCAACCACTAAATTTCCAAATTCAATTTTCCACAACTTAGAATCTTTAACTCCAGAAGGAGTACAAAATTGACAGAACAGTGGCCTATGTATCAGGATACCTAATGCTAATACAGAATTATCCCTGCCACAACTTACCTATGTGACCTTGAACAATTCACTTTACTTCTCTGGGCTTGGCATTTAGCATCCTCATGTGATAAAGGAGGCTTGGATAAGATCAGTTGTACTCTATCTTGAGACTTCAATGATCTCTCAGTTTCCAAACAGGCACCTTAAGGGAAAGTAAACCTTTAGATCAAAGCTTACATTTTTAAATATAAATATATTTTAAACTGTTTCTACAACTAGTACAAAACAACACATTCAAATGTGTACCATGCCACTTTTCAATATTTGGGAATAATTAATGCATCATTTTAGAGCATTGTCTTGAGGCCAGTGCTGTGGTGTAGCTAGTAAAGCCACTGCATGCAGTGGGGGCATCCCATATGGAGGCCGGTTCAAGTCCAGGCTGCTCCATTTTCCATTCAGCTGTCTGCTATAGCCTGGGAGAGCAGTAGGAAGTTGGCCCAAGTCCTTGGGCCCCTGAATCTGCATGGGAGACCCTGAAGAGGTCCTGGCTCCTGGTTTCAGATTGGCATATCTCTGACCTTTTAGGCCATCTGGGGAGTGAACCAGCAGATGGAGGACCTCTCTCTCTCTCTCTCTTCCTCTTGTTCACTATCTGTGTAACTCTGACTTCCAAATAAATAAATAAATAAATCTTTTAAAAAATCAAAATAATATTGTCTGGCACACAGTGAACCACTAAGTGAAAAAGCAGATGGAGGAACTCTCTCTCTTCCTCTTGTTCACTATCTGTGTAACTCGGACTTCCAAATAAATAAATAAATAAATCTTTTAAAAAATCAAAATAATATTGTCTGGCACACAGTGAACCACTAAGTACAAGATATTATTAGTAATATTAGATTGAAATATTGAAATAAACTAGGCAATAAGCCTTAAGATGCAAATTAATACCAAGAAATATAATCTCAAATTTCTGTGTTCAACAAGGTAGTCTCTTTTCACTACTAACTTTATACTAAATAAGATATTTTGATATTTTGTTAAGAGTAAATTTATCGGGGGCCAGCGCCGTGGCTCACTTGGTTAATTCTCCACCTGTGGTGCTGGTATCCCTTATGGGCAAAATGTTCTAGTCCTGGTTGCTCCTCTTTCAGTCCAGCTTTCTGCTATGGCCCGGGAAGGCAGTAGAGGATGGCCCAAGTGCTTGGGCCCTGCACCCGGATGGGAGACCAGGAGAAAGCACCTGACTCCTGGCTTTGGATGGGCACAGCTCCAACTGTGGCAGCCATCTGGGGACTGAACCAATGGAAGGAAGGCCTTTCTGATTTCTCACTGTATATAACTCTACCTGTCAAATAAAAAAAAATATTAGTTTTTCATAAAAACTGCAGTATTGAAAAAGTTCTAAAATCCCTCTAATTCTAAATGTCTGTGACTGCTAACTCATTAGCACATATTGCATTCTTTACATCTGGGTAATCATGACAATTCACTTTTAAATGATTAACAGATCTGCTGTTATATATAAATACATGCTTTTCCGAAAATCATACAATAAGCAGGCTACATACTTTACTTCAAGTAGAACTGCCATATCCAGTCCTACAATTGTAAATAAGACAGTTTCAATTGTTCAGCATTATCAATTATAAATTCCAATCGTGTAGCAATACTCATAAGAATTTAGGGGGCTGATGCTGTGGAGTAGCAAGTAGAGCTGTGGCTTGCAGTGCTGACATTCCAATTGGGTGCCAGTTCAAGTCCTGGCTACTCAAATTACTATCCATCTTTTTAGGCAAGTAAGACTTACTATCCAGCAGTAGAGGATGGCCCAGGCCCTTGGGCTCCTGCACCTGCATAGGAGACCCAAAAGAAGCTGCTGGCTCCTGGCTTTGGATTGGCAGAGCTCCAGCCATTGTGGCCAAATGGGGAGTGAACCAGCGGTTGGAAGACTGCTCTCTCTCTCTCCTTCTCTGTGTAACTCTGATTTTCAAGTAAAATAAATGAATTTTTTTAAAAAAAGGATGAAATAAAAAGGAAGATGAAGATTACAAAATTGTTTAATTTTTTTTAATAAATATAAATTTCCAAAGTACAGCTTTTGGATTACAGTGGCTTCCCCTCCCCCAAAACATCCCTCCCACCCATAATCCTCCTATTTCCTGCTTCCTCTCCCATCCCAGAAGATTACAAAATTGTATGAAGGACATTTGTACAGTAAACAAATATACTGATTTCCAATGCAATATTTGAATACTTGAAGCAGGAACGCTAAGTACTTCTTTGCCAAAATAACATGTTTTCTCCAGTGTAAAACCCATTTGCCATCCCAATACAAAAAGGGATTTGGGGCAAGAAGGAAAAAAGAAGTCCACACATGCGGAAATTTTAAGCAAAACAAAATAGAGAATGTATTTAGTTTCATGTAAATCACATGAGAATTAATAGTATTCTACCAATTTGCAACAAATATTTTTAACTTTAATGAATGAATGAATTTTCAGTTACATAGCAGGAAACTTCTACCCTCTCCCATAAAACTGAAAGAGAAACTTTTTAAAAGTAAAAACTGATGAAAGAATTCTGCAATACATGTTAATGTTAAGTAGCCCAGCAGAGTTTATTTAGAAATACAAACACACACACAGAAAATAAATACATTAAAATCTTACTGAATAGTCCAGTAATAGTTCAGGATCCAATATGTGTGCAAAAGATTCTGGATTTCCCACTCACTTTGTATAGGAAATGATGTGCTTTGCTATGTAGCATGTACCTGTAGATTCCTGAACACCTCCACTTTGCTTCTTACCCTGAATCCCAGCAAATACGGGAACACAGCTGTTGAGTCATTCATTTTCTGGATTTGAGAATATCAAAGAATTAATGAGTATAGAAAGTTGTACAGCAGAGACCAAGAATGTCCAAGGGAGGTCACGTAAATCAATTGAACAAGTCAAAATACTATGAATGTATACTGAATGCTCTGTTTTTAATATGTCTTACTTACCTAAAAAGACATGAGGGCTATTGCTCTCTCTCTTAATACAACTAAGGAGAAGATATCACCAATGCTCAAGAAAAATGAATACACAGCAGAGCTAATACAAAATCCCCAAATTCCAAAATAGAAAAACTGGATATGCACTCCTTACACACACCCTGAAGTGGCAATGAAGTAGAACAAATCTAAAATTAGAAAAAAATCTTTTTTTAAAAGATTTATTTATTTATTTGAAAGTCAGAGTTGCACAGAGAGAGGCAGAGAAGAGAGAGGGGTCTTCCATCCACTGGTTCTCTCCCCAGTTGGCTGCAATGGCCAGAGTTGTGCCAATCCAAAGCCAGGAGCAAGGAGCTTCTTCCAGGTCTCCCACATGGGTGCAGGGGCCCAGGACTTGGGCCATCTTCTACTGCTTTCCCAGGCTATAGCAGAGATCTGGATCCATATGAGCTGCCAGCACTGCAAGTGGTGGCTCTACCCACTACGCCACACCACTGGCCCTGAAAATTCTTGTCAAATTAAGAACATTTAACCTTTGTTTTAGAGTGCATTATTAAAATATCTAAACTGGGGGAATACATAATTTCTTTCTTTAGAAATCAGAAGAGAAAAAGAACACTTCAAGCCTACTGTGACACCACACAGAAGGAATGGAGAATCATGATCTCAATTAGCCTAGGGACAGAATAAAAGGGAGGGAAATAGGAACAACAGAATTAAGATGAATAAGCTTTGACAGCTGAGGGAATCTGAATGTAAAGAAAAGGCATGCAGTTAACTGAAACAATAGAGATAAGTCTGAGAGGAAAAAACATTGTTAAGTCATATTAATGGGGCCAGAGCTGTGACTTAGTAAAGTAAAAAAAAAAAAATCTAAAATTTGTTTTTAAATTATATAATTAAAAAAGATAAAAAAGATGTTCAATCTTAAGTCTCTACAGCATAAGATATACATCAATTTTCCCAGGTTCTATTTGCATTTATTAACAAAGTTTCATGGGTGTAATCACTAAAGTGGCTCCAATAAGTCTTTTTATAAAAATTATTTTTTATTTTGACAGGCAGAGTGGACAGTGAGAGAGACAGAGAGAAAGGTCTTCCTTTTTCTGTTGGTTTACCCCCTAGTGACCGCTGCCGCCAGTGTGCTGCGGCTGGCACATGGCGCTGATCCAAAGCCAGGAGCCAAGTGCTTCCTCCTGGTCTCCCATGCAGGTACGGGGCCCAAGCACTTTGGCCATCCTCCATTGCACTCCTGGGCCATAGCAGAGAGCTGGACTGGAAGTGGAGCAACTGGGACAGAATCTGGCTCTCCCAGCAGGACTAGAACTTGGTGTGCCTGCACCGCAGGTGGAGGATTAGCTTATTGAGCCATGGAGCCTGCCTCCAATAAGTCTTAACCTGGGATGCAACTAAATTTAACAAGGATACTCAATAGGAATTTTAGAAGAATTCCAAAATATGTATCAGAATAAAAATAAATACTTTACTTGTTACATCTCATTTTAACTATACTATTGTCTAAATTTCCAAATGTCAGATGTACTAAAAAAATCCCCAAAGCAGCAGAGTTGGTCCGACATGATGAGGAATAAAATAAAGAAAATGAGAATTCGCAGATCCCAGATTAAAATAACCAAGAAGGCCCAATAAAAGAAAACTCAATGTCTTCATACACTAACATTTATTACCTCAGATTTATTTAACAAAAAGGTGATTATTCCAGCTACATCCCATTAGGTAGCCCAATTTTACCTGCTAAATCCATTTAAAAAAAGCACCTCATGATATATTACTAAAATCATATTGCTATATGCCATCCACCATGTCCACTGTACCTTATACCTAATGTTAACAGATCTGATGAAAATCAGTAGATAAATGATGTGTCTTAACCACGTGTGGGAAATGTCTTTTGTTCAACGTTTTTCCAAAAACCCCTCAGTCTCAGTTTGCCTTCACATTGAAAAGACACTTCTGAGGTTTACTAATCAGTCCAGCTTCTTCGGGCCTCCCTCCAATGAAAGGGGCTAAAATCCATCAAAATAAACTCTAGGCACTGTTCTTGTGCTCCCAGTGACTTTTTCACTCTAGGGGCTCACAAACCTTCTAAATTCTTTAGATCACCTGTGATGTCCATTAGTTCTCAAAGACTATGATGCAAGTAATTTCCCCTCTTGGAACCTTGTTATTAACTGTGCTGTATGAGAAATGAAGTCTCCTACACACCTTGTGCTTACGATTCTCCAAACCATGTTGCCTGCTAGGACTTTGGCCATGAATATAGGACAGCAATACCTGAACATGATTACTGAGATCTCCTTAATAAAGGATAGACTGGGGCCAGCACTGTGGTGCAGTGGTGTAATCCTTTACCTGCAGTGCTGGCACCCCATATGAGCACCAGTTCTAGTCCCCATTTCTCCTTTTCC
This sequence comes from Oryctolagus cuniculus, assembly GCF_964237555.1. Taxonomy (NCBI): domain Eukaryota; kingdom Metazoa; phylum Chordata; class Mammalia; order Lagomorpha; family Leporidae; genus Oryctolagus; species Oryctolagus cuniculus. The sequence continues at coordinate 454,179 of NW_027208365.1, forward strand.
CATCCAGCTCTCTGCAATAGCCTGGGAAAGCAGTAGAAGCTGTTCCAAGTGCTTTGGTCCCTGCCAAAATGTGGGAGACCTGGAAGCTCCTAGCTCAGATTGGCCCAGCTGCAGACATTGCAGTCATTAGGGGAGTAAATGAGCATATGGAAGACCTTTCTCTCTGTCTCTTCCTCTCACTGTCTGTAAGTACACCTGTCAAATACGTAAATAAATTCTATATATATATATATTTACATTTATTTATATATATTTATGTATATAAATATATTCATATATAAAATATATTATGCTTTATCATATATTATATAATATATAATAATTATAAACAGATAATATTATATAATTTATTATAACTATTGTATATATCATATATATATATTATTGAGATGACTTCAATAGCCAGAGTGTGGCCAGGTTGAAGTCAGGAGCTCCTCCTCCAATGTGTGTGGCAGCAACCCAGGCACTTGGACCATCTTTCACTGGTTTTTCAATCCATTGGTATGGAGCTGGATCAGAAATAATTATATATTTATATATAAATAAATTCATATATAATATTTATATATAATTATATATTATATATTTATGATACTTATATGTAATTCTATATTATGTATAGAAATATATAATATATATTATAATATATAAATATATATATGATGGATCAAAATGCGGCATTCTCCATTTGGCAGAAGAGACAGGCTCCAATATCTACTGTCTATGTCAGTATGTCAGTATAATGCAGGAGGTAACCCCTCTACCAAATAAGAAAAGCTATTTCAGTTCAGCTGGACATCATTCTGCTGACTGTTGACCTTATTACTGTTAGTCTGGATGCTTTCATTGGTTGCAATCCAGAGACCCAATTTTCCCATAGATATAAACATCAGCAAACATGAAAATTTGGTAAGAAAAGCTTAAACTGAGAGTTATGATTAATAACTATTTTAACAAAATTTCTCAGAACCCATCTAATCCAAACCTTGGACAATTGGGAGCTGTTGTACTTGGCCCACCCATAATTGAAATGGATTCTAAATCCTTCAACTGCAAGGAGAGTATCATAGACATTAATGCTCCAAACGGATCCAGTTCCCTGCTAATGTGTCTGGAAAAGCAGCACAGGGTGACTCAAATATTGGGGCTCCTGCACCCATGTGAGAGACCTGGAAGAAGCCCCTGGCTCCTGATATCAGTCTGGCCTAGCCACAGTCACTGCAGCCATTTGAGGAGCGAACAAACCAGGAGGAAGATCCATCTCTCCCACTCTCTCTTTCTAGTGCTGCCTTTCAAATTCATAAATAGACCTTTAAGAAAGTCGATCACTTCAATAAATTTGTCATTGCTCAGTCATGATTACTTTTACTACCTTAAATTCTTTTTCAAAAGATTTATTTATTGGAAAGGCAGAAAGAGGAGCTGGTGGTTGTGGTGCAGTGGACAAAGTTGCTATCTGTTACATTGGCATCCTCTACGTGCACCAGTTCAAGTACCAGCTATTCCATTTCTGATCCAGCTCCTTACCAATGGACTGAAAAAGCAGGGAAAGTTGGCCCAAGTGGCTGGGATGCTGCCACGCACATTGGAGGAAAAGCTCCTGGCTTCAACCTGGCCACACTCTGGCTATTAAAGTCATCTCAAAAATGAATTAGGTGGTGGAAGATTTCTGTCTCTCCCTCTCTCTGTAACTCTTTCAAATAAGTAATTAAATATTTTAATATGATAAAAAATGGCAGAGAGACACAGAGACAAAGAGAGAAGGAAAGAGAAGCAGAGAGATCTCCCATCTGCTGGTTCACTTTCTATATGGCTACCACTGTGCAAGACCAGGTTTCAAGTCCCCATTGAGGTTACAGTTCTCCAAATTAGATGACAAGAAGGAAAGAATTTGAGCTATTATCCATTGCTTCCCAGGGATATTAACATGAAACTGATTTGGAAGTGGAGTACCCAAAACTCAGATTAGCACTGCAATATATGATGCGGGCATCTGTTGTGATGGTTAACAAATTGGAAAACCTAGAGGAAAAATCAACAGATTCCTGGACATACACAATATACCAAAATTGAGTCATGAAGACACATAGAAAAGCTAAACAAATCAAAAACCAAGACAGAGATTGGATGAGTAATAAAGACCCTCCCAACAAGGAAAAGTCCAGGATCAGACAGCCTCACTATTGAATTCTACAAGTCTTTTAAAGAGCTAATGCTTCTCAAACTATTCAACACAATTGAAAGAGAGACAATCCTCTCAAACTCCTTCTATTAATCTGACAATGACTCATTCTATCATTTATTTATACATAATGTTGAGAAAATCAGAAGTATTTGTTAGGACTTCTGCTAAAATGCACTAGATTTATAATTTTTAAATACATCTTTCCTAGATGTAATGCAGTCCTTTGCTACTTTAGAGTATCAGAAATTTAAAATGTTGGACTGGTGCTGTGGTGGAGCAGGTTAACACCCTCGCCTGAAGCTCCAGCATCCCATATGGGGGCCGGTTCAATACTCAGCTGCTCCACTTCTGATCCTGCTCTCTGCTATGGCCTGGCAAAGTAGTAGAAGATGGCCCAAGTCCTTGGGCCCCTGTACCGATCTGGGAGACCTGGAACTAGCTCCTGGCTCCTGGCATCGGATCAGCACAGCTATGGCAGTTGCAATCAATTAGGGAGTGAACACCAGATGGAAGACCTCCCTCTTTCTCTCTGGTTCTCCTCTCTGTCTGTAACTCGACTTGTAAATAAATAAATAAATAAATCTTTAAAACAATTAAGAAATTTAAAAAGGGAAAAGTTTTTAAAAAATGTATTTCTTTATTGTGAGGCAGAGTGACAGATATAGAGAGGAAGAGAAAGAGAGGTCTGCTATCCACTGGTTCACCCCTAAATGGCCAGAATGGCTGGAGCTGGGCCGATCTGAAGCCAGGTGCCAGAAGCCAGGAGTCAGCAGCTTCCTCCAGGTCTCTCACATGGGTGCAGGGGCCCAAGCACTCAGGGCATATTCCACTGCATTCCTAGGCCATTAGCAAAGAGCTGGATTGGAAGTGCAGGAGCAGGGACTCAAACTGGTGCCCATGTGGGATGTTGGTGCTGCAGGTGGATGCTTAATCTACTATGCCACAGAGTGGGCCCAGGGAAAGGTTTTAGGAAGACATCTTTCATGTAGACTAGGCTGCAATATTGCAAGGTAAGGTTTAGCTTTTATTCCCACACATCAGTATTCATCTTTTAGCAACTATAAATACTGAATATCATACATATAGACATAAATATAGGTAACTGCAGATTTTGTTGTCATTCTTTCTAATTCTCTTTTAATGTCTGCTAATAGGCCATCTTATGGATTATTATATTGATGTTATCTGTACACAACCATCAGGCATTTCCACTGTTGAATGTGTTTATGTGTACAGGTAGTTTTGTTTGTGTGTACATGAATGCACATTTGATGGAGATAGCACTGACAGTAATAATGTGAGAAATCCTAATGCTGATTTCAAACTTTCTATCCTCCGCAGAGATGGCTGTCATTGAAGTAGACCACAGGGCCCCTTTGCTGTTGTGGACTGAAATGTGCCTCCCTAAAACTCAAACACTGAAGTGCTAACCACCAACATAACTCTACCTGAAGAAAGTGCTTTTAAGCAGATCAAATGATAGATGTGTCTGTCACATCAGAGAAGGGCTTCTGGAAAAATCGAGCCTATTAGCACCTTGATCTGATATTTTCAAGCTCTACAACTCTGAGAAGTAAAATTCCATGATTTAAATCATATTCTCTGTGGTATTTTCTTAGCAAATTAATATATCCTCATTTCTGCTAGCATTTTCTGCTGTCATCTAGAAGGTCCTCGTGATTAGCAGAGAAATATAGAAAGTAAAAACTATGATTTTAGATTACCAAGTACCTACTAACATAAAAAAAAAGATATCCCAGAAGCAACCTACTACCATCCTCCAGGACCCAGAAAAAAAAAAAAAAAACAGGAATGAGTCAAGTTGTGGGGCAGTAGAAAAGTGAATAATGAAAGATCACAGCAGAAGTAAATAAGGAAGGGTTTGATGCTGTGGTGTAGTAGGTTAATGCCTTGTCCTGCTGTGCATGTATCCCATATGTTGTTGCTCGAAGACCAGGTTCTCCACTTCCAATCCAGCTCCCTACTAATGCACCTGGGAAATTGGTGGAAGATGGACCATGTTCTTGGGTGCTGGCACCCACATGAGAGACTTGGAAGAAGCATCTGGCCTTTCAAATAAAGAAATCTTAAAAAAAAATAGAAGCAGTGTTAGCACTGTTGGAAAAACAGACACATAGTTCAATGGAAAAAATAGGCAGCTGAAATAAACTGACTTTTCTACAGCCAACCCCTATTTAATAAAAGAAAGAAAACAAACAGGAGAAAGAAGAATCCCCTTAGCAAATGGTTTAAAGGAAAGTGATTATCCATATGTAGAAGCCTGAAAAGATACCCCAACACCTCATACACTATGTAAAAGCAACTCAAGGTTAATTAAAAGTCTAAATATAAAACCAAAACCTTGAGAGCTTGTTTTGAGGTTCTAGCAGGGGAGCACAGCTACTCGTATACCCTTGACCGAAGACCGGTCCTCCTCTAGCGGGGAAGGTCGTCCTCTTCGACCCAGCACGCAGCTTCAGGAGGGACGCACATGGAGTGGTGAGGGAGGAAGGGGACACCCGCCTAGCCAGCCAGATCAGCCGAATCAACCCTGGCGATCAATGGGGTGACAGATGTCGCAGCCAGATCGCCCTCACATCCTGAGTTCATGCCGGAGCTGAGGGAAGGAAGCAATGCCGTCGGATCTGGCCGCTCTGCGGGAGTCTGAGGAACAACTCACACCAGGTGGCCGCCGTTCCGTCGTCATGGGTAAAGGAGACCCCAACAAGCCAAGGGGCAAAATGTCCTCCTATGCCTTCTTCGTGCAGACGTGCCGGGAAGAGCACAAGAAGAAACACCCTGACTCTTCGGTCAATTTCGCAGAATTCTCTAAGAAATGCTCGGAGAGATGGAAGACCATGTCTGCAAAGGAAAAGTCCAAGTTTGAAGATATGGCAAAAAGTGAAAAAGCTCGTTATGACAGGGAGATGAAAAATTACGTTCCTACCAAGGGTGATAAGAAGGGAAAGAAAAAGGATCCCAATGCTCCTAAAAGACCACCATCTGCCTTCTTTCTCTTTTGCTCTGAACATCGCCCAAAGATCAAAAGTGAACACCCTGGCCTGTCCATTGGGGACACTGCAAAAAAATTGGGTGAGATGCAGTCTGAACACTCAGCCAAAGATAAACAACCATATGAACAGAAAGCAGCTAAGCTAAAGGAGAAATATGAAAAGGATATTGCTGCATACCGTGCCAAGGGCAAAAGTGAAGCGGGAAAGAAGGGCCCTGGTAGGCCCACAGGCTCAAACAAGAAGAATGAACCTGAAGATGTGGAGGAAGAAGAGGAAGAAGAAGAAGATGAAGATGATGAGGAAGAGGATGAAGATGAAGAATAAATGGCTATCCTGTAATGATGAGTGTGGAGTGTGCGTGTGTGCTCAGGCAGTTGTTTTGCTAAGAATGTGAATTCAAGTGCAGCTCAATATTAGCTTCAGTATAAAAAAACTGTACAGATTTTTGTATAGCTGATAAGATTCTTTGTAGAGAAAATACTTTTTTTAAAAAATGCAGGTTGTAGCTTTTTGAGGGGCTACTACATACAGTTAGATTTTAAAGCTTCTGATGTTGAATGTTCCTAAATATTTAATGGTTTCTTTAATTTCTTGACTTGTGTATGGTAGCGCAGCAAAGTTGTAGGAATTAATATCATTTGTAAATTTGGATTTTTTGTTAGGATGTTGCATTCTGTGTTGTTTTTTTAAAAAAAATTTTGTAATAAAATTATGTATGTTAAAAAAAAACCCAAAACCTAAGTAAACATATGAGAAACTGTAAAACATTAGCAGAGACAACAGTTTGCATAAGATTCCAAAAGCACAAGTAACAAAAATAAAATATACAAATTTGAGCATATCAAATTAAGATACATCTTCACAACAAAGTAATCAACAGAGTGAAGATACAATGGACGGAATGGCAGGAAACATTGAAAACTCTGACTATGACAAAAGATTGATAGCCAGAACATACATATATAGAACTGGAAAAACTCCAAACAAGAAGCAAAATGTACACGTAAGAAATGGGCAATGATCAGAATAGATGTTTCTCAGAAGAAGAAATCTCAATTGTCAAGACATAGATGAACATGCCCAATATCACTAGCCATTAGGGAAATGTAAATCAAAACCAATAGCAGACTCCATCTGTGGGAGAAGACAATGCTTGGGTTTTCATTTGTGCAACAAGTGGGTTTAGAGGACCCTGTTCACCATTAGAGGGCAGAGTCTACATGGAAGTAAAGAATCCTTAATACTTTCCTAATGGGAGAAGAGGAAGCCTGAGACCTCGCAAGCGGGAAGTGGTCCAGAAACTGCTCAGGTGTGGGTGTAGGTGGCTGAGCAACAGGCAGTCCTGCCTTGATTCCCCACAAAGATACAGGGGAAACCCTTCTGGATGGAGCAGGCGTGAATCGGAGGACCTACTGGGAGAACAAGGTCGCCCACCGCGCGGAAGCCAAGTCGCGGGACCCAGACGCAGAAGCCCCAGGGTCTGCGCGACAGTGCTCCAAGGGGAGTGCATGCTACACAGACAACAGCGGGGAGACTTGGGACGCTCAGGGCTCCGAGTCCACACATCGGCGCTGGAAGGGGAGGTGAGCTCAATAACCCGAGACATTGGTGGGGAAACGGGGGTCAGAATCTAGAGGGGGGCCGGAAAGTGCAGCAAACTCACTACCGGAAAGAAGGAAAAAAAAAAGCTTTGGGGTTTCTCTTCCCCCTAACCTTGCAAAGGTTACAAGGCTGCAAGGCTTGAAGAATTCCCAAGAGACAAAGAGCAGGCCTCCTCTTTGGATTTACAGATCAATGGGGGAGAGTTAAGGAACTGAGTCACTACAATTCAGTAGCCTAGCCAACCCAGTGGGAGTCCAGAGGAGCCAAAGACTGGAAGCTAAATACCATCAATTCTGCACAGCCCTGCCCTGCGGTGTTACTTACCCCCTGAATAAATAAAATAAATAAATAAATAAAAAGAGAGAGATTTACCACGCATAACCTGAGGGTGTCACCTTTGCACACCCTTAACCAGGAAGAACCAGGCAGAGCTCTCAGGCCGCACCCATCTCAAGCCTCCAAGGCTCCTCCAACAGCAGGCAGTCCACTTAACACGGACACAGTATAAAAAAAAAAAAAAGAAAAAAAACGCACAGTGATGCAAGAAGAATTAACTATGCCGAGTAACAAACACAGAAATAGAGGGAGCAAGATCAACGATGACACTATGATGCCTCCAAATAAGCAAAACACCCCAAGCCAAGAGTATGAAGATGATGAGATAGAAGAAATGCAAGATACGGATTTCAAAAAATTTATGATAAGAACATTTAGAAGTTTTCAAAAGCAAATCCTTGAACTACAGAAATCCTTAATGGACAAGATTGAAAATCTCTCTCGTGAAAATGAAATTTTAAGGAAGAGTCAAAATGAAACTCAGAAACTAGTAGAACAGGAAAGTGTAATAGTCAAGAGAAATCAAAATGAAATGAAGAGCTCAATAGATCAAATGACAAACACATTAGAAAGCCTTAAAAACAGAATGGGTGAAGCAGAAGAGAGAATATCGGACTTAGAAGATAGAGCACAGGAAAACATACAGTCAAACCAAAGAAAAGAAGAGGAAATTAGAAACCTAAAAAATATTGTTGGGAATCTACAGGATACTATTAAAAAAAACAACATTCGAGTTCTAGGAGTTCCTGAAGGCATGGAGAGAGAGAAAGGATTGGAAGGCCTTTTTAGTGAGATACTAGCAGAGAACTTTCCAGGTTTGGAGAAGGACAGAGATATCCTAGTACAGGAAGCTCATAGAACCCCCAATAAACATGACCAAAAGAGATCCTCACCACGACACGTGGTAATTAAACTTACCACAGTGAAACATAAAGAAAAGATCCTAAAATGTGCAAGAGAGAAACGTCAGATTACTCTCAGAGGATCTCCAATCAGACTCACAGCTGACTTCTCATCAGAAACCCTACAAGCTAGGAGGGAATGGCGAGACATAGCATAGGTGCTAAGAGAGAAAAATTGCCAGCCCAGAATATTATATCCTACCAAGCTCTCATTTGTGAATGAAGGTGAAATAAAGACCTTTCATAGCAAACAGAAATTGAAAGACTTTGTGGCCACTCGTCCGGCCCTGCAAAAGATACTTAAAGATGTGCTACACTCAGAAACACAGAAACACGGCCATCAATATGAAAGAAGGGAAAGGAAGAACACCTACCAGTAAAAGAGCATGGGAAGCTCAAAGCATATACTAGAAAATATTTCCGGGAAAATGGCAGGGCAAAGTCACTACGTATCAATTGTCACATTGAACATTAACGGTCTGAATTCTTCAGTTAAAAGACACCGTTTGGCTGACTGGCTCACAGAACACAACCCAACTATTTGTTGCCTACAAGAAACACATCTCTCTAACAAAGAGGCATGCAGACTGAAAGTGAAAGGTTGGAAAAAGATATTCCATGCCAACAGAAACCAAAAAAAAAGCAGGTGTAGCCATATTAATATCAGACAAAATAAACTTTAATACAAAAACTGTTAAGAGAGACAAAGAGGGACACTATATAATGATTAAGGGTTCAATTCAACAGGAAGATGTAACTATTATAAATGTATATGCACCTAATTACAGGGCACCGGTCTATTTAAAAGATATGTTAAGGGACTTAAAGGGAGATTTAGATTCCAATACAATAGTACTGGGGGACTTCAATACTCCACTCTCAGAAATAGACAGATCATCTGGACAGAAGATCAACAAGGAAACAGCAGATTTAATTGACACTATTGTCCAAATGGATCTAACAGATATCTACAGAACTTTCAACCCTACATCTACAGACTTCACATTCTTCTCAGCAGCGCATGGAACCTTCTCTAAGATTGATCACATACTAGGCCATAAAGCAAGTCTCAGCAAATTTAAAAGAATTAGAATCATACCATGCAGCTTCTCAGACCACAGTGGGATGAAGCTGGAAATTAGCAACTCAGGAAACCCCAGAAAGTATGCAAACACATGGAGACTGAACAACATGCTCCTGAATGAACACTGGGTCATTCAAGAAATCAAAAGAGAAATCAAAAACTTTCTGGAAGTAAATGAAGACAACAACACAACATATCAAAACTTATGGGATACAGCAAAAGCAGTATTGAGAGGCAAATTTATAGCAATAGGTGCCTACATCAAGAAATTGGAAAGGTACCAAATAAATGAGCTTTCAGCGCACCTCAAGGACCTAGAAAAACTGCAGCAAACCAAACCCAAATCTAGAAGGAGAAGAGAAATAATTAAAACCAGAGAAGAAATTAACAGGATTGAATCCAAAAAAACATTACAAAAAATCAGCCAAGCGAGAAGCTGGTTTTTTGAAAAAATAAACAAAATTGACACCCCATTGGCCCAACTAACTAAAAAAAAGAAGAGAAAAGACCCAAATCAATAAAATCAGAGATGAAAAAGGAAACGTAACAACAGACACCACAGAAATAAAAAAGAATCATCAGAAATTACTACAAGGACCTGTATGCCAGCAAACAGGAAAACCTATCAGAAATGGATAGATTCCTGGACACATGCAATCTACCAAAATTGAACCATGAAGACATCGAAAACCTAAATAGACCCATAACTGAAACAGAAATTGAAACAGTAATAAAGGCCCTCCCAACAAAGAAAAGCCCAGGACCAGATGGATTCACTGCTGAATTCTACCAGACATTTAAAGAAGAACTAATCCCATTTCTTCTCAAACTATTCAGAACAATCGAAGAAGAGGGAATCCTCCCAAATTCTTTCTATGAAGCCAGCATCACCTTAATCCCTAAGCCAGAGAAAGATGCAGCACTGAAAGAGAATTACAGACCAATATCCCTGATGAACATAGATGCAAAAATCCTCAATAAAATTCTGGCCAATAGAATACAACAACACATCAGGAAAATCATCCACCCAGACCAAGTGGGATTCATCCCTGGTATGCAGGGATGGTTCAACATTCACAAATCAATCAATGTGATTCACCACATTAACAGACTGCAGAAGAAAAACCATATGGTTATCTCAATTGATGCAGAGAAAGCATTTGATAAAATTCAACACCCTTTCATGATGAAAACTCTAAGCAAATTGGGTATAGAAGGAACATTCCTCAATATAATCAAAGCAATTTATAAAAAACCCACAGCCAGCATCCTATTGAATGGGGAAAAGTTGGAAGCATTTCCACTGAAATCTGGCACCAGGCAGGGATGCCCACTCTCACCACTGCTATTTAACATAGTTCTGGAAGTTTTAGCCAGAGCCATCAGACAAGAAAAAGAAATCAAAGGAATACAAATCAAGAAGGAAGAAGTCAAACTATCCCTCTTTGCAGACGACATGATTCTGTACTTAAAGGATCCAAAGAACTCTACTAAGAGACTATTGGAACTCATAGAGGAGTTTGGCAAAGTGGCAGGATATAAAATCAATGCACAAAAATCAACAGCCTTTGTATACACAAGTAATGCCATGACTGAGAAAGGACTGCTAAGATCAATCCCATTCACAATAGCTACAAAAACAATCAAATACCTTGGAATAAACTTAACCAAGGACGTTAAAGATCTCTACGATGAAAATTACAAAACCTTAAAGAAAGAAATAGAAGAGGATACCAAAAAATGGAAAAATCTTCCATGCTCATGGATTGGAAGAATCAACATCATCAAAATGTCCATTCTCCCAAAAGCAATTTATACATTCAATGCAATCCCAATCAAGATACCAAAGACATTCTTCGCAGATCTAGAAAAAATGATGCTGAAATTCATATGGAGGCACAAGAGACCTCGAATAGCTAAAGCAATCTTGTACAACAAAAACAAAGCCGGAGGCATCACAATACCAGACTTCAGGACATACTACAGGGCAGTTGTAATCAAAACAGCATGGTACTGGTACAGAAACAGATGGATAGACCAATGGAACAGAATTGAAACACCAGAAATCAATCCAAACACCTACAGCCAACTTATATTTGATCAAGGATCTAAAACTAATTCCTGGAGCAAGGACAGTCTATTCAATAAATGGTGCTGGGAAAACTGGATTTCCACGTGCAGAAGCATGAAGCAAGACCCCTACCTTACACCTTACACAAAAATCCACTCAACGTGGATTAAAGACCTAAATCTACGTCCTGACACCATTAAGTTATTAGAGAACATTGGAGAAACCCTTCAAGATATTGGCACAGGCAAAGAATTTCTGGAAAAGACCCGGGAGGCACAGACAGTCAAAGCCAAAATCAACTATTGGGATTGCATCAAATTGAGAAGTTTCTGTACTGCAAAAGAAACAGTCAGGAGAGTGAAGAGACAACCGACAGAATGGGAAAAAATATTTGCAAACTATGCAACAGATAAAGGGTTAATAACCAGAATCTACAAAGAGATCAAGAAACTCCACAAAAACAAAACCAACAACCCACTTAAGAGATGGGCCAAGAACCTCAATAGACATTTTTCAAAAGAGGAAATCCAAATGGCCAACAGGCACATGAAAAAAGGTTCAAGGTCACTAGCAATCAGGGAAATGCAAATCAAAAGCACAATGAGGTTTCACCTCACCCCGGTTAGAATGGCTCACATACAGAAATCTACCAACAACAGATGCTGGCGAGGATGTGGGGAAAAAGGGACACTAACCCACTGTTGGTGGGAATGCAAACTGGTCAAGCCACTATGGAAATCAGTCTGGAGATTCCTCAGAAACCGTTCGACCCAGCCATCCCACTCCTTGGAATTTACCCAAAGGAGTTTAAATTGATAAACAAAAAAGCGGTCTGCACCCTAATGTTTATTGCAGCACAATTCACAATAGCCAAGACCTGGAACCAACCTAAATGCCCATCATTGGTAGACTGGATAAAGAAATTATGGGATATGTATTCTTTAGAATACTATACCGCAGTAAGAAACAACGAAATCCAGTCATTTGCAACAAAATGGAGGAATCTGGAACACATCATGCTGAGTGAAGTAAGCCAGTCCCAAAGGGACAAATACCATATGTTCTCCCTGATCGGTGACAACTGACTGAACACCAAAAAGGAAACCTCCTGAAGTGAAATGGACACTATGAGAAATGGTGACTTGATCAGCATAGCCCTGACTGCTAATGGACAACTTAATACATTATCCCTCATAGTATTTTTTTTGTCTGTTCTACTTAATATGACTGGTTTAATTCTGTAATTATCACACAGTTATTCTTAAGTGTTGAAAATTAACTGAAATGTGATCCCTGTTAAACATAAAAGTGGGAATAAGAGAGGGAAGAGATGTATAATTTGGGGCATGCTCGGGCTGACTTGCCCCAATTGGTAGAGTTGGAAACATACCAGGGGATTCCAATTCAATCCCATCAAGGTGGCATGTGCCAATGCCATCTCACTATTCCAAGTGATCAATTTCAGTTCACAATTGATCATAATGAAAGGACTAAGAGTCAAAGGGAGCACATAAACAAGTCTAGTATCTGCTAACACTAACCGATAGAATAAATAAAGGGGAGAGTGATCTAACATGGGAAGTGAGATACTCAGCAGACTCATAGAATGGCGATGTCCTAAATAGCACTCTGGCCTCAGAATCAGCCCTAAAGGCACTCGCATCTGGCTGAAAAGCCCATGAGAGTATTTCAGGCATGGAAAGCCAAGACACTCTGGCAAAAAGATCTCTGTGAGTGAGATCCCAGTGGAAAGAACAGGTCTTCAAAGAGGGAGGTGCCTTTCTCTGAAGGGAGGAGAGAACCTCCACTTTGACTATGACCTTGTCTAAACAAGATAAGAGTCGGAGAACTCAAGGGGCTTCCATAACCTTGGAAACTCATGACTGGTGCAAAGAAAGATTACTGATGCCATAAACAGGAGTGTCAATTTGTAAAGTCAACAACAGGAGTCACTGTGCACTTACTCCTCATGTAGGATCTCTGTCCTTAATGTGCTGTACACTGAGGCTTAATGCTATAACGAGTACTCAAACAGTATATTTCACTTTGTGTTTCTATGGGGGTGCAAACGATTGAAATCTTTACTTAATGTACACTAAACTGATCTTCTGTAAAAAAAAAAAAAAGAAATTATCAATTCCCAACTTGACTCTCACTGGGATTAAACATGACAATAGGTCTGATCTGATTTCATCATAATTTAAAAAAAAATCATCTATTATTTTTCACTTTATGTTTCTGTGTGGGAACAAACTGTTGAAATCCTTACTTAAGGTATACTAAGCTGATCTTCTGTATATTAAGATAATCAAAAATGAATCTTGATGTGAATGGAAGGGGAGAGGGAGTGGGAAAGGGGAGGGTTGTGGGTGGGAGGGACGGTATGGGGGGGAAAGCCATTGTAACCCATGAGTCGTACTTTGGAAATTTATATTCATTAAATAAAAGATAAAAAAAAGAAAATAAAAAAAATAAAAAAAATACTTTCCTAATGGGCTTGTTGAATTCTTGACTAGTGCCTATTACCTTTGCCACAACCTTTCCAGTCTCACTACTTTCCTTCTTCTTCCTCTTCTCTATAGCTTGCAAAAACAGTATATCTTCTATATACGGAGGATACTTTTGTTTTGTTTTATTCCTTCTGTCTCATGATGTTCCTCTAAGAAATCACAACCCTCCAAATATTCATTCATTTATGCAGTCTGCAGTTTTCATGGGCTACTACATGGCAAAGTACTAGGTTAAAGGAAAGGTATAGGTCAGGAACTGAGCAAAGTTCACAATGATGTAGTATTATCTGGGGAAATGAACCTGATGGAAGACATATCTCTCTCTCTCTCTCTCTCTCTCTCTCTCTCTCTCTCTCTCTCTCTTTCTCTCTGTCTCTCCTTCTCTCTCTGTGTAGCTTTGATTTTCAAATAAATAAATAAATCTTTAAAAACTAACTAAATAAATATACTAATAACCTGGTGGCAACACCTTTCTATAAGAACATGTGAAGCACTCAAACACAGTTTGTCCCAGAAAGTCAGCCATAGTTTTCAAGGGCACATCTTCTACTCCATTTGTGGACATCTCTGAGTGGAGTAAGGGGCACTTATTTCTTCCCCTCTTCTTTCTTACCACTCTCACAGTTATAACTTCTATTGATGCTTCCACAGAGCAGTCTTTATGAAATTGTAGAACTAATATCCTCCCATTTTAAAAATGTCATGGGTTTAAACACAGAACCCAAAATAAGACAATTAACTGACCTTCTTAATTACACAGTGTGGAATGTAAGATTCTCAGTGGATCACTGGGTAACTGTAAAGTACTGGGCAGAGAAAAAGATGTTACTTATCTGTATTTATGATGTTGTAATTCTCCACTTTATGCAAACTCAGATTAAAAGGGCTCCAGTTAGTGGGCAACACTGTTGCATAGTGGGTAAAGCTACTGCCTGCAGTGTCAGCATCCTATATGGGTGCCGGTTGGGATCCTGGCTGCTGCACTTCCCATCCAGCTCTCTGCTGTGGCCTGGGAAAACAGTAGAAGATGGCCCAAATCCCTCATCTCCTGCACCCACCTATGAGACCTGGACAAAGCTCCTGGCTTCTGGTTTTGGATCCAAACAGCTCCAACCATTGATTTCTGTTTCTACCACTCTGTAACTCTGCCTTTCAAATAAATAAATAATTATTTTAAAAAACAGCTTCATCCCAGAAGAAGCTCCTGGCTTCAGACTGGCACAGCTCCAGCTGTTGCTGCCAATTGGGGAGTGAACCATCGGACAGAAGACGTCTCTCTCTCTTTCTCTCTCTCTCCTCTCTCTGTGTAACTCTTTCAAATGAATAAATAAATCTTTAAAAAAGTAGCTCCAGTTATTGACAACACAGTAGACTTGCATTAATTTTAGTTCCCTTCTCACTTTGCAAAGGGATCAGCGTCAGGTCAAAACAGTTGACAGCCTTGCTAACAGGAGAAGAAATAGCTGAAGACAGAAAATGAAAAGCAGCCAAATAAATCATCAAAGAAAGAGAAGTGGACCACATCCAACACAAACCTTTAAAAGTGGATGCTCACAATTAACGAGTGAAACAGCTGCCCACTGAAATCTTATCTAGGGAGGGAAGATGTCCTAAGTTCTGCTTCTGTAAACTCCAGTCATAAATCTATCCTAATAAATCTGTCCCCGGCATCTCTTTTACAAACATACTGGACCCACTGACCATTGGAAATGTGGACCTAAGTCATGAAGGCTGCCATTTAAACCCACCAATGCTGTAACAGCTAAGAAACTTGAATTTGATGCACAATTCTCAGGAAATCATTCCAGCTGTGCCTAGGGCCATTAATAGAAACTCCTTGGATCCTCCCCTGTCTCTGTGCCTGTTTGAAAGAAGGGAGTTTTCCCACCCCAGGTTTCTGGAACAGCTTCAAATTCCACATTGGAAAAGTCTGATAATTAATACTTGAGAGGGATCAATGCACACTTCACACTGCTCCCCACCAGGAAGATGAGGTGCAGGATGAGAGCAGTGGGGCAGAACCTAGTCAGATCCTCCTGCCCACCCCTCTGCTGCCCCAGGCTCCCTGCTGAAGGCCACCCAGACCCACCCTGCAGGAACCAGTCCAGTAAACATCAAGAGGCCTGGCCAGACTGCATTCTGAGACCACCCACAGTGGGAACCCAGCTTATTTAACTGTGGAGAGCTGGAGTCTTTCTGCCTTCCTTCCCTGCGTGTGCATGTTCCCAGAATGCTGCCCCCTCTCTCCTGTAACCACTAAATAAAGCGCATTAGGGACAGTTTGGGTGAGGTCCTGCAGGAGAGATTCCAGGCACTGGGAGCCTGGGAAGTGGAGGTGGGAGACAGAACAGCCCGGGTCCCAGTCCTGACCTCGGGGGAAGCTGCCATGATCTATGGCTCCCTGGCACCCACCCTTCTCCCACACATGTCCTGCCCCTTCCTGCATGCCAAACCTGCAGCAGAAAGTCCCTGGAGGAGGTACCCTTTCTTCTGGACACACGGGGAGCGATTCGGGGAGTGGCGGGAAGAGACTCCCTGGTAAGTGGGACCCACAGGTGAATGATGAAGAGGGAAGATGCAGCAGGAGGCAGGCTCGGGGTGAGCACTTGGAAACTCCCTGGGATCGCACGTGCAGAGCAGAAGATGCAGTAAATGCCAGAGAAGGAGAAGCACAGCCCCCAGGGCTGACCCTGATCAGGGAATGAACTCCCTCTGTTCCAACTCAGGCCCCAGGGAATGGCAGCAGCATGCACATGTGCACAGGCATTCAGAAGGCATAATACATCTGAGCTCCTGGGAACTCTGGGAAATGGAGTACAGGCCACATCATCCATAGAGACACCAGCTGGCCCTCCCAAAGGCTGTAGTCAGGGGTGGGTGCCCACAACCAGAGGGCCTTTGCTTTTATTCAGTCCCTCCTTCCTTTCCTTCCCCCCACCAAAATCTCAGGGATCAGTTGCTTTCTTCCTTTCCTGAATCAAATCTGAAAGAGTGACACTCACTGCTGCTAACTGACCCCAAATCCTGGCTCCCTCATAACCTCTGTCTCTTCCAGAAAAATCTTATTTACTACTTTGGCCCTAGAAATCATAAATGACTATGATAGAATGTAGCTTTTAACAGAGGTGTAGAAGGCATGGTTTAATATCCAGTTTTGAGAATACAATTTTCATTTGTGTTTTATTGATGTTTATAGTTCTTTTAAGATTTATTGATTTATTTGGAAGTCAGAGTTACAGAGAAGGAGAGGCAGAGACAGAGAGAGAGAGAGAGGTTTACCATCTGCTGGTTCACTCCCCAATTGGCAGCAGCAGCACAGCACCGACCCCTTATAGTTCTTTTCAAATCATTTTAAACTGTCTTTTTATTCATCTAGTACAGAGACAGAAGAATGGACACAGAGCTAACATAGCTGCGTATTCAAAGAGACAGGTTAAGGGTTTAAATGCCTTATATCATAGCATTTATACCTTAGATTAATTCTGGGGACAGTATTATCTGGAGTTTACAAAATAGAAACTGAATGGAAAGAGCTTAGAAAAGCATGGTGTTTTTTAATATCATAAAAAAGTCTAAGTTAAAGGCCAATCAAGGGGCCAGCACTGTGGCATAGCATGTAAAGCATTGACATTCCATATGGGTGGAGGTTGAACCCGGCTACTCTGCTTTCGATCCAACTCTCTGCTATGGCCAGGGAAAGCGGTGGAAGATGGCCGAAGTCCTTGGGCAGCTGCATCTGTGTGGGAGACCCAGAAGAAGCTCCTGACTGCTGGCATTGGAGCTGTACAGCTCCAGCCATTGTGACCAATTGGTGAGTGAACCAAAAGATGGAAGATGCTTCTCTCTCTCTCTCTCTCTCCCCTTCCTCTCTGTGTAACTGTGACTTTCAAATAAATAAATAACTGTTTTTTAGAATGTCAATCAATATATAATACTAGCTTAAAGATATTTCTTTTGTCTTGTGTCTCAGTTTTTAAAATCTGATTTATCAAATGGAAAAATGTGAGACAGATGAAGAGTACCTACAAAAATAATTTACTGTAATTATTTACTGTAATAATTTACTGTAATGATGTACTGTAATTTATGGTAATAATGTACTGTAAAGAACCACATAGGATTATAACTTGTCTAGAAAACAAAGGAGATTCAAAGTTGCTATTTTTCATGGTTATTTGTTCTTATTTTTAATATCAAGATAGTATATAAATATTATGCACTCCTAGGTATTTGTGTGTTGTTTGATATGTTTTATTTTTTAATCAGAAATTCAAAGAGATAACTGGGTAACATGGAGTTCTGTGTTTCTGATTACTTCTCTCAATTAGAGATCATGGGATTAGAGTTGGTGCTAGATTAAGAATGCTTCAATCTTTATCCACTGACTTCACCCCAGCATTTACTATGTTAAACAATATTCTTTGGGTAGATGGCTCTTTCTTGCCAGACTGTAAACTTCATGGGGTCTAGAAACATATTTGCTTTGACACTAAAACTCAGCATCTTGACAGTCAGTCTTTTAGTTGAATAAATACATGATATACAAAATAAATATTTCTGCCCCTCAAGAACTGCCTAAGAGAGAAGAAAATAGAAATCAATTTGATGACTCTCAGTATTAGGTGAATATATAATTTGTCATTCTGACATAAGCCTTGTCATAAAAAGGGCATATGAATAATCACACAGAGTTGAAGTGTATGAACACCTAGGGCCAAGTGGATTAAAAGTTCAGCCTAGCTATGTAAGGCATTCCATGTCAATAGGAGAGGAAGGAGGAAGAGGGGAGGGAGTGTAGGTGGGAAGGTGGTTACGGTGGGAAGAATCACCATGCTCATTACTTAGCAGCAAAGAGAGAATCTGTGATCATTTGTTGCTTAAGAAAGGGTGATAGGCATTATTTAATTATAATGCAGGCATCAGTGTTCTTCTGTCTCTGAAATAGGAAGTCTATAACTCAGAATTCCTTGCTGTTTCATCAAAAACAATTCAAAACAAAAACCTAATTAAGCATAAGTGGAAGTTACGCATTAGAAGTCTATTCCAATCTCTAGGAGGTTCAGGGGTTGGAAAATTCATCTAAAATCTTGCTGAAAAATGTCCCACACATTTTCCATGAACACTACCCTTAAGCATAAGCTTTTTTTAAAAAAAAAGATTTATTTATTTGAAAGTCAGAATTACAGAGAGAGGAGAGGCAGAGAGAGAGAGAGAGAGAGAGAGAGAATCGTCCATCTGCTGGTTTACTCCCCAATTGGATGCAATGGCCAGAGCAGAGCTGATCCAAAGCCAGGAGCTAGGAGCTTCTTCCAGGTCTCCCATGTGGGTTCAGGGGTCCAAGGACATGGGCCATTTTCTACTGCTTTCTCAGGCCACAGCACACCTGGATTGGAAGTGGAGCAGGCTGGACTCCAACCGGTGACCATATGGGATGCTGGCACTGCAGGAGGCAGCCTCACCTGCTATACCACAGCACCAGCCCCCATAAGCCCTATCTTCTGCAGAACCAGCACCCCAGACACCAGCCACCACATGGCATCCCATGGCACATTCAACCCTGGCAATGTTCTGCAGCTCTTGCTCCTCTCCACTTTCACTGGAAGAATCTGCAACTCCTTGTTTTCATGCAAGTAATTCTGATTCAGATGATGCCCCTGACACAATTGGCTGGCAAGTGCCATGGCATGTGTCCACGGCCTAGCTAAATGCAAAGCTGGAACATTTCACTGCCATGGTGAGACACGGACTCCATCTAATGAAGTAGGGGATTTTTCAGGGAGTCTAGAGAATCAAATATGACAAAATGACAAATCTTAACCAAAGAGTGCCGTGGTACAGATGAAGAGAACCCAAAACGTATTTTTCTATCTTTTCTTTTCTGAGTTAAGTGCCTAAAAACAAAGCCAATGAGGGTTAAACAGACCCATTCTGAAAATTCCTTAACATCTTCATTTTCATCCAAATTAATATATTACTTGAAGGAAATAAATTTTACATAAATGAAAATGCAGCACCACAGACAATTGTACAGAACATAGCCCTTCAGTTAGCTTCAAACCATCTGGGTGCATTAATGTGTTCTTCCAGAACCCAAGCTGCAGTACAATAGAACCACAGCCTCTGACATTCCTCCTCCACCCCAATGGATCTTGGGTTTTCCTCCCACCTCCCCCTCCTGTGAATACATCAGTAGCAGGACAAATGGAATCCAAAGATACGATGATGTTATTTAACATGGAATAAACATAGTGTTTTAGTCAGTACAATCCTCAATACTACAATAATAATTCCGAGTTCACTGATTATGAAAGTAAGTATATGAAATCTATTCCTAAGTAATCACACCATCGAGAGCTGAATGTAGACTTTCAGAGGGAAAGAAACAGAGAATTGTGTAGAGATGTGTATCTCTATAATACAGATCTACCGCTGTACTTTATAGACAGTACACCATGTTTGTATTTTCTTGTTTTTTGTGGTTTTTTTTTTTTTTTGCAGTCTGGAATAGTTTATTACATCCAGCTTGTCACTTTGGAAATTTTATGATTAGACACTAATATACAACAAATTTTGAATCCTTACAGACAATATAGAGCACCCTAGGCCCTCCCAAGGGCAGAAAACAGACCAAGAGCTCATAGACTAGCTGCAACTGCAAGAAGCAGATGAAGATATCGTCAGAAAGATACATATTCCTGCAGTGTGGCTGCTGAGCAGTTCTGCCCTTATGGATCTCATCTCTGTTTCAGATCATTAAAGAAAGTTACATGCTTTCTGACATTTCTAAAGATTTCAATAATGAGAATCTAATATATGTTCACTATGCTAAGAGCTTCAGAACAGCCCAAAGATGTGGGCCATCTATTGCTTTCCCAGGCCATAGCAGAGAGCTGGATCAGAAGAGGAGCAGCTGGGACTAGAACCGGAGCCCATATGGGATGCTGGCACTTGAGACCAGTGCTTTAACCTGCTGTGCCACAGCACTGGCCACAACGTAGTATTTCTAATAGAAGAGATGGTTAAGTCATTAACTCCTCTAAAATACAAGTTAAGTATTAGTTTTGAAACTCTGATTCATTCATGAGAAAAACAAAAGGTTAATTTTCACTCTTTGCTTCTGGGTATGTAAATTTTCTTCTAAGAAATTAATCATGACTTTTACATTTCAGACCCTATTATGAGTAAGTAGAGAATATTGTGGGGTCATACGCTCATTCTATCAAAGGAACATTTCTCCAATTAAAGAAAACATTATGGGCATCCCATATGGGCACTGGTTTGAGTCCTTGCTGCTCCACTTCTGATCTAGCTCCTGGCTATGTCCTGAGAAAGCAGTAGAAAATGTCCCAAGTGCTTGGGCCCATGCACATGCATGGGAGAACTTGAAGCTTTTAGCTCCTGGCTTCAGATCAGCGCAGCTCCAGCCATTGCAACCAGCTGGGGAGTAAACCATCAGATGGAAGACCTCTCTCTCTCTCTCTCTCTGTGTGTGTGTGTGTGTGTGTGGGTGGGTGTTTGTAACTCTTTCAAATAAATAAACAAATCTTTAAAAAAAAAAAAGCCAGGGGTCAGGGAAATTTCATCGAGGTCTCTCGCTTGGGTGCAAGACTCAAGGATTTCTACCATATTCTACTGTTTTCCCAGTATGTTTTCAGAGACCTGCATCAGAAGTAGAACATGCAATGGTGCCCATAGAGGATGCTAGTGCTGCAGGTGTTGCTATAACCCATTTTGCCACAGTGCTGGCCCTGTAACAATTTTTAATTCCTAGGAATTAACAGGGAAGAAAGAAGTATGGCAGGATACCTTTTTTAAAAAAAATATTTTATTCATTTGAAAAAGTTATACGGAGAGGTAGAGAGTGAGCTGATCAGAAGCCAGGAGCCAGGAGCTTTTTCTGGGTCTCCACATGAGCAAAAGGGCCCAAGGACTTGGGCCATCCTATAATGTTTTCCCAGGTGCATTAGCAGGAGGCTGGACTGGAAGTGGAGCAGCTGGGACTCTACCAGCACTCATATGGGATGCCTGTATTTCAGGCCAGGGCTTTAACCTGATGTGCCATAGTGCTAGCTCCAACAGGTGACCTTTTACGCTCAATAATCTCTTCTTGGTATTGGCAGCAGTTTGTAATTTTTTGTTTATTTGCCTTCTTCTTAATCTATATTTTAAAAAAAATTACAAAAAGTTCCAGCACCCTGAGAACCTCCATCACAAGGGCATACAATCAGATGTTTGTCCAGAAAAGGGTGGTGTAGATGCAACGTGGAAAATGCAAGGTGAGTTGATTCATCTTTCTCAGGCTGTGGTTTCCATGGGCAACTTTTACAACCAACAGCCTTATTTGTTCCTCTTCCACAGAGTGGAAAACACGTTAAGTCATCCTATTTAGCCAAAAGCCAGTGGCAGCACTTCAATATGTCATCAATCCAGGGCCAGCGTTGTGGCACAAAGGAGTAAGTTGCCAACTGCAACAGCAGCATGCCTTATGGCACTGCTTTGAGACTCACCTCCTTCACTTCTCGTCCAGCTCTTTGCTTGGGAAAGCAGCAAAGATTGCCCAAGTGTTTGGGTTCCTGCACCCCCATGGGGGACTGGGGCAGACTTCCAGGGTCCTGGCTTCGGCCTGGCTCAGCCCCAGCTTTTGTGGCCATCTGGAAGTGAGCCAGCAGATGAAAGATAGATCTCTCTCTCTCTCTCTCTCTCTCTTCCTTTTACCTAAGCATACATTACATACATAAATGAAGATGCATCAATGTAGCAACTTTTTGAGGAAAAGTCTTCTGATTATTGCAGGTACTGTCTCAATGCATAAAAATATTCAGACACAAAAATTATAAACTGATTTATATTTATATTTCTCAACCACATACTTTTCAGAAAAAATTGTCTGCCACTCAGCATCAGGTATCAGTCTGAAAACATTCATTAAAAAATCAAGTAATTTAACTAAACACAAAAACCTCTAGTATAGGCTGCATATAAACCAGTGGCTTCCATGGGTATACACAGATTGATTTTTGTTAATTTACAGGGATCACTGCACTTCCCTGGCACGGAGCTGTCTGAAGAGTTTAAACACTGATGGGTGTGGCATTATTTCTGATATTTGCTTATTATCCAGAGTGCATTTATTCAATATCTATCATGAACTCCACACTCTATATATAAATCTATTTCAAATATGTTGATATTTAATGGTACTTACACACTTAAAAACTGAGCTAATCCTCCTAACTTCTCTCTGGAATAGCTATGCCTTTGACATTGCCTTTTTTCACACATATGGAAATGCATATATGCTTCTGTATGGTACTTCAGAATTTATAAAAGGCTTTTCAGGTAAAATTTACATAACATCATGTGAAAGTGGCCAAAGGACACAGTCTTCTCATTACAGAGGGGAGAGGTATGAAGTCACTCTCTGAACAGTTACTCAGATTTTGTCAATCAGGTTCAGAACCTTATTAGGTATCAGATACACATCTAGATTTTTTCCCTACTGTCTCTTTGTCAGAATTCCCAGCTTATGAGTGAACTTCAGTCTGAATGAATGCTAATATTCAAGGTTCTAAGTGAAAAAATTACTGAGGTTTGTATTGGTGAGGAAAGCATGTATCTAAATGTTACTTGTATTTAATAATAAGTATTGAATCATGAAACTGAATATAAGATTATGCAAATTTTTAAGATGAAGAGCATATATTTAAAACCACATTCTTACATTTTGCAAACGTGTTGAAACAGCTTACTGGAGCATGTGTTTGGCATAGTGGTAAAGCCTTCCACATCCCAGTCAGAATGCTCAGGGCTCAAGCCCTAGCCCTGCTTCTGCTTCTGGCTTCCTGCTAACAGAACCCTGGGAGGCAGCAGCTGATGGCTCAAGTACTTGAGTCCCTGCCACCTGTGTGGGAGACCCACACTGAGTTCCTGGCTTCAGCCTGAACCAGCTCTGGTTGGTGCAGACATTTGAGGAATGAGCAATAAATGGAAGGGCTCTCTCTGCCTTGCAAATAAACAAAAATAACTATACAGACATTTCCTTAAGGTGTCTTGCTCACTTTTAAATGATTTCCCTTTTCACAGTAAAATGCCTTACTGTCCTCTTTAGTTACAATGCATGTTTTGCTCTCCATGTCCACTCCTGAGCTCCAAGTACTGGCAGCTCACCCTAGCATGCTGACTGGTTCCAATGTTCAAGTACTCATCTCCCATTCTCTTTTGGTGGGTCTACTGGAAAGAAAGGAGAGTATCTACAGTAGTTAATATCTTACTGTTGCTCTTGCTGTCCACCTGCAGGCCTGAAGGATGATCAGCTGAATACACACTGTGATGTTCTGGACGTAGTTTCCAAACTTCAGTCACTTTGCAGTGGAGGGACTCTGTCCTCGTCAATCACCTGAAAGCCTGCAGGAGTAGGGAGAAGCTGTGTTTGAAGAATTCACAAATACAGTGCATTGAAGCCAACCACTACCACCCCCACCACACCCCTACTTCAGGTTCTGGAAAATCCCAAACCAGGAGTTTGGGACCAGCAGTGGTTCAGGAGGTGACCTCAACTCCTTACTCTGAACAGCTCCAAAGTGCCTGGTGCACCCAGCGGGAGCTCAGCGCCTCGACCTCCCACCCTCCTGCCCTTGCCACCAGGACGCCCAGCTCCCAGAGCCTCCAGGAGGCCTGCAGCAGACCAGCAGGTCCAGGCGCACTGGGTTGTGCATCCAGAGCAAACCCAAAATACAGGCCCAGCTCAAGTGTCACCTCCCCACAAAGTCTCTGTATCCTACTCCCTCCCGGAAGGCTGCGGGCCAGCACTCAGAACTGGGAGTTGCGGCATTTGGGGTTCACCCATGCTCCCATGAAGGAAGATGCCCCCATGGGAACCCCGCTCCACCTGTGGGCAGGGCTGGGGAAGGAGGGCTGAGTAAGCCTCCACCCTAGGACTGCAGCCTGGGAAAGTCCAGGGCCCCAGCACCCTTGCCGGGCATGGGGTCTCACTAAGTGTGCTCTGAGCCAGGGCCTCAGCCATCAGCAGCTCTCTTGCTTCCAGAATCTGCTGCAGGACAGCTCAGGCTCCACCCAGTGGGGAACCTCGGGCCAATCCTTCCTGCCCTGGGGCAGGACCAGTGCTGCCAGACCCGCCCCATGTAGGCTGGCTATAAAGGCGGTGGTCATTGTTGAGCAGCTGGTAGTTGCCACCTCTCCCGCTGGCCCTGCTGGCTGAGGCTTGCAGCACGTGCTGCGCTTGGGGAAGTAATGAAGGCCAAGTCTCATCAGGAAAACCAAGTGCGCGGTGCTGATTTACTCACTGACACAGCATCTGTGTGGTCTGTATGGGCAGACAGGGGGAAGGGTTTCGTAGGAGGGCGCTGTTGGCACACTGGGCCTCATGCAGCTGCCTGCTATAGGCATCCAGGGCAGCAGAGTCCTGCAGGGTCCCTAGAGTCCTGGCCATGCTGTGCCTTCCATCATCCACCCTCCTGCACTGATGCTGGGGGAAGTGCTTCTGCGGTTGATATCTCATTTGAATCCATGGTCATTTTCTCATGATGGGCTGATCTCACACAGTGACAATCATGGGACAAATCACTGTTCTGCAGCATCTTCCTACCAGGAGCATTGCAGGTAGACAGGGGGCCACGGGTGACCAATGGCACCTCCTGTGCATGGTCTCTGGCCCATCCAGGACTAAAGGTGGAAAGGGAAGGAGAGGAGTAGGCTCAAGGCAGTACTGCTGCAGGTTCCATCAGGTGCAAAATGTCTCCCAATTGTGATTAACCTTGCAGGGAAACTGTCTCCTTTTGTGGGCCAGAGACAGCATCTGCCTTATTAGCTGTGCAGTGTATTGATAATTAAAATTTGGGCAGTCCTATCTTTAGTGCTCACAGCATAGTTACATTCTGAGGAACTGATGAAACTGCTTAGTACTTCGGGGCTGAGTGTAATATTAGGTGGGTAAGCCTGTTGTTGGCTTTTGGTTTATAGCTATTGGGCGACTTTATTTGGTAAAAATGCTTTCAGGCTCAGTAGTGTATTCAAGGATGACCACTTACTGAATTGTCTTTTTTTTTTTTTTTTTTTTTTTTTTTTTTTTTTTTTTGTGAGAATAAGAGTACTGAAGACCGGGTTGAGCTACCTATGGCAAAACTCCACCATTCCTGGGAAGGCCACAATTGGCAAGAAAAGCAGGTAGCAAGCTTTCATCAAGTAAGTTGAGATTCCTGTGTTTGCAATCTGAAGAGCTCACTGCTGAGCTGGGAGGGGAACTGCTCTGAGCACAACTCATTAGAGAACTGCTCTTGCAGACCTTCCCCGAAGGAAGCACTGTTGTGGTCAGAAGCATTCCAGGAGCTGCTGGCCAGCAATTGTGAATTAGGCTTGAATTGAATCCATTGCAAGTATCACAAGAGTGCAGAAAGGCTGTGTCCTCAAATCAGCAGCTCAACAGGGAGAATTTGACTTAACCTAGAAGGTCTGTTTATCTCCGCTTATTTTGCAGCATATTCACACCAGGTGGGGAAGATAAATCACCCTTCAGCTCTGCAATGGCAGTGCTCTTGGTTGAGGCTGAGGATGCTTTTCATTGCATGCAGTATTTGCAAGAGACTTAGTTCCCTGAGGATTTATGCCTCTCCTGTAAATACATTTTTGGCACTAAAACAAACTGAAGTATTTCTGTTTTAGTAGTATGGAACCAATGAAGTATTTTGCCTACAGGCATCTTTGTCTTTAAAGAGCTAAATCCGCAGGATTACAGGATTGAGTAAAAACGAGAATAGCTAATCCTAGTACTAGAAAAGTACAAGGGATTATTTGATCATTAGCTTCCTCATATTCCTCATGTTTCTTTTTATTTTTCTGCCTGCTCTTCCCTACATACAGATGGTCTGGCTGTATTGGAGGCTTTTCTAAAAACTGAATTCTGTGAAGAAAATATAGGCTACTGGCTGGCTTGTGAAAACTTCCAAGAAAGATCCACCCACCCCAGAAGCCATCCTTATATGCAAGAAAAATATATACACTCTTCTTAGAAAAAGGCCCAAAAGAGGTAAGACACAATTCCTCATTTCAGCATAAAGAGTACACTCTTGACATCAAGATGCAACAAAAGAAGTAAAGACATAAGACTAAAGCAAGGGCCAGGGAATCTGAAAAGCTTCCTCTCCTGGTATCCTGTCTTTCAAATAAGTCTCCCCAGACCTGGCAGGTGGAGCTCATCACACATTACCGCTTCTAATTTTCACTTTCAAAGAGCAGAGCCCCCTTCTCTAACAAAGGATAATGAGTGATCTTTGTCTCAGATGAACATGCTTTCAAACCAGAACTCTTATTATCCAAAATATAAAAGAAGCTATGACTCCCAGCTTTACAACTGCCTGGAAAAGGGTGTATTACTTGATGGAGAATAACTTTTTGAAGTTGTATTTATTTGCAAGGCATAGTTACAGAGAGAAAAAGAGAGGAAACACAGAGGTCCATCTGCTGACTCACTCCCTAAATGGCCACAATGGCCAGGGCTGGGCCAGGCTGAAGCCAGCAGCTTCCTCCAGGTCTCCCATGTGGGGGCAGAGGACCAAGTGCTTGGGACATTCTCTGCTGCTTTACCCAGCAAGGAGCTAGGGAAGAAGTAGAGCAGCTGGGAGTCAAACTGGCATCCATGTGGGATGTTAGTGCTGCAGGCAGCAGTGTAACTTGCTATGCCACAACACCAGCCCCCAGAAAGAACTCTTATCCCTGGTCTTTCTTTTGAGTCAGAATGCTACCAGGATTTGTGTTGAAAACCACAGATCACCACAGAACCCCATGAGAAGAAAAAGGAGCCCCAGAGTAGAGGACATGTTCTGTTTCCTAAGGCAGAAGTTTTTGACTGCCAGAGACGAACATTCAGTTCAGCCTGGGTGTTTGGGAAACATCCCTCACAACTGTTGATTCCAGTTCAGGTAGTAAATCAGGAAGCTGGTGACTATCCAGGAGATGCCTGTATCAGAACAGCTTCCACCACTGTGAAGACACAGGCAGGAAATACATGGTCTGAGTGGGGTGGGTCTCACTGGAAAAGCAGGACTCTGAGATGGAAGATAATGCAATGGAATGCTGTTGTTCCAGACTCACTTAAAATCAATAGGTCTGGGATTCTGTGGCCTTAGCTACCTAGCTCTACATCTTTCCTTAAATCCATCCATATTACCACATGGTTTTAGTTCTAGGTTTTAAGTCCAAACTAATGTAACATGTTTATTATGTAGAATCATCCATTCTATTGTTGTGTATTGCTGAAGCTGAAGTGATGTTTGAATTGTTAAATGGTATATAAAATAGTGAGTGCTCATGTGTAGAAAACCACAGTGGCTGTTCCAGTGCCAAAAACTCTTGAAGGCAGTTAAGCTTTGAAGTGGTCTTTGAATATTTGAATACATTTATTTTGATAACTAATGTCATTGAATACTCAGAGTCCAGGTGTGAGTTGATTTGATTTTGGTAACTGGAAATATGACCAACATAAGATCTTTGTAGTAGAGAAGAAGCATGCATTACTGAATCTGTTCAGGGATCACAAAGTGACCTGAATTGACCAGTTTGGGGTGGAAATACCTGAGGCACCACTGGAGCCTGGGCCGGGCTGCTGTGGGTGGGGCAGAAGGAGAGGGGAGATGCCTGGGACCTGCGGGCCAAGGCTGCAGGTGTTCCTATTGGCCCCTGGTCACCCGTGGGGCCTCAGACCCTCTCACAATGGAACCGCACATGCACCTCAGATCGTTTTTACCCCTAATTCCACTTTAAAGAAAAGTTTATCAAGGCTGGCACCATGGTTTGGGGGTGCAACCAGAACTGCAAGGCCTGCATCACAGTTGCTGATTCAAATCCCTGCCGCCCAAATTCCTGTCCCACTCCAGCCAACAGGTGCAGTGGTGATGGACAGGTGCTTGGACCCCACACCACATGGGAGAACTGGAAGGGGGCTCATCGGCCTTCAGCCTCACCCAAACATTGGGGGATCAAACCAGCAGATGGAAGACCCCTGTCTCTATGCCTTTCAAATAAATCTCTTAAAATAAATAAAAAAGAAATGCAAAAATAAAAAAGAACCAGCTAAATAGAAGTGAACTGTATGGAGACAAACACCAATATTACATTACTCAACTCTCCACTGCTCCAATGAACAAAGAAGACAAATAAGAGGGATATAGGCCTCCCCTTTTTTGTTATGCTTCCCTTGGTTCTAACTAGCATGGGCTTCCAGAAAATGCACAAGGAATCCATTCTCTTCTGTGGTCAATACATGATCTCAGAATTTCCCTTATTCATTTGCCTAACAGATTTTGATTATGTTACTCTAAGGAAAGGGAAGGCAACAAAACTGCCCTTTTCCCCCATTTTAAAAATCTATTATTTATTTGAAAGGCAGAGTTACAAAGAAGTGGTAGAGACAGATCTTCCATCTGCTGGTTCACTTCCCAAATTGACCTCAGCTGAGCCAATCTAAAGCCAGGTGCTTCTTGCAGGCCTCCCACATGAATGCAGTGGTTCAAGCACTTGGGCCACCTTCTGATGCTTTCCCAGGCACATTAGCAGGGAGCTAGATTGTAGGTGGAGCAGCTGGGACTTGAATCAGCACCCATATGGGATGCTGGCACAGCAGGCCATGGCTTTACCCACTGTGTTGGTACTGTGTGTGTTTGTGTGTGTGTATGTATTTTTATTTCAAAGACTCATTTATTTATTTGAAAGGCAAGGTTAGAGAGGGAGAGACATAAGAAAAGAGATCTTTCAACCTCTGGTTCACTCCCCAAATGTCCACAACAGCAGAGGCTGGGCCAAGCCAAAGCCTGGAGGCTGAACAGCAGATAATCTTTAGTTATTAATTTAAAATGAATAGGCTGTAGCTGGTGCTGTGGCATATAAGGTGAAGCCACCACCTGCAGTGCTGGCATCCCCTATGGGCACTGGTTCATATCCCAGCTGCTCTGCTTCTAATCTAGCTCCCTGCTAATGTGCCTGGGAAAGCAGCAGGAGATGGCCCAAATACTTGGGCCCCTGAATCCATGTGGGAGAACTGGAAGAAGCACCTGGCTTTGGATTAGCCCAGCTCCAGCTGCTTGCAGCCACGTGGGGAGTAAAACAGCAGACAGAACATCTCTGTCTATTTCTGTGTCTCTCTCTATAATTCTGTCTTTCAAATTAATAAATAAATCTTTAAAAAGGGTTTATTAACATATACTATAATCCAATCCAGGAACAGTAAGAGAAGCATTAAATATTGCTACCTATATTTTTATTTATTTTTTTATTTTTAAATTTTTTAAACTTTTATTTAGTAAATATAATTTTCCAAAGTACAGTTTATGGATTACAAAGGCTTCCCCCCCATAACTTCCCTCCCAACAGCACCCCTCCCATCTCCCACTCCCTCTCCCATTCCATTCATATCAAGATTAATTTTCAATTATCTTTATACACAGAAGATCGATTTAGTTTATATTCAGTTAAGATTTCATCAGTTTGCAGAACACAGAACATAAAGTGTAAAATACTGTTTGAGTACTAGTTATAGCATTACTTCACATTGGACAACACATTAAGGACAGAGATCCCACATAAGGAGTAAGCACACAGTTATTCCTGTTGTTGACTTAACAATCTGACACTCTTGTTTATGGCATCCGAAATCTCCCTGGGCTCTAGTCATGAGTTGCCAAGGCTATGGAAGCCTCTTGAGTTCACTGAGTTCGATCTTACTTAGACAAGGTCATAGTCAAAGTGGAAGTTCTCTCCTCCCTTCAGAGAAAGGTACCTCCTTCTTTGATGGCCTGTTCTTTCTACTGGGATCTCACTCACAGAGATCTTTTATTTAGGTCCTTTTTTTTTTCTTTTTTGCCAGAGTGGCTTTCTGCTGCTCCTCCGCACACGGAGGAGCCACACCGGACCGGACGCTTGTTGTTCCCTTTTTTTACAAGTCCTTTCTATAGTAAAGTAAGAATAAGTAAACAGCAAACTCCCAAAGCAAGAATGAGTAGAGAGAAGTGAGAAAGAATGAAGTAACGAACTTCCCCGCGAACTCTCCAATGCACTCTCCAACCAACCCACACCACCATGCCATCTCTCTCCTCCTATATAGTCCTCTCCACCAATCCGTGCTCTGCTACCCACACGCCGAGCGCGCCGCTCTCCTCCAATCAGGAGCGGCTCTTGCAGCTTATCAAGTTGGTAAGGGGCAGCTGGGTAGAAGCTGTACGCTCCTCTCCCAGCACCACATTGTGGGAGAGCAGATGCATAGAATAAGTCTTAATTCCAGTAACAGTATAGTCCGAGTTGCTCCCCACAGATCCCCCTTTCTTTTTAATTTTTTGGCGTTGATACGCGCCTGTGTAAAGTTCAGCGTGATCTTCATGCTATTGACTGTCTTGTTTGTCATGCTACTTCAGAGTTCCTTGAAAAATGTCCCATATTCAAGATCCCAGGGATTGGTTATTCATTGTTTTTCTTCCTCAAATAGAGTTTTTTTCTTCTAGCTCTTCTGCTGGTAGGTTTACCAACCGAATTCTTCTCTCAGGGGTCCATATTGGTTGTGCCGCACCCTGTGGAAAAAAACAAACGGTGCCTCGTATTCTTCTGAGTAAGGGGAACGGGCCTTTCCATTGGTTGTCCTGTAAATCCTTCCACATTATCCACTGTATTGATTCCTTATCAGCTGATTGAGCATGCATTTCTGCAGGTGTTTTACCGTTCTTTTTCTTGTTCAAAAAATTAATTGTATAAAGAGCTAGGGCCAAGGCATCCTTGTTGGATGTGGCCATTTCCCCTATTCCCCCTTTTTGTTTAATTATTAAATTTTTTAAATATAAGTGAGTGCGTTCTACCACAGCTTGCCCTTGTGGATTGTATGGAATACTGGTAATATGGGAGATTCCGAATTCTTTCAAAAATGCAGCAAAACGAGTTGATGTATACGCTGGGCCGTTATCCATTTTGATCACATGAGGAACTCCCCAGGCTGCAAAAGCCCGCAAGCAGTGTTGGATTACTTGTTGTACTCCTTCTTTATTCATGGCTGTGGCCATAACTACACCTGAATATGTATCTACAGTGACGTGAACACAGCTTTGTCGCCCAAAAGAGGGGATATGTGTAACGTCCATCTGCCAGATATGTCCTGGTTTAAGGCCACGGGGATTGGCTCCCGCAGGAATCTTTGGAACTATGGTAACAACGCACTTTTCACAGGATCTAATAATATCTTCTGCTTGCTTGCAGGGAATATTAAATTTAAAACTTAAAGTGTGGGTGTTAACATGCCATTTAGAGTGATATTCTTTAGCTTGTTCCAAAGCGGTGCATGCAAGCAAGAATCTTGAATAATGATCTGCCATCATGTTTCCTCGA
Organism: Oryctolagus cuniculus; assembly: GCF_964237555.1. Classification (NCBI taxonomy): domain Eukaryota; kingdom Metazoa; phylum Chordata; class Mammalia; order Lagomorpha; family Leporidae; genus Oryctolagus; species Oryctolagus cuniculus. Next base: position 486,258 of record NW_027208365.1, read on the forward strand.
GTAAGTGGGCCAGGTAAATTAGAATGAGCTCTTATGTGGCCTATGTAAATAGCATGCTCTCTTTGATTTAATAACCCCTGAATTTCACTTAAATAAGAATAGACTGAGGAGGATTTAAGAATAAGGCACTGTGTAGCAAGCATCTGAACTGCATTCACCACATATGCACTATCAGACAAAATATTCATGGGTGCGCTCTCTCTGCGTAATACTGTTGCGATAATAGCTAATTCTGCATGTTGTGGAGAAGGGGATGCTGTTAAGACAAAATATCGTTGATTGTTAAATATAGCTGTTCCTGTTCCGCCTTTAGCTCCATCCGTAAATATGGTAACTGCCCCTTGAATTGGATCCCTTCACACCTTCTGCACCCGTTTTATTGAAACCTGTGTGCAGAAGTTAACAAATGGATGGCGAGGGTAGTGATTGTCAATCTCTATTTGTAGAATGAGAACTATGTATGCCCATTGCCAGCATTCCCTTGTAAAGGCTTCTACTGCCTCTTGAGCAAAGGGAACTACACATCGCTTTGGAGTCTTCCCCGCCATTTCTGTCACCTTTTTTATTGCTGTTAATATCAAATCAGCCACTGCTATGCCTTGGGTGTATAGTACACGCGGTGCATGTGAATGTGGGTATACAAACAACAAGGGTTCTCCTTGCCAAATGACTGCGAAGGGATACAGCTGTTCCATAAAAATTAATATTTCTAGGGCTTGTTGTGGATCACATCTTTCCATCTGCATTGCTTTAATTTGTTTTTCGATTTTCTGTAACGCCAAGCGGGCTTCTTTTGTCAATCTACGAGGGGAATCAAGCTGGGCATCTCCTTCTAAAATATTGAATAATGGCATCATATCTTCGGTGGTTAATTTACAATAGGGCCTCAACCAATTTAAATTGCCACATAATTTTTGGAAGTCATTAAGGGTCTGCAACCCATCTATTGCAATTTCAAATTCTAATGGGGTCACCTTTTCAGAAGTTACTTTAAGCCCTAAGTACTGTACTACTTCCCCTTTTTGTATCTTCTCTGGCGCTACTTGTAACCCAACTTTTTCCAAATATAATAGCAGCAGCTTATATGCTTCCATAAGGTGACTTTCACTTTCAGCCGTTATTAACAAGTCATCCATGTAGTGTAAAATTTGTACTTTTGGGCACTGTTGTCGAACCGGCTCTACTGCCTGGTCAACATATAGCTGGCATATGGCAGGACTGTTAGTCATTCCTTGGGGAAGCACCTTCCATTCATATCTTTTGTCGGGACCTTGATGATTAATGGAAGGTACGGTGAAAGCAAACCTCTGAATGTCTTGTTCATGTAGAGGTATGCTAAAAAAGCAGTCCTTCAGATCAAGTACTATTAATGGCCAATGCTTTGGGATCATAGTAGGAACCGGGAGTCCAGGTTGTAATGCCCCCATGGGTTGCATCTGCTGATTAACAGCCCGTAAATCATGCAACAACTGGTATTTCCCCGATTTTTTCTTTATCACGAATACTGGCGTATTCCATGGGGAGGTTGATGGTTGCAAATGGCCTGCCTCTAATTGTTGTAACACTATATCATTTACCGCAGCCAACTTTTCCTGGGTAAGGGGCCACTGTGGTATCCACTTTGGCTTGTTGTCCAGCCATGACAATGGTAGCGGCTGCATCTCAGTGGCCCCCACGAAAAACCCGTGTCCTGTCTTTTAAAATCGCCTTTGGGCTGGGCTAGGTCCCTTCTGCCTTCTCTGGAGCCTAATCCTCTCTCCTGATATCCCTTTTTATACATAATACGCCGTCCTGTAGAACTCTCCAATTGGTCCTCATTTGTTAATGTCAGTCCCAATTGTTCTAAAATGTCTCTTCCCCATAATGTGATGGGGAGTGCACTAACATAAGGTTGCACATTTCCCTTGTTCCCTTCTTGATCCTGCCAATGAAGCACCTGAGCACTTCTTGATGGTGTCATGGCCGCACCTAGGCCTACTAAAGTATTATCTCCTGGCTGAAGGGGCCATGACTTCGGCCAATCATTTTCTGAAATTATACTTACATCTGCACCTGTATCTAGCAGGCCCTGAATCGACTTTCCTCTAATGGTTAAGGTCCACAGAGGTCGATCTGCTAAAGACAGGGACAAGGCTGTAAATTTCTCCCCTTGGGGTCCATGAACATCCTGCGCTCCAATCATGATCAGCATTTGAGCCACAGGTTCTTCTGGCTTGATTTGAATAATACCCTTTGTAGATTGTATTAGCACTTTTAACTTATCAAAAGGTAATTGAATGACTCCGATAATGACCATTAGGCCTCTTAAAGCATTTGTTTCTTTTCCTATGATTATTCCAAGTCCCTTATGCTCCGCTGAAATTGTTTCTGCCCTCACCTCTATGGCTTGTGGCCCCATTTGAGGTGTTAGTACCGAATATTCGGTGGCTCGTAACTCTGCGCAGTAAATATTTGGTTTTTGTATTGTTGGGACCGTGGCACCCACCAATTGTTTTGGCCCCAGGGTGCAGGGGCCCACATTCCGTTTTTTTGCTGTTGTCCATATACACCTGATCTTCTTATGGGGCCCGGCTCATTTGGCATCCTCAGGGGATTGCCTGCGCTATTCATTTTAAAGTAACATTCACTGACCCAATGATTCCCTCTTCTACAGCGTGGGCAAAGGCCTGGTCTTCTCGAGTTCTCTATGCCCTGCCGATCTCGGGCTGGAAATTTCACCCTACATTCCCTCATTAGATGCCCTTCTCAACCACATCTAAAGCATATTCGTCCCCTCATGTTCTGTCTAAATTGTCGGGTTACAGCTACTGCAGCATGTGATCCAGAAGCTACATCATCCATGACATCCCTACAGATTTTCAAAAAGGTAGGGATGTCTTTATGCTGCCATGGTCTAAGAGCTTCACGACATGTTTTATTGGCCTGTTCATACGCCAATCTTCTGACTAAGGGCATTGCTTCTTCCACAGTTTCAAAAATGTTTCCTGCTGCTTCCATTAATCTGTTCACGAAGTCAGCGTAAGGTTCAGTAGGGCCCTGTACTATCTTAGTTAGGCTGTGTCTTATTTCTCCTTTTCTGGGTATCACCTTCCAGGCTCTTCTTGCTATCTCTCTCACTTGTAAGAGGACAGCTGTTGGTAATCGGGCCTGCTCATCAGGATTGGCAAATCGCCCTTCTCCATTTAACATTTCCTCATCCCATGCTTGATTCCCTGCTTGATAGTTCTGCTTTGAATATTCTCGCGCGAATTCTTTATAAGCAGCTAACCATAAGAGGAAGTCACCCCCACCCAACACCGCCTTTACTAAGTTTCTCCAATCCTCGGGTATTAGGCCTTGCTGCCCAATGTTATCAAGGATTGCCTGAGTGTAACTTGCATGGGGCCCATACAATTGTACTGATTGTTGCAACTCTTTAAGTAATTTATGGTCAAGAGGTGTCCAACCCCTGTTTTCCTGTTGATCCTGAATTACAGGAAACACCTGGCCTGGTTCCTGGTACTGCTCCCAAGCAGGTTTTCTATAAACAGCTCCCCTTTGCTTGCTTTCGGTTCTCGGCCTTTCTATCTCCTGCATACCTACTCCCTCCATCACTCCTTTTTCCTCCTCCCACTCTTCTTCAATCTCATGTGGAAAAAAGGGGCTTTTCTTTACAGGAGGAAACTTTGGTAGTACTAATGGGCGATACCGGGGTGGTGATTCATCCTTTATGGTTGAATTTGCCAGCCTTGTAGGGCCAGGATATATTCTTGGCATCTCTCTCGGGGGCGAGGTTCCCTCTTCAGCTTCCTTCTCCCCCACGTAAGCTTCCTGGCTCTCTAAATCCTTCTTTGATTTTCTTCTCACCTGTTCATTACAATAGCTGCTCTCCTGGCTGCCCTGCCATAATTCTTCCTGCAATTCACTCCCCTCATTAAGCAACAACTCGATCCCTTCCGTGGGGTCCTGAAGCACCTGATCAACGAGTTGCCACAGCTTCAGCACTTCTATCGATTCCCCAGCCTCGCGTAATTTCCATCCCACCTGCCTCCACTGCTGTAGAAACCAGGGGGACATCTCCACGACTGCTCTTACGAAAGCATGAATTTTCCTCCCCCCTCGTTTCCCTCGCTTAGAAGAAAAGCTGCGAGGAGGTGGGGAGTAGGAAGAGAGAGAAACCACATTCAGCCCACAATGGATGATCTTTAGGGAGAAATAGAGAATGGTGCCTAGCAGGAGGAAGAGGTAGCCAGTGGGCAAAGAGTAGCCAAAGAACTCCATTGTCTGTACCGTCTGTGACATGTTGGAGCGGTGGGCGTAATGGAAGACTGAGTCTCCCAGACGTTCCCAGTTAATACCTCTTTCCTAGCTTCTAATTTTCTTCCCCCACGGCTTTTTTCCTGGGTTCTAACTAGCTTTTCACCGGCACTCTTTCCGTCTGGCCTTCCCCTAGGCTCTTTGCTAGTCTCTCTCTCCGGTAATTTCCCACTTCTTCCCGTTTTTTCCCTCCTAGGTTTCCTATCTGAGTCACGGCACCATTTGCTGCTCCTCCGCATGCGGAGGAGCCACACCGGACCGGACGCTTGTTGTTCCCTTTTTTAACAAGTCCTTTCTATAGTAAAGTAAGAATAAGTAAACAGCAAACTCCCAAAGCAAGAATGAGTAGAGAGAAGTGAGAAAGAATGAAGTAACGAACTTCCCCGCGAACTCTCCAACGCACTCTCCAACCAACCCACACCACCATGCCATCTCTCTCCTCCTATATAGTCCTCTCCACCAATCCGTGCTCTGCTACTCACATGCTGAGCCCGCCGCTCTCCTCCAATCAGGAGCGGCTCTTGCAGCTTATCAAGTTGGTAAGGGGCAGCTGGGTAGAAGCTGTACGCTCCTCTCCCAGCGCCACATTGTGGGAGAGCAGATGCATAGAATAAGTCTTAATTCCAGTAACAGTATAGTCCGAGTTGCTCCCCACAGCTTTCCATACCTAAAATACTCTCATGGGCTCTTCAGCCAGATCTGAGTGCCTTAAGGGCTGATTCTGAGGCCAGAGTGCTGTTTAGGACATCTGCTATTCTACGAGACTGCTGTGTATCGCACTTCCCATGCTACCTATATTTTATATAGTCTAAGTATTGTATAAACTAAAATATACAACACTAGGAGTATGCTATCAGTAATTACACTACCAATCTCAGTGATTATAAATAAGAATGTTAGCAACTATACTGATTCTGAACAGTGATTCAATGTTTCTGTTTTTAAATTTAAAAATGCCCATGAACTTGAATGTTTCTGTGTAGCTCCTAATAGAACTACAAGCCTTAGAAGTTCTATGCTGTTTAACATTTCATCTTCAGTGCCAACTTGATTATTACACTGCCAGTTTATAAAACACTTCACAGTCATGTGAACCTTACCATAAGATAGGACTGTGTAGAATAAATCCTTTAACTACAAAGACAATCTTATCTCACAAGGGAGGAAGATCCAGAGGGGTCAAATGACTTGCTAATGTCACTTAGCTCTGTTGGCACAGAAACAAGGAAAGCTCTCAGCTTCCTGCCACCTCCCCTTACACCACCTGCCTCAACTAGACGAGCCTGTAATTTTAAGGATGCTCAGGTCCCATGAGTTTAAATGAATTTTTCAAGGTTACATGACAAGTACCAAAGCCAGAAGCAAAAATTATTGCTTCCATCTTTCTCTTCCTTGTCCACAATGGAAGTTTGATGTACACTTATGCATTATTCAAATATCATTTACAACCAAGAAGCATTATTTTTCCCCAAAAATAACAATGACACTACTTTTTCCATTGAGGAAGTTATTTTAATGGATGATGCAAACATACTTGTTTTGTTTTTTACTTTGAGATGCAAAGAAATGAACAAGTAGACAGAGAAGTGGTATTCACCCTCTAGTTAACTGCTGAAATGTCCACAGCGGTCAGGGCTGGCCCAGGAGCAGGGAACCTAATCATCTGAACCATCACTTGCTAGCTACCAGGGTCTACATTATCTGAAAGTTGGAGTCAGGGGCTGGAACCGGGAATCAAACCCAAAAACTCCAATGTGGGACACAGACATCTGAACCATAAGGCTGCACCCTGGCTTCCAGACTTGTTTTTTCACCAGTCCTCTGAAAAGGAAAGTTAATTACAACCTGAAATCCAAGACTCTGGAGTCCTCAGGTGTGTGTGTCTATGCATGAGAGTTAGTTGGGTAGATCAAGAGTCTGCAGTTTAGAGAGAACAGAAGAGTGAAACATGTGTCAGAGGATGTCAGCATTGGAGAGGTGGCTGTGCTCTAGTCAGAGGCTGAGGAGGACAAGTCCACAGAGAGCAGCAGCACCAAGGGAGAATGCTATACTAGCAAGTAAGGAGAAAAAATGTTGAAAAATAAATATGTGAAAAGGATTTATTTATCTGGAAGATGGAGTTATAAAGAAGGAGAGACAGGGAGGGGGAGAGAGAGATCTTCCATCTGCAGGTCAACCCACCAAATGGACACAATGTCTGGGACTGGGTCAGATCAAAGCCAGGATCTGGAACTCCACCCAAGTCTCCCTCATGGGTGGCAGGGACTCAAGAACTTGGGTTGTCTGCTGCTTTCTCAGATGCATTGCCAGAGAGCTGGATGGGAAGTACAGCAGCTGAGACACAAACAGTGGCCATATGGGATGCCAGCATCAGTGGCAACAGATTATCCTAATGCATCACAACACTGGCTCCAACAAATGAACTTAGGTAAACAAGTCCAAATGCCAGGGAAACATCAGATAAAATGCCAAGGATGAGCATTGTGGTGCAGCAGGGTAAACCACTACTTAGGAGGCATACCTCATTCTTAAGTATGAGGATGTCTTTTAACCACTTTTGTACAAGAGAGTACAAGCCAGAACACCATAGCATCTTCCAGATTCGGCACTGCCTGTTCTCAGGGGGCCCCCCACAAACTCCTGTGCTTCCCCTGGGCAGTTTGTTTTGGCTGAAGCCAGCCAGAACCCTGGGGTCATTGGAGTAGGAAATGGGATTAAAGGATTTCATGCTGCAAAACTGCTCCAAGCCAGTTTTTTCACTGAGAGACAGAGACCCAGAATGACCTCCCCGGAGCTCACAAGACCATGCCTGGACACCTGCCAGGGAAAAAGTTGGAAAAAAAAATCCAGATTCTGGAATCTTCTGGAACATTCTAGAATATTCTAGAATTTTCCCAGAATGTCCTAGAGATTTTGTAGGATGTTCCAGAATGTTCCAAAATGCCACCTAGTTATCCTAGGGGGATTCTGGGATGCAGGTCTGAGTGGAAATTCCCCAGCCAGGTGCAGCGGGTGTCCTGGTGCTGTGCCCAGCCCGGCTGACATTTACACAGCGCACATAGCCTAAGCACCTGCACACATGGGAGGGGAGTCAAGGGGGTGTGGCCACTCCAGGACATCCTGTGCTGATCTCTGGGGGCCGTAGTAATTTCCAGCCCACCAGAAGAGGTTCTCGGCCCCCCAAGATGGTCACTGGGCAATCTGGAATGTTCTAGGACATTCTACAAAAATCTAGAAATACTGAGAACATTCTAAAAAATTCCAGGACCCCCAAAGACTTTCACTGCATGTTCTGGGAACATTCTAGAAAATTCTGAGAATATTCACCATTGTTTCTAGAACATTTCTAAAACCCCAATGATGCCTACCTGGTGTTCAGGAAAAATTCCAAGAACATTCTGGAAACATTCTGGAAAAATTTCTGAGAGCATTCTTGAAAATTCTGAGTGTATTCTAGAACGTTTTAGTAAATTCTATGACCCCCGAAGACACTCAGCAGGTATTCTAGAAAAAGTTCTAAGAACATTCTAGAAAGTTCTAAAAAAAAACTCCATAAAATTCTAGAATATTCTAAGACCTGAGAAACACTCGCCTAGTGTCCTTGAAACATTCTAGAAAATTCTGGAAAATCCCTAGCCCCAGAGAATCCATAATGGAAGCTCATGGAAGCTCCTGGAACATTCTGGAATGCCCCGGGACCTCATCCCATCCCAGTGCCACCTGGATGTTTTCACAACCTCAGCCCTGCCCACTTCTCCCAAGCCCTGGCTATAAAGAGATGCCTGGTAGCAGCCGGTTCCAGATGACGAAAAGACGATGATGATGAAGGCTCTCATTCTTGCCCTTGTGGTGGGCGTGGCCTGTGCCCAGGTATCAATTACTCGCATCATTTGTGCAATGTTCCATAATGTCCTAGAATGTTCCAGAATGTTCCAGATGATTGCAATAGACTCTCTAGCAGGCCCTACGGGAGCAACTGGAATGTTCCAGAATATTCCAGGATGTTCTAGAACACATCCAGACAATTCCACAATGTTCTAGAATGTTCCAGAATCTTTCCAATTTTGTTTCTAACAATTCTAGGATGTTCTGGAATGTTCTAGAATCTCTCCCCCAGAATATTACAGAACATTCTGGAATGTTACAGACAGTCCCAGTAGACTCTAGCAGGCCCTAGGGAAGCATCCAGAGTGTTCCAGAAAAATTCCATAATGTTCTAGAATGTTCCAGAATGTTCTAGAAAATGCCTCTGGAACGTCCCAGCATGCCCCAGGATGTCCCAGCATGCTCCACAATGCCCTGAAACATTCCACCATGTTCCAGCATGCCCTGGCACACCCTGAATGCCCACCTCTCCCCCTGAAGTTGAAGGCCAGAACTACTTCAAGTTCCTGGTGCAGGAGAATGGCCACATCTTCTTTCTCAATCAGAATGTGGGCACCGATGGCACTGCCACCTGTGTCACCCTTACTGCTGGTGAGCCCCCTGCACACACATGTGGATACAGCCAGCACCTGCTAGAAAGAGAGTCTGACCCTGACTGTATACACAGACCCTGAGTGTATGCAACCAGTCCAGAGCTTGACCCTGACTGTATACATGGATCCTGAGTGTATACAGTCGGCTCCTACTAGGGACACACATTGCAACCTGAAAGCCTGACCCTGCTGTATACAGTTAGCACCCACTAGAGAGAGATACATTCTGACCGTGACCGTATACAATCAGTGCCTACTATGCAGAATAACTTTGACCCTGGTGCATCCTAGAGGGGCTTGGCCAGCTGTATACTGGTGGCACACACTAGAGAGAGAGCCTGACCCTGGCTGTGTTCAGGCAGCACCTACTAAATACAAGATCCTCAACCCCAGCACACCCTAGAGGGGGGCTCGGCCAGCTGTATACAGTCAGTGCATACTAAGTAGATCCCATCCTGTCCGGGGTGGGCTTGGCTGACTGTATACAGTCAGCACCCACTAGATGGGGCAAGCACATACAGTCAGCACCTACTAGATATCTGGGGCAGGTTTTGCTGAATGTATACAGTCAGTGCTTACTGAACAGAACCATCCCAGCCCCATCCTATCCTGGGTGATTTTGGTTGACTGTATACAGTCAGCACACACTAGAAGGAGCCATCCTGACTGTGACTGTATACAGTTGGTGCAGACCCAGTGGTAGTTAGTGGGCACCCTCTAGACAGAGGCACCCTCGGTGTACACAGCACGGAGCCCATGCTGCCTGAGGTGCGTCTGGCTGGCTGTATACAGTCAGCGCCCACTAGACAGGGCAAGTGTATACAGCTGGCGCCACCCACAGCCCAGGACCAGGAGCTGAGCGATAAGCACCTGGCACAGTTCTTGGTGTTAATGAAGGAGAACGGGATCCCCGGGAGAACATGGAGTGTGTGGCCAGCATGGGTGAGCTGGGGGTGTGGCCAGTGTGGAGGGTTCATGGCCAGGATGGGCATGGCTGTCACGAGTGAGCCAGGGGTGTGGCCAGGGTGGAGGCATGGCTGTGAGCTGGGGGCATGGCTGACATGGATGAGAATCAGGTGTGGTCTGGGTGGAGGGGAATGAACTGGTGGGTGTGGCCTGGGTGGAACATTCCAGGGGGTTCCAGAAAAATCTAGAAAACTCTAGAACGTTCCATGGAGCCACCAGGCCATCCCATGCTGACTCAGCCAATTTCTCCTCCCTGACAGACACCTGTCCCCAGTGATGATGCTGACGCCCAGGTGAGCAGTGTGGTGCCAGCCAGTCCTCACACCTTCCCAGGGGAACATTCTAGAGTGTTTCCGAAATATCCCAGAATGTTCTAGATGTTCAGGCAACAGGAATATTCTGGAACATTCCAGAGCATTCTGCGACATTTCCAGAATGCTCCACATTTTTTTTCTCCTCCCCAACAGGTAAAAAGCCAACGTCTCCCTGCCCCTCACTTGCAATCTCTGCTGGAAGCTTCTGGAATGTTCTGGGATGTTTTCAGAATGTTCCAGAATGTTCTGGAATGTCCCATAAGCCTCTGTCCCCAGCTCGCTCTCAGTTTCTCTTTCTCATTGATGTCATAAACTGATTGCACACGACTGTGGATTCTGTGGTCTCTCTGGAATGCTCCCACATCTGGCTCCCAGAGGCCCTTGGGGCCCCCATGTCTGGCTCAGAATCCCCTGGGAGAAACCACGCCCTCACTTCTGGCTCCCAGAAACCCCTAGGTCCCCTACTCCAGCGCCATCTTCCCCACCACCCACACCTTGTGGGAACATGGGGTTGGGGATCAGGACTATCAATCACCATAGCCCTGCCCATTTCCAGGCCCCAAGCCTGCACCAGGGGCTGCATTGGTGTCTCTAAAGCTCCATACAGGTCTCCATCTGGGTCTCAAAGGCTCCATATGGGTCCCCAGGGGCTCCATACGGGTCTCTAGGGCTTCATCCGGGTCTCCAGAGCTCTATCCAAGTCCCCATGGCTCCATCCATATCTCCAGGGGCTCCATCCAGATCTCTAAGGCTCCATCCAGGTCTCTAGCAGGTGCATGGGCCCACCAGGAGCTCCATCCAGGTCTCTAGGGCTCCATCTGGGTCTCGGGGGCTACAACCAGTTCTCTAACAGGTGCACAGGGCTCCATCCGGGTCCCCATGGCTCCATCCATATCTCTAGAGGCTCCATCTGAGTCTCTAGCAGGTGCCTGGGGCTCCCAGGAGCCCCATCTGGGTCTTTAGGGCTCCATCTGGGTCTCCAGGGGCTGCATCTGGGTCTCTAACAAGTGCACAGGGGCTCCATCTGAGTCTCTAGGGGCTCCATCTGGGTCTCCAGGGATCCATCCAGGTCTCTAAGGCTCCATCTGGGTCCCCAAGGCTCTACCCATATCTCTAGGGGCTCGATCTGGGTCTCTAGGGGCTCCATCCAGATCTCTAACAGGTGCATTGGGCCCCAAGGAGCTCCATCCAGGTCTCTAGGGCTCCATCTGGGTCTCTAGCAAGTGCCTGGGGCTCCCAGGAGCTCCATCCAGGTCTTTAAGGCTCCATCCGAGTCTGCAGGAGCTCCATCTGGGTCTCCAGGGATTCATCCAGGTCTCTAAGGCTCCATCTGGGTCCCCAAGGCTCTACCCATATCTCTAGGGGCTCCATCTGGGTCTCTAGAGGCTCCATCTGGGTCTCTAGCAGGTGCCGGGGGCTCCCAGGAGCTCCTTCCAGGTCTTTAGGGCTCCATCCAGGTCTCCAGGGGCTCCATCTGGGTATCTAGGGGCTCCATACAGGTCTCCAGGGCTCCATTGGGTCTCCAGGGGTTGCATCCAGGTCTCTAGCAAGTGCACCGGGCCTCCATCTGGGTCCCCAGGGCTTCATCCAGGTCCCCAGCAGGTGCCCAGGGCCCCCAGGAGCTCCATTTCCAGTCCAGCTGGAACCCTCCCCCCAAAGCTGGGGACCCCCAAGGCACCTGGGCCAGAACCGTGGAAAATGCAGAGACTGTGGGAACATGGCTAGGCAACTCCATGAAGGCATCCTCCACCCCTCTGGCTTTCTCTCGTTGCTACGCAACCCCGTGCAGGCTTGCCCGGGGCTGCGGGGCTTAACCCAGTTGCTAGGCAATCCCTCAAAGGTGCGTTCAGGGCCTCTGGCTTAAGCAAGTTGCTAGGCAATCCCACTCATGCACACTAATTATTTAATTATTTTTTAAATTAATTTTAAAAGAATTTTAATGAATTTTTTTTTTATTTTTTGACAGGCAGAGTGGGCAGCGAGAGAGTGAGACAGAGAGAAAGGTCTTCCTTTGCCATTGGTTCACCCTCCAATGGCTGCTGCCGCCAGCGCGCTGCGGCCAGTGCACCACGCTGATCCGATGGCAGGCGCCAGGTACTTCTCCTGGTCTCCCATGGGGTGCAGGGCCCAAGCACTTGGGCCATCCTCCACTGCACTCCTGGGCCACAGCAGAGAGATGGACTGGAAGAGGGGCAACTGGGACAGAATCCGGTGCCCCGACTGGGACTAGAACCCGGTGTGCTGGTGCTGAAAGGCGGAGGATCAGCCTAGTGTGCCGCGGAGCCGGCCAATTTTAATGAATTTTTAAATGGAATTTGAATGTCTTTTTACATTTTTAATTTTTACTTAATTTTTAATTTTTAATGAATTTTTAAATGAAATTTTTAAGAAATGTATTTTTAGATTTTCTGATGACAGCCATATTGGAGTCTGGCAAATTCTCGTTCTGACATCAGCAGCAGAATGTTGGATCCTGGCAAATTCTCATTATGACAGGAATGACAGGCATCTTGGAGGCTGGCAAATTTTTCTGACAGGAGTGGCAGCCATGTTGGAGTCTGGCAGTGTGTTTTCTGATGTCAGTGGTGGCCATCTTGGATTCTGGCAATTGTTTTGACAGGAGCTATAGCCATATTGGATCCTGACAAAATTTCTCTGACAAAAACTCAAGGGAGTCCCTGTAAGAAAAGGTGTCTTTCGGACCCAGGACCAATTTGCTGAGAGAAACTTGTATGAGAATTAAAATGTTTTTCCTGAGTGACAGGTCTATTCTGAGTGATGGACAGGTTTCTGAGTGATGGACAAGGGTGACTGGGTGATGGACAGGTGTCCCCGCCAAGAGCCCTGGGACCCCCAGAGACCCTCAGAGACCCCCAGAGATGCTGAAAGACCCTGAGAGAACCCCAGAGACAACTGGGACCCACAGAGACCCCCAGGGACCAACAGAGACCCTCTGGGAAGTGACTATAAGAACCTGGAAGTACACCAGAAGTACCCAAAAATGGGTATAAACAGAACCAAAGTGACTGAAAATGGGTATACAATGGCCGGAAGTGGACCGGAAGTGACTTAGGAACCCAGAAGTAGACTAAAGTGAGTCTGAGAACCCTGAAGTGACATAAATTAGCTGGAAGTTAGTGACTGTAGGAATCGGGAAGTTGACTGGAATTGACTCTGGGAATGCAGAAGTGGACTGGAAGTGGGTCTAGAATGACCAGAAGTGGGTTTAGGAAATTGAAAGTGGACCAGAAATGAATGCAGAGAGGGGAGGGAAGGAAGAAAGGGATGAGTCATGCTGAGACTCCTGCTGAGTCATCAGGAAATTCTGCTGAATCATCACTAGCACACACCTTGTGAGCCATCATTATACATACCCACTTAATCCTCATTATCCCAGACCTGGTGAGTCATTGAGAAACTTCTGCTGAGTCACCATTTTATACCTGTTGAGTCATTATTACCTACCAGGCATCCTTACCCACAAAGGTAGACAACTACACCTGCCAAGTCATACTCTTAGGCCAGTGAGTCGCACTTCTAAAATTGCTGAATCATGCTTCCAGACCTCCTGAGTTGTGCTTCTAAACTTGGTGAGTCATGCTTCAAACATGAACCCTAACCCAAATCCCATCCCCACCCTAACCTTGACATCAAACCTAACCTGCTGAGTCATGGCACCAGGCCAGCTGAGTCATGCTTCTACCCCTAAATCTAACCCAAGGTTGCAACGAAGGAAGGAGGGGCCCCTTGCACCTGCTGGGACTGGATGGAGGTCCTGAGCACCCCATGCACCTGCTGGAAACCAGGATGGAGCCCCTGGGGACCCAAATTGAGCTCTGGAGACCCAGATGGAGCACTGAAGAACCAGATGGAGCCATGGAAACCCAGATGAGGCTCCTAGAGACTGTATGGATCCCTGTGCACCTGCTAGAGACCCAGATGGAGCCCTAGAGACCTGGACGGAGGCCCCGGCACTTGGATGGAGGACCTGGGGACTTGGCTGGTGGCCTGGAGACCCGGATGGAGACCAGGAGATCTGTATGAAGGTCCTAGAGACTGAATGGAGCCCTGGGGACCCAGATGGGGCAATGTATACCTGCTAGAGACTAGGATGGAGCTGCTGGGGACCACCCTATCTCTCAGGACCCCTTGACAGGGCTCAGGTCTCTAAAGAGAACATGTGGGGACCAGGGAGGTGGTAATGATGAGTCAGCAGAAATTTCATGATGACTCAGAAGGTATGGTAATGATGACCCAGCAGAAATTTCATGATGACTCAGCATAAATGGATGGTGCTGACTCAGGAGCGAGGAAATGGATGGACAGGAGGAAGTGGTGGCCCTTTGTGAACTTCTGGCTGTGGGAGACCCTGAGGAAGTGTGCTCCCAGCACTGAAGGATGCAGGATCTCTGTACTTGCGAACTCCAGATAGCTGGGTCTGGGGAGAGTGCAGGGGTGACCTGCGCAGGCCCTGCTGCAGCCACCCTGGGACCTTGAGGCCAACCCATGGGTGCCACAGGGCCCCTCAGGGTCTCTCCCAGCCAGTGCTGTGCCAATCCTCCCTTCTTATCTCTGGCTCTCAACTGATTCTGGGATTTTTCCAACCCGGAGGTGGGGGCACCAGACCAGAGGTCAGGGAATGGTGGGGGGTGAGGGCCACCAGGTGCCCCGTGCACCCTGTGGGAGCCAACCCATGACCCCACCACATGGCTGTGGAGGAAGGCTGGCTGCAGGGTTTCTGGAGGCCCCAGGGCTGGGAGTGAACCCTGGTACACATGACTGCTAGAGGGCACAGAGAATGCAGCTACTCCCCCTCAGTGTGGGGTGACCCTGGCACTTCCCTGCCAAGGGTGGAAGCAGATGCTGAGCTAGTCTTAGAGCACTGCTCTCTCCAGTCCTGTTATCCATGGGTTCTCAGTCTGGGAAGACAGGTTTCAAAGTGTTTTCAGAAGACTTGGCATCCTAAGAACTGCTGGAAACTCACAGTCACAGTCAGTGTCATTCTAGAGCAAAGGTGCATTCGATGTGAATAACCAGGTTTGTGTTTTGAGTCTGCAATCCTTTCAGTCTATATGTTAGGTCCCTATGTTGTTACCTGTTTCCAAGTGATTGCAAGACATTGCTGTGAAAATTAAAAAAAAAAAAAAGAAGTGATAGGAAATAAATTGAGATATTAAATTTTGTGTTTTTTATTTTTATTTTTTGGCAAAGTTAGACAGTGAGAGACAGAAAGATCTTCCTTCCATTGGTTCACCCCCCAAATGGCTGCTACGGCCAGTGTGCAGCACTGATCCAAATCCAGCTGCCAGATACCTCCTCATGGTCTCTCATATGGGTGCAGGGCCCAGGCAGTTCGGCCATCTTCCACTGCCTTCCCAGGCCACAGCAGAGAGCTGGACTGCAAGAGGAGCAGCCAGGACTAGAACCCGGTGCCCATATAAGATGCTGGCACTACATGTGGAGGATTAACCAAGTGAGCCACGGCACTGGCCCCAATTTTGTGTTTTTCCACACCCCCTGGTCCCTCAGTCTTCCAGAGGCAGTCACAGATTTTGTTATGATTATCTGTACTTCTTACTTCTAAAGTAGGCTTTACGGACACATATTAGCCTCAGAGACAAGGAGTCTGTCACGTGGCATCTTTAAATGGTGGTTGCTCAAAGGGAGGCTTTATCATGACAAACAGACAGTGGAGAAGTAGAATTCTGATGCATGAATGGCCTCCCTAGACACAGTCTTATTCCATGTGCCTTCATAAGTCTCCATCCCCTGTGTCTCCAGCACCTCTTTTTAAAAAAGATTTATTTGAAAATTACATAGAGGGCCAGTGCCATGGCTCACTAGGCTAATCCTCTGGCTGTGGCACTGGCACTCTAGGTTCTAGTCTTGGTTGCTCCACTTCCAGTCCAGTTCTCTGCTGTGGCCCGGGAAGGCAGTGGAGGATGGCTCAACTTACTTGGACCCTGCACCCGCATGGAGACCAGGAGGGAACACCTGGCTCCTGGCTTTGGATTGCCACTATGCACTGGCCGTGGCAACCATTTGGGGTGTGAATCAATGGAAGGAAGATCTTTATCTCTCTCTCGCTGCCTAACTCTGTCCAAAAAAACCCCATGAAATTTAATATCTCAAGTTATTTCCTTATCACATAGAGGGAGAGACAGAGGCATAGAGAGACAGAAAGAGCTTCCATCCTCTGGCTCACTCCCCAATTGGTTGCAATGGCCAGGGTTGGGCCCATCTGAAGCCAGGAGTCAGGCCTTTGGAGCTTCTTCTGGGTCTCCTACGTGGGTGGCAGAGGACAAAACAGTAAGGCCATCTTCCACTGCTTTCCCAGGTCTTTGGCAGGGAGCTGGATCTGAACGGGAACAGCCAGCATACAAACCAGCACCCATATGGAATGCCAACATTATAGGTAGTGGTGTAACCCACTGCACCACAATGCCAGACCCTCCATCACATCTTTCCTTGAGTGTCCATCTGTGCCTGCATCCCAAGCCAGCTGTCAGGTCCTCCAGCCCCTCTGCATGAAGCTGTGATCTCCCATCAGTTATCTGCATCTCTACTCCAGAGTATTATCCTGCTACCCTGGAGTGACTTCATAGCCTGAGCCTTCAGCTCATGGCAGCCTTCAGATACCTCTCTGCCCTTTGCTTGAAGTCATTGTCTTCCTTGGGCTTCTAGATCCCCTATGACTTCAGCCTCGGCTTTTTTCTTGTGTCCCCATGCTAAATGCCTGCACCCTAAACATCTCATGTGTCTTCATCTCCTGTTCTCTTCCCAGGGTCTCCACGCACTTTGAAGGTTTGGTTATGTGGTTAACTGTTGAGGAACAATGTGGTTTTCTATGAGCTTTAGCCATTGTGAATAAAGCTGCTATATATATTTTCATGTCAGCTTTTATCAAGGCATACGTTTTCACACCAGCTCTGTAAATATATTAGAACATGTATGGTGTATGACACGGTATTGGATTCCTAATAACATGCCAAGATGTCTGATAAAGCATCTACCCCATGATGCATTCTCACCAGGAATGAATGAGATGTCATGCTACTCTATCCTTGAAAGCATTTGTAATGTGTGTTTTTAAGTGTAACCATCCTGATACACAGTGTATCCATCTTGTTGCTGTCTAAATGTGCTCTTCCTTTATGTACAGTACATTTCTTTTTCTCAGAATTCTCTAATATTCAGATTGGTTTATATGCTTTTTTATTTATTTGACAGATAGAGTTAGACAGTGAGAAAGAAAGAGACAGAGAGAAAGGTCTTCCTTCCATTGGTGCATCCCCCAATGGCCACTATGGCTGGAACTATGCTGATCCGAAGCCAGGAGCCAGGTGCTTCCTCCTGGTCTCTGATGTGGGTGCAGAGCCCAAGCACTTGGGCCATCCTCCACTGCACTCCCAGGCCACAACAGAGAGCTGGACTGGAAGAGGAGCAACTGGGACTAGAACCCTGTGCCCATATGGGATGCCAGCACTACAAGTGGAGGATTAACCAAGTGAGCCATGGTGCCAGCCCCATATATGTTTATTTTATTATGCATTTTACGTGTGTCTCTATGTATTCTGGCAGTATTTAAATTTGAAGGCATTTATTTTCCTGTTACTGAGTTCTCCAAGTTTTTGTTAAATTTGCATACAATTCCTTCAAGTGTGTATTTTTCTTTTTTATACGATTAATTTATTTATTTGAAAGGAACAGTTACAAAGAGGGAGACACATAGTGAGACAGAGAGACAGATCTTTCATCACTGGTTCACTCTAAAAATGACCACAATGGCTAGTTCTGTGCCAGACTGAAGCCAGAAGCCTGGAACTCCATCTGGGTCTCCCATGTGGATGACAGGGGCCCAAGCACTTGGGTCACCTTCTGCTGCTTCCCCAGACACATTAGCAGGGAGCTGGATGGGATGTGGAGTTGAACTAGTGCTCATATGGGATGCCAGTGTCACAGAGCATGGCTTAACCTGCTGTGTGACAATACCAGCCACTGTTTTGCCTTTGATAATAGGCATTCTAACTGGAGTAACTTGGTGTCTAATTGTGGTTTTGATTTGTATTTGCATTTCCCTGTTAATTAGTGATGCTGAACATTTTTCATGTACTTCTTGGCCATTTGTATGCCTTTCTTTGACAAATGAGCATTTAGATCTAATGCCAATTTTAAAATCTGTTCATTTTTCATTGAGTTTTTAAAATGTCTTAAAGGGTGTATACACCTTAATAGGTGTATATTTTCTAAATATTTTCTCCAATTTCATATTGTCTCTTTGTTATGTTGATTATTTTGTTTGCTTTGCAGAAGTTTTTTAATTTGGTAAAATTCCAGGGCCAGTGCCGTGGCTCACTTGCTGCAGTGCCGGCATTCCATATGGGCACTGGGTTCTAGTCCCAGTTGCTCCTCTTCCAGTCCAGCTCTCTGCTGCATCCCAGAATGGCAGTGGAGGATGGCCCAAGTGCTTGGGCCCTGCACCCATATGGGAGACCACAAGGAAGCACCTTGCTCCTGGCTTTGCTCCTGGCACAGCGCCAGCCATAGTGGCCATTTGGGGAGTGAACCAATGGAAGGAAGATCTTTCTCTTTGTCTCTGTCTCTCACTGTCTATAACTCTACCTGTTAAATAAATAAAAAAGTGCATTTGACTATTTTTGCTTTTTTCTTCTAGTGCTTTGTTGTCGTATCCTTCAAATACTTACTCAATCCAATGTCCTGAAGCATTTTTTTCCTAGTACTTTCAGATCTTACATTTAAGTCTTTAAATAATTTTGAATTGAGTGTAAAATTATTTATTTGAGAGCAGATAAACAAAAAGAGAGAGCTCTCATGTTGATTGACTCCACAAATGCCCACAAAGGACAGGACTGGGCCAAACAGAAGCCAATAGTGTGGAATTCAACCCAGCTTTCCTGCATGGTGGAAGAAACCCAGTACTTGAGTTATCCCTACTCCCTCCCAGTATCTGCATTAGCAGGAAACTAGATCAGGAGTCAGAGCTGGGTATCTACTAGGTACTTTGATATGAGACACTAGCATCTTAACTGACATCTTAATGCCTAGGGTAAATGAACACCTTTGAGTTCAGTTTTGTATATGATGAGAGATAAAGTTTAAATCTTCTATGTGTGAATATTCAATATTCAAAGCACCATTCATTGAAAAGACTGTCCTTTCTGCAGTGAATATTCTTAGCATTTCTGCTGAAGATCAGCTCGTAGGAGATGTTTACCTTTAGGCTCTCCAAAATTTTTTATTAATATAAAGAGAACAGATATCATGTATTTTATAAATGCAATGCTAAGAAGATATCCATAGTCCCCTCACTCCCTCCATCAATCCCCACTCACCTTTCCTTTTTCTCTATAAGTTTTGCAAAAACATAAATTCAAAAAAACATGATTTCACAATTTTCTTTTGAACCTTGGGTTTAGTGCACCACTAACCATACTATTCAACAAATAAAAAAAAATCCAAAACCACAGTTTGACTAGAGTATTCACAAGGGCTAAAAACAATAATCAAATCATAAATCTATTTCATTCTTATTTATTCTTGTATCCTATATTAATCAGAACTTATCAGGGAAGAAATGACATTCATCTTTCTTGAATTGCTCATTTCAATAAGCATAATGGTTTGCAGTTGCATTCATGTATTGCAAAGACAGGGTTTCATTCTTTTTTATGACTGAGCAGTATTCCATACTACTCATTTTCTTTTTCCAGACATCAGTTAATGGGAATCTGATTTGATTGCTTATCTTAATTATTGCCAATTGAGGTGCAGTAAACATGGGGGTTATAAATAACTCTTCCAAAGCCTGATTTCATCTAGTTTGGGTAAATTCCCATGGGTGGGATTGCTGGGTCATATAGTAGATCTATTTTCAGATTTCTGAGGAATATCCTTACTGTCTTCCATAATGGTTGTACTACTTTACATTCCTATGAACAGCGTATAAGTGTGCCTTTTCTCCAACATCCTTACCAGCATTTATTATTTTTTTTCATTTTTGGATGATAGACATTCTAACTGGGATGAGATGAAACTTTATGGTGTTTTTGCATTTCCCTGATGGTTAGTGATGCTGAGTATCTTTTCATGTGTCTGTAGGCCATTTGTATTGATTGCATCCTTTGAAAATTTTCTGTGCATGTCCTTTGCCCATTTCTTAACTGCATTATTTTATTGAAGTTGAGTCTCTTAAGATCTTTATGAACATCAGATTGTTGTACCTGAGTGAGTGCAAACAAAAGAGCTCCACAGATTGATAAAATTTGGTGGTCCTTTATTGCGGGTGGTGGAGAGTGGGCTCATGCCCTAAAGAACTCTCGACCCTGAAGCCCAAAGCAACAGGGTTTACAAAGGCAAAAACCACAAAATCGGGAGGGGAATTCATGCTTGCTAGGAATAGGGGGGAATACATGGTTACTGGTTACTGGTTACTGACCTAAAACCTATGTGAAACTAGTATCAATTATAATCTAGTATCAATAAGCTAGTATCAATAAGCTAGTATCAATTATATTGACAACACCAGTTACAATCTTAACAATTCCAATTATAATCTTGACATTAATCCAGGTATTGGTTTTAATCATACGTAGGACTTAGACAAATTACAGTTCTTATCATTAACCCAGGTGTAGTCTATCCACTTCCAAGCTTGAGCGATCATGCTAGGGGGTTTCTGTGCTCTGCCAAGTGAGATGTAGTGGACTGCTATTATTCAACTGTTTTAGATCATAGTCTCAGACCAGAGTCTCATGGTGTGGGGGGGGCACCTTCCCAGAATGGAGTCTCAAGTGCTCCAAAATGGAGTCCCTACTGTCAAGGTGTTACGTCAAGATATTAACCCTTTATCAGTTATATAGTTTGCAAATATTTTCTACCACTCTTCACTTTGCTTAGTGTTTCCTTTGCAGCACAAATCTTCTAAGCTTGATGTAATCCCTTTTGTCTCTTTCTGCTTTCATTGCCTGTGCTTCTGGGGTCTTTACCAAGAAGTCTTTCCTATGCTAATATCTTGCAGTTTTCCCAATATTTTCCTCTAGTAATTTGTTGATATCAGGCCATAGATTTAGAGTCATGATCAGTTGTGAGTTGATTTTTGTATGGGTGTAAGTACAGGTTTTGTTTCATATGTCTGCATGTTGAGATCCAATTTTCCCAACACTATTTGTTGAAGAGACTGTCCTTTCTCCAGGGATTGATTTTAGCTCATTTGTCAAAGACTAGTTGGTTGTAGCTGCATGGATTAATTTTTTTGGTTTATATTTTGTTTCATTGGTATACATGTCTTTTTCTGTTCCAGTCCCAGGCTGTTTTGTTTGTAACTGCCCTGTAGTATGTCTTGAAATCTGGTCTTCTGATACTTCCAACTTTTTCTTGTTTAATGTTGCTTTAGTTATTTGGGGGTCTCTTGTGTTTCTACACAAATTTAAGCATTCTTTTTTTCTAGATCTGAGAAGAATGTTCTTGGAGTTTTGATTGGGGTCTCATTGAATCTATAAATCGCTTTGGGTAGTATGAACATTTTGATGATATTATTTTTTCCAGTGCACAAACATGAAATATTTTTCCATTTTTGTGTGTGTTCTTCTATTTCTTCCTTTAATGTTTTTCAATTTTCATTGTGAAGATCTTTCAAATTCTTAGTTAAATTTGTTCCAAGGTATTTAATTTTTTAGTAGGTATTATGGTTGGTATTGTACTTACAAGTTCTCAGCCTGAATTCATCAAATACAAATATATTTAGCTTATCCAATTCCCAAAGGATTCAAAGTTCACTTTTTTGGTACATTATAAAAATTGTATAAGGAGTTGTTAATTATCCATCCCAGATAATAATTCCTGTCAGATCCTTCATAGAAAGATACAATTATAAATGTGGATGTTAGTTATAAGTGTAGGTGTTGATGAATCTGCCATAGTTTACTGTGGTATTTTTGGTTAAATTTTAAGTCATTCCTGATTACAAACTGATGAGTATCATAACATTTGTGGCAGTGAAGTGTGCTCATAACTTAACATTCCTACTTTCTCTGAATTCTGAATGGTTCAAGCTGGACATGGAAAGAAGTCAAAATGTAAGCTTTCTAGCCCACAGAGTTGTTGGTCTTGGTGCTTAGCAACAAAGATTCCTTTCCATTGCCCTAGTACATTACATTGCATCCTTACCTAGTCACTTACAGAGCACAGGTTTTTTGCTAAATTTACAGTATAAAAAAGGGCAGACAAGAACCCATGTTCTCATAGGCATCCTAGAAAAGTGCTAAATAAAGAAAAAGGGGGGTGGTAGCTCATTGCCTCTTTCATCTCTCCATTCATGCAAGTCATTCATAAATCCCACATAGAGGAACAAGTGAGCAGGGGTCAGGAGCAGTGCTCTAATGTTTAGGCATTTTACTTTGTGGAGGGGGTTGTATCCTTGTCAGCCTACATTCAAAAAAGATACTCTGTCCCAGGAAAACAAGAAGACTAGGAAAGTCAGCATACCCAAATTGTTTCTTTTAATTTTAAAGACTCTCTTGTGTCCAACTGTGGTCACTATGTTAAAAGGAATATTTAGAAGACTGTGAACATTTTGAATGTTGAGCAAGGAGTTGCTCTCCTATGACATGGGTGAATCTATTGTAAGAACAACATGCATGAGTACATTCTTATAGAATATTTCTGCAGTGGTTTTTGAGTTCTTACAGATTTGAGTTTTATAAAATGATGCCAAATCATTATATTTACTTGTTTACTCAAGAGACACAAATATTTTTCTTTAAAGTGAAGAAACAAATTGTAAATGTTGAGAAGCAATTAATTTTGGGATGTGTTAATTTGGAATAACCAGTAAGGATGGCTAATATATATATATATACATATATATATGTACAAATTTAAAATGCAAACCAAGAAGTGAAAAATGTTTTTGTTACTTTAAAAATGAACGTTATAAATTCTCTCCTTAAACTATATTTCACCAGGTACGTGGCTCACAAGGCTAATCCTCCGCCTGCAGTGCTGGCACCCCAGGTTCTAGTCCTGGTTGCTCCTCTTCCAGTCCATCTCTCTTCTGTGGCCCAGGAGAGCAATGGAGGATGGCCCAAGTGCTTGGGCCCTGCACCCACATGGGAGATCAGGAGGCCATAGTGGCCATTTGGTGGGTGAACCAATGGAAGGAAGACCTTTCTCTCTGTCTCTCTCACTGTCTAACTCTGCCTGGCAAAAAATAAATAAATAAATAAATAAATAAATAAATAAATTTTGCCTTGTACACTCTCAGTTCTTATTCTGAAGATGTTAAAGTGTATCACATTTTTATTGAGAAGCAAAGAAAAATGTTCCATTTTAGAATATTAAAAACATACAATTTAAATTTTGCTGAACAGTTTGTAATAGTTGAATTTGTATTTTTAGGCATAAATATGTTTTCTTATTGATGTATTATGACAGATATATTATTTTCATGGTAGTGGAATGTATGAGGTAAATGATCCAACAGATTTGTTTTCATTAGATCAAACTTTCCATGGGGTACCTAAACTTAGAATGAGTTTGATATCACAACACTATTTACATTCTCTGTAAGAAAAATAAAGGACATTTGTCCCTAGATTTCAAATCACAGAATGAGATAGTCCAATTTATTTTTGGTTCTCAGTGAGGTATTGCTGTGTTTTATAACACCATGCTTTCATGAAAGATAGATTTTTATTCAAAAGTTCACATTTGTACCACATTTTTTTTCTGTAGGTCTAAAATTTTTCTAAAGGTCAATCTTTCTATAAAAAAGTTCATATGTGTTGCCTGATGTAATCAATTTCTTTTTTTCTAGATTTATTTTTATTTATTTGAAAGACAGAGTTATATAGAGAGGTAGAGACAGAGAGAAAAGTCTTCAATCTGCTGGTTCACTTCCCAATTGGCTGCAAAAGCCGGAGCTGAGCTGATCTGAAGCCCGGAGCCAGGAGCTTTTCTCAGGTCTCCCACATGGGTGCAGGGGCCCAAGGACTCGAGCCATCCTCTGATGCTTTCCCAGGTGCATTAGCAAGGAGCCAGATCAGAAGTGGAGCAACTGGAACTCAAACCAGCACCCATATGGGATGCTGGCACCCTAGGTTGGGGTTTTAACATGCTGTGCCCTGTAATCAATTTCTAAAGTGTATACACTGACAAGAAGAATTACACAAAGTACACTCATCTAACAAGGCATATCTTTGCTAAATTTAAAGACAATGGCTTTACCTGCTACACGTAATGCTAGCCTCAAGTATTTGCTTTGGAGCAATACTCATCTGCAGTTTTCATAGGTTTTATCAGAAAGTATCATTTGATAGTAAATCCTTTTAGTGAATATATGAAATAGATCAAACATTGAATTTGTGAAAAAAAATGGCTGCCATTCAGATCATGCCAAGTCTAAGGCTTTGCCACTTCATGATTATATATCCTTGGGCAAACCAGTTACTTACCTCTTCATGCCTCAGTTGCATTTTCTTTAAAGTTAAAATAACAGGAGCTACCTCCATTTTTCTGGAAACATAAAATTCAGGAAACATCACCTGGTATAAAATAAATGTTAGCAATTATTATTATTATCTATTCACATTTTCCTAAATAAAGGTATTTAAATATCTGTGCCTTTATGCTTAATGTTGTAGTGTACACATTTAGATACAACTCAAAATTTATTTGAAATTATATACATTCAAGTTTTGTAAAACTTCATATTTTGCTTGACATGGTAACTCAAACTAGATTCAATTCCTTTTAATTTGATGAGTGAGCCATTTCTTATCTAATTCCCTGGATAATGTAACTTATTCACTCATTTGTGCTTTGTGATGATACCTGCCTCTTTGTCAAAACAGTAACTAAACTGCATCCTTTTTGGTCAAAAATAAATCAATAGAGTAAATTGGTATTTAAAGAAAGGGACTATTCTTTGGCAGTAATCTTAAACTAGCACATTGATGCACTTTGGTAAGTGCATTGGAGACTTGCTGATTGTGTATGTACATTTGTGAATGTATGTATGGTACATGGGTATGTGTGTGTGTGTGTGTGTGTGTGCTCAATTTAAAGCTACAATAAAATTGTAGCATTATCCAAAGAAATAATTCTAGAAAATCATAGTTTGCAATGATTTTTGCTCTTTGGAGATTATGATGTTTAGATGATGCCTAAAGTTTCTGTGAATTTTTTTCAGAATTCTAGTAATATACAACACTGAAATTCATAAAGAAGGGGAAAATAGTTGGGTTCAAAGATATCATTAGACTACAGAACCAATCAGCCATAATTCAGGCCTCCAAATTAAACTACTTGTATGAGAAAATTTAAGTAGTTGTACTGATGTCACATATTGTTTGCAAACAAATGTATCTTTTTAAAAATTATTTATCTATTTACTTATTTATTTGAAAGCCAGAGTTACACAGAGAGAGAAGAAGAGGCAGAAAGAAGAGAGATAGGTCTTCCATCTGCTGGTTCACTCCCCAATTGGCTGCAATGACTAGAGCTGCACTGACCCAAAGCCAGGAGCCAGGAGCATCTTCTGGGTCCCCCATGCGAGTTCTGGGGCTCATGGACTTAGACCATCTTGCATTGCTTTCCCAGGCCTTAGCAGAGAGCTGGCTCAGAAATGGAGCAGCCGGGACTCAAACCGGCATCCATTTGGGATGCTAGCACTGCCAGGCTGCAGCTTTACCCGCTATGCCACAGTGCCAACCCCAAATGTATATTAATATTACTGTATTTGGTAAACACATAACATTAGTGTTAAAAGAATAAATAATTATAAACCTCAGTGAAGGCAATTTGTCATTAGGTAACAAAACCATGCAATGCATTCAATTGATTTCTAGTCTAGATATTTTTTCATAAAGAAATTTTAAACAAAATTATATTGATGCCAAAATATTCACAATAGAATGATTCCCTGAAGTGCAAACATATGGTAATCATTTACATTGGATGATTGCTTGATAAAATACATCGATAAATTTCATGTAGTCTATCATTTAATAAATCCTTTAAATTAATTGAATTAGTTTGAGGATATGCTTTGAAGAGCGTCTATAAAATGTGTAGGGCAATAATTTATACTGACAATCATAACTTCCCCCACCCACCCATAACCCTCCTATTTCCTGCTCCCTCTCCCATCCCAGAAGATTACAAAATTGTATGAAGGACATTTGTACAGTAAACAAATATACTGATTTCCAATG
The DNA here is from genome assembly GCF_964237555.1 of Oryctolagus cuniculus. Lineage (NCBI taxonomy): Eukaryota > Metazoa > Chordata > Mammalia > Lagomorpha > Leporidae > Oryctolagus > Oryctolagus cuniculus. The sequence goes on from NW_027208365.1 coordinate 512,544, forward strand.
CAATATTTGAATACTTGAAGCAGGAAAGCTAAGTACTTCTTTGCCAAAATAACATGTTTTGTCCAGTGTAAAACCCATTTGCCATCCCAATACACAAAGGGATTTGGGGCAAGAAGGAAAAAAGAAGTCCACACATGCGGAAATTTTAAGCAAAACAAAATAGAGAATGTATTTAGTTTCATGAAAATCACACAAGAATTAATAGTATTCCACCCATTTCCAACAAATATTTTTAACTTTAATGAATGAATGAATTTTCAGTTACATAGCAGAAAGCTTCTACCCTCTCCCATAAAACTGAAAGAGAAATTTTTAAAAAGTAAAAACTGATGAAAGAATTCTGCAATACATGTTAATGTTAAGTAGCCCAGCAGAGTTTATTTAGAAATACAAACACACACACAGAAAATAAATACATTAAAATCTTACTGAATAGTCCAGTAATAATTCAGGATCCAATATGTGTGCAAAAGATTCTGGATTTCCCACTCACTTTGTATAGGAAATGATGTGCTTTGCTATGTAGCATGTACCTGTAGATTCCTGAACACCTCCACTTTGCTTCTTACCCTGAGTCCCAGCAAATACAGGAACACAGCTGTTGAGTCATTCATTTTCTGGATTTGAGAATATCAAAGAATTAATGAGTATAGAAAGTTGTACAGCAGAGACCAAGAATGTCCAAGGGAGGTCACGTAAATCAATTGAACAAGTCAAACTACTATGAATGTATACTGAATGCTCTGTTTTTAATATGTCTTACTTACCTAAAAAAGACATGAGGGCTATTGCTCTCTCTCTTAATACAACTAAGGAGAAGATATCACCAATGCTCGAGAAAAATGAATACACAGCAGAGCTAATACAAAATCCCAAAAATCCAAAATAGAAAAACTGGATATGCACTCTTTACACACACCCTGAAGTGACAATGAAGTAGAACAAATCTAAAATTAGAAAAAAATCTTTTTTTAAAGATTTATTTATTTATTTTAAAGTCAGAATTACACAGAGAGAGGCAGAGAAGAGAGAGGGGTCTTCCATCCACTGGTTCACTCCCCAGTTGGCTGCAATGGCCAGAGTTGTGCCAATCCAAAGCCAGGAGCAAGGAGCTTCTTCCAGGTCTCCCACATGGGTGCAGGGGCCCAGGACTTGGGCCATCTTCTACTGCTTTCCCAGGCTATAGCAGAGATCTGGATCCATATGAGCTGCCAGCACTACAAGTGGTGGCTCTACCCACTATGCTACACCACTGGCCCCAAAAATTCTTGTCAAATTAAGAATATTTAACCTTTGTTTTAGAATGAATTATTAAAATATCTAAACTGGGGGAATACATAATTTCTTTCTTTAGAAATCAGAAGAGAAAAAGAACACTTCAAGGCTACTCTGACACCACACAGAAGGAATGGAGAATCATGACCTCAATTAGCCTAGGGACAGAATAAAAGGGAGGGAAATAGGAACAACAGAATTAAGATGAATAAGCTTTGACAGCTGAGAGAATCTGAATGTAAAGAAAAGGCATCCAGTTAACTGAAACAATAGAGATAAGTCTGAGAGGAAAAAACATTGTTAAGGCATATTAATGGGGCCAGAGCTGTGGCTTAGTAAAGTAAAAAAAAATCTAAAATTTGTTTTTAAATTATATAATTAAAAAAGATAAAAAAAGATATTCAATCTTAAGTCTCTACAGCATAAGATATACATCAATTTTCCCAGGTTCTATTTGCATTAATTAACAAAGTTTCATGGGTATAATCACTAGAGTGGCTCCAATAAGTCTTTTTTATAAAAATTATTTTTTAGTTTGACAGGCAGAGTGGACAGTGAGAGAGAGACAGAGAGAAAGGTCTTCCTTATTCTGTTGGTTTACCCCCCCAGTGGCCACTGCGGCCAGTGTGCTGTGGCTGGCACACTGCGCTGATCCAAAATCAGGAGCCAGGTGCTTCCTCCTGATCTCCCATACAGGTGCAGGGCCCAAGCACTTGTGCATCCTCCACTGCACTCCTGGGCCATAGCAGAGAGCTGGACTGGAAGAGGAGCAACTGGGACAGAATCTGGCTCTCCCAGCAGGACCAGAACTCAGTGTGCCTGCGCTGCAGGTGGAGGATTAGCCTATTGAGCCATGGCACCTGTCTCCAATAAGTCTTAACCTGGGATGCAAGTAAATTTAACAAGGATACTCAATAGGAATTTTAGAAGAATTCCAAAATATGTATCTGAATAAAAATAAGTACTTTATTTGGTACATCTCATATTAACTATACTATTGTCTAAATTTCCAATTGTCAGATGTACTAAAAAAATCCCAGAAGCAGCAGAGTTGGTCCAACATGATGAAGAATAAAATAAAATTTTTCAGTTAAAACTTGCCTAGAGAAAATGAGAATTCACAAATCCCAGATTAAAATAACCAAGAAGGCCCAATAAAAGAAAACTCAATGTCATCATACACTAACATTTATTACCTCAGATTTATTTAGTAAAAAGGTGATTATTCCAGCTATATCCCATTAGGTAGCCCAATTTTACCTGCTAAATCCATTAAAAGAAAAAGCACCTCATGATATATTACTAAAATCATATTGCTATATGCCATCCACCATGTCCCCTGTACCTTATACTTAATGTTAACAGATCTGATGAAATCAATAAATAAATGATGTGTCTTAACCAAGTGTGGGAAATGCATTTTGCTCCAAGTTTTTCCAAAAACCCCTCAGTCTCAGTTTGCCTTCACCTTGAAAAGACACTTCTGAGGTTTACAAATCAGTCCAGCTTCATTGGGCCTCCCTCCAATGAAAGGGGCTAAAATCCATCAAAATAAACTCTAGGCACTGTCCTTGTGCTCCCAGCAGTCATTAGGGGAGTAAATGAGCATATGGAAGACCTTTCTCTGTCTCTTCCTCTCACAGTCTGTAAGTACACCTGTCAAATACATAAATAAATAATTTATATATATACATTTATTTATATATTTATGTATATAAATATATTCAATATAAAATATATTATAGTTTAACATACAATATATTATATAATATATAATAATTATAAACAGATTTTATATAATTTATTATTAATATTATATATAATATACATATATATTATTGAGATGACTTCAAAAACCAGCGTGTGTCCAGTTTGAAACCAGGAGCTTCTCCTCCGCTCTGTGTCGCAGCAACCCAGGCACTTGAACCATCTTTCACGGCTTTTTCAATCCATTGGTAAGGAGCTGGATCAGAAATAATTATATATTTATATATAAATAATAAATTCATATATAATTATATATTTATAATAATTATATGTAATTCTATATTATGTATAGAAATATATAATATAATATATATTATAATATATAAATATATATATGATGGACCAAAATGTAGTATTCTCCGTTTGGCAGAAGGGACAGGCTCCAACATCTACTGTCTATGTCAGTATGTCAGCATAATGCAGGAGGTAACCCCTCTACCAAATAAGAAAAGCTATTTCAGTTCAGCTGGACATCATTCTGCTGAGTGTTGACCTTATTACTGTTAGTCTGGATGCTTTCATTGGTTGCAATCCAGAGACCCAATTTTCCCATAGATATAAACATCAGCAAACAAGAAAATTGGGTAAGAAAAGCTTAAGCTCAGAGTTATGATTAATAACTATTTTAACAAAATTTCTCAGATCCCATCTAATCCAAACCTTGGACAATTGGAAGCTGTTGTACTTGGCCCACCCATAATTGAAACGGATTCTAAATCCTTCAACTGCAAGGAGAGTATCATAGACATTAATGCTCCAAATGGATCCAGTTCCCTGCTAATGTGTCTGGAAAAGCAGCACAGGGTGACTCAAATATTGGGGCTCCTGCACCCATGTGAGAGACCTGGAAGAAGCCCCCAGCTCCTGATATCAGTCTGGCCTAGCCACAGTCATTGCAGCCATTTGAGGAGTGAACAAACCAGGAGGAAGATCCATCTCTCCCACTCTCTCTTTCTAGTGCTGCCTTTCAAATTCATAAATAGATCTTTAAGAAAATAGATCACTTCAATAAATTTGCCATTGCTCAGTCATGATGACTTTTACTACCTTCAGTTCTTTTTCAAAAGATTTATTTATTGGAAAGACAGAAAGAGGAGCTGGTGGTTGTGGTGCAGTGGACAAAGTTGCTATCTGTTACATTGGCATCCTGTATGTGCACCAGTTCAAGTACCAGCTATTCCATTTCTGATCCAGCTCCTTACCAATGGACTGAAAAAGCAGGGAAAGATGGCCCAAGTGCCTGGGATGCTGCCACACACATCAGAGGAAAAGCTCCTGGCTTCAACCTGGCCACACTCTGGCTATTAAAGTCATCTCAAAAATGAATTAGGTGGTGGAAGATTTCTGTCTCTCCCTCTCTCTGTAACTCTTTCAAATAAGTAATTAAATATTTTAACATGATAAAAAAGGCAGAGAGACACAGAGAAAAAGAGAGAAGGAAAGAGAAGCAGAGAGGTCTCCCACCTGCTGGTTCACTTTCTATATGGCTACAACTGTGCAAGACCAGGTTCTCAAGTCCCCATTGAGGTTACAGTTCTCCAAATTAGATGACAGGAAGGAAAGTATTTGAGCTATTATCCGTTGCTTCCTAGGGGTATTAACATGAAGCTGATTTGGAAGTGTAGTACCCAAAACTCAGATTAGCACTGCAATATAGGATGTGGGCATCTGTTGTGACTGCTAACAAATTGGAAATCCTAGAGGAAAAATCAACAGATTCCTGGACATATACAATATACCAAAATTGAGTCATGAAGACACATAGAAAAGCTAAACAAACCAAAAACCAAGACAGAGATTGGATGAGTAATAAAGACCCTCCCAACAAGGAAAAGTCCAGGATCAGACAGCCTCACTATTGAATTCTACAGGACTTTTAAAGAGCTAATGCTTCTCAAACTATTCAACTCAATTGAAAGAGAGACAATCCTCTCAAACTCCTTCTATTAATCCTGCATCACCTTAATTCTTCAACTAGAAAAAGATACAGTGGAGAGAGAGTACTATAGAAAAATATCCCTGATGGGGGCCAGTGCCATGGCACACTGGGTTGATCCTCCACCCGTGGAGCCAGCATCCCCTATGGGTGCCAGTTCTGGTCCCGGTTGCTCCTCTTCCAGTCCAGCTTTCTGCTCTGGACTGGGAGGGCAGTGGAGGATGGCCCAAGTGCCTGGGTCCCTGCACCCACTTGGGTGACCAGGGAGATGCTCCTAACTCTGGCTTCCGATTGGGCCAGCACCACCTGTTGTGCCATATGGAGAATAAACAAGCAGATAAAATACTTATGTCTCTCTGCCTCTGCCTCTGCCTCTCCCTATAAGTAACTCTACCTTTCAAATAAATAATTCTTTGGAAAAAGTCAACAAACAATAAAGGCTGGTGGAGAGGGAGAGAAAAAGGTCCCCTAACCCACTGTTGGTGGGAATGAAGCTAGTACAGCCATTATGGAAGGCAGTATCAAAGTTCCTCAGAAATCTGAAAACAAACATACCATATGATCCTGCCATCTGACTCCTAGGAATTTATCCACATGAAATGAAATAGAATATGCATAGGCATGAGTTATCTGTACCTCATGTTTATTACAATTCAATTCACAATAGCTAACATGGAATCAACCCAGAAGTCCATCAACTGGTGACTGGAAAAAGAATATGAGCTATAAATACAGTGTAAAATACTATTCAGCCATAATTGTGAATGAAATCCTATCTTTTGTAACTAAATGGATGAACTGGAAACAAGTATGCTTCATGAAAGAAGCCAGTCCCCAAAAGACAAATACCATATGTTTTCTCTGACTGGTGGTAATTAATATATAGACAACGAAAAGTAGCATATGAGTTAATATGACATTTTGAGATTTGAGTATTGTCCATAGCACTTTTCTGTACTCTTTGATAGAGTACACAACATATACTCATTGATATTTCTGCTACTACTTGCTGAATTCTTTACTTTGTAGAGGGTTAAAGCTTGTGATTCTAAAATAAAATCAAAGCATGCAGCTGTCAAAATTAAAAGAAAATAAAACGAGAAGGAGGGAGTTGGAAATATGAGACCAAGGGAAGATAGGATAGGATGTTATCAGTTTGCTCTTCAAACTGTATATATAAATTACATGAAATTTGTTCACTTAATATGCATTTAAAAATATAAACTTAACACTGGAAGAAAAAACCTGGGATCTGTGTTTTCTGGATCACCACTAATAAATTTTAGTCTTCATTTATGTCTGACCATATTTAATTTCTTATTTATTTATTTTATAAGAAAATTAACATCACCATTCCTAACAAGTCCATCCTGCTTCATCCATATCTATCAGTTCCCACTATGCTAATAATTTCTCATGAACTTAAATCCATATCATCTTAAAGTGATGTAATGTGGGGCTGGTGCTGTGGCATAGCAGATAAAGTTGCTGCCTGCAGTGCTGGCAAGCCATATGGGTGCCAGTTCAAGTCGTGGCTGCTCCACTTCTGAACCAGCTCTCTGCTATGGCCTGGGAATGCAGTAGAAGGTGGCCCAAGTCCTTGGGGCCTTGCACACATGAGAGATCCGGAAGTAGCTCCTGGCTTCGGATTGACACAGACCAGCCATTGCGGCTAACTGGGAGTAAACCAGCAGATGGAAGACCTCTCTGTCTCTGTCTGTCTGTCTGTCTGTCTCTTTCTCTACCTCTCCTCTATTTGTGCAGCACTTTCAAATAAATAAATAAATCTTTAAGAAAAAAACCTGATTCATGTTATTATTTATGTGTTTTAGAGGCTTTCCAGATGTTGATTACATGTGCCATGAAAACCCATTAAAATGCAAATCCTATAAGAGGCAACCCTTATAGGTAAAATCCAGTGGATGTGTTGAGAAAAACACACTAGCAATACATTTCAAAAAGCTGTAAAATGTTATAAGTTGCTGTCAAAAGCTAAAAATCTGACAATGACTCATTATGTCATTTAGTACATAATGCTGAGAAAATCAGAAGTATTTGTTAAAACTTCTGCTAAAATGCACTAGATTTATAATTTTTAAATGCATCTTTCCTAGATATAATGCAGTCCTGTACTACTTTAGAGTATCAGAAATTTAAAATGTTGGACTGGTGCTGTGGTGGAGCAGGTTAACACCCTGGACTGAAGTGCCAGCATCCCATATGGGGGCCGGTTCAATACTCAGCTGCTCCACTTCTGATCCTGCTCTCTGCTATGGCCTGGCAAAGTAGTAGAAGATGGCCCAAGTCCTTGGGCCCCTGTACCCATCTGGGAGACCTGGAACTAGCTCCTGGCTCCTGGCTTCAGATCAGCACAGCTCTGGCAGTTGCAATCAATTAGGGAGTGAACATCAGATGGAAGACCTCTCTCTTTCTCTCTGGCTCTCCTCTCTGTCTGTAACTCAACTTGTAAATAAATAAATAAATGAATCTTTAAAACAATTAAGAAATTTAACATGTGAAAGGTTTTTAAAAAATGTATTTCTTTATTGTGAGGCAGAGTTACAGATATAGAGAGGAAGAGAAAGAGAGGTCTTCTATCGACTGGTTCACCCCTAAATGGCCAGAATGGCTGGAGCTGGGCCGTTTGGAAGCCAGGTGCCAGAAGCCAGGAGCCAGCAGCTTCCTCCAGGTCTCTCACATGGGTGCAGGGGCCCAAGCACTCAGGGCATATTCCAGAGCTTTCCTAGGCCATTAGCAAAGAGCTGGATTGGAAGTGCAGGAGCAGGGACTCAAACTGGTGCCCATGTGGGATGCTGGTGCTGCAGGTGGATGCTTAATCTACTATGCCACAGAGTGGGCCCAGGGAAAGGTTTTAGGAAGACATCTTTCATGTAGACTAGGCTGCAATATTGCAAGGTAAGGTTTAGCTTTTATTTCCACACATCAGTATTCATCTTTTAGCAACTATAAATACTGAATATCATACATATAGCCATAAATATAGGTAATTGCAGATTTTGTTGTCATTCTTTCTAATTCTTTTTTTAATGTCTCCTAATAGGCCATTTTATGGATTATTATATTGATGTTACCTGTACACAACCATCAGGCATTTCCACTGTTGAATGTGTTTATGTGTACAGGTAGTTTTGTTTGTGTGTACATGAATGCACATTTGATGGAGATAGCAGACAGTAATACTGTGAGAATTCCTAACGCTGATTTTAAACTTTCTGTCCTCCGCAGAGATGGCTGTCATTGAAGTAGACCACAGGGCCCCTTTTGCTGTTGTGAACTGAAATGTAGATAAAATGATAGATGTGTCTGTCACATCGGAGAAATACTTCTGAAAAAATCGAGCCTATTTAAGCACCTTGATCTACATTTTCAACCTCCACAACTCTGAGAAGTAAAATTCCATGATTTACATCATATTTTCTGTGGTATTTTCTTAACAAATTTATATATCCTCATTTCTGCCAGCATTTTCTGCTGTCATCTAGAAGGTCCTTGTGAGTAGCAGAGAAATATAGAAACTAAAAACTGTGATTTTAGATTACCAAGTATCTACTAACACAAAAAAGATATCCCAGAAGCAACCTACTACCATCCTCCAGGACCCAGAAAAAAAAAAAGGAATGAGTCAAGATGCAGGGCAGTAGAAAAAAGTGAATAATGAAAGATCACATCAGAAGTAAATAAGGAAGGGTTTGATGCTGTGGTGTACTGGGTTAAAGCCTTGACCTGCTGTGCATGCATCCCATATGTTCCTGTTAGGAGACCAGGTGCTCCACTTCCAATCCAGCTCCCTACTAATGCACCTGGGAAATTGGTGGAAGATGGACCGTGTTCTTGGGTGCTGGCACCCACATGAGAGACTTGGAAGAAGCATCTGGCTTTTCCAATAAATAAATAAATCTTAAAAAAATAGAAGCAGTGTTAGCACTGTTGGAAAAACAGACACATAGTTCAATGGAAAAGAATAGGCAGCTGAAATTTACCGACTTTTCTACAGGTAACTCCTATTTAACAAAGAAAAGAAAACAAACAGGAGAAAGAAGAATCCCCTTAGCAAATGGTTTAAAGGAAAGTGATTATCCATATGTAGAAGCCTGAAAAGATACCCCAACACCTTATACACTATGTAAAAGCAACTCAAGGTGAATTAAAAGTCTAAATATAAAACCAAAAACTAAGTAAACATATGAGAAGCTGTAAAACATTAGCATAGACAACAGTTTTGGGTCAGATTCCAAAAGCACAAGTAACAAAATAAAATATACAAATTTGAGCATATCAAATTAAGATACATCTTCACAACAAAGTAATCAACAGAGTGAAGATACAATGGACAGAATGGTAGGAAACATTGAAAACTCTGACTATGACAAAAGGTTGATAGCCAAAACATACTTATATAGAACTGGAAAAACTCCAAACAAGAAGCAAAATGTACAGTTCAGAAATCGAGAATGATCTGAATAGATGTTTCTCAGAAGAAGAAATCTCAATTGTCAAGACATATATGAACATGCCCAATATCACTAGCCATTAGGGAAATGTAAATCAAAACCAATAGCAGACTCCATCTGTGGGAGAAGACAATGCTTGGGTTTTCATTTGTGCAACAAGTGGGTTTAGAGGACCCTGTTCACCATTAGAGGGCAGAGTCTACATGGAAGTAAGGAAACCTTAATGTTTTCCTAATGGGCTTGTTAACTTCTTGACCAATGCCTATTACTTTTGCCACAAACTTTCCAGTCTCACTACTTTCCTGCTTCTTCCTCTTCGCTGTGGCTTGCAAAAACAGTATACCTTCTATATACGGAGGATACTTTTGTTTTGTTTTATTCCTTCTGTCTCATGATGTTCCTCTAAGAAATCACAACCCTCCAAGTATTCATTCATTTATGCAGTCTGCAGTTTTCATGGGCTACTACATGGCAAAGTACTAGGTTAAAGGAAAGGTATAGGTCAGGAACTGAGCAAAGTTCACAATGATGAAGCCATTGGGGAAATGAACCTGATGGAAGACCTCTCTCTCTCTCTCTCTCTCTCTCTGCCTCTCCTTCTCTCTCTGTGTAACTTTGATTTTCAAATAAATAAATAAATCTTTAAAAACTAACTAAATATACTAATAACTTGGTGGCAACACCTTTCTATCAGAACATGTGAAGCACTCAAACACAGTTTGTCCCAGAAAGTCAGCCATAGTTTTCAAGGGCATGTCTTCTACTCCATTTGTGGACACCTCTGTGTGGCGTAAGGGCACTTATTTCTTCCCTTCTTCTTTCTTACCACTCTCACAGTTATAACTTCTATCGATGCTTCCACAGACCAGTCTCTATGAAATTGTAGAACTAATATCCTCCCATGTCAAAAATGTCATGGGTTTAAACACAGAACCCAAAATAAGACAAGTAACTGACCTTCTTATTTACACAGTGTGGAAAGTAAGATTCTCAGTGGATCACTGGGTAACTGTAAAGTACTGCGCAGAGAAAAACTGTAACTTATCTGTATTTATGATGCTGTAATTCTCCACTTTATGCATACTCAGATTAAATGAGCTCCCGTTAGTGGGCAGCACTGTTGCATAGTGGGTAAAGCTACTGCCTGCAGTGTCAGCATCCTATATGGGTGCTGGTTATGATCCTGGCTGCTGCACTTCCAATCCAGCTCTCTGCTGTGGCCTGGGAAAACAGTAGAAGATGGCCCATATCCCTCATCTCCTGCACCCACCTATGAGACCTGGACAAAGCTCCTGGCTTCTGGTTGTGGATCCAAACAGCTCCAGCCATTGATCTCTGTTTCTGCCACTCTGTAACTCTGCCTTTCAAATAAATAAATAATTATTTAAAAAAACAGCTTCATCCCAGAAGAAGTTCCTGGCTACTGGCTTCAGACTGGCACAGCTCCAGCTGTTGCTACCAATTGGGGAGGGAACCATCGGATGGAAGATGTCTCTCTCTTTCTCTCTCTCTCTCTCTCCTCTCTCTGTGTAACTCTTTCAAATGAATAAATAAATCTTTAAAAAAGTAGCTCCAGTTATTGACAACACAGTAGACTTGCATTAATTTTAATTCCCTTCTCACTTTGCAAAGGGATCAGTGGCAGGTCAAAACAGTTGAGAGCCTTGCTAACAGGAGAAGAAATAGCTGAAGACAGAAAATGAAAAGCAGCCAAATACATCATCAAAGAAAGAGAAGTGGACCTCATCCAACACAAACCTTTAAAAGTGGATGCTCACAATTAACGAGTGAAACAGCTGCCCACTGAAATCTTATCTAGGGAGGGAAGATGTCCTAAGTTCTGCTTCTGTAAACTTCAGTCATAAATCTGTCCTAATAAATCTGTCCCCAGCATCTCTTTTACAAACATACTGGACCCACTGACCATTGGAAATGTGGTCCTAAGTCATGTAGGCTGCCATTTAAACCCACCAATGCTGTAACAGCTAAGAAACTTGAATTTGATGCTCAGTTCTCAGGAAATCATTCCAGCTGAGCCTAGGGCCATTAATAGAAACTCCTTGGATCCTCCACTGTCTCTGTGCCTGTTTGAAAGAAGAGAGTTTTCCCACCCCAGGTTTCTGGAACAGCTTCAAATTCCACATTGGAAAAATCTGATAACTAATATGAGAGGGATCAACACACAAAGCAGCTATTCATGCTTCACACTGCTCCCCACCAGGAAGATGAGATGCAGGATGAGAGCAGTGGGGCAGATCCTAGTCAGATCCTTCTTCCCACCCCTCTGCTGCCCCAGGCTCCCTGCTGAAGGCCATCCTGCCCCACCCTGCAGAAACCAGCCCAGGAAACATCAAGAGGCCCAGCCCAACTGTATCCTAAGACCACCCACAGTGGGAACCCAGCTTATTTAACTGTGGAGAGCCAGAGTCTTTCCGCCTTCCTTCTCTGCGTGTGCAGGTTTCCAGAACGCTGCCCTCTCTCTCCTGTAACCACTAAATTAAGCACATTAGGGACAGTTTGGGTGAGGTTCTGCAGGAGAGAGCCCAGGCACTGGGAGCCTGAGAAGCAGAGGTGGGAGACAGAACAGCCCAGGTCCCAGCCCTGACCTCGGGGGAAACTGCCAGGATCTCTGGTGCCCTGGCACCCACCCTTCTCCCACACATGTCCCCACCCCATCCTGCACACCAAACCTGCAGCAGAAAGTCCCCGAGCAGGTAAGCTTTCTTCCAGAAACACGGGGAGCAAAGCAGGGAGTGTGGGGAACAGAGTCCCTGGTAACTGGGACCCACAGGTGGACAATGAAGAGGGAAGAAGCAGCAGGAGGCAGGCTCAGGTGAGCACTTGGAAACTGCCTGGGATTGCACGTGCAGAGCAGGTGATGCAGTAAATGAGAGAGAAGGAGCACCACAGCCCCCAGGGCTGACCCTGATCAGGGAATGAACTCCCTCTGGTCCAACTCAGACCCCCAGGGACTGGCAGTTTTACACACATGTGCACAGGCATTCGGGAAGCAGAATATGTTGGAGCTCCTGGGAACTCTGGGAAATGGAGTCCAGTCCGCAGCATCCATAGAGACACCAGCTGGCCCTCCCCAAAGGCTGCAGTCGGGGGTGGGTGCCCACAACCAGAGGGCATTTCCTTTTGTTCAGTCCCTCCTTCCTTTCCTTCCCAACCCAAAATCTCAGGGATCAGTTGCTGTTCTTCCTTTCCTGAATCAAATCTGAAAGAGTGACACTCACTGCTGCTAACTGACCCCAAATCCTGGCTCCCTCATAACCTCTGTCTCTTCCAGAAAAATCTTATTTACTACTTTGGCCCTAGAAATCATAAATGACTATGATAGAATGTAGCTTTTAACAGAGGTGTAGAAGGCATGGTTTAATATCCAGTTTTGAGAATACAATTTTCATTTGTGTTTTATTGATGTTTATAGTTCTTTTAAATTTGTTGATTTATTTGGAAGTCAGAGTTACAGAGAAGGAGAGGCAGAGAGAGAGAGAGAGAGAGAGGTGTTTTCCATCTGCTGGTTCACTCCCCAATTGGCAGCAGCACCACAGCGCTGACCCCTTATAGTTCTTTTCAAATCATTTTACACTGTCTTTTTATTCATCTAGTACAGAGACAGAAGAATGGACACAGAGCTAACATAGCTGAGTATTCAAGGAGACAGGTTAAGGGGTTAAATGCCTCATATCATATCATTTATACCTTAGATTAATTCTGGGGACAGTATTATCTGGAATTTACAAAGTAGAAACTGAATGGAAAGAGCTTAGAAAAATACGGTGTTTTTTAATATCATTAAAAAGTCTAAGATAAAGGCTAACCAAGGGGCCAGCACTGTGAAATAGCAGGTAAAGCTACTGCCAGCATGGACATTCCATATGGGTGGAGGTTGAGCCCGGCTAGTCTGCTTTCAATCCAACTCTCTGCTATGGCCAGGGAAAGTGGTGGAAGATGGCCGAAGTCCTTGGGCAGCTGCACCTGTGTGGGAGACCCAGAAGAAGCTCCTGGCTGCTGGCATTGCAGCAGTACAGCTCCAGCCATTGTGACCAACTGCTGAGTGATCCAAAAGATGGAAGATGTCTCTCTCTCTCTCTCTCTCGCCTTCTACTCTGTGTAACTCTGACTTTCAAATAAATAAATAAATCTTTTTTAGAGAGCCAATCAACATATAACACTAGCATAAAAATCTTTCTTTTGTCTTGGGTCTCAGTTTTTATAATCTGATTTCTCAAATGGAAAAATGTGAGAGAGATGAAGTGTACCTACAAAAATAATTTACTATAGTTATTTACTGTAATAATTTACTGTAATGATGTACTGTAATTTATGGTAATAATGTACTGTAAAGAACCACATAGGATTATAACTTGTCTAGAAAACAAAGGAGATTCAAAGTTGCTATTATTTAATGGTTATTTTTTCTTATTTTTAATATCAAGATAGTATATAAATATTATGCACTCCTGGGTATTTCTGTGTTGTTTGATATGTTTTATTTTTAAGCAGAAATTCAAAGAGATAACTGGCTAACATGGAGTTCTGTGTTTCTGATTACTTCTCTCAATTAGAGATCATGGGATTAGAGTTGGTGCTAGATTAAGAATGCTTCCATCTTTATCCACTGGCTTCACACCAGCATTTACTATGTTAAAAAATATTCTTTGGGTAGATTGCTCTTTCTTGCCAGACTGTAAACTTCATGGGGTCTAGAAACATATTTGCTTTGACACTAAAACTCAGCATCTTGACAGTCAGTCTTTTAGTTGAATAAATACATGATATACAAAATAAATATTTCTGCCCCTCAAGAACTGCCTAAGAGAGAAGAAAATAGAAATCAATTTGATGACTCTCAGTATTAGGTGAATATATAATTTGTCATTCTGACATAAGCTTGGTCATAAAAAGGGAATATGAATAATTACACACAGTTGAAGTGTATGAACACCTAGGGCCAGCGGGTTAAATGTTCACCCTAGCAATGTAAGGCATTCCATGTCAATAGGAGAGGAAGGAGGAAGAGGGGAGGGGGTGTAGGTGGGAAGGTGGTTACGGAGGGAAGAATCACCATGCTCATTACTTAGCAGCAAAGAGAGAATCTGTGATCATTTGTTGCTTAAGAAAGGGTGATAGGCATTATTTAATTATAATGCAGGCATCAGTGTTCTTCTGTCTCTGAAATAGGAAGTCTATAACTCAGAATTCCTTGCTGTTTCATCAAAAACAATTCAAAACAAAAACCTAATTAAGCATAAGAGGAAGTTACGCATTAGAAGTCTATTCTAATCTCTAGGAGGTTCAGGGGTTGGAAAATTCATCCAAAATCTTGCTGCCAAATGTCCCATACATTTTCCATGACCACTACCCATCAGCATAAGCTCTTTTAAAAAAAAGAAAGATTTATTTATTTGAAAGTCAGAGTTACACAGAGAGAAGAGAGGCAGAGAGTGAGAGAGAGAGAGAGAGAGAGAGAGAGAGAATCTTCCATCTGCTGGTTTACTCCCCAATTGGATGCAATGGCCAGAGCTGAGCTGATCCAAACCCAGGAGTTAGGAGCTTCTTCCAGGTCTCCCATGTGGGTTCAGGAGTCCAAGGATGTGGGCAATATTCTAATGCTGTCTCAGGCCATAGTAGAGCTGGATCAGAAATGGAGCAGCGGGACTTGAACCAGTGACCATATGGGATGCTGGCACTGCAGGCGGCAGACTTACCTGCTACACCACAGCACCAGCCCCCATAAGCCCTATCTTCTGCAGAACCAGCACCCCAGACACCAGCCACCACATGGCATCCCATGGCACACTCACCCCTGGCAATGTGCTGCAGCTCCTGCTCCTTTCCACTTTCACTGGAAGAATCTGCAACTCCTTTTTTTCATGCAAGTAATTCTGATTCAGATGATGACCCTGACACAATTGGCTGGCAAGTGCCATGGCATGTGTCCATGGCCTAGCTAAATGCAAAGCTGGAACATTTTAAACTTTTCACTGCCATGGTGAGACACGGACTCCATCTAATGAAGTAGGGGATTTTTCAGGGAGTCTAGAGAATCAAATATGACAAAATGACAAATCTTAACCAAAGAGTGCCGTGGTACAGATGAAGAGAACCCAAAATGTATTTTTCTATCTTTTCTTTTCTGAGTTAAGTGCCTAAAAACAAAGCCAATGAGGGTTAAACAGACCCATTCTGAAAATTCCTTAACATCTTCATTTTCATCCAAATTAATATATTGCTTGAAGAAAATAAATTTTACATAAATGAAAATGCAGTACCACAGACAAGTGTACAGAACATAGGCCCTCAGTTAGCTTCAAACCATCTGGGTCCATTAATGTGTTCTTCCAGAATCAAAGCTGCAGTACAATAGAACCACAGCCTCTGACATTCCTCCTCCACCCCAATGGATCTTGGGTTTTCCTCCCACCTCCCCTCTCCTGTGAATACATCAGTAGCAGAACAAATGGAATCCAAAGATACGATGATGTTATTTAACATGGAATAAACACAGTGTTTTAGTCAGTATAATCCTCAATACTACACTAATAATTCCGAGTTCACTGATTATGAAAGTAAGTATAAGAAATCTCTTCCTAAGTAATCATAACATCGAGAGCTGAATGTAGACTTTCAAAGTGAAAGAGAGAATAGTGTAGAGATGTGTATCTCTATAATAGAGATTTACCGCTGTAATTTATAGACAGTACACCATGTTTGTATTTTTTTTTGTAGTCCTGCATATTTTATTACATGCAGCTTGTCACTTTGGAAATTTTATGATTAGACACTAATATGCAACAAATTTTGAATCCTTACAGACAATATAGAGCACCCTAGGCCCTCCCAAGGGCAGAAAACAGACCAAGAGCTCATAGACTGGCTGCAACTGCAAGAAGCAGATGAAGATATCGTCAGAAAGATACATATTCCTGCAGTGTGGCTGCTGAGCAGTTCTGCCCTTATGGATCTCATCTCTGTTTCAGATCGTTAAAGAAAGTTACATGCTTTCTGACATTTCTAAAGATTTCACTAATGAGAATCTAAGATATCTTCACTACGCTAAGAGCCTCAGAACAGCCCAAAGACTTGGGCCATCTTCTACTGCTTTCCCAGGCCATAGCAGAGAGCTGGATCAGAAGAGTAGCAGCCGGGACTAGAACCGGAGCCCATATGGGATGCTGGCATTCAGGCCAGTGCTTTAACCTACTGTGCCACAGCACTGGCCACAACATAGTATTTCTAATAGAAGAGATGGTTAAGTCATTAACTCCTCTAAAATACAAGTTAAGTATTAGTTTTGAAACTCTGATTCAATCATGAGAAAAACAAAAGGTTAATTTTCTCTCTTTGCTTCTGGGTATGTAAATTTTCTTCTAAGAAATTAATCATGACTTTTACATCTCAGACCCTATTATGAGTAAGTAGAGAATATTGTGGGGTCATACGCTCATTCTATCAAAAGAACATTTCTCCAATTAAAGAAAACATTATGGGAATCCCATATGGGAACTGGTTTGAGTCCTTGCTCCTTGCTGCTCCACTTCTGATCCAGCTACTTGCTATGGCCTGGGAAAGCAGTAGAAA
Organism: Oryctolagus cuniculus; assembly: GCF_964237555.1. Lineage (NCBI taxonomy): Eukaryota > Metazoa > Chordata > Mammalia > Lagomorpha > Leporidae > Oryctolagus > Oryctolagus cuniculus. The sequence goes on from NW_027208365.1 coordinate 529,584, forward strand.
ATGGCCCAAGTGCTTGGGCCCATGCACATGCATGGGAGGCCAGAGCTATGGCCCAGCAGATTAACACCCTGGCCTGAAGCACTGTCATCCCATAAGGGCACTGGTTCAAGACCGGGCTGCTCAACTTCTGATCAAGCTTTTAGCTTATGGCCTGGGAAAGCAGTAGGAGAAGGCCCAAGTCCTTGGGCCCAAGCCTAAGTGGGAGACATGGAAGAAGTTCCTCATTCCTGGCTTCAGATCAGTACAGCTCCAGCCATTACAACCAGTTGGGGAGTAAACCATCAGATGGAAGACTTCCCTCCCTCTCTCTCTCTTTCTCTCTCTCTCTCTCTCTCTGTGTGTGTGTAACTCTTTCAAATAAATAAACAAATCTTTAAAATAAAAAGCCAGGAGTCAGGGAAATTTCATCCAGGTCCCTTGCTTGGGTGCAGGACCCAAGGATTTACCATATTCTGCTGCTTTCCCAGGTATGTTAGCAGGGAGCTGGATCAGAAGTAGAACATGCAATTGGTGCCCATAGAGGATGCTAGTGCTGCAGTTGTTGGTATAACCCATTTTGCCACAGTGCTGGCCCCATAACAATTTATAATTCCTAGTAATTAACAGGGAAGAAAGAAGTATGGCAGGATACCTTTTTTTTAGAAAAATTATTTTATTTATTTGAAAAAGTTATATAGATAGGGAGAGAGAGAGAGAGAGAGAGAGAGAGAGAGAGAGAATCTTCTGTCTGCTGGTTCACTGCCCAAATGGCTACAATGGACAGAGCTGAGCTGAACTGAAGCCAGGAGCAAGGAGTTTCTTCTGGGTCTCCCACATGTGCAAAAGGTCTCAAGGACTTGGGCCATCCTCTACTGCTTTCCCAGGTGCATTAGCAGAAGGCTGGACTGGAGGTGGAGCAGCCGGAACTCTACCAGCACTCATATGGGATGCCTGTATTTCAGGCCAGGGCTTTAACCTGATGTGCCACAGTGCTGGCTCCAACAGGTGACCTTTTACTCTCAATAATCTCTTCTTGCTATTGGCAGCAGTTTGTAATTTTTTGTTTATTTGCCTTCTTCTTAATCTATATTTTTAAAAAATTACAAAATGTTCCAGCACCCTGAGAACCTCCATCACAAGGGCATACCATCAGATGTTTGTCCAGAAAAGGGTGGTGTAGATGCAAGGTGGAAAATGCAAGGTGAGTTGATTCATCTTTCTCAGGCTGTGGTTTCCATGGGCAACTTTTACAACCAACTGCCTTATTTGTTCCTCTTCCACAGAGTGGAACACATGTTAAGTCATCCTATTTAGCCAAAAGCCAGTGGCAGCACTTCAATATGTCATCAATCCACGGACAGCATTGTGGTACAAAGAGGTAAGTTGCCAACTGCAACAGCAGCATGCCTTATGGCACTGCTTTGAGACTCACCACCTTCACTTCTCATTCAGCTCTTTGCTTGGGAAAGCAACAAAGATTGCCCAAGAGTTTGGGTTCCTGCACCCCCATGGGGGACTGGGACAGAGTTCCAGGGTCCTGGCTTCAGCCTGGCTCAGCCCCAGCTATTGTGGCCATCTGGAAGTGAGCCAGCAGATGGAAGATAGAGATCTCTCTCTCTATTACTTTTACCTAAGCATACATTACATACATAAATGAAGATGCATCAATATAGCAACTTGTTGAGGAAAAGTCTTCTGATTATTGCAGGTTTTGTTTCAATGCAGAAAAATCTTCAGACACAAAAATTATAAACTGATTTATATTTATATTTCTCAACCACATACTTTTCAGAAAAAATTGTCTGCCACTCAGCATCAGGTATCAGTCTGAAAGCATTCATTAAAAAATCAAGTAATTTTACTAAGCACAAAAACCTCTAGTATAGACTGCATATAAACCAGTGGCTTCCATGGGTATACACAGATTGATTTTTGTTAATTTACGGGGATCACTGCACTTCCCTGGCATGGAGCTGTCTGAAGAGTTTAAACACTGATGGGTGTGGCATTATTTCTGATATTTGCTTATTATCCAGAGTGCATTTATTAAATATCTATCTTGAACTCCACACTCTATAAATCTATTTCAAATATGTAGATATTTAATGGTACTTACACATTTACAAACTGAGCTAATCCTCCTAACTTCTCTCTGGAATAGCTATGCCTTTGACATTGCCTTTTTTCACACATATGGAAATGCATAATATGCTTCTGTATGGTACTTCAGAATTTATAAAAGGCTTTTCAGGTAAGATTTACATAACATCATGTGAAAGTGGCCGAAAGACACAGTCTTCTCATTACAGAGGGGAGAGGTATGAAGTCACTCTCTGAACAGTTACTCAGATTCTATCAGTCAGGTTCAGAATCTTATTAGGTATCAGATACACATCTAGATTTTTTTCCCTACTGTCTCTTTGTCAGAATTCCCAGCCTATGAGTGAACTTCATCTGAATGAATGCTAATATTCAAGGTTCTAAGTGAAAAAATTACTGAGGTTTGTATTGGTGAGGAAAGCATGTGTCTAAATGTTACTTGTATTTAATAATAAGTATTGAATCATATGAAACTGAATATAAGATTATGCAAATTTTTAAGATGAAGAGCATATATTTAAAACCACATTCTTACATTTTGCAAACGTGTTGAAACAGCTTACTGGAGCATGTGTTTGGCATAGTGGTAAAGCCTTCCACATCCCAGTCAGAATGCTCAGGGCTCAAGCCCTAGCCCTGCTTCTGCTTCTGGCTTCCTGCTAACAGAACCCTGGGAGGCAGCAGCTGATGGCTCAAGTACTTGAGTCCCTGCCACCTGTGTGGGAGACCCACACTGAGTTCCTCGCTTCAGCCTGAACCAGCTCTGGTTGGTGCAGACATTTGAGGAATGAGCAATAAATGGAAGGGCTCTCTCTGCCTTGCAAATAAACAAAAATAACTATACAGACCTTTTCTTAAGGTGTCTTGTTCACATCTAAATGATTTCCCTTTTCACAGTAAAATGCCTAACTGTCCTCTTTAGTAACAATGCATGTTTTGCTCTCCATGTCCACTCCTGAGCTCCAAGTACTGGCAGCTCACCCTAGCATGCTGACTGGTTCCAATGTTCAAGTACTCATCTCCCATTCTCTTTTGGTGGGTCTACCGGAAAGAAAGGAGAGTATCTACAGTAATTAATATCTTACTGTGGCTCTTGCTGTCCACCTGCAGGCCTGAAGGATGACCACCTGAATACACACTGTGATGTTCTGGACGTAGTTTTCAAACTTCAGTCACTTTGCAGCTGAGGGACTCTGTCCTCGTCAATCACTTGAAAGCCTGCAGGAGTAGGGAGAAGCTGTGTTTGAAGAATTCACAAATACAGTGCATTGAAGCCAACCACTACCACCCCCACCACACCCCTACTTCAGGGTTCTGGCAAATCCCAAACCAGGAGTTTGGGACCAGCAGTGGTTCAGGAGGTGACCTCAACTCCTTACTCTGAACAGCTCCAAAGAGCCTGGTGCACCCAGCGGGAGCTCAGCACCTCGAACTCCCACCCTCCTGCCCTTGCCACCAGGATGCCCGGCTCCCAGAGCCTCCAGGAGGCCTGCAGCAGACCCGCAGGTCCAGGTGCACTGGGATGTGCGTCCAGAACTAACCCAAAATACAGGCCCAGCTTAAGTGTCACCTCCCCACAAAGTCACTGTCACCTACTCCCTCCCGGAAGGCTGCAGGCCAGCACCCGGCACCGGGTGTCATGGCATTTGGGGTTCACCCGCTCTCCCTCAAAGGAAGATGCCCCCGTGGGAACCCCGCTCCACCTGCGGCAGGGCTGGGGGTGGAAGGGCCGAGCCAGCCTCCACCCTAGGACTGCAGCCTGGGAAAGTCCAGGGCCCCAGTGCCCTTGCCAGGCATAGGGTCTCTCTAAGTGTACTCTGAGCCAGGGCCTCAGCCATCAGCAGCTCTCTTGCTTCCAGAATCTGCTGCAGGGCAGTTCAGGCTCAGTCCAGCAGGGGGCCTCAGGACAATCGTTGCTGCCCTGAGGCAGGACCAGTGCTGCAAGACCCGCCCCATGCTAGGCTGGCTATAGAGGCGGTGGACATTGGTGGGCAGCTGGTAGTTGCAGTGTGTGCGCATGACATGGGTGGTGTTAGGTTCTTGGCTGTCCCGTTTCGTGCCTTGGGGTGGCCCCTGAGTCAGGAGGGGCAGGAGAAGAAGAGACAGACCTGGTGAGTGTGACTGCCCACCTCTCCTGCCAGCCCTGCTGGCTGAGGCTTGCAGCACGTGCTGCACTTGGGGAAGCAATGAAGGCCAAGTCTCAGCAGGAAAACCAAGTGCGCGGTGCTGATTTACTCACTGACACAGCATCTGTGTGGTCTGCATGGGCAGACAGGGGGAAGGGTTTGGTAGAAGGGTGCTGGAGGTGCACTGGGCCTTTGTGCTGCTGCCTGCTGTAGGCATCCAGGGCAGCAGAGTCCTGCGGGGTCCCTAGAGATCCTGGCCATGCTGTGCCTTCCATCATCCACCCTCCTGCACTGATGCTGGGGGAAGTGCTTCTGTGGTTGATATCTCATTGGAATCCATGGTCATTTTCTCATGATGGGCTGATCTCACACAGTGACAATCATGGAACAAATCACTGTTCTGTGGCATCTGCCTCCCAGGAGCATTGCAGGTGGACAGGGGGAAACGGGTGACTGGTGGCACCTCCTGTGCATGGTCTCTGTCCCATCCTGGACCGAAGGTGGAAAGGGAAGGAGAGGAGCTGGCTCAAAGCAGTCCCGCTGCGGGTTCCATTAGGTGCAAAATGTCTCCCGATTGCGGTTAACCTTGCAGAGAAACTGTCTCCTTTTGTGGGCAAGTGACAGCATCTGCTTTATTAGCTGTGCAGTGTATTGATAATTAAAATTTGGGCATCCCTATCTATAGTCCTCACAGCATAGTTACATTCTGAGGAAGTGATGAAACTGCTCAGTACTTCGGGGCTGAGTGTAATATTAGGTGGGCAAGCCTGTTGTTGGCTTTTGGTTTATAGCTATTGGGCGACTTTATTTGGTAAAAATGCATTCAGGCTCAGTAGTGTATTCAAGGATGACCACTTAGTGAATTGTCTTTTTTTTTTTTTTTTTGTAAGAATAAGAGTATTGAAGACTGGGTTGAGCTACCTATGGCAAAACTCCACCATTCCTGGGAAGGCCACAATTGGCAAGAAAAGCAGGTAGCAAGCTTTCACCAAGTAAGTTGAGATTCCTGTGTTTGCAATCTGAAGAGCTCACTGCTGAGCTGGGAGGGGAACTGCTCTGAGCACAACTCATTAGAGAACTGTTCTTTCAGACCTTCCCTGAAGGAAGCACTGTTGTGGTCAGAAGCATTCCAGGAGCTGCTGGCCAGCAATTGTGAATTAGGCTTGAATTGAATCCACTGCAAGTATCACAAGAGTGCAGAAAGGCTGTGTCCTCAAATCAGCAGCTCACCAAGGAGAATTTGACTTAACCTAGAAGGTCTGTTTATCTCCGCTTATTTCTCAACATATTCACACCAGGTGGGGAAGATAAATCACCCTTCAGCTCTGCAATGGCAGTGCTCTTGGTTGAGGCTGAGGATGCTTTTCATTGCATGCAGTGTTTGCAAGAGACTTAGTTCCCTGAGGATTTATGCCTCTCCTGTAAATACATTTTTGGCACTAAAACAAACTGAAGTATTTCTGTTTTAGTAGTATGGAACCAACTTAAGTATATTGCCTACTGGCATCTTTGTCTTTAAAGAGCTAAATCCACAGGATTACAGGATTGAGTAAAAACAAGAGAATAGCTAATCCTAGTACTAGAAAAGCACAAGGGAATGTTTGATCATTAGCTTCCTTATATTCCTCATGTTTCTTTTTATTTTTCTGCCTGCTCTTCCCTACCTACAGATGGTCTGGCTGTATTGGAAGCTTTTTTAAAAATTGAATTCTGTGAAGAAAATATAGGCTACTGGCTAGCTTGTGAAAACTTCCAAAAAAATCCACCCACCCCAGAAGCTATCCTTATATGCAAGAAAAATATATACACTCTGCTTAGAAAAAGGCCCAAAAGAGGTTAGACACAATTCCTCATTTCAGCATAAAGTGTACACTCTTGACATCAAGAAGCAACAAAAGAAGTAAAGACATAAGACTAAAGCAAGGGCCAGGGAATCTGAAAAGCTTCCTCTCCTGATGCCCTGACTTTCAAATAAGTCTCCCCAGACCTGGCAGGTGGAGCTCATCACACATTACAGCTTCTGATTTCCACTTTCAAAGAGCAGAGCCCCCTTCTCTAACAAAGGATAATGAGTGATCTTTGTTTCAGATGAACACGCTTTCAAACCAAAACTCTTATTATCCAAAATATAAGAGAAGCTATGACTCCCAGCTTTACAACTGCCTCGAAAAGGGTGTATTGCTTGATGGAGAATAACTTTCTGAAGTTGTATTTATTGGCAAGGCAGAGTTACAGAGAGAAAAAGAGAGGGAAAGACAGCGGTCCATCTGCTGACTCACTCCCTAAATGGCCACAATGGCCAGGGCTGGGCCAGGCTGAAGCCAGCAGCTTCCTCCAGGTCTCCCATGTGGGGGCAGAGGACCAAGCGCTTGGGCCATTCTCTGCTGCTTTACCCAGCAAGGAGTTGTGGAAGAAGTAGAGCAGCTGGGAGTCAAACCGGCATCCATGTGGGTTGTTAGTGCTGCAGGCAGCAGTGTAACTTGCTATGCCACAACACCAGCCCCCAGAAAGAACTCTTATCCCTGGTCTTTCTTTTGAGTCAGAATGCTCCCAGGACTTGTGTTGAAAACCACAGATCACCACAGAACCCCATGAGAAGAAAAAGGAGTCCCAGAGTAGAGGACATGTTCTGTTTCCTAAGGCAGAAGTTTTTGACTGCCAGAGACGAACATTCAATTCAGCCTGGGTGTTTGGGAAATATACCTCGCAACTGGGGATTCCAGTTCAGGTAGTAAATCAGGAAGCTGGTGACTGTCCAGGAGATGCCTGTATCAGAACAGCTTCCACCACCGTGAAGACACAGGCAGGAAATACGTGGTCTCAGTGGGGTGGGTCTCACTGGAAAAGCAGGACTCTGAGATGGAAGATAATGCAATGGAATGCTGTTGTTCCAGACTCACTTAAAATCAATAGGTCTGGGATTCTGTAGCCTTAGCTACCTAGCTCTACATCTTTCCTTAAATCCATCCATATTACCACATGGTTTTAATTCTAGGTTTTAAGTCCAAACTAATGTAACATGTTTATTATGTAGAATCATCCATTCTATTGTTGTGTATTGCTGAAGCTGAAGTGATGTTTGAATTGTTAAATGGTATATAAAATAGTGAGTGCTCATGTGTAGAAAACCACAGTGGCTGTTCCAAGTGCCAAACACTCTTGAAGGCAGTTAAGCTTTGAAGTGGTCTTTGAATATTTGAATACATTTATTTTGATAACTAATGTCATTGAATACTCAGAGTCCAGGTGTGAGTTGATTTGATTTTTGTAACTGGAAATATGACCAACATAAGATCTTTGTAGTAGAGAAGAAGCATGCATTACTGAATCTGTGCAGGGAGAACTGACAGCCCCCAGAGCTGAGATGAGGGTGGCAAGGAAGATGCTCTTTTCTAAACCTAAGTCACAGCACATCTTTAGAACGACCCAGGGTTAAAATTACTAACAGAATCTTTAATTAAACATTAAGGTATTTGATGAGAATAGAACATTGACCTAAATCCCTTCTTGAGGATTAAGAACCAGCTAAATAGGAGGCTGCGGTGGTGACCTCGAAGGGGTTGGAGCCTGGGGTCAGGGGTCGTGGGTCCCAATGGCTGGTCCAGAATCATCACGGGCTACCTGGGTCGTGGGCCAGCACCATGGCTCGGGGCTCCAGAGGTCGGGGGAAGCCTGCTGGGCCCCTTCTTGCTTCCTTCTTTGGGCAGAAGTCAGGCATCACAAAGTGACCTAAAGTGACCAGTTTGGTGCCGAAATCCCTGAGGCACCACTGGAGCCCGGGGCCAGGCCTGCAGGCAGGGCAGAAGCAGAGGGGAGACACCGGGACCTGGGGGCCAAGGCTTCAGGTGTTTCTGTTGGCCCCCAGGCACCCACGGGGCCTCAGCCTCTCTCACAACAGAAATGTGCATGCACCTCAGACCATTTTTACCCTTAATTCCACTTTAAAGAAAGGTTCATCGAGGACGGACTCATGGCATGGGGGTGCAACCACAGCCTGCATGGCCCACATCATGGGCACCAGTTCCATTCCCTGACGCCCTACTTCCTCTCCAACTCCAGCCAACGAGTGCAGTGGTGATGGACAGGTGCTTGGACCCCACACCACATGGAGATGGGAGGGGGCTCATGGGCCTTCAGCCTCACCCAAACATTGGGGAATCAAACCAGCAGATCGAAGACCCCTGTCTCTATGCCTTTCAAATAAATCTCTTAAAATAAATAAAAAAGAAATGCAAATAAAAAGAACCAGCTAAATAGACATGAACTGTATGGAGACAAACACCAATATTACATTACTCAACTCTCCACTGCTCCAATGAACAAAGAAGACAAATAAGAGGGATATAGGCCTCCCCTTTTTTGTTATCCTTCCCTTGGTTCCAACTAGCATGGGCTTCCAGAAAATGCGCAAGGAATCCATTCTCTTCTATGGTCAATACATGATCTCAGAATTTCCCTTATTCATTTGCCTAACAGATTTTGATTATGTCACTCTAGGTAAAGGGAAGGCAAGAAAACTGCCCTTTTCCCCCATTTTTAAAATCTATTATTTATTTGAAAGGCAGAGTTATAGAGAAGGGGTAGAGACAGATCTTCCATCTGCTGGTTCACTTCCCAAATTGGCCTCAGCTGAGCCAATCTAAAGCCAGGCGCTTGTGCCAGGCCTCCCACATGAATGCAGTGGTTCAAGCACTTGGGCCACCTTCTGATGCTTTCCCAGGCACATTAGCAGGGAGCTAGATTGGAAGTGGAGCAGCTGGGACTTGAATCAGCACCCATATGGGATGCTGGCACAGCAGGCCATGGCTTTACCCACTGTGTTGGTACCGTGTGTTTGTGTGTGTGTATGTGTGTGTGTGTATGTACGCATGTATTTTTATTTCAAAGACTCATTTATTTATTTGAAAGGCAAGGTTAGAGAGGGAGAGACATAAGAAGAGAGATCTTTCAACCTCTGGTTCACTCCCCAAATGTCCACAACAGCAGAGGCTGGGCCAAGCCAAAGCCTGGAGGCTGAAAAGCAGATAATCTTTAGTTATTAATTTAAAATGAATAGGCTGTAGCTGGTACTGTGGCATATAAGGTAAAGCCACCACCTGCAGTGCTGGCATTCCCTATGGGCACTGGTTCATGTCCCAGCTGCTCTGCTTCTAATCTAGCTCCCTGCTAATGTGCCTGGGAAAGCAGCAGGAGATGGCCCAAATACTTGGGTGCCTGAATCCATGTGAGAGAGCTGGAAGAATCACCAGGCTTTGGATTAGCCCAGCTCCAGCTGCTTGCAGCCACTTGGGGATTAAAACAGCAGACAGATCATCTCTATTTATGTGTCACTCTTTATAATGCTGTCTTTCAAATAAATAAATAAATAAACCTTTAAAAAAGGTTTATTAATGTATGCTATAATCCAATCCAGGAACAGTAAGAGAAGCATTAAATATTGCTACCTATATTTTTATTTTTTAATTTTTTTAAACTTTTATTTAGTAAATATAATTTTCCAAAGTACAGTGTATGGATTACAAAGGCTTCCCCCCATAACTCCCCTCCCACCAGCACCCCGCCCATCTCCCACTCCCTCTCCCATTCCATTTACATCAAGATTCTTTTTCAATCATCTTTATACAAAGAAGATCGATTTAGTTTATATTAAGTTTTCATCAGTTTGCAGCACACAGAACATAAAGTGTAAAATACTGTTTGAGTACTAGTTATAGCATTACTTCACATTGGACAACACATTAAGGACAGAGATCCCACATAAGGAGTAAGCACACAGTGATTCCTGTTGTTGACTTAACAATCTGACACTCTTGTTTATGGCATCAGAAATCTCCCTGGGCTCTAGTCATGAGTTGCCAAGGCTATGGAAGCCTCTTGAGTTCACTGACTTCGATCTTATTTAGACAAGGTCATAGTCAAAGTGGAAGTTCTCTCCTCCCTTCAGAGAAAGGTACCTCCTTCTTTGATGGCCCGTTCTTTCTACTGGGATCTCACTCACAGAGATCTTTTATTTAGGTCCTTTTCTTTTCTTTTTTTCTTTTTTTGCCAGAGTTTCTTTCCATACCTAAAATACTCTCATAGGCTCTTCAGCTAGATCTGAGTGCCTTAAGGGCTGATTCTGAGGCCAGAGTGCTGTTTAGGACATCTGCCATTCTACAAGACTGCTGTGTATCGCACTTCCCATGCTACCTATATTTTATATAGTCTGAGTATTGTATAAACTAAAATATACAACACTAGGAGTATGCTATCAGTAATTACACTGCCAATCTCAGTGATTATAAATAAGAATTTTAGCAACTATACTGATTCTGAACAGTGATTCAATGATTCTGTTTTTAAATTTAAAAATGCCCATGAACTTGAATGTTTCTGTGTAGCTCCTCATAGAACTACAAGCTTTAGAATTTCTATGCTGTTTAGCATTTCATCTTCAGTGCGAACTTGATTATTACACTGCCAGTTTATAAAACACTTCACAGTCATGTGAGCCTAACCATAAGATAGGACTGTGTAGAATAAATCCTTTAACTATAAAGACAATCTTATCTCACAAGGGAGGAAGATCCAGAGGGGTCAAATGACTTGCTAATGTCACTTAGCTCTGTCAGCACAGAAACAAGGAAAGCTCTCAGCTTCCTGCCACCTCCCCTTACACCACCTGCCTCAACTAGATGAACCTGTAATTTTAAGGACACTCAGGCACCATGAGTTTAAATGAATTTTTCAAGGTTACATGACAAGTACCAAAGCCAGAAGCAAAAATTATTGCTTCCATCTTTCTCTTCCTTGTCCACAATGGAAGTCCGATGTACAGTTATGCATTATTCTAATATCACAACCAAGAAGCATTATTTTTCCCCAATTTAACAATGAAACTTTTTTTCCATTGAGGAAGTTATTTTAATGGATGATAGAAACATACTTTTTTGTTTTTTAATTGGAGATGCAAAGAAATGAACAAGTAGACAGAGAAGTAGTATTCACCCTCTAGTTCACTGCTGAAATGTCCCCAGTGGCCAGGGCTGTCCCAGGAGTAGGGAACCCAATCATCTGAGCCATTTCTTGCTAGCTCCCAGGGTCTACATTATCAGGAATTTGGAGGCAGGTACTGGAACCAGGAATCAAACCAAGAAACTCCAATATGAGACATAGGCATTTGAACCACAAGGCTACACCCTGGCTTCCAGACTTGTTTTTTCACCAGTCCTCTGAAAAGGAAAGTTAATTACAACCTGAAATCCAAGACTCTGGAGTCCTCAGGTGTGTGCTTCTATGCAAGTTGATGCATTAGAGTTACATATGTTGCCCAAGAGTCTGCAGTTTAGAGAGAACAGAAGAGTGAAACATGTGTCAGAGGATGTCAGCATTGGAGAGGTGGCTGTGCTCTAGTCAGAGGCTGAGGAGGACAAGTCCACAGGGAGCAGCAGCTTGATTTAGTCACAAGGAAACCGGCTGTTTCTGGATTCATCCACCCCTCCCAGCTGACTGGCTGTGGAATTCTGATTGAATTCACCTGAAAATCCCACTCCCACTCGATTTGGAGGGAATTAATATCTGTCCCCTAAGTAAAAGGGTTCCATTTCTTTTTCCAAACCACAAAAAATCATGTTGGTTGCGTTGCCTGTAAATTTCTAAGCATGAAACACCAATTTTTTTTTTTAATTTCATAATAGCTACTCTGTCTGAACTCTTGTTTGTATTGCATCAGAATACAAAATCTTGGGAGGAAGAAGGCAAAACCAACTCAGACCCAGAAAACATTTAGAAAATTGCTGCTTAAGTACCAAAATTAGCAGAGGCACACAAAACAGTGACAGAAAGCCAGAATTGGAGCAAGCCAACAGCTATGCCCTGATTCAAAAAGACGGTTCCTGCTGTACCCTGAACTCCTTATTCCAGCCTCCAAACCAAAGCTAACATCAGAAAATTCATTACAAACTATGATAAATAAGAAAACTGTGAAAAAAGCCAAAGAAATGCAAGAGTCCTTAGTGATATTGGGCTTGATTTAGTCACAAGGAAACCGGCTGTTTCTGGATACATCCACCCCTCGCAGCTGACTTGCTGTGGAATTCTGATTGAATTAACCTGAAAATCACAGTCAAACTCGATTTGGAGGAAATTAATATCTGTCCCCACAGCAAATTGGTTCCATTTCATTTTCCAAAACACAAAAATTCATCTTAGTTATCCTGCCTGTAGATTTCTAAGCCTGAAAAGCCAATTTATTATGTTTTTTATTTCATAATGGATCCTCTGTCTAACTTCTTGTTTGTACTGCATCAGAATACAAAATTTGGGATGGAAGAAGGCAAAAGAAACTCAGACCAAGAAAACATTTAGAAAATTGCTGCTCAAAACCAAAAATTGGCTGAGGCACCCAAAACAATGACAGCAAGCCAGAATTGGAGCAAGCCAACATCTGTGCCCTGATTGAAAAAGACCATTCCTCCCGTGCCCTGGACTCCATATTCCAGTCTGAAAACTAAAGCTCACATCAGAAAATTCATTACAAATCATGATAAATAAGACAAATGTGAAAAAAGCCAAAGAAATGCAAGAGTCCTTTGTGATATTAGGCTTGATTTAGTCCCATGTAAACTGGCTGTTTCTGGATTCATCCACCCCTCCCAGCTGAATGGCTGTGGAATTCTGATTGAATTCACCTGAAAATCGCACTCACACCTGATTGGGTGGGAATTAATATCTGGTGCTGGTTCTGCGGGCTGGGGCTTTAACCCACTGTGCGATAGCACTGGCCCCTGTAAGTGGTTTTCTTAATTATTCCCAGCTTTCTGTCTGTTTTGTTTTTAGATTTATAATAATTTCTTAATGAAAATGGATGTAGGAAGGTAAATTTTATTCTCAGGGAATATATAGAAGCAAGATGTATGATGAATTTGTCATGACTATCAATCATTGCATTTATCCAAGAAAAGGCAATGTCATCTCTCATTTTCTGTTGCCATAGCAAAATATATATTTGTTATATGATTTCAATTGAAGTCAAGGATAATATTCTAAATTTTGGGGTCATAATGTCCAACACATTCTTTAGTGTTATACAGATGATGTAGTGGGCAGTGTTTTAGTTCCACCCTGGAAATAAACACTTAGCATTCTGCAAGAGAATTACTTACCTAGGGCTAAACCACAAATCAGTGACATTTATTATTTTTTTTGACAGGCAGAGTGGACAGTGAGAGAGAGAGAGACAGAGAGAAAGGTCTTCCTTTGCCGTTGGTTCACCCTCCAATGGCCACCATGGCCGGTGCACAGCAGCCGGCCCACTGTGCTGATCTGATGGCAGGAACCAGGTACTTATCCTGGTCTCCCATGGGATGCAGGGCCCAAGGACTTGGGCCATCCTCCACTGCACTCCCTGGTCACAGCAGAGAGCTGGCCTGGAAGAGGGGCAACTGGGACAGAATCTGGCACCCCGACTGGGACTAGAATGAAGTGTGCCAGCGCCACAAGGTGGAGGATTAGCCTAGTGAGCCGCGGCGCTGGCTGCATTTATTTTTTTTAATTGTTAGAGTAATGCAGTCCTTAATAGTTTGAGGAGATGAACTTGATTCCCAGCTAGAGTAAGAACACTGTGGGGAAAATAATCTACTGCATGTTCTTTCACGTTTTAAGATTGTATTTAACAATTTATTTATTTATTTAAAAGAGTTACACAGAGAGAGGAGAGGCAGAGAGAAAGAGACAGAGGAGAGATCTTTCATTCAACATTTCACTCTCCAATTGGCTGCACTGGCCGGGCTGCACCCATCTAAAGCCAGGAGCCAGGAGAATTTTCTGGGTATCCCACACGGCTTCAAAGGCCCAAATCCTTGGGCCTTCTTCTACTGCTTTCCCAGGTCATAGCAGAGAGCTGGATCAAAATTAGAGCAGCTGGGTCTTGAAACGGTGCCCATATGGGATGCTGGTGCTTTAGGCCAGGGCATTAACCCACTGTGCCACAGTGCCAGCCCCAAGGTTTATTTATTAACTTATTTGAAAGGCAGAGTAATAGAGATAGGGAGAGATGGGTAGTGAGAAAGAGATATCTTCCATCTGCTGGTTCATTCAACAAATGGCCACAATGGTTGGCCAGGCCAAAGCCAGGAGTCTGGAACTCTATCTGGGTCTCCCATATTTGTGGAATTGGCCCAAATACTCAGGCCATCTTTCACTGCTCTTTCAGCCACTTTAGCAGGGAACTCAATTGGAAGTGGAGCACCAAGGACTCAAATTGTCTGTCCACATGGGATGCCTGAATTGCAGGTGGAGATCTACCTGCTGTACCACAATGCTGGTGCCTACTGCAGGTTCTCAAAGCTCTCTGTATTTCCCTCAGTCACAAATGCAGATTATAGTACAGAATTTCTCAGGTTCTGTTCTTGGGTAAATAACTCCATAGCTTTTACTTTAATTTGTTATCATGTTATTTCAGTTCTTTAAATGTTTATGAGTAGAATAATTATAGAAAAAGCAAAAGCTACTTTCTATTCTTTCTTGAATCTCCTCCCTTACTTAAAATATTTATGAGCCTGATAGAGAAAGAAATTGATGGAGTGAGAGAAAGCTAGAAAGCTCCCATGCAATTCTTCACTGCCTAAATAAAAATATCAAGCAGAGGTGGGGCACAACTGAAGCCAAGAGTCAGGAATGGAATCTAGGCCTCCCTCTTGGTTGGCATCACCATTGCTTCCCCTGGTCTGCATTAGCTGGGAGCTGGAAACTGGAGCTGGCACTGAAATCCAACTTTGGAAATTTGATGCAGAGAGAGAGTATCTGAGCTGGCATCATAAACACTAAGTTAAATGCCTACTGTCTCTTTTAAAAATTTTTTTCTCTGCCATAATTGCATTGACTGTGTATAGTGTTTTTCTGGAAATTCTTCATTGTTCAATCCCTTCATAACTTCCCTGATGGTTTCTTGTCTTTTTTCCTGAATACTTCTACATTCTTCTGAACACTGCTCATTCCAGAGTGACTCTTGTCCCCCTTTCAGCCTACTGTGCAATTGCCCTTGACATAGTCTGGCCTTTGTGAACAGAAATTCCTGTTTCCCTCCAGCTTGGGCAATTTTCACAGCCTTTATACCATAGGTTTGATCCCCTGTGGAATGCTTCTGTGTGGCTGCCCAAATGCTCATAAATCTGAAATGAAATGGCATTCTTGCTTCTTCATCCATACCCATGTAGAAGATATACAACTGCCATTGTTTGTTAGGTGACAGAGTTGACATGTTGACCAGGAGTGTTCTGTCACAGGGGATGATAGCATTTGAAGACCTGGCTGTGTACTTTACCTGGGAGGAATGGCAGAACATGAACCAAGCTCAGAAAATCCTGTACAGGGATGTGATGCTGGAGACCTACAGCAGCCTGTTCTCCCTGGGTGAGTGACACTCATCACATGCCCAATGGTAACATTTTCTTGCTATTTGACAACTAAGTGAGCACTATTCATAAAGTTGAATGAGGGACAGGTATAGAATTTGAGTCCATGAAGAATCTGAATATCTATCACCTGGGAAGGATTTCACATTGGAACATTTGTTGCATAGCTCCTGGACCAAGCTGTACTCCTTTCATTAACCCAAGATAGTGATTTCACAAAGTCTATATTGTTTCCATTAGTAGGGCACTGCAGGACCAAACCTGACTTGATCTTCAAGTTGGAGCAAGGAGCAGAGCCATGGATGGGGGAAGAATGCCTACATCAGAGCCTTCCATATCAGTGTGTACATAACGGGCAGGGAGGCCAAAGCAGAAGCAGTGCAACAGATATTGACTGGTGTTCTTTCCACGAGTTTTTCCCAAGTCTTACTCCTGAAGACAGCTGGTCCTGTGATTCAGACACAGACATTCTACAGTATCTATGGAGATCAGTATCTCTGGTAAAGGCAAAGGAAATGAAGTTTTCTGTGAAAATCAACAAACCTCCAGAAACTCAAATTATCACAGAGGAGTGTTTATAGAAAGAAACAAGAGGAGGCAACCAGGGCTGATGTCTTCACAATGAGTTAGAAATCAATTTTCAATAATTGAGCAGACTCTGGGTTGCAGGAATAAATTATTTCAACTGGTGGGAATGTATAGCCAAGGTGGTATATTGGAACTTTCTGTAACTGTTGTAGTTATTAGAAGATTAGGATGTCAGGTTTCCTTAGAAATATGGGGAAACTATAATAGTGCAGATAAAACAGAGATTTTCATTAGAAAAATCCCACAAATGCTGTTTGCCTGGGAAGACAGAACACAAGACAACCACATATTCAAATCTTGTCCCATGAATGTGATCCTGCTTAGAGTATAGACACATTTCACTCTTTACCTTCAAGGAAATGATCTAGTAAAACTTCCCCATATTTATGGTTGAAATATCACAGAAGTACAAAACCCACAATTTTTCTAAAAATGAATTGAAAAAGGGGCTGGCACCGTGGCTCACATGGTTAATCCTCCCCCTGCAGCACCAGCATCCCATATGGGCCCCGGGTTCTAGTCCTGGTTGCTCCTCTTCCAGTCCAGCTCTCTGCTGTGGCCCGGGAGGGCAGTGGAGGATGGCCCAAATGCTTGGGCCCCTGCACCTACAATGGAGATAAGGAGGAAGCACCTGGCTCCTGGATTTGGATTGGCATAGATCCAAATGTATTTGCCATTTGAGGGGTGAGCCAATGGAAGGAAGATCTTTGTCTCTGTCTCTCACAGTCTAACTCTCACAAATAAAGAAATAAAAATACATTAAAAAATGAACTGAAGAAATGGACAGGGAAAAATTGGTTTCTAGATTACAGGTGAATATATTTATTAAATATTAGTCCATTCTGTGAAGTCTTATTCATTTTTGTGAAAGTAGAAAGTGAGAGAGAAACAGTGAGGAATAGATTTTCTATTAACTCTCTCCCCAAATACTATCAACAGTTATGACTAATCTGAAGCCAGAAGCCTGGAATTTCACCTACTCATCTCTATCACAGGGTCCCAAGCACATGAACCATTATCTGCTGCTTTCCAGTATCTATTATCTCAGAGCTGTATTGGAAGCAGAGTAGCCTCGGCTTAAACTGGCACTGTTTTGAGATACAGGCATCCCAAGCAGTGATTTAAGACATCTTACCACAAAAACCATTCAATCATACTTGGAAAAAATTCTGGTAGTAAACAGGATCATGGATGAACATTGGAAAATCTATGGATACAATTTAATATATTAATGTATAATGGAGAAAACCTGTATATTCATAAATATGTATCTTCTAATCATTTTTTGAAAATCTTATGATGGAATGAGGATATAAGCCTGAGCCATTCTCCCTCATTGCCCAAAGTAGATAAACTTTGGAATGTATTCCTTGCCCTTGAAACTCAATTGGGTCTCACAGCCTATTGCCTTCATACCCCACCCTGCATTATTTTCCAGGTTCCTAAGGCCCCCACCCAGTTCCTGGAATTCCCCTCCACTGCTGCCCCCTACCCTCATGCCCAGCCTTAGCCCTCCTCAAAAAGGTCTGGCCCCTGGGAATTGGGGCCTTCATGCTCCATCTTGTACAGGCAGTTGGTCACCCACCTCTGTGGATTAATTTTCTCTGAATAAATTCTGTCTGGCTGTAAATTCATACACTTTCTCCTCTATTCTACAACTCTTTTCCTAACATTTTGGTGCCCTGTGTGAGGAGGCACAAATGCAGAACTTTTCCTAACATCTTATCCCTCTTAAATACAAGTAACTTCATTCCTTTTACACGAGTATGCTAGAAGAAACAATTATATTTGATGTAGTGACATCATTTTTTTCTCACTTCAGTTGCCATGAAACTGGATGAACTGATTAAGACCAACCAGAAAAGTCTGGAGAAAAATCTGCATCAGGATGTTATGACAAATAATAAGACATTAACTCCCAAGGGAGTTGAATTCAGAAAAACACTTAATTTAAGTATAAGCCATATTCCAAAACTGAGTATCAAAAAGAGAAACTATTCAGGAATAAAACCTGAAGAATGCAGTATATGTCACAATATGTGTCCCCATTGTGGGCCTGATCAACTACAAGCTGGAGAGAAATTTTGTGCTACTAAGGTACCTGGGAACACTCTCCAGTTCTGTGAACCTCTTAATCAACAGCACAATATTCAGATCAAGGAGCAGGCACTTGAACAAATTGGACAAGGGAAAGTCTTCAAAAGCAAGAATATATTCTGTGAATCTGAGAAGCTTTTTATGGTAGAAACCTGTAATAAGTCAATTGCCACTATTGGCAAGACAACTCAAATAGTACAAGATTTCCATAAGAATTCTAACCTCAGTATACATCAACAAAGTCCCAAAAGAGAGAATGTTTATAAGTATATTGGGCCTGTGGAACCTGTTATTTACCAATCACATGTTAGACTGAATCATAGACCAAATATAGGGAAGAAATCCTATGCATGTAAACCTTGTGGGAAGTCATTCAGTATTAAATTCTGCCATACCCTCCATCACAGCACTCATATAAGTGGAAAACCCTCATGTGTGTAATGATTGTGGAGAAACCACTCACCAGAAGTCAGATCTCATTAGACATCAGAGAATTCACACAGGGTTGAAATCTTATAAATGTAATGACTGTGGGAAGTTCTTTGGCCAGAAGAAACACCTCATAAATCATCAGAGAATTCACACAGGTGAGAAACCTTATGAATGTAATGACTGTGGAAAATCCTTTGGCCAGAAGGCAAACCTCCTAAATCATCAGAGAATTCACACAGGGGAGAAACCTTATGAATGTAATCATTGTGGAAAAGCTTTTGGCCAGAAATCAACACTCACAAATCATCAGAGAAGTCACACAGGGGAGAAACCTTATGAATGCAATGACTGTGGAAAAACCTTGGGCCAGAAGTCAAACCTCATAAATCATCAGAGAAGTCACACAGGGGATAAGCGTTTATGAGTGCAATGACTATGGAAAACTCTTTGGCCAGAAGCCACACCTCATAAATCATCAGAGAATTCACACAGGGGATACGCCTTATGAATGCAGTGACTGCAGAAAAGCCTTTGGCCAGAAGGCAAACCTCAGAAAGCATCAGAGAATTCACACAGGGGAGAAACCTTATGAATGCAATTACTGTGGAAAAACCTTAGGCCAGAATTCAAACCTCAGAAAGCATCAGAGAATTCACACAGAAGACAAGCATTATGAATGCAATGCCTGCGGAAAAAGCTTTGGCCAGAAATCACAACTCAAAATGCATCAGAGAAGTCACACAGGGGAGAAACCTTATGAATGCAATAATTGTGGAAAAGCCTTTGCTGAGAAGTCAAAGCTCACAAAGCATCAGACAATTTGTACTGGGGGAAACCTTATGAGTGCAATGACTGTGGAAAAACCTTTGCTGAGAAGTCAAACCTCAGAAAGTATCAGAGCCTTCACACCATGGAGAAAGCTTATAAATGAAATGACTGTGGAAAAGCCTTTGGTCCCATCCTTGCATACCAAGGATAAATCCCACTTGGTCTGGGTGGATGATCTTTCTGATGCATTGTTGGATTCAATTGGCCAGAATTCTGTTGCAGATCTTTGCATGTATGTTCATCAGGGAAGTTGGTCTATAATTACTTTCTTTGTTGCACTTTTTTCAGGTTTAGGAATGAAGGTGATGCTGGCTTCATAGAAAGAATTTGGGAGAATCACCTCTCTCTCAATTGTTTTGAATAACTTGAGAAGAATTGCAGTTAGTGCTTTAAATGTCTGTTAGAATTCAGCAGTGAAGCCATCCAGTCCTGGGGTTTTCTTGGCGGCGAGGATCTTTATTACTGATATCATTTCCATCCGGTTATGTGTGTGTTTACGTTTTCTATATCTTTGTTGCTCAATTTAGGTAGGTTTTATGGATGGAAGGATGGTGGAAAGCCTCTTTGCTGTACTTCATAACTCATAAGATATCAGAGAATCCACACAAGGAATTTTCTACATGACCTTTTTGTGCAAGTTATATCTCATGAAATATTAGAGAATTCACCAAGGGGAGAAATGCATGAATGTAATACATGTGAATAAGCCTTTGTGGTGCAAATCAGACCTCATCAAACATAAAAGAATTCTCATGGGGAGC
The DNA here is from genome assembly GCF_964237555.1 of Oryctolagus cuniculus. Taxonomy (NCBI): domain Eukaryota; kingdom Metazoa; phylum Chordata; class Mammalia; order Lagomorpha; family Leporidae; genus Oryctolagus; species Oryctolagus cuniculus. The sequence goes on from NW_027208365.1 coordinate 549,888, forward strand.
AATTTTATGAATGTAATGACTCAGAGCCTTTTACCATAATTCAGCCCTCATTGTACATCATCAAATTCATATAGGGAAAAACTCCTTTGAAAGTAAAATCCCTTTAATTAGAAGCCATACCTCATAAGACAACAGGGAATTCACGTGGGAGAGAAACCTTATGGGTGTAATGAGTGTTGGAAAGCTCTGCCCAAATCTCTCCTTATATCAGAATGCACAACATATATATCTAATGAATGAAATAAATGTGAGAAAGTCATTTCACATAGGTAATGCCTCATAATCCATCATGGAATTTGAACAAGGGAGAGACCTTAACAATATAATGAATGTGGAAGAGCTTTTCTCCAAAATTCATGTAAGTATTGTGACAAAACCTTTTGCTGGAAATCACATCCTATCCAACAGAGACTCATGTAAAGGAGAAAGCTTATAAATATTATTAGTGTGAAAAGGTTGTTTGTCAGAAGTCACTGGTACATCAGAGAATTGACACAGGTGGTTTCTTAGGAGTATACCGATTGTGTAAAAACATTTTCTTTATTTCAGGCTTGTATAGATACAGAATTCACAAAAGGTGATAGTCTTTGCATGCTGTAAATACGATAAAACCTTTAGCCAGAAATTAGACATCAACAGACTTCAGAGAATTCATAAGGAACAAAAGTCTATGCAATGAATTTGGAAAAAGTATTTCTGCTATAAATCAGTCTTCAATTCCCATGAATAGACTCACAAATGAGAAAACATGCATGCATACAAAAGTTTTGTACCATAAATTATCTCTAGATGGTAAACTAATATATCACACAAAAGAAAAATCATGAGTATAATGGAATTGGGAATCGCTTTGCTATAAGGCAGAGTTCCAGAAAGCTTAGCAAGATTACAGAAAAGTCTCTGAAAATGTAACATGTCTGAAAGATTTGTTGGCATCACAAACTGGAGGATAGCTCAAGTGCATGTGTTTTTGTGACCTGGCATCCAAATTGATATCTCTTTTTCTTTGATGAATTCCTTGTTTATTTATTTAGCAGATTTAGAGACAAAGGATTCCTGTCCATTGATTTACTACTATATGCCCACAATTGCCATGGTAAGGTCTATGGCAAAAACTGAGTGCTGGGGGCTGTGAATCTGATTCATCACTGATAACATTGAAGACATTGGTTCCTGGTTCTTATGCTGCTATGCATGGAAATGTTTCTCTAATTTCATTTTCAATTAGTTCATTGTTAATATAAAGAAATGCTTCTAATTTTTAAAATTTCATTGAAATAATTTGTGATTAATGTGTCCTAGTCATGCATTATTACAGGGTGTAGTGCAATATTTGCACACATTTATGCAGTAAAAAGTGATCAAGCTAAGCAACTACAGTTTTATTAATTTTTAAAGAGTTATTTATTTGAAAGACAGAGTTACAGAGAGAAGTAGCAGCAGAGAGAGAGAGAGGTCTTCCTCTGCCGGTTCACTCCCCAGGTGGCCCAATGGCCGGAGCTCTGCCAATCTGATGCCAGGAACCAGGAGCTTCTTCCAGATCTCCCACTTGGGTGCAGGGACCCAAGGACTTGGGCCATCTTCTACTGCTTTCCCAGGCCATAGCAGAGAGTTGAATCAGAAGAGGAGCAGCCAGGACTAGAACTGGTACCCACAGGGGATGCTGGTGCTTCAGGCCAGGGTGTTAGCCCACTGTGCCATAATGCTGGCCCCCAAGCAACTACAGTTTCTAATTCTTCTCCATGATTTGAGACTACCAGTTCCTCTCTTTCAGTTCTTTACACAGAACCTAATATGGTTGAATGTAGTCATCTCATTATATTATGGGGCACCAGAAGTTCTTTCTGCCTCTTTGTATTTTGTTACCTATTATCCAATCCCCCTCTATCCCTAGCTGCTTCCCTTCTCAGCCTCTAGTAATCACAGTTCTGTGTTCAGATCCATTATTTTCTCTCACTTCCACATGTGACAAGGACCAGGTGACATTTGTGTTCCTGCTCCTGGCTTATTTCAATTAATTTAATAATATTTTGTTCTTTTTTGAATCTAAATGAAGTTGCCCTGTCCATATTTTTCATTGATGGACAGCTAGATTGGTTTCAAATCCTGGCTGCAGTGAACTGTGTTATAGTGGCTGTGTTATGGGAAAATTGCTGTATCTTTGATATGCTCTCCTCCTTTCCTTCTAATAAAATTTCCTTATTCTATATAGCCAAGAGCAAGATAACTCTCAAATGGTAGGTCAATTTTTATCTTATTTTAAATTTTTGTTATTTATTTGAAAGAGTTACAATAGAGGTAGGGACACAGAGAGGTCCTCCATTAGCTGGTTCACTCTACAGATGACTACAAAGGCCAGAGCTATGCCATTCTGAAACCTGGAGACAGGAGCTTCCTCTGGGTCTCCCACATGGGTGCATGGGCCCAAGGACTTGGGCCATCTTCTACTGCTATCCCAGGAGATAGCAGAGAGCTGGATTGGAAGAAGAGCAGCTGGAACTAGAACTGGCACCCAAATGGGATGCTGGCCCCTCAGGCACTGCACAACAGTGCCGGCCCAATTTTTATCCTTTTTAAGGAATGTCCATACTGTTCTGCATAACATCTGTACTAATTTGTGTTTTCACCCACCATATATGACGGTTTTCTTTTCCCATATGCTCTCTAGCATTTGTTATTTTTGATCATTTTGGCATAAAGATGATAGAGTATTGTTCATGTTTTTGTGTATTTTGAAATGAATTAATTTGTTTATTAAATCTTTGTTTATTTGAAAAGTGGATTTAGAGAGAGGGGGAAAGACAGAGATAGCTTTCATCTGCTGGCTCACACCCCAGAGAGTTTCAACAGTTGAGCCTGGGGCATGCTGAAGTCAGGAGCTTCATCCAAGTCTCCCACATCAGTGGCAAGGACCAAAGTCCTTCGTCCATCTTCTGCTGGTTTCCCAGGTGTTTAGCAGTGAGCTAAATTGGAAGTGGATATTCCTAAGCTCAAAGTGGAACTCACATGATATGCTGTCCTCACAGATTGCAGCTTACCCCACTTGGCCACATTGCCAGCCCCTCTATCAATTTAATTCCTCAAAAATAGCTCAGTAATGTTGGCATCTATCTCATTTTGTGTTTTCTCTGTTATTATTCAACTTATTGATGTCTTATTTTTGTTCACATTATTCCTCTCAATTGCTCTACCTGAGGTGAGTAGGGCTGCTGTGTTGCTTGAATGCAGTGTATGCTTTAGATTACTCATTTACTGAGTGCATGTCATTCACATAGCACTTCACCAAAATTCTATGTTCCAAATCCTCTTCTAGGCACAGAATTCAGACCACTTTTCTCTTAGGCCCAGATCTTGCCTTTAACATACTACTTGGAATTTAGTAGCTCATGAAATCTGCAGACTGCATAAATGAATGAATATTTTGAGGGCTGTGTTTTTGTGGAGGAACTTCATAGGAGACCGAAGGAATAAAATAAATCTAAAGTATCCACAGTATACAGAATGTATACTATTTTACAAGCCACAGAGAAGAGGAAGAAGAAGGAAAGTAGTGAGACTAGAAAGTTTGTGGCAAGACTAACAGGCACTGGTCAAGAACTTAATAAGCCCATTAGGAAAGCAGTAAGGTTTCTTTGTCTCCCCGTAGGCTCTGTTCTCCAGAGGTGAACAGGGTCCTCTAAACCCACTTGCTGCACACACAAACACCTGAGTGTTGTATTCTCCCACAGGTGTTGGAGACTGATATGGTGTTCTGATTTATATTTACATAATGGCTAGTGACATCGGGCATATTCACATGTTTTGACCATGTACATTTCTTCTGAGAAATGTCTATTCAGATCCTTGCCTGTTTCTTCACTGTATTTTTTGGAGATTTTACAATTCATGTAAATGTTCTGGAAATCTGTAAACATTCAGAGTTTTAATTTTTCCTGCCATCTGTTCACTGTATCTACACTCTGATGTTTACTTTGTTGTGAAGAAGTATCTTAGTTGGATATACTCAAATGTCTCTGTTTTTATTTTTGTGACTATTGCTATTGGAATCTTACCCAAAAGCTATTGTCTGTTGACAATATTTAGAGTTTCCCTATGTTTACTTGGGTTTGGGTCTTATGATTAGATTTTTCATTCACTGTGAGTTCACTTTCACATCGTGTAAGAGATGTTGGAGTCTATTTTCAGGCTTCTACATTTGGATCATCAAGTTCCTCTGCACCACTTGTGAAAGAGATTCTTCTTTCTCCAGTTCATTTTAGTTCCTTTGTTAAATATGAGTTGCTGGTAGAAATTTGGGTTTATTTCTATGCTACCTAGTTTTTTCCATTGAACTATGTGTCTGTTATTATATCAGTGCTAACACTTCTTCTTTTTGTGCTTTTTTTTTTTGCAGTTTATTTATTTATTTGAAAGGCAGAGTCACAGAGAGGTAGAGGCAGAGAGAGAGTCTTCCATCCACTGGTTTACTCCCCAAATGGCCACAATGGCTGGAGCTGTGTTGATCTGAATCCAAGTGTCAGGAGCTTCTTCCAGGTCTCTATGCAGGTGCAGGGGCCCAAAGACTTTGGCCATTTTCTACCTTTTTCTCAGGCTATACCAGAGAGGGGTATAAGAAGCGGAGCAGCTGGGAAACATACTGGCACCCATATGAGATGCCGGCACTGCAGACGGTGACTTTACCTGCTTTGTCATAGTGCTGACCCCTGTAATATGTCTTAAAATATGGTGTGATGTCTCCAGCTTTTTTTTGTTTTATAATATTGCTTTAGATGTTAAGCATCTCTCATGTTTCTATATGAATTTTAGCATCATTTTTTCTAGCTCTGAGAAGAACATTGTTGGTATGTTGATTGGAATTGCATTGAATTTGCAAATTGCTTTTGGTAGTATGGACATTTTGATATTATTCTTCCCATTCACAAACATAAGTTTTCTGTGAGACTGTCAAAAAGCCTTGACAAAAATTGGACTTTATCACACAAAAATTCATCACTTTTTGGGATCATTTAAATCCATATTTTTGCACTAATATTTGATAAATAATGAAAGACTTTCTCTGAGCATTTTAGTAGGAGAAATTAAAATATTTATTTTATCAATTTCTTCAAATATTGTTTGGATGTGATATTCAAATATTGTTTAGAGCCATTGTCTGTATTCCCTCTAAATTACGATCTTTTTTGCTTTTTGCCTGTTAAACTTGTCCCTTGATTCAACAACCCTTTTTAATGTAATGTAAAATGAAAATGTCATTCCATAAGCTAAAAAAAATGACAAAGAAGGAAAAAGAAGGGAGGGAGGTTGAGTATATAATTATGTTCTCCGAATTTTTTCTATAAACAATACTGGATCTTTTAAAAGCTAATTAAAATTAAAACTCTAAATTGGACCATTATGACCAATATTTAAAAAAAGGGATTAAAAACTGTAGATGTCTTCAATTTTAATTATCATTCTTCTTTAGAATATCTGAAAGAAATCCAGTTTCTCACTTTGAAATATACCAGTGTGTTAGAATTCAGTATTAAATGACTTTGTTTAAAAGTGTTATTTAATCTATTGCTTTAAGTGGTAATACTATGGCGATTGTAAAACAAAATCCTTATCATTTTCCATAAAACAGAAAGGGCCTTTAAAACATCATCACTAAAAATATTAAGAGACCTAAAATATAACATTCTTAAAACCCAAGTGATACCATTCAAAATTTTCAAATATGCAGGGATAGTTCGTGTCAAGTAACTAAATAATTGTTAAGTGTATATATGGAATAGCTTCTATAAATTCTTTTGGCAAGGGCTGGCACTGTGGCATAGTGGGTGAGGCTGCCACCTGCAGTGCTGGTATTCCATAGGGGCATCAGTTCAAGACCTGGCTGCTCCACTTCCTATCCAGCTGTCTGCTATGGCCTGGGAAACACTATAAAATGGTACAAGTCCTTGGGCCCCTGCAACTGCATAGGAGACCAGGAAGAGGCTCCTGGTTCCTGCCTTCCAGTCAGCACAGCTGCAGCCATGGAGGCCAACTGTGGAGTGAACCAGTGAATGGAAGACCACTCTCTCTGCCTCTCCTTCTCTCTCTGTGTAATTCTGACTTTCAAATAATATAAATAAATCTTTAAAAAATTCTTTTGGCAAATAGATGAAGCTACTTGTTGTACATTTCAAATAAATAGCAAACATACTAGAAAAATATATTGAATAAAATTTAAGCAACTCATAGCTATACACAGAAATTTCTCACCATAACAACATAGCAACCACTAAATTTCCAAACTTAATTTTCCACAACTTAGAATCTTTAACTCCAGAAGGAGTATGAAATTGACAGAACAGTGGCCTATGTATCAGGATACCTAATGCTAATACAGAATTATCCCTGCTACAACTTACCCATGTGACCTTGAACAATTCACTTTACTTCTCTGGGCCTTGGCATTTAGCATCCTCATGTGATAAAGGAGGCTTGGATAAGATCAGTTGTACTCTATCTTGAGACTTCAATGTTCTCTCAGTTTCCAAACAGGCACCTTAGGGGAAAGTAAAATTTTAGATCAAAGCTTGCATTTTTAAATATAAATATATTTTAAACTGTTTCTACAACTAGTACAAAACAACACATTCAAATGTGTACCATGCCACTTTTCAATATTTGGGAATAATTAATGCATCATTTTAGAGCATTGTCTTGAGGCCAGTGCTGTGGTGTAGCCAGTATAACCACTGCATGCAGTGTGGGCATCCCATATGGAGGCCGGTTCAAGTCCAGGCTACTCCACTTTCCATCCAGCTGTCTGCTATAGCCTGGGAGAGCAGTAGGAAGTTGGCCCAAGTCCTTGGGCCCCTGAATCTGCATGGAAGACCCTGAAGAGGTCCTGGCTCCTGGCTTCGGATTGGCATATCTCTCATGTGTTAGGCCATCTGGGGAGTGAACCAGCAGATGGAGAACCTCTCGCTCTCTCTCTTCCTCTTGTTCACTATCTGTGTAACTCTGACTTCCAAATAAATAAATAAATAAATCAGAAAAGAAACCTGTTAAAGTGAAATGAACACTATAAGAAACAGTGACTTGATCAGCCCTCACCCTGACTGTTGATGAGCAGCTTAATATGTTATCCCTCTTAGTATTTTTTTGTTTGTTTGTTCTACTTAATACTTTTGGTTGAATACTGTAATCAATACACAATTCTTCTTAAGTGCTGTAACTTAACTGAAAAGTGATTGCTGTTAAATATAAGAGTGGGAATAAGAGAGGGAAGAGATGTGCAATTCCGGACATGCTCAAGCTGACTTACCTCAAACAGTAGAGTTAGAAACATACCAGGGGATTCGAATTCAATCCCATCGAGGTGGCATGTACCAATGCCATCTCACTAGTCTCAGTGATCAATTTCTGTTCACAATTGATCGTAATGATAGGACTAAGAACCAAAGGGATCACATAAACAAGAATAGTGTCTGCAAATACTTGCTGATGGAATCAAAAAGGGAGAGAATGATTCAACATGGGAAGTGAGATACACAGCAGAACCATAGAATGGCAGATGTCCTAAACAGCACACTGCACTGATCCAAAGCCAGGAGCCAGGTGCTTCCTCCTGGTCTCCCATGCAGGTGCAAGGCCCAAGCACTTGAGCCATCCTCCACTGCACTCCTGGGCCATAGCAGAGAGCTGGACTGGAAGAGGAGCAACTGGGACAGAATCTGGCGCTCCCACCAGGACTAGAACTCGATGTGCCTGCGTTGCAGGTGGAGGATTAGCCTATTGAGCCATGGGTCCTGCCTCCAATACGTCTTAACCTAGGATGCAACTAAATTTAACAAAGATACTCAATAGGAATTTTAGAAGAATTCCAAAATATATATCAGAATAAAAATAAATACTTTACTTGGTACATCTCTTTTTAACTATACTATTGTCTAAATTTCCAATTGTCAGATGTACTAAAAAAATCCCAGAAGCAGCAGAGTTGGTCCAACATGATGAAGAATAAAATAAAGATTTTCAGTTACAACTTGCCTAGAGAAAATGAGAATTCGCAGATCCCAGATTAAAATAACCAAGAAGGCCCAATAAAGAAAACTCAATGTCTTCATACACTAACATTTATTACTTCAGATTTATTTAACAAAAAGGTGATTATTCCTGCTATATCCCATTAGGTAGCCCAATTTTACCTGCTAAATCCAGTAAAAAAAAAAAGCACCTCATGATATATTACTAAAATCATATTGCTGTATACCATCCACCATGTCCACTGTACCTTATACCTAATGTTAACAGATCTGATGAAAATCAATAGATAAATGATGTGTCTTAACCAAGTGTGGGAAATGCGTTTTGTTCCAAGTTTTTCCAAAAACCCCTGAGTCTCAGTTTGCCTTCACCTTGAAAAGACACTTCTGAGGTTTACAAATCAGTCCAGCTTCTTTGGGCCTCCCTCCAATGAAAGGGGCCAAAATCCATCAAAATAAACTCTAGGCACTGTCCTTGTGCTCCCAGTGACTTTATCACTCTAGGGGCTCAGAAACCTTCTAAATTCTTTAGATCACCTGTGATGTCCATTAGTTCTCAAAGACTATGATGCAAGTAATTTCCCCACTTGGAACCTTGTTATTAACTGTGCTGTATGAGAAATGAAGTCTCCTACACACCTTGTGCTTACGATTCTCCAAACCATGTTGCCTGCTAGGACTTTGGCCATGAATATAGGACAGCAATACCTGAACATGATTACTGAGATCTCCTTAATAAAGGATAGACTGGGGCCAGCACTGTGGTGCAGTGGTGTAATCCTTTACCTGCAGTGCTAGCACCCCATATGAGCACCAGTTCTAGTCCCCATTTCTCCTTTTCCTATCCAGCTCTCTGCAATAGCCTGGGAAAGCAGTAGAAGCTGTTCCAAGTGCTTTGGTCCCTGCCAAAATGTGGGAGACCTGGAAGCTCCTAGCTCAGATCGGCCCAGCTGCAGACATTGCAGTCATTAGGGGAGTAAATGAGCATATGGAAGACCTTTCTCTCTGTCTCTTCCTCTCACTGTCTGTAAGTACACCTGTCAAATACGTAAATAAATTCTATATATATATATTTACATTTATTTATATATATTTATGTATATAAATATATTCATATATAAAATATATTATAATTTATCATATAATATATTATATAATTTATTATAATTATTTTATATATAATTATATATATATACTATTGAGATGACTTCAGTAGCCAGAGTGTGGCCGTGTTGAAGCCAGGAGCTTCATCTCCGATGTGTGTGGCAGCATCCCAGGCACTTAGACCATCTTTCACTGCTTGTTCAATCCATTGGTAAGGAGCTGGATCAGAAATAAATATGTACTTATTTATAAAAAATCAATTTATATATAATAATTATATATTATATATTTATAATAATTATATGTAATTATATACTATGTATAGAAATATATAATATATTATATATCATAATATATAAATATATATATGATGGACCAAAATGTGGCATTCTGCATTTGGCAGAAGGGACAGGCTCCAATATCTATTGTCTGTGTCAGTATGTCAGTATAATGCAGGAGGTAACCCCTCTACCAAATAAGAAAAGCTATTTCAGTTCAGCTGGACATCATTCTGCTGACTGTTGGCCTTATTACTGTTAGTCTGGGTGCTTTCATTGGTTGCAATCCAGAGACCCAATTTTCCCATAGATATAAACATCAGCAAATATGAAAATTTGGTAAGAAAAGCTTAAACTGAGAGTTATGATTAATAACTATTTTAACAAAATTTCTCAGAACCCATCTAATCCAAACCTTGGACAATTGGAAGACATTGTACTTGGCCCACCCATAATTGAAATGGATTCTAAATCCTTCAACTGCAAGGAGAGTATCATAGACATTAATGCTCCAAACGGATCCAGTTCTCTGCTAATGTGTCTGGAAAAGCAGCACAGGGTGACTCAAATATTGGGGCTCCTGCACCCATGTGAGAGACCTGGAAGAAGCCCCTGGCTCCTGATATCAGTCTGGCCTAGCCACAGTCATTGCAGCCATTTGAGGAGTGAACAAACCAGGAGGAAGATCCATCTCTCCCACTCTCTCTTTCTAGTGCTGCCTTTCAAATTCATAAATAGATCTTTAAGAAAGTCGATCACTTCAATAAATTTGCCATTGCTGTCATGATGACTTTTACTACCTTCAGTTCTTTTTCAAAAGATTTATTTATTGGAAAGGCAGAAAGAGGAGCTGGTGGTTGTGGTGCAGTGGACAAAGCTGCTATCTGTTACATTGGCATCCTCTACGTGCACCAGTTCAAGTACCAGCTATTCCATTTCTGATCCAGCTCCTTACCAATGGACTGAAAAAGCAGGGAAAGATGGTCCAAGTGCCTGGGATGCTGCCACGCACATCAGAGGAAAAGCTCCTGGCTTCAACCTGGCCACACTCTGGCTATTAAAGTCATCTCAAAAATGAATTAGGTGGTGGAAGATTTCTGTCTCTCCCTCTCTCTGTAACTCTTTCAAATAAGTAATTAAATATTTTAATATGATAAAAAGGCAGAGAGACACAGAGACAAAGAGAGAAGGAAAGAGAAGCAGAGAGATCTCCAATCTGTTCGTTCACTTTCTATATGGCTACAACTGTGCAAGACCAGGTTCTCAAGTCCCCATTTAGGTTACAGTTTTCCAAATTAGATGACAGGAAGGAAAGAATTTGAGCTATTATCCATTGCTTCCCAGGGATATTAACAAGAAATTGATTTGGAAGTGTAGTACCCAAAACTCAGATTAGCACTGCAATATAGGATGTGGGCATCTGTTGTGACTGCTAACAAATTGGAAATCCTAGAGGAAAAATCAACAGATTCCTGGACATACACAGTATACCAAAATTGAGTCATGAAGACACATAGAAAAGCTAAACAAATCAAAAATCAAGACAGAGATTGGATAAGTAATAAAGACCCTCCCAACAAAGAAAATCCAGGATCAGACAGCCTCACTATTGAATTCTACAGGATGTTTAAAGAACTAATTCCAATTATTCTCAAACTATTCAACACAATTGAAAGAGAGACAATCCTCTCAAACTCCTTCTATTAATCCTGCATCACCTTAATTCTTCAACTAGAAAAAGATACAGTGGAGAGAGAGTACTATAGAAAAATATCCCTGATGGGGGCCAGTGCCATAGCACACTGGGTTGATCCTCCACCCGTGGAGCCGGCATCCCCTATGGGTGCCATTTCTGGTCCCGGTTGCTCCTATTCCAGTGTAGCTTTCTGCTCTGGACTGGGAGGGCAGTGGAGGATGGCCCAAGTGCCTGGGTCCCTGCACCCACTTGGGTGACCAGGGAGATGCTCCTAACTCTGGCTTCCGATTGGGCAAGCACCACCTGTTGGGCCATATGGAGAATAAACAAGCAGATAAAATACTTATGTCTCTCTGCCTCTGCCTCTCCCTATAAGTAACTCTACCTTTCAAATAAATAATTCTTTTGAAAAAGTCAACAAACAATAAAGGCTGGTGGAGAGGGAGAGAAAAAGGTCCCCTAACCCACTGTTGGTGGGAATGAAGCTAGTACAGCCATTATGGAAGGCAGTATCAAAGTTCCTCAGAAATCTGAAAACAAACATACCATATGATCCTGCCACCTGACTCCCGCGAATTTATCCACATGAAATGAAAAAGAATATACATAGTCATGAGTTATCTGTACCCTCATGGTTAATATAGTTCAATTCACAATAGCTAACATGGAATCAACCCAGATGTACATCAACTGGTGACTGTAAAAAGAATATGAGCTATATATGCAGTGTAAAATACTATTCAGCCATAATTGAGAATGAAATCCTATCTTTTGTAACTAAATGGATGAATTGGAAACAAGTATGCTTCATGAAAGAAGCCAGTCCCCAAAAGACAAATACCATATGTTTTCTCTGACTGGTGGTAATTAATATATATAGACAACAAAAAGTAGCATATGAGTTAAATTGACATTTTGAGATTTGAGTATTGTTCATAGCACTTTTCTGTACTCTTTGATAGAGTACACAACATATACTCATTGATATTTCTGCTGCTACTTGCTGAATTCTTTATTTTGTAGAGGGTTAAAGCTTGTGATTCTAAAATAAAATCAAAGCATGCAGCTGTCAAAATTAAAAGAAAATAAGGCCGGCGCCGCGGCTCACTAGGCTAATCCTCCGCCTAGCGGCGCCGGCACACCAGGTTCTAGTCCTGGTCAGGGCTCCGAATTCTGTCCTGGTTGCCCCTCTTCCAGGCCAGCTCTCTGCTGTGGCCAGGGAGTGCAGTGGAGGATGGCCCAAGTGCTTGGACCCTGCACCCCATGGGAGACCAGGATAAGTACCTGGCTCCTGCCATCCAATCAGTGCAGTGCACTGGCCGCAGCGCGCTGGCTGTGGTGGCCATTTGAGGGTGAACCAACGGCAAAGGAAGACCTTTCTCTCTGTATCTTTCTCTCACTGTCCACTCTGCCTGTCAAAAAAATAAATAAAAATAAAAAAATAAAAGAAAATAAAACAAGAAGGAGGGAGTTGGAGATATGAGACCAAGGGAATATAGGATAGGAAATTATCAGTTTGCTCTTCAATCTGTATATATAAATTACATGAAATTTGTTCACTTAATATGCATTTAAAAAGATAATCTTAACATTGGAAGAAAAAGACCTGAGATCAGTGTTTTCTGGATTACCACTAATAAAATTTAGTCTTCATTTATGTCTGACCATATTTAATTTCTTATTTATTTATTTTATAAGAAAATAAACATCACCATTCCTAACAAGTCCATCCTGCTTCATCCGTATCTATCAGTTTCACTATACTACTAATTTCTCATGAACTTAAATCCATATCATCTTAAAGAGATGCAATGTGGGGCTGGTGCTGTGGCATAGCAGATAAAGTTGCTGCCTGCAGTGCTGGCAAGCCATATGGGTGCCAGTTCAAGTTGCGGCTGCTCCACTTCTGAACCAGCTCTCTGCTATGGCCTGGGAAAGCAGTAGAAGGTGGCCCAAGTCCTTGGGGCCTTGCACACATGTGAAAGACCCTGAAGAAGCTCCTGGCTTTGGATCAACACAGACCAGCCATTGCGGCCAACTGGGAGTAAACCAGCAGATGGAAGACCTCTCTGTCTCTGTCTGTCTGTCTCTCTCTACCTTTCCTCTATTTGTGCAACTCTTTCAAATAAATAAATAAATCTTTAAGAAAAAAACCTGATTCATGTTATTATTTATGTGTTTTTGAGGCTTTGCAGATGTTGATTACATGTGCCATGAAAACCCATCAAAATGCAAATCCTATAAGAGGCAACTCCATGTGCACTAAAGTGGTAAAATCCAGTGCATGTGTTGAGAAAAACACACTAGCAATACATTTCAAAAAGCTGTGAAATATTATAAGTGGCTGTCAAAGAGCTAAAAATCTGACAATGACTCATTCTGTCATTTATTTATACATAATGCTGAGAAAATCAGAAGTATTTGTTAAAACTTCTGCTAAAATGCACTAGATTTATAATTTTTAAATGCATCTTTCCTAATGTAATGCAGTCCTGTGCTACTTTAGAGTATCAGAAATTTAAAATGTTGGACTGGTGCTGTGGTGGACAGGTTAACACCCTGGCCTGAGGCACCAGCATCCCATATGGGGGCCGGTTCAATACTCAGCTGCTCCACTTCTGATCCTGCTCTCTGCTATGGCCTGGGAAAGTAGAAGATGGCCCAAGTCCTTGAGCCCCTGTACCCATCTGGGAGACCTGGAACTAGCTCCTGGCTCCTGGCTTTGGATCAGCACAGCTCTGGCAGTTGCAATCAATTAGGGAGTGAACATCAGATGGAAGACCTCTCTCTTTCTCTCTGGCTCTCCTCTCTGTCTGTAACTTGACTTGTACATAAATGAATAAATAAATCTTTAAAAAATTAAGAAATTTAAAATATGAAGGGTTTTTAAAAAATGTATTTCTTTATTGTGAGGCAGAGTTACAGATATAGAGAGGAAGAGAAAGAGAGGTCTTCTATCGACTGGTTCACCCCTAAATGGCCAGAATGGCTGGAGCTGGGCCAATCTGAAGCCAGAAGTCAGAAGTCAGCAGCTTCCTCCAGGTCTCTCACATGGGTGCAGGGGCCCAAGCACTCAGGGCATATTCCACTGCTTTCCTGGGCCATTAGAAAAGAGCTGGATTGGAAGTGCAGGAGCAGGGACTCAAACTTTTGCCCATGTGGGATGCTGGTGCTGCAGGTGGATGCTTAATCTACTATGCCACAGAGTGGGCCCAGGGAAAGGTTTTAGGAAGACATCTTTCATGTAGACTAGGCTGCAATATTGCAAGGTAAGGTTTAGATTTTTTTTTATTTTTTTTATCTTTTATTTAATGAATATAAATTTCCAAAGTACGACTCATGTGTTACAATGGCTTCCCCCCCCATACCGTCCCTCCCACCCACAACCCTCCCCTTTCCCACTCCCTCTCCCCTTCCATTCACATCAAGATTCATTTTCGATTATCTTAATATACAGATCAGCTTAGTATACCTTAAGTATTTCAACAGTTTGCTCCCACACAGAAACATAAAGTGAAAAATAATAGATGATTTTTTTTAAATGATGATGAAATCAGATCAGACCTATTGTCATGTTTAATCCCAGTGAGAGTCAAGTTGGGAATTGATAATTTCTTTTTTTTTTTTTTTTTTTTCAGAAGATCAGTTTAGTGTACATTAAGCAAAGATTTCAGTCGTTTGCACCCCCATAGAAACACAAAGTAAAATATACTGTTTGAGTACTCGTTATAGCATTAAGCCTCAGTGTACAGCACGTTAAGGACAGAGATCCTACATGAGGAGTAAGTGCACAGTGACTCCTGTTGTTGACTTTACCAATTGACACTCCTGTTTATGGCATCAGTAATCTCCCTATGCACCAGTTATGAGTTTCCAAGGCTATGGAAGCCCCTTGAGTTCTCCGACTCTTATCTTGTTTAGACACGGTCATAGTCAAAGTGGAGGTTCTCTCCTCCCTTCAGAGAAAGGCTAAGGTTTAGATTTAATTCCCACACATCAGTATTCATCTTTTAGCAACTATAAATACTGAATATCATACATATAGACATAAATATAGGTAACTGCAGATTTTGTTGTCATTCTTTCTAATTCTCTTTTTAATGTCTCCTAATAGGCCCTCTTATGGATTATTATATTGATGTTACCTGTACACAACCATCAGACATTTCCACTGTTGAATGTGTTTATGTGTACAGGTAGTTTTGTTTGTGTGTACATGAATGCACATTTGATGGAGATAGCACTGACACTAATACTGTGAGAAATCATAACGCTGATTTCAAACTTTCTGTCCTCCACAGAGATGGCTGTCACTGAAGCAGACCACAAGGCCCCTTTTGCTGTTGTGGACTGAAATGTGCCTCCTTAAAACTCAAACACTGAAGTGCTAACCACCAAGATGACTCTACCTGAAGAAAGTGCTTTTAAGCAGATCAAATGATAGATGTGTCTGTCACATCGGAGAAAGGCTTCTGGAAAAATCGAGCCTATTTAAGCACCTTGATCTGATATTTTCAAGCTCTGCAACTCTGAGAAGTAAAATTCCATGATTTACATCATATTCTCTGTGGTATTTTCTTAGCAAATTAATATATCCTCATTTCTGCCAGCATTTTCTACTGTCATTTAGAAGGTCCTAGTGATTAGCAGAGAAATATAGAAACTAAAAACTATGATTTTATATTACCAAGTATCTACTAACACAAAAAGATATCCCAGAAGCCACCTACTACCATCCTCCAGGACCCAGAAAAAAACAGGAATGAGTCAAGTTGCAGGGCAGTAGAAAAAAGTGAATAATGAAAGATCACAGCAGAAGTAAATAAGGAAGGGTTTGGTGCTGTGGAGTAGTGGGTTAAAGCCTTGACCTGCTGTGCATGCATCCCATATGTTGCTGCTAGGGGACCAGGTGCTCCACTTCCAATCCAGCTCCCTACTAATGCACCTGGGAAATTGGTGGAAGATGGCCTATGTTCTTGGGTGCTGGCACCCACATGAGAGACTTGGAAGAAGCATCTGGCCTTTCAAATAAATAAATAAATCTTATAAAAATTAGAAGCAGTGTTAGCACTGTTGGAAAAACAGACACATAGTTCAATGGAAAAGAATAGGCAGCTGAAATAAACCGACTTTTCTACAGGCAACTCCTATTTAACAAAGGAAATAAAACAAACAGGAGAAAGAAGAACCCCTTTAGCAAATGGTTTAAAGGAAAGTGATTATCCATATGTAGAAGCCTGAAAAGATACCCCAACACCTCATACACTATGTAAAAGCAACTCAAGGTGAATTAAAAGTCTAAATATAAAACCAAAAACTAAGTAAACATATGAGAAACTGTAAAACATTAGCATAGACAACAGTTTTGGGTAAGATTCCAAAAGCACAAGTCACAAAACTAAAATATACAAAGTTGAGCATATCAAATTAAGATACACCTTCACAACAAGGTAATCAACAGAGTGAGGATACAATGGACAGAATAGCAGGAAACATTGAAAACTCTGACTATGACAAAAGATTGCTAGCCAGAACATATATATATATAACTGGAAAAACTCCAAACAAGAAGCAAAATGTACAGTTCAGAAATGGGCAATGATCAAAATAGATGTTTCTCAGAAGAGGAAATCTCAATGGTCAAGACATAGATGAACATGCCCAATATCACTAACCATTAGGGAAATGTAAATCAAAACCAATAGCAGACTCCATCTGTGGGAGAAGACAATGCTTGGGTTTTCATTTGTGCAACAAGTGGGTTTAGAGGACCCTGTTCACCATTAGAGGGCAGAGTCTACATGGAAGTAAGGAAACCTTAATGTTTTCCTAATGGGCTTGTTAAATTCTTGTCCAGTGCCTATTTCCTTTGCCACAAACTTTCCAGTCTCACTATTTCCTTCTTCTTCCTCTTCTCTTTGGCTTGAAAAACAGTATACCTTCTATATACAGAGGATACTTTTGTTTTGTTTTATTCCTTCTGTCTCATGATGTTCCTCTAAGAAATCACAATCCTCCAAGTATTCATTCATTTACGCAGTCTGTAGTTTTCATGGGCTACTACATGGCAAAGTACTAGGTTAAAGGAAAGGTTTAGGTCAGGGACTGAGCAAAGGTCACAATGATGTAGCCATTGGGGAAATGAACCTGATGGAAGACCTCTCTCTCTCTCTCTCTCTGCCTCTCCTTCTCTCTCTGTTTAACTCTGATTTTCAAATAAATAAATAAATCTTTAAAAACTAACTAAATATATATACTAATAACTTGGTGGCAACATGTTTCTATCAGAACATGTGAAGCACTCAAACACAGTTTGTCCCAGAAAGTCAGCCATAGTTTTCAAGGGCACATCTTCTACTCCACTTGTTGACATCTCTGTGGGGGGTAAGGGGCACTTATTTCTTCCCCTCTTCTTTCTTACCACTCTCACAGTTATAACTTCTATCGATGCTTCCACAGACCAGTCTCTATGAAATTGTAGAACTAATATCCTCCCATGTCAAAAATGTATGGGTTTAAACACAGAACCCAAAATAAGACAAGGTACTGGCCTTCTTAATTACACAGTGTGGAAAGTAAGATTCTCAGTGGATCACTGGGTAACTGTAAAGTACTGCGCAGAGAAAAACTGTAACTTATCTGTATTTATGATGCTGTAATTCTCCACTTTATGAAAACTCATATTAAAAGAGCTACCGTTAGTGGGCAGCACTGTTGCATAGTGGGTAAAGCTACTGCCTGCAGTGTCAGCATCCTATATGGGTGCCGGTTGGGATCCTGGCTGCTGCACTTCCCATCCAGCTCTCTGCTGTGGCCTGGGGAAACAGTAGAAGATGGCCCAAATCCCTCATCTCCTGCACCCACCTATGAGACCTGGACAAAGCTCCTGGCTTCTGGTTTTGGATCCACACAGCTCCAGCCATCTATCTCTGCTTCTACCACTCTGTAACTCTGTCTTTCAAATAAATAAATAATTATTTAAAAAAACAGCTTCATCCCAGAAGAAGTTCCTGGCTACTGGCTTCAGACTGGCACAGCTCCAGCTGTTGCTGCCATTTGGGGAGGGAACCATCGGATGGAAGACATCTCTCTCTTTCTCTCTCTCTCTTCTTTCCCTCTCTCTCTTTCTCTCCTCTCTCTGTGTAACTCTTTCAAATGAATAAATAAATCTTTAAAAAAGTAGCTCCAGTTATTGACAACACAGTAGACTTGCATTAATTTTAGTTCCCTTCTTATTTTGCAAAGGGATCAGTGGCAGGTCAAAGCAGTTGACAGCCTTTGCTAACAGGAGAAGAGATAGCTGAAGACAGAAAATGAAAAGCAGCCAAATACATCATCAACGAAAGAGAAGTGGACCACATCCAACACAAACCTTTAAAAGTGGATGCTCACAATTAACGAGTGAAACAGCTGCCCACTGAAATCTTGTCTAGGGAGGGAAGATGTCCTAAGTTCTGCTTCTGTAAACTCCAGTCAAAAATCTGTCCTAATAAATCTGTCCCTGGCATCACTTTTACAAACATACTGGACCCACTGACCATTGGAAATGTGGTCCTAAGTCATGTAGGCTGCCATTTAAACCCACCAATGCTGTAACAGCTAAGAAACTTGAATTTGATGCTCAATTCTCAGGAAATCATTCCAGCTGAGCCTAGGGCCATTAATAGAAACTCCTTGGATCCTCCACTGTCTCTGTGCCTGTTTGAAAGAAGGGAGTTTTCCCACCCCAGGTTTCTGGAACAGCTTCAAATTCCACATTGGAAAAGTCTGATAATTAATACTTGAGAGGGACCAATGCACAAAGCAGCTATTCATGGTTCACACTTCTCCCCACCAGGAAGATGAGGTGCAGGATGAGAGCAGTGGGGCAGATCCTAGTCAGATCCTCCTTCCCACCCCTCTGCTGCCCCAGGCTCCCTGCTGAAGGCCATCTTGCCCCACCCTGCAGGAACCAGCCCAGGAAACATCAAGAGACCTGGCCAGACTGCATTCTGAGACCACCCACAGTGGGAACCCAGATTATTGACTGTGGAGATCAGGAGTCTTTCCACCTTCCTTCCCTGCGTGTGCAGGTTTCCAGAATGCTAACCTCTCTCTCCGGTAACCACTAAATAAAGCACATTAGGGACAGTTTGGGTGAGGTTCTGCAGGAGAGAGTCCAGGCGCTGGGTGCCTGTGAAGCAGAGTTGGGAGACAGAACAGCCCGGGTCCCAGCCCTGACCTCAGGGGAAGCTGCCATGATCGCTGGTGCCCTGGCATGCACTGTCTCCCACACGGGTCCCTGCCCCTTCCTGCACGTCAAACCTACAGCAGAAAGTCCCTGGAGCATGTACCCTTTCTTCAGGACACACAGGGAGCGATGCTGGGAGTGCGGGTAGAGATTCCCTGGTACATGGGACCCACAGGTGAATGATGAAGAGGGAAGAAGCAGCAGGAGGCAGGCTCGGGGTGAGCACTCGGAAACTGCCTGGGATCGCACGTGCAGAGCAGGAGATGCAATAAATGACAGAGAAGGAGCAGCACAGCCCCCAGGGCTGACCCTGATCAGGGAATGAACTCCCTCTGGTCCAACTCAGAGCCCCAGGGACTGGCTGTAGCAGGCGCATGTGCACAGGCATTTCGAAGGCAGAATAGGTCGGAGCTCCTGGGAACTCTGTGAAATGGAGTCCAGGCCACATCATCCATAGAGACAGCAGCTGGCCCTCCCAAAGGCTGTAGTCAGGGGTGGGTGCCCACAACCAGAAGGCCTTTGCTTTTGTTAAGTCCCTCCTTCCTTTCCTTCCCCCCCCCAAAAAAAATGTCAGGGATCAGTTGCTGTTCTTCCTTTCCTGAATCAAATCTGAAAGAGTGACACTCACTTCTGCTAACTGACCCCAAATCCTGGCTCCCTCATAACCTCTGTCTCTTCCAGAAAAATCTTATTTACTACTTTGGCCCTAGAAATCATAAATGACTATGATAGAATGTAACTTTTAACAGAGGTGTAGAAGGCATGGTTTAATATCCAGTTTTGAGAATACAATTTTCATTTGTGTTTTATTGATGTTTATAGTTCTTTTAAGATTTATTGATTTATTTGGAAGTCAGAGTTACAGAGAAGGAGAGGCAGAGAGGCAGAGAGAGAGGTTTTCCATCTGCTGGTTCACTCCCCAATTGGCAGCAATACCACAGCGCAGACCCCTTAAAGTTCTTTTCAAATCATTTTACACTGTCTTTTTATTCATCTAGTACAGAGACAGAAGAATGGACACAGAGCTAACATAGCTGAGTATTCAAGGAGACAGGTTAAGGGGTTAAATGCCTTATATCATGTCATTTATACCTTAGATTAATTCTGGAGATAGTATTATCTGGAGTTTACAAAGTAGAAACTGAATGGAAAGAGCTTAGAAAAACATGGTGTTTTTAATATCATTTAAAAGTCTATGTTATAGGCCAATCAAGGGGCCAGCACTGTGGCATAGCAGGTAAAGCTACTGCCAGCATGGACATTCCATATGGGTGGAGGTTGAGTCCTGGCTACTCTGCCTTCGATCCAACTCTCTGCTATGGCCAGGGACAGCGGTGGAAGATGGCCCAAATCCTTGGGCAGCTGCATCTGTGTGGGAGACCCAGAAGAAGCTCCTGGCTCTAGCATCGGATCAGTACAGCTCCTGCCATTGTGACCAATTGGTGAGTGAACCAAAAGATGGAAGATGTCCCTCACTCTCTCTCTCTCTCCCCTTCTACTCTGTGTAACTGTGACTTTCAAATAAATAAATAAATATTTTTTAGAGAGCCAATCATCATATAATACTAGCTTAAAGATGTTTCTTTTGTCTTGAGTCTCAGTTTTTAAAATCTGATTTCTCAAAGAGAAAAAATGTGAGAGAGATGAAGAGTACCTACAAAAATAATTTACTGTAATTTTTTACTTTAATAATTTACTGTATGATGTACTGTAATTTACTGTAATAATGTACTGTAAAGAACCACATAGGATTATAACTTGTCTAGAAAACAAAGGAGATTCAAAGTTGCTATTATTTCATGGTTATTTCTTGTTATTTTTAATATCAAGATGGTATATAAATATTATGCACTCCTAGGTATTTGTGTGTTGTTTGGTATGTTTTATTTTTTAAGCACAAATTCAAAGAGATAACTAGATAACATGGAGTTCTGTGTTTCTGATTACTTCTCTCAATTAGAGATCATGGGATTAGAGTTGGTGCTAGATTAAGAATGCTTCAATCTTTATCCACTGGCTTCACACCAGCATTTACTATGTTAAACAATATTCTTTGGGTAGATGGCTCTTTCTTGCCAGACTATAAACTTCATGGGGTCTAGAAACATATTTGTTTTGACACTAAAACTCAGCATCTTGACAGTCAGTCTTTTAGTTGAATAAATACATGATACACAAAATAAATATTTCTGCCCCTCAAGAACTGCCTAATAGAGAAGAAAATAGAAATCAATTTGATGACTCTCAGTATTAGGTGAATATATAATTTGTCATTCTGACATAAGCTTGGTCATAAAAAGCGCATATGAATAATTACACACAGTTGAAGTGTATGAACACCTAGGGCCAGCGGGTTAAATGTTCACCCTAGCAATGTAAGGCATTCCATGTCAATAGGAGAGGAAGGAGGAAGAGGGGAGGGAGTGTAGGTGGGAAGGTGGTTACGGTGGGAAGAATCACCATGCTCATTAATTAGCAGCAAAGAGAGAATCTGTGATCATTTGATGCTTATGAAAGGGTGATAGGCATTATTTAATTAAAATGCAGGCATCAGTGTTTTCCTGTCTCTGAAATAGGAAGTCTATAACTCAGAATTCCTTGCTGTTTCATCAAAAACAATTCAAAACAAGAAGCTAATTAAGCATAAGTGGAAGTTATGCGTTAGAAGTCTATTCTAATCTCTAGGAGGTTCAGGGGTTGGAAAATTCATCGAAAATCTTCCTGAAAAATGTCCCATATATTTTCCATGACCACTACCCAGAAGCATAAGCTCTTTAAAAAAAAAGATTTATTTATTTGAAAGTCAGAGTTACACAGAGAGAGGAGAGGCAGAGAGAGAGAGAGAGAGAGAGAGAGAGAGAGAATCTTCCATCTGCTGGTTTACTCCCCAATTGGATGCAATGGCCAGAGCTGAGCTGAGCCAAAGCCAGGAGCTAGGAGCTTCTTCCAGGTCTTCCATGTGCGTTCAGGGGTCAAAGGACGTGGGCCATCTTCTACTGCTTTTGCAGGGCATATCACAGGTGGATCGGAAATGGAGCAGCCGGGACTTGAACTGGTGACCATATGGGATGCTGGCACTGCAGGTCGTAGCCTTATCTGCTACACCATAGCACCAGCCCCCATAAGCCCTATATTCTGCAGAACCAGCACCCCAGACACCAGCCACCACATGACATCCCATGGCACACTCACCCCTGGCAATGTTCTGCAGCTCCTGCTCCTCTCCACTTTCACTGGAAGAATCTGCAACTCCTTTTTTCATACAAGTAATTCTGATTCAGATGATGCCCCTGACACAATTGGCTGGCAAGTGCCATGGCATGTGTCCATGACCTAGCTAAATGCACAGCCGGAACATTTTAAACTTCTCACTGCCATGATGAGACACGGACTCCTTCTAATGAAGTAGGGGATTTTTCAGGGAGTCTAGAGAATCAAATATGACAAAATGACAAATCTTAACCAAAGGGTGCCATGGTACAGATGAAGAGAACCCAAAATGTATTTTTCTATCTTTTCCTTTCTGAGTTAAGTGCCTAAAAACAAAGCCAATGAGGGTTAAACAGACCCATTCTGAAAATTCCTTAACATCTTCATTTTCATCCAAATTAATATATTACTTGAAGAAAATAAATTTTACATAAATGAAAATGCAGTACCACAGACAAGAGTACAGAACATAGGCCCTCAGTTAGCTTCAAACCATCTGGGTGCATTAATGTGTTCTTCCAGAACCAAAGCTTTAGTACAATAGAACCACAGCCTCTGACATTCCTCCTCCACCCTGATGGATCTTGGGTTGCTGGCACTTCAGGCCAGTGCTTTAATCCGCTGTGCCACAGCACTGGCCACAATGTAGTATTTCTAATAGAAGAGTTGGTTAAGTCATTAACTCCTCTAAAATACAAGTTAAGTATTAGTTTTGAAACTCTGATTCATTCATGAGAGAAACAAAAGGTTAATTTTCTCTTTTTGCTTCTGGGTATGAAAATTTTCTTCTAAGAAATTAATAATGACTTTTACATCTCAGACCCTATTATGAGTAAGTAGAGAATATTGTGGGGTCATATGCTCACTCTATCAAAGGAACATTTCTCCAATTAAAGAAAACATCATGGGCATCCCATATGGGCATTGGTTTGAGTCCTTGCTGCTCCACTTCTGATCCAGCTCCTTGCTATGGCCTGGGAAAGCAGTAGAAAATGGCCGAAGTTCTTGGCCCATGCACAAGCATGGGAGACCTTGAAGCTCCTGGCTCCTGGCTTTGGATGAGCCCAGCTCCAGCCGTTGCAGCCAACTGGAAAGTGAACCAGCAGATGGAAGACTTCTCTCTCTGTATGCAACTCTGCCTTTCAAATAAATAAATGAATAAATCTTTGAAAAAAAAAAAAGATGTCCAAGTCTTACATCAGAGTACTGGGGTTTAGTGCCTAGCTCTGGTTCCTAACTCCAGCTTCCTGCAAATACTGATCCTATAAGGCAGCACTGATGGCTCAAGTATTCAGGTTTCTGCACACACATGGGAGATTAAGATTGAGTTCATGGGCTGGCGCCATGGCTCACTTGCTTAATCCTCTGCCTGCAGCACCAGCATCCCATTGGGGTGCTGGTTCTAGTCCTGGTTATTCTTCTTCCAGTCCAGCTGTCTGCTGTGGCCTGGGAGGGGAGTGGAGGATGGCCCAAGTGCTTGGGCCCATGCCCCTTCATGGGAGACCAGGAAGAAGCACCTGGCTCTGGGCTTTGAATTGGCATAGTGCCAGCTGTAGTAGCCATTTGGGGAATGAACCAGCAGATGGAAGACCTTTCTTTCTGTTTCTCTCACTATCTTTATCTCTACCTGTCAAATAAATAAAAAAAAAATTGAGTTCACACTCCTGGCTTCAGCCTGACCCAGTTCTGGCTGTTGCAGGCATTTGAGGGAGTAAAGCAGAGAATCAGAGTGCATTTTCATTCTCTCACCCTCTGCCTCCCAATTAAGTAAAAAAAAAAAAACTTAAAGAAAGTCAAATTGGACTAAAGGTAATAATATAGGTAAGTGTCCCACTTCTTTCATATGACCAACCACTAGGTACTAAAAGTTTTCATTTTTTCCACTCACCACATCCTTTCCCATGGCATTTAATTTCCTAGGTTTTAATTTTTCTTTTCCCTAGGTAAAACATGACCACTTGGTGCCAGTGCTGTAGCATGAGGTAAGATGCTGCTGCATTGCCGGTATCCCATATGGGTGCTAGCTGAGTCCCAGCAGCTCCCCTTCCAATCTGGCTTCCTGCTAATGGTCCCAGAAAAGCAACAGAAGATAACTGGGGCCCTGCCACCCACATGGGACACCCAGATGAAGTTCCTGTCTTCAGTCTGGCCCAGCCCAGGCCACTGCAGCCAGCTGAGTAGTAAACCAGCAGATAGATAATCTGTCTCTTCCACTCTGCTACATTTTCAAATACATGCATCAATCTTCCTTTAAAAAATAAAAATAGAAACCACTTAAGCTTTCAAAGTATACAAGAAAGAAGCTTACAGCACTGATAAATTCAGGACCTAAAACATCTTCATGATTTGCTCTTTGCTTTCCAGAATGATACTGAGTGTTTTTTTTTATCTTTTTTTTTTTGACAGGCAGAGTGGACAGTGAGAGAGAGAGACAGAGAGAAAGGTCTTCCTTTGCCGTTGGTTCACCCTCCAATGGCCGCCGCGGCTGGCGCACTGCAGCCGGTGCACCACGCTGATCCGATGGCAGGAGCCAGGAGCCAGGTGCTTTTCCTGGTCTCCCATGGGGTGTAGGGCCCAAGCACTTGGGCCATCCTCCACTGCACTCCCTGGCCACAGCAGAGGGCTGGCCTGGAAGAGGGGCAACCGGGACAGAATCTGGCGCCCCGACCGGGACTAGAACCCGGTGTGCCGGCGCCGCTAGGCGGAGGATTAGCCTAGTGAGCCGCGGTGCCGGCCACTGAGTGTTTTTTTTTTTTTATATCAGACAAAATAGACTTCAATACAAAAACTGCTAAAAGAGACCAGGAAGGGCAACATGTAGTGATTAAGGGATCATTTCAACAGGAAGACATGACCATAACAAACATATATGTACCCAATTACAGGGCATTTGGCCATTTATTTTTTTATTTTTTTTTGTATCTTTTATTTAATGAATATAAATTTCCAAAGTACGACTCATGGGTTACAATGGCTTCTCCCCCCATACCGTCCCTCCCACCCACAACCCTCCCCTTTCCCACTCCCTCTCCCCTCCATTCACATCAAGATTCATTTTCGATTCTCTTAATATACAGAAGATCAGCTTAGTATACCTTAAGTAAGGATTTCAACAGTTTGCTCCCACACAGAAACATAAAGTGAAAAATAATAGATGATTTTTTTAAAATGATGATGAAATCAGATCAGACCTATTGTCATGTTTAATCCCAGTGAGAGTCAAGTTGGGAATTGATAATTTTTTTTTTTTTACAGAAGATCAGTTTAGTGTACATTAAGTAAAGATTTCAATCGTTTGCACCCCCATAGAAACACAAAGTGAAATATACTGTTTGAGTACTCATTATAGCATTAAGCCTCAGTGTACAGCACATTAAGGACACAGATCCTACATGAGGAGTAAGTGCACAGTGACTCCTGT
The DNA here is from genome assembly GCF_964237555.1 of Oryctolagus cuniculus. Lineage (NCBI taxonomy): Eukaryota > Metazoa > Chordata > Mammalia > Lagomorpha > Leporidae > Oryctolagus > Oryctolagus cuniculus. The sequence continues at coordinate 575,842 of NW_027208365.1, forward strand.
TGTTGACTTTACCAATTGACACTCCTGTTTATGGCATCAGTAATCTCCCTATGCACCAGTCATGAGTTTCCAAGGCTATGGAAGCTCCTTGATTTCTCTGACTCTTATCTTGTTTAGACACGGTCATAGTCAAAGTGGAGGTTCTCTCCTCCCTTCAGAGAAAGGCACCTCCCTCTTTGAAGACCTGTTCTTTCCACTGGGATCTCACTCACAGAGATCTTTTTGCCAGAGTGTCTTGGCTTTCCATGCCTGAAATACTCTCATGGGCTTTTCAGCCAGATCCGAGTGCCTTTAGGGCTGATTCTGAGGCCAGAGTGCTATTTAGGGCATCTGCCATTCTATGAGTCTGCTGAGTATCTCACTTCCCATGTTGGATCACTCTCCCCTTTATTTATTCTATCGGTTAGTGTTAGCAGATACTAGACTTGTTTATGTGCTCCCTTTGACTCTTAGTCCTTTCATTATGATCAATTGTGAACTGAAATTGATCACTTGGACTAGTGAGATGGCATTGGGACATGCCACCTTGATGGGATTGAATTGGAATCCCCTGGTATGTTTCCAACTCTACCAATTGGGGCAAGTCAGCCCGAGCATGCCCCAAATTATACATCTCTTTCCTCTCTTATTCCCACTCTTATGTTTAACAGGGATCACATTTCAGTTAATTTTCAACACTTAAGAATAACTGTGTGATAATTACAGAATTAAACCAGTCATATTAAGTAGAACAGACAAAAAAAATACTATGAGGGATAATGTATTAAGTTGTCCATTAGCAGTCAGGGCTATGCTGATCAAGTCACCATTTCTCATAGTGTCCATTTCACTTCAGGAGGTTTCCTTTTTGGTGTTCAGTCAGTTGTCACCGATCAGGGAGAACATATGGTATTTGTCCCTTTGGGACTGGCTTACTTCACTCAGCATGATGTGTTCCAGATTCCTCCATTTTGTTGCAAATAACTGGATTTCGTTGTTTCTTACTGCGGTATAGTATTCTAAAGAATACATATCCCATAATTTCTTTATCCAGTCTACCATTGATGGGCATTTAGGTTGGTTCCAGGTCTTGGCTATTGTGAATTGTGCTGCAATAAACATTAGGGTGCAGACCGCTTTTTTGTTTATCAATTTAAACACCTTTGGGTAAATTCCAAGTAGTGGGATGGCTGGGTCGAACGGTAGGGTTATATTCAGGTTTCTGAGGAATCTCCAGACTGATTTCCATAGTGGCTTGACCAGTTTGCATTCCCACCAACAGTGGGTTAGTGTCCCTTTTTCCCCACATCCTCGCCAGCATCTGTTGTTGGTAGATTTCTGTATGTGAGCCATTCTAACCGGGGTGAGGTGAAACCTCATTGTGCTTTTGATTTGCATACTGAGTGGGTTTTTAAAACATATATTTTGGTTCCTAAATTTCTAAACCATGAACATGATTTTTACATAAATATATATATTTTTAAGAATTGTTTTATTTACTTCAGAAAGGTCTTCCATCTGCCGCTTCACTCCACAAATTACTGAAAACCTGGGGCTTGGCCAGGGCAAAGCCAGGAGTAGGGGCCAGTGCTATGACACAGCAGATTAACACCCTGGCCTGAAGCACTGGCATCCCTTAAGGGTGCTGGTTCAAGACCTGGCTGCTCCACTGCTGATCAAGCTTTCAGCTTATGGCCTGGGAAAGCAGTAGGAGATGGCCCAAGTCCTTGTGCCCCTGCACCTGAGTGGGAGACCTCGAAGAAGCTCCTGGTTCTTGGCTTCAGATAAGCGCAGCTCCAGCCATTTCAACATTTGGGGAGTAAACCATCGGATGGAAGATCTCCCTCCCTCTCTCTCTCTGTGTGTGTGTGTGTGTGTGTGTGTGTGTAACCCTTTCAAATAAATAAACAAATCTTTAAAAAAAAAGCCAGGAGTCAGGGAAATTTCATCCAGGTCTCTCGCTTGGGTGCAGGACCACAGGATTCGTACCATATTCTGCTGCTTTCACAGGTATGTTAGCAGGGAGCTGGAACAGAAGTAGAACATGCAATTGGTGCCGATAGAGGATGCTAGTGCTGCAGGTGTTGGTATAACCCATTTTGCCACAGTGTTGGCCCTGTAACAATTTTTAATTCCTAGGAATTAACAGGGAAGAAAGAAGTATGGCAGGATACCTTTTTTTAGAAAAACTATTTTATTTATTTGAAAAAGTTATATAGATAGGGAGAGAGAGAGAGAGAGAGAGAGAGAGAGAGAGAGAGAATCTTCTGTCTGCTGGTTCACTCCCCAAATGGCTACAATGGACAGAGCTGAGCTGATCTGAAGCCAGGAGTTAGGAGCTTCTTCTGGGTCTCCCACATGAGCAAAAGGGCCCAAGGACTTGGGCCATCCTCTACTGCTTTCCGAGGTGCATTAGCAGGAGGCTGGACTGGAAGTGGAGCAGCCGGAACTCTACCAGCACTCATATGGGATGCCTGTATTTCAGGCCAGGGCTTTAACCTGATGTGCCACAGTGCTGGCTCCAACAGGTGACCTTTTACTCTCAATAATCTCTTCTTGCTATTGGCAGCAGTTTGTAATTTTTTGTTTATTTGCCTTCTTCTTAATCTATATTTTTAAAAAATTACAAAAGGTTCCAGCACCCTGAGAACCTCCATCACAAGGGCATACAATCAGATGTTTGTCCAGAAAAGGGTGGTGTAGATGCAAGGTGGAAAATGCAAGGTGAGTTGATTCATCTCTCTCAGGCTGTGGTTTCCATGGGCAACTTTTACAACCAACTGCCTTATTTGTTCCTATTCCACAGAGTGGAAAACATGTTAAGTCACCCTATTTAGCCAAAAGCCAGTGGCAGCACTTAAATATGTCATCAATCCAGGGCAGCATTTTTGCACAAATGGGGAAGTTGCCAACTGCAACAGCAGCATGCCTTATGGAACTGCTTTGAGACTCACATCCTTCACTTCACATCTAGCTCTTTGCTTGAGAAAGCAGCAAAGATTGCCCAAGAGTTTGGGTTCCTGCACCCACATGGGGGACTGGGACAGAGTTCCAGGGTCCTGGCTTCAGCCTGGCTCAGCCCCAGCTATTGTGGCCATCTGGAAGTGAGCCAGCAGATGAAAGATCTCTCTCTCTCTCTCTCTCTCTCTCTCTCTCTCTCTCTCTCTTTCTTTCTTTTACCTAAAGATACATTACATAAATAAATGAAAATGCATCAATATAGCAACTTTTTAAGGAAAAGTCTTCTGATTATTGCAGGCATTGTCTCAATGCAGAAAAATATTCACACACAAAAATTATAAACTGGTTTATATTTATATTTCTCAACCACATACCTTTCAGAAAAAATTGTCTGCCACTCAGCATCAGGTATCAGTCTGAAAGCATTCATTAAAAAATCAAGTAATTTTACTAAACACAAAAACCTCTAGTATAGGCTGCATAAACCAGTTGCTTCCATGGCTATACACAGATTGATTTTTGTTAATTTACAGGGATCACTGCACTTCCCTGGCATGGAGCTGTCTGAAGAGTTTAAACACTGATGGGTGTGGCATTATTTCTGATATTTGCTTATTATCCAGAGTGCATTTTTAAAATATCTATCATGAACTCCACACTCTATAAATCTATTTCAAATATGTTGATATTTAATGGTATTTACACACTTACAACTGAGCTAATCCTCCTAACTTCTCTCTGGAATAGCTATGCCTTTGACATTGCCTTTTTTCACACATATGGAAATGCATAATATGCTTCTGTATGGTACTTCAGAATTTATAGAAGGCTTTTCAGGTAAGATTTACATAACATCATGTGAAAGTGGCCGAAAGACACAGTCTTCTCATTACAGAGGGGAGAGGTATGAAGTGACTCTCTGAAGAGTTACTCAGATTCTATCAGTCAGGTTCAGAATCTTACTAGGTATCAGATACACATCTAGATTTTTTCCCTACTGTCTGTTTGTCAGAATTCCCAGCCTATGAGTGAACTTCAGTCTGAATGAATGCTAAGTGAAATGAATGTTCTAAGTGAAAAAATTACTGAGGTTTGTATTGGTGAGGAAAGCATGTGTCTAAATGTTACTTGTATTTAATAATAAGTATTGAATCACATGAAACTGAATATAAGATTATGCAAATTTTTAAGATGAAGAGCATATATTTAAAACCACATTCTTACATTTTGCAAATGTGTTGAAACAGCTTACTGGAGCATGTGTTTGGCATAGTGGTAAAGCCTTCCACATCCCAGTCAGAATGCCCAGGGCTCAAGCCCTTGCCCTGCTTCTGCTTCTGGCTTCCTGCTAACAGAACCCTGGGAGGCAGCAGCTGATGGCTCAAGTACTTGAGTCCCTGCCACCTGTGTGGGGGACCCACACTGAGTTCCTGGCTTCAGCCTGAACCAGCTCTGGTTGGTGCAGACATTTGAGGAATGAGCAGTAAATAGAAGGGCTCTCTCTGCCTTGCAAATAAACAAAAATAAATATACAGACTTTTCTTAAGGTGTCTTGCACACTTCTAAATGATTTCCCTTTTCACAGTAAAATGCCTAACTGTCCTCTTTAGTAACAATGCATGTTTTGCTCTCCATGTCCACTCCTGAGCTCCAAGTACCGACACTCACCCTAGCAAACTGACTGGTTCCAATGTTCAAGTACTCATCTCCCATTCTCTTTTGGTGGGTCTACTGGAAAGAAAGGAGAGTATCTACAGTAATTAATATCTTACTGTTGCTCTTGCTGTCCACCTGCAGGCCTGAAGGATGACCAGCTGAATACACACTGTGAAGTTCTGGACGTAGTTTCCAAACTTCAGTCACTTTACAGCTGAGGGACTCTGTCTTCGTCAATGACCTGAAAACCTGCAGGAGTAGGGAGAAGCTGTGTTTGAAGAATTCACAAATACAGTGCATTGAAGCCAACCACTACCTCCCCCACCACACCCCTACTTCAGGGTTCTGGCAAATCCCAAACCAGGAGTTTGGGACCAGGAGTGGTTCAGGAGGTGACCTCGACTCCTTACTCTGAACAGCTCCAAAGTGCCTGGTGCACCCAGCGGGAGCTCAGCACCTCGACCTCCCCACCAGGACGCCTGGCACTCAGAGCCTCCAGGAGGCCTGCAGCAGACCCGCAGGTCCAGGGGCACTGGGATGTGCATCCAGAGCTAACCCAAAATACAGGGCCAGCTCAAGTGTCACCTCCCCACAAAGTCACTGTCTCCTACTCCCTCCCGGAAGGCTGCAGGCCAGCACCCGGCACTGGGAGTCACGACATTTGGGGTTCACCCACTCTCCCACGAAGGAAGATGCCCCTGTGGGAACCCCACTCCATCTGCAGTCAGGGCTCTGGGAAGAAGAGCCAAGCCAGACTCCACACTAGGATTGCAGCCTGGGAAAGTCCAGGGCCCCAGCGCCCTTGCTGGGCATGGGGTCTCCCTAAGTGAGCTCTGAGCCAGGGCCTCAGCCATCAGCATCTTTCTTGCTTCCAGAATCTGCTGCAGGGCAGTTCAGGCTCAGCCCAGCAGGGGGCCTCAGGCCAATCCTTGCTGCCCTGGGGCAGGACCAGTGCTGCCAGACCCACCCCATGCCAGGCTGGCTATAAAGGAGATGGTCATTGGTGGGCAGCTGGTAGTTGCAGTGTGTGCAGGTGATGTGGGTGGTGTTAGATTCTTGGTCTTCCCATTTCATACCTTGGGGCTAGAATGCAGGTGGTGGCCTGAGAGTCAGGAGGGGCAGGAGAAGAAGAGACAGACCTGGTGAGTGCGACTGCCCACCTCTCCTGCCAGCCCTGCTGGCTGAGGCTTGCAGCACGTGCTGCACTTGGGGAAACAATGAAGGCCGAGTCTCAGCAGGAAAACCAAGTGTGAGGTGCTGATTTGCTCACTGACACAGCATCTATGTGGTCTGCATGGGCAGACAGGGGGAAGGGTTTGGCAGCAGGGTGCTGGAGGCGCACTGGGCCTTCGTGCAGCTGTCTGCTGTAGGCATCCAGGGCAGCAGAGTCCTGCGGGATCCCTAGAGATCCTGGCCATGCTGTGCCTTCTGTCATCCACCCTCCTGCACTGCTGCTGGGGGCAGTGCTTCTGCGGTTGATATCTCATTGGAGTCCATGGTCATTTTCTCATACTGGGCTGATCTCACACAGTGACAATCATGGAACAAATCACTGTCCTGCAGCATCTGCCTCCCTGGAGCATTGCAGGTGGAAAGGGGGACACGGGTGACTGGTGGCACCTCCTGTGTGTGGTCTCTGGCCCATCCAGGACTAAAGGTGGAAAGGGAAGGAGAGGAGTAGGCTCAAGGCAGTACCGCTGCAGGTTCCATCAGGTGCAAAATGTCTCCCAATTGTGATTAACCTTGCAGGGAAACTGTCTCCTTTTGTGGGCCAGAGACAGCATCTGCCTTATTAGCTGTGCAGTGTATTGATAATTAAAATTTGGGCAGTCCTATCTTTAGTGCTCACAGCATAGTTACATTCTGAGGAACTGATGAAACTGCTTAGTACTTCGGGGCTGAGTGTAATATTAGGTGGGTAAGCCTGTTGTTGGCTTTTGGTTTATAGCTATTGGGCGACTTTATTTGGTAAAAATGCATTCAGGCTCAGTAGTGTATTCAAGGATGACCACTTACTGAATTGTCTTTTTTTTTTTTTTGTAAGAATAAGAGTACTGAAGACCGGGTTGAGCTACCTATGGCAAAACTCCACCATTCCTGGGAAGGCCACAATTGGCAAGAAAAGCAGGTAGCAAGCTTTCATAAAGTAAGTTGAGATTCCTGTGTTTGCAATCTGAAGAGCTCACTGCTGAGCTGGGAGGGGAACTGCTCTGAGCACAACTCATTAGAGAACTGCTCTTGCAGACCTTCCCCGAAGGAAGCACTGTTGTGGTCAGAAGCATTCCAGGAGCTGCTGGTCAGCAATTGTGAATTAGGCTTGAATTGAATCCATTGCAAGTATCACAAGAGTGCAGAAAGGCTGTGTCCTCAAATGAGCAGCTCACCAAGGAGAATCCGACTTAACCTAGTAGAAGGTCTGTTTATCTCCGCTTATTTCTCAGCATATTCACACCAGGTGGGGAAGATAAATCAGCCTTCAGCTCTGCAATGGCAGTGCTCTTGGTTGAGGCTGAGGATGCTTTTCATTGCATGCAGTGTTTGCAAGAGACTTAGTTCCCTGAGGATTTATGCCTCTCCTGTAAATACATTTTTGGCATTAAAACAAACTGAAGTATTTCTGTTTTAGTAGTATGGAACCAACTTAAGTATTTTGCCTACAGGCATCTTTGTTTTAAAAGCTAAATCCGCAGGATTACAGGATTCAATAAAAACAAGAGAATAGCTAATCCTAGTACTAGAAAAGCACAAGGGATTATTTGATCATTAGCTTCCTCATATTCCTCATGTTTCTTTTTATTTTTCTACCTTCTCTTCCCTACCTACAGATGGTCTGGCTGTATTGGAGGCTTTTCTAAAAACTGAATTCTGTGAAGAAAATATAGGCTACTGGTTGGCTTGAGAAAACTTCCAAAAAAAACCCACCCACCCCAGAAGCTATCCTTATATCCAAGATAAATATATACACTCTTCTTAGTGTGGGGAGCAACTCGGACTAGACTAAGTTACTGGAATTAAGACTTATTCTACGCCGTGGCTCAATAGGCTAATCCTCCACCTTGCGGCGCCGGCACACCGGGTTCTAGTCCCGGTTGGGGCGCCGGATTCTGTCCCGGTTGCCCCTCTTCCAGGCCAGCTCTCTGCTATGGCCAGGGAGTGCAGTGGAGGATGGCCCAGGTGCTTGGGCCCTACACCCCATGGGAGACCAGGAAAAGCACCTGGCTCCTGGCTCCTGCCAGGATCAGCGCGGTGCGCCGGCTGCAGCGGCGGCCATTGGAGGGTGAACCAACGGCAAAGGAAGACCTTTCTCTCTCTGTCTCTCTCTCTCACTGTCCACTCTGCCTGTCAAAAAAAAAAAAGACTTATTCTATGCATCTGTTCTCCCACAATATGGCGCTGAGAAGGGAGAAACAGCTTCTACACAGCTGCCTCCAGTTCAACCAATAAACTGTAGGACTTACTCCTGATTGGAGGAGAGCAGCGTACTCGGTGTGTGGGCAGCCGAGTTAGGATTGGCGGAGGAGGACTATAAAGGAGGAGAGAGACGGCATGCACCAGGAACATCTAAGGGGAACATCTAAGGGAACACCTGTGCAGCCCCCGAGTGAGCCGGCTGGGGGTGTGCCGCTCCCCAGCAGAAGTGGGGAATGTGGCAGGGGGAACCACCCTTCCACAGAGGTGGAAGGGACGGTAGCCAACCCGGGAAGAACCAGCAGCAAACCCGGGGAGGGCCGAGAAGACAAAAGAACAACGCAGGGTCCTGTGTCGTTCCTCCATGAAGGGGGGGAGCGACATAATGGTGCCGTGACTCGGATAGGAAACTTAGGAGGGAAGAAATGGGAAGAAGTGGAAAATACCGGAGAGAGAGACTAGCAAAGAGCCTAGGGAAAGCCGGACGGAAAATGTGCCAGAAGAAGGTATCGAAGCCTAGGCATAGACTCGCATATGGACTGTGGGAAAGAAGTTAGGATTGAAAGCAAAAGTGAAAGCTTTCATAGACTCGGATGCGGATTATGGCGGGGAAGCTAGGAGATTGAAAGCGAAAGTGAAACCTGGAGGAGGCTTGGACTCGGATGCGGACTGTGGGGAGAGGCCAGGAGAAATGAGGGAGGAATATTGTTGGAAGAAAACTTAGGGAAACATACCAGGTAGAGAAAAATGTTAGGGAGGATGTAGCCGCAGGGGCAGGCTGAGGCGGAGACGAAAGCTACCTTGGGATTCGTCGAGTCAGCTTGGGAATAAGGGGCAAAAAGTTAAAACCAGAAGCGGAAACGTAAGCCAGGTTGGAATCCGTCAGATTAGCCCAGGGAGCAAAGGACGAGAAGCCAAATCGTGGGGCAGAAACGTGAGCTGGGTTGAATTCGCTAGGTTAGCCCGAGGAACTTGGATTGAATGCTAGTGGCGGAAACGTGAGCTGGGGCTGTGTGACTCGCGGTGGCTGCCACGCTCAGAGAGAGCATGCGGGGCACAAGTAGATAGGGAACGCTGGGCTAGTGCGAGGCCGTGGTGCGGGCACGAAGCCAGGAAGCCGCGCAGAGCCGTGAAGCTGCCGCGGGGTGAGGTGTGGAGAAGCAGCCTCGGGGCGGGCGCCGGGAAACCGCGGGGATAAGAGAAGCCGCGGGAAGTTTAGAAGTAAAATGAGAGAAATAGGAATGCTGGCAGATAGAAGTAAAATAGGAGAGATAGGAATGCCTGGAGATAGAGAAATAGAAAAAAAAAAATAAGGCCTCCCCTCAACATGGCAATGAGAGAGCTTGGATTCGGTCTGCCTGATTAGGGAGGTGGTGAGCACCTGCGGGCAGCTAGCAGCTTATGCGCCGCAGGTCACCGAAGACAGGCACGAATTAACATCAATAAGTTTCCCCACAATACCGCAATGAGAAGGCTTGGATTCAGTTTGCCTTATTGGTAGGGCTTGTAACACCTGCAGGCAGTTCTAGCAGAGCAGAGCATACGCTGCAGGGCACCGAACACAGGCACGCATCAGCACCTAAAAACCTCCTCACAACATGGCGAAGAGAGGACCCGGATTCGGTTTGCCTGATTGATAGGACTTGTAAGCACCTGTGGGCAACTCTAGCAAGCAGAGCAGAGTGTGTGCCACGGGGCACCGAAGACAGGTGCGTATCAACGCCAAAAAATAAAAAGAAAGGGGGATCTGTGGGGAGCAACTCGGACTGGACTGAGTTACTGGAATTAAGACTTATTCTATGCATCTGCTCTCCCACAATATGGCGCTGGGAGAGGAGAAAACAGCTTCTATGCAGCTGCCTCTTGCCAACTTGAGTGATGACCTCCAGGAGCTGATCCTGCTCCTGATTGGAGGAGAGCAGCGTACTCGGCGTGTGGGCAGCCAAGTTGGGATTGGCGGAAGAGGACTATAAAGGAGGAGAGAGACAACATGCACCAGGAACATCTAACAGGAACATCTATCTGAAGGAACACCTGTGCAGCCCCTGAGAGAGCCGGCCAGCGGTGTGCCGCTCCCCTGCGGAAGTGGGGAATGTGGCAGGGGGAACCGCCCTTTCACGGAGGTGGAGGGACGGCAGCCAACCCGGGAAGAACCAGCAGCAAACCCGGGGAGGGCCGAGCAGACAAAAGAACAGCGCAGGGTCTTGTGTCGTTCCCCCACGAAGACGGGGAGCGACACTTAGAAAAAGGCCTAAAAGTGGTAAGACACAATTCCTCATTTCAGCATAAAGAGTACACTCTTGACATCAAGAAGCAACAAAAGAAGTAAAGACATAAGACTAAAGCAAGGGCCAGGGAATCAGAAAAGCTTCCTCTCCTGGTGCCCTGTCTTTCAAATAAGTATCCCCAGACCTGACAGGTGGAGCTCATCACACATTACAGCTTCTGATTTCCACTTTCAAAGAGCAGAGCCCCCTTCTCTAACAAAGGATAATGAGTGATCATTGTTTCAGATGAACATGCTTTCAAACCAAAACTCTTATCCAAAATATACAAGAAGCTATGACTCCCAGCTTTACAACTGCCTGGAAAAGGGTGTATTACTTGATGGAGAATAACTTTCTGAAGTTCTATTTCTTTGCAAGCCATAGTTACAGAGAGAAAAAGAGAGGAAACACAGAGGTCCATCTGCTGACTCACTCCCTAAATGGCCACAATGGCCAGGGCTGGGCCAGGCTGAAGCCAGCAGCTTCCTCCAGGTCTCCCATGTGGGGGCAGAGGACCAAGTGCTTGGGACATTCTCTGCTGCTTTACCCAGCAAGGAGCTAGGGAAGAAGTAGAGCAGCTGGGAGTCAAACTGGCATCCATGTGGGATGTTAGTGCTGCAGGCAGCAGTGTAACTTGCTATGCCACAACACCAGCCCCCAGTAGGAACTCTTATCCCTGGTCTTTCTTTTGAGTCAGAATGCTACCAGGACTTGTGTTGAAAACCACAGATCACCACAGAACCCCATGAGAAGAAAAAGGAGCCACAGAGTAGATGACATGTTCTGTTTCCTAAGGCAGAAGTTTTTGACTGCCAGAGACGAACATTCAATTCAGCCTGGGTGTTTGGGAAATATACCTCGCAACTGGGGATTCCAGTTCAGGTAGTAAATCAGGAAGCTGGTGACTATCCAGGAGATGCCTGTATCAGAACAGCTTCCACCACCGTGAAGACACAGGCAGGAAATACGTGGTCTCAGTGGGGTGGGTCTCACTGGAAAAGCAGGACTCTGAGATGGAAGATAATGCAATGGAATGCTGTTGTTCCAGACTCACTTAAAATCAATAGGTCTGGGATTCTGTGGCCTTAGCTACCTAGCTCTACATCTTTCCTTAAATCCATCCAGGTTACCACATGGTTTTAGTTCTAGGTTTTAAGTCCAAACGAATGTAACGTGTTTATTATGTAGAATCATCCATGCTATTGCTGTGTATTGCTGAAGCTGAAGTGATGTTTGAATTGTTAAATGGTATATAAAATAGTGAGTGCTCATGTGTAGAAAACCACAGTGGCTGTTCCAAGTTCCAAACACTCTTGAAGGCAGTTAAGCTTTGAAGTGGTCTTTGAATATTTGAATACATTTATTTTGATAAATAATGCCATGGAATACTCAGAGTCCAGGTGTGAGTTGATTTGATTTTGGTAACTGGAAATATGACCAACATAAGATCTTTGTAGTAGAGAAGAAGCATGCATTACTGAATCTGTGCAGGGAGAACAGACAGCCCCCAGAGCTGAGATGAGGGTGGCAAGCAAGATGCTCTTTTCTAAACCTAAGTCACAGCACATCTTTAGAATGACCCAGCGTTAAAATTACTGACAGAATCTTTTATTAAACATCAAAGTCTTTGATGAGAATAGAACATTGAGCTAACTCCCTTCTTGAGTATTAAGAACCAGCTAAATAGGAGGCTGCAGTGGTGACCTCGAAGGGGTTGGGGACGAGGCTCAGGGGTCGTGGGTCCCAATGGCTGGCCCAGAATGGCTGCGGGCTCCCCGGGGCATGGGCTGGCACCACGACTCAGGGCTCCAGAGGTCGGGGGAAGCCTGCTGGGCTGCTTCCTGCTTCCTTACTTGGGTAGAGGTCAGGGATCACAAAGTGACTTAAAGTGACCAGTTTGAGGCAGATATTCCTGAGGTGCCACTGGGGCCTGGGCCGGGCCCGCGGGCGGGGCGCAAGCAGAGGGGAGACACCCGGGACCTGCAGGCCAAGGCTGCAGGTATTCCTGTTGGCCCCCGGGCACCCGCAGGGCCTCAGCCTGTCTCACAATGGAACCGCACATGCACCTCAGACCATTTTTACCCCTAATTCCACTTTAAAGAAAGGTTTATTGAGGCCTGCGCCGTGGCGTGGGGGTGCAACCACAGCCTGCAGGGCCCACATCACGGGCACCGGTTCCATTCCCTACCGTCCTACTTCCTGTCTCACTCCAGCCAACGAGTGCAGTGGTGATGGACAGGTGCTTGACTCCACACCACGTGGGAGATGGGTTGGGACTCGTGGGCCTTCAGCCTCACCCAAACATTCAGGAATCAAACCAGCAGATCGAAGACCCCTGTCTCTATGCCTTTCAAATAAATCTCTTAAAATAAATAAAAAGGAAACGCAAAAAAAAAAAAATAAAAGAACCAGCTAAATAGAAGTGAACTGTATGGAGACAAACACCAATGTTACATTACTCAACTCTCCGCTGCTCCAATGAACTAAGACAAATAAGAGGGATATAGGCCTCCCCTTTTTTGTTATCCTTCCCTTGGTTCCAACTAGCATGGGCTTCCAGAAAATGTACAGCGAATCCATTCTCTTCTGTGGTCAATACATGATCTCAGAATTTCCCTTATTCATTTGCCTAACAGATTTTGATTATGTTACTCTAGGGAAAGGGAAGGCAACACAACTGCCCTTTTCCCCCATTTTTAAAATCTATTATTTATTTGAAAGGCAGAGTTACAGAGAAGGGGTAGAGACAGATCTTCCATCTGCTGGTTCACTTCCCAAATTGGCCTCAGCTGAGCCAATCTAAAGCCAGGCGCTTGTGCCAGGCCTCCCACATGAATGCAGTGGTTCAAGCACTTGGGCCACATTCTGACGCTTTCTCAGGCACATTAGCAGGGAGCTAGATTGTAAGTGGAGCAGCTGGGACTTGAATCAGCACCCATATGGGATGCTGGCACAGCAGGCCATGGGTTTACCCACTGAGTTGGTACCATGTGTGTGTGTGTGTGTGTGTATGTATGTATGTATTTTTATTTCAAAGACTCATTTATTTATTTGAAAGGCAAGGTTAGAGAGGGAGAGACATAAAAAGAGAGATCTTTCAACCTCTGGTTCACTCCCCAAATGTCCACAACAGCAGAGGCTGGGCCAAGCCAAAGCCTGGAGGCTGAACAGCAGATAATCTTTAGTTATTAATTTAAAATGAATAGGCTGTAGCTGGTGCTGTGGCATATAAGGTAAAGCCACCACCTGCAGTGCTGGCATCCCTTATGGGCACTGGTTCATGTCCCAGCTGCTCAGCTTCTAATCTAGCTCCCTACTAATGTGTCTGGAAAAGCAGCAGGAGATGGCCCAAATACTTGGGCGCCTGAATCCATGTGGGAGACCTGGAAGAAGCACCTGGCTTTGGATTAGCCCAGCTCCAGCTGCTTGCAGCCACTTGGGGAGTAAAACAGCAGAGAGAACATCTCTGTCTATGTGTCTCTCCCTATCATTCTGCCTTTCAAATAAATAAATAAATCTTTAAAAAAGGTTTATTAATGTATGCTATAATCCAATCCAGTGAAAGAGAAGCATTAAATATTGCTACCTATATTTTTATTTATTTTTATTTTTTAATTTTTTTAAACTTTTATTTAGTAAATATAATTTTCCAAAGTACAGTGTATGGATTACAAAGGCTTCCCCCTCTAATTTCCCTCCCACCAGCACCCCTCCCATCTCCCACTCCCTCTCCCATTCCATTCACATCAAGATTCCTTTTCAATTATCTTTATATACAGAAGATTGTTTTAGTATATATTAAGTAAAGATTTCATCAGTTTGCAGCACACAGAACATAAAGTGTAAAATACTGCTTGAGTACTAGTTATAGCATTACTTCACATTGGACAACACCTTAAGGACAGAGATCCCACATAAGGAGTAAGCACACAGTGATTCCTGTTGTTGAATGAACAATCTGACACTCTTGTTTATGGCATCAGAAATCTCCCTGGGCTCTAGTCATGAATTGCCAAGGCTATGGAAGCCTCTTGAGTTAACTGACTTCAATCGCATTTAGACAAGGTCATAGTCAAATGGGAAGTTCTCTCCTCTCTTCAGAGAAAGGTACCTCATTCTTTAATGGCCCATTGTTCTACTGGGATCTCACTCACAGAGATCTTTTATTTAGGTCATTTTTTTTTTCTTTTTTGCCAGAGTGGCTTTCCATACCTAAAATACTCTCATGGGCTCTTCAGCCAGATCTGAGTGCCTTAAGGGCTGATTCTGAGGCCAGAGTGCTGTTTAGGACATCTGCCATTCTACGAGACTGCTGTGTATCACACTTCCCATGCTACCTATACTTTATATAGTCTAAGTATTGTATAAACTAAAATATACAACACTAGGAGTATGCTATCAGTAATTACACTACCAATCTCAATGATTATAAATAAGAATTTTAGCAACTATACTGATTCTGAACCGTGATTCAATGATTCTGCTTTTAAATTTAAAATGCCCATGAACTTCAATGTTTCTGTGTAGCTCCTAATAGAACTGCAAGCCTTAGAAGTTCTATGCTGTTTAACATTTCATCTTCAGTGCGAACTTGATTATTACACTGCCAGTTTATAAAGCACTTCACAGTCATGTGAACCTTACCATAAGATAGGACTGTGTAGAATAAATCCTTTAACTATAAAGACAATCTTATCTCACAAGGGAGGAAGATCCAGAGGGGTCAAATGACTTGCTAATGTCACTTAGCTCTGTCAGCACAGAAACAAGGCAATCTCTCAGCTTCCTGCCACCTCCCCTTACACCACCTGCCTCAACTAGATGAGCCTGTAATTTTAAGGACACTCAGGCCCCATGAGTTTAAATGAATTTTTCAAGGTTACATGACAAGTACCAAAGCCAGAAGCAAAAATTATTGCTTCCATCTTTCTCTTCCTTGTCCACAATGGAAGTCTGATTTATAGTTATGCATTATTCTAATATCATTTACAACCAAGAAGCATTATTTTTCCCCAAAGTTAACAGTGAAACTACCTTTTTCCATTGAGGAAGTTATTTTAATGGATGATACAAATATACTTGTTTTGTTTTTTACTTTGAGATGCAAAGAAATGAACAAGTAGACAGAGAAGTGGTATTCACCCTCTAGTTCACTGCTGAAATATCCACAGTGGCCAGGGCTGTCCCAGGAGTAGGGAACCCAATCATCTGAGCCATCACTTGCTAGCTCCCAGGGTCTGCATTATCAGGAAGTTGGAGGCAGGGGCTGGAACCGGGAATCAAACACAGAAACTCCAATGTGGGACACAGGCATCTGAACCACAAGGCTGCACCCTGGCTTCCAGACTTGTTTTTTCACCAGTCCTCTGAAAAGGAAAGTTAATTACAACCTGAAATCCAAGACTCTGGAGTCCTCAGGTGTGTGTGTCTATGCATGAGAGTTAGTTGGGTAGATCAAGAGTCTGCAGTTTAGAGAGAACAGAAGAGTGAAACATGTGTCAGAGGATGTCAGCATTGGAGAGGTGGCTGTGCTCTAGTCAGAGGCTGAGGAGGACAAGTCCACAGAGAGCAGCAGCACCTAGGGAGTGTGCGAGAAAGTAGGGAAAAAATGTTGAAAAATAAATATGTGAAAAAGATTTATTTATCTGGAAGATGGAGTTATAAAGAAGGAGAGACAGGGAGGGGGAGGGAGAGATCTTCCATCTGCAGGTCAACCCACCAAATGGTCACAATGTCTGGGACTGGGTCAGATCAAAGCCAGGATCTGGAACCCCATCCAAGTCTCCCTCGTGGGTGCCAGGGACTTAAGAACTTGGGTTGTCTGCTGCTTTCTCAGATGCATTGCCAGAGAGCTGGATGGGAAGTACAGCAGCTGAGACACAAACAGTGGCCATATGGGATGCCAGCATCAGTGGCAACAGATTATCCTAATGCATCACAACACTGGCTCCAACAAAAGAACTTAGGTAAACAATTCAAATTGCCAGGTAAACATCAAATAAAATGCCAGGGATAAGCATTGTGGTGCAGCAGGGTAAACCACCACTTAGGAGGCATACCTCATTCTTAAGTATGAGGATGTCTTTCAACCATTTTTGTACCAGAGAGTACAAACCAGAACACCATAGCATCTTCCAGATTCGGCACTGCCTGTTCTCAGGGCCCCTCACAAACACTCCTATGCTTCCCCTGGTCAGTTTGTTCTGGCTGGAACCAGCCAGAGCCCTGGGGTCATTAGAGCGGGAAATGGGATTAAAGGATTTCATGCTGCAGAATTGCTCCAAGCCAGTTTTTTTCACTGAGAGACAGAGACCCAGAATGACATGCCTGGAGCTCACAAGGCCATGCCTGGACACACACTCACAATTGATTTGGAGGGAATTAATTACTGTCCCCTCAGCAAAAGTGTAGCATTTTATTTTCCAAAACCAAAGACTCATCTTGGTCATGTTGCCTCTAGATTTCTAAGCATGAAACGCCCATATGATTTTTTTTTATTTCATAATGGCGACTCTATCTGAATGCTTGCTTGTATTGTGTAGGATTACAGAATTTGGGAAGGAAGAAGGCAAAACCAACTCAGACCCAGAAAACATTTAGGAAATTGCCACTCAAGAAACCAAAATTCAGCTGAGGCACCCAAAACAATGAGAGAAAGCCAGAATTGGAGCAAGCCAACAGCTGTGCCCTGATTCAAAAAGACCATTCATCCGTGCCGTGAATTCCATATTCCAGCCTCAAAACAAGAGCTCACATCAGAAACTTCATTACAAACCATGATAAAGAAAAGTCAAAAAAACAAAGAGATACAAGAGTCCCTAGTGAATTTGGCTTTGTCAGTCACAAAGAAACCACCTGATTCTGGATTCATCCACCCCTCCCAGCTGACTGCTGTGCAATTCTGATTGAATTCACCAGAAAATCATAGGCAAACTCGATTGGTGGGTGTTAATATCTGTCCCTTCAGCAAAAGTGTTCCATTTCATTTCACAAAACACAAAAACTCACCTTGGTTGTGTTACCTGTAGATTTCTAAGCTTCAAACGCCCATTTGTTGTGTTTTTTATTTCATAATGGCTACTCTGTCCAAACTCTTGTTTGTATTGCGTCAGAATACAAAATTTGGGAAGGAAGAATGCAAAACCAACTCAGACCCAGAAAACATTTAGAAAATTGCCGCTCAAGAAACCAAAAGTCAGCTGAGGCACACAAAACAATGACAGCAAGCCAGAATTGGAGCAAGACAACAGCTGTGCCCTGTTTGAAAAAGACCATTCCTCCGCTGCCCTGAACTCCATATTCCAGCCTCAAAACCAAAGCTCACATCAGAATATTCATTACAAACCATGATAAATAAGATAAATGTGAAAAAGCCAAAGAAATGCAAAAGTCCTTTGTGATATTTGGCTGGATTTAGACACAAGGAAACTGGCAGTTTCCAGATTCATCCCCCCCCTTCCACAGACTGACTTTGGAATTCTGATTGAATTCACCTCAAAATCGGACTACACTCAATTTGGAGGGAATTAGAATCTGTCCCCTCAGCAGAAGGGTTCCATGTCATTTTCCAAAACACAGAAACTCATTTTGGTCGTGCTGCCTATAGATTTCTAAACCTGAAAGGGCAATTTGCTGTGTTTTTTTTTTTTCTTTCATTATGGCTACTCTGTCCAAAATCTTGCTTGTATTGCATCAGAATACAAAATTTGGGAATAAGAAGGCAAACCGACTTAGACCCAGAAAACATTTAGGAAATTGCCGCTCAAGAAACCACAAATTGGCTGACCACACAAAACAATGACAGCAAGCCAGAATTGGAGCAAGCCAACAGCTGTGCCCTGATTGAAAAAGACCATTAATCCAGTGCCTGAACTCCATATTCCAGCCTCAAAACCAAAGCTCACATCAGAAAATTCATTATAAACCATGAGAAATAGGAAAAATGAGAAAAAAGCCAAAGAAATGCAAGAATCCATGATGATATTGGGCTTTATTTAGTCACAAGAAACCGGCTGTTCCCGGATTCATCCACCCCTCCAGCTGACTGCCTGTTGAATTCTGACTGAATTAACCTGAAAATTGCAGTGAAACTCAGTTTGGAGGCAATTAATATCTGTTATCTCAGCCAAAGTGTTCCATTTGATTTTCCAAAACACAAAAACTCACCTTGGTCGTGTTATCTGTAGAATTTTAAGCTTCAAACGCCCATTTGTTGTGTTTTTTATTTCGTAATGGCTACTCAGTCCAAACTCATGTTTGTATTGTGTCAGAATACAAAATTTGGGAAGGAAGAAGGCAAAACCAACTCAGACACAGAAACATTTAGGAAATTGCCGCTCAAGAAACCACAAATCGGCTGAGGCACCCAAAACAATGACAGCAAGCCAGAATTGGAGCAACCCAACAGCTGAGCCCTGATTGGAAAAGAACCTTCCTCTTGTGCCCTGAACTCAATATTCCAGCCTCAAAACCAAAGCTCACATCAGAAAATTCATTACAAAGCATGATAAAGAAGGGAAATGTGAAAAAGCCAAAGAAATGCAAGAGTCCTTTGTGATATTTGGCAGGATTTAGACACAAGGAAACTGGCTGTTTCCAGATTCATCCCCCCATTCCACAGACTCACTTTGGAATTCTGATTGAAATCACCTCAAAATCACCTCAAAATCACACTCACACTCAATTTGGAAGGAATTAGAATCTGTCCCCTCAGCAGAACGTTTCCATGTCATTTTCCAAATCACAGAAACTCATCTTGGTTGTGTTGCGTAGATTTCTAATCCTGAAAGGTCAATTTGCTGTGTTTTTTTTTTTTGTCTTTCCTAATGGCTATTTTGTCCAAAATCTTGCTTGTATTGCATCAGAATACAAAATTTGGGAATAAGAAGGCAAAACCAACTCAGACCCAGAAAACATTTAGGAAATTGCCGCTCAAGAAACCACAAATCGGCTGAGGCACCCAAAACAATGACAGCAAGCCAGAATTGGAGCAAGCCAACAGCTGTGCCCTGATTGAAAAAGAACCTTCCTCTTGTGCCCTGAACTCAATATGCCAGCATCAAAACCAAAGCTCACATCAGAAAATTCATTACAAACCATGGAATTCCACTCCTGTGGAATACTGACTGAATTAACTGGAAAATCGCAGTGAAACTCAGTTTGGAGGCAATTAATATCTGTCACCTAGGCCAAAGTGTTCCATTTGATTTTCCAAAACACAAAAACTCACCTTGGTTGTGTTACCTGTAGACTTATAAGCTTCAAGCGCCTATTTGTTGTGTTTTTTATTTCATAATGGCTACTCTGTCCAAACTCTTGTTTGTATTGCGTCAGAATACAAAATGTGGGAAGGAAGAAGGCAAAACCAACTCAGACCCAGAAAACAGTTAGGAAATTGCCACACAAGAAAACACAAATTGGTTGAGTCACCCAAAACCATGACAGCAAGCCAGAATTGGAGCAAGCCAACAGCTGTGCCCTGTTTGATAAAGACCATTCCTCCAGTGCCCTGAACTCCATATTGCAACCTCAAAACCAAAGCTCACATCAGAAAATTCATTATAAACCATGATAAATAAGATAAATGTGAAAAAGCCAAAGAAATGCAAGAGTCCTTTGTGATATTTGGCTGGATTTAGACACAAAGAAACTGGCTGATTCAAGATTCATCCCACACTTCCACAGACTGACTTTGGAATTCTGATTGAATTCACCTCAAAATCGCACTCACACTCAATGTGGAGGGAATTAGAATCTGTCCCCTCAGCAGAACGTTTCCATGTCATTTTCCAAAACACAGAAACTCATCGTGGTCGTGTTGCCTGTAGGTTTCTAATCCTGAAAGGGCAATTTGCTGTGTTTTTTTTTTTCTTTCCTAATGGCTACTCTGTCCAAAATCTTGCTTGTATTGCATCGGATTACAAAATTTGGGAATAAGAAGGCAAAACCAACTCAGACCCAGAAAACATTTAGGAAATTGCCGCTCAAGAAACCACAAATCGGCTGAGGCACCCAAAACAATGACAGCAAGCCAGAATTGGAGCAAGCCAACAGCTGTGCCCTGATTGAAAAAAAACCTTCCTCTTGTGCCCTGAACTCAATATGCCAGCATCAAAACCAAAGCTCACATCAGAAAATTCATTACAAACCATGGAATTCCACCCCTGTGGAATTCTGACTGAATCAACCTGAAAATCGCAGTGAAACTCAGTTTGGAGGCAATTAATATCTGTCACCTAGGCGAAAGTGTTCCATTTGATTTTCTAAAACACAAAAACTCACCTTGGTCGTGTTACCTGCAGATTTCTAAGCTTCAAACGCCTATTTGTTGTGTTTTTTATTTCATAATGGCTACTCTGCCCAAACTCTTGTTTGTATTGCATCAGAATACAGAATTTGGGAAGGAAGAAGGCAAAACCAACTCAGACCCAGAAAACATTTAGGAAATTGCCGTTCAAGAAACCAAAATTCAACTGAGGCACCCAAACAATGACAGCAAGCCAGAATTGGAGCAAGCCAACAGCTGTGCCATGATTGAAAAAGGACCTTCCTCTTGTGCCCTGAACTCAATATGCCAGCCTCAAAACCAAAGCTCACATCAGAAAATTCATTACAAACGATGCTAAATAAGAACATTGAGAAAAAAGATAAGGAAATGCAAGAATCCATAATGATATTGGGCTTGATTTAGTCAGAAGGAAACCGGCTGTTCCAGGATTCATCCACCCCTCCAGATATTGCCTGTGGAATTCTGACTGAATTAACCTGAAAATCGCAGTGAAACTCAGTTTGGAGGCAATTAATTGCTGTTACCTCAGCCAAAGTGTTCCATTTTATTTTCCAAAACACAAAAACTCACCTTGGTCATGTTACCTGTAGATTTCTAAGCTTCAAAGGCCTATTTGTTGTGTTTTTTTATTTCATAATGGGTACTCTGCCCAAACTCTTGTTTGTATTGCGTCAGAATACAAAATTTGGGAATGAAGAAGGCAAAACCAACTCAGACCCAGAAAACATTCAGGAAATTGCCGCTTAAGAAACCACAAAGCAGCTGAGAAACCCAAAACAATGACACAAAGGAAGAATTGGAGCAAGCCAACAGCTATGCCCTTATTGAAAAAGAACCTTCCTCTTGTGCCCTCAACTCCATATTGCAGCTTCAAAAGCAAAGCTCACATCAGAAGATTCATTACAAACCATGATAAATAAGAAAAATGAGAAAAAAAGCCAAAGAAATGCAAGAATCCATAATGATATTGGGCTTGATTTAGTCGCAAGGAGACCGGCTGTTCCCGGACTCATCCACCCCTCCAGCTGACTGCCTGTGGAATTCTGACTGAATTAACCTGAAAATTGCAGTGAAACTCAGTTTGGAGTCAATTAATATCTGTCACCTCAGCCAAAGTGTTCCATTTTATTTTCCAAAACACAAAAACTCACCTTGGTCGTGTTGCCTGTAGATTTCTAAGCTTCAAACGCCTATTTGTTGTGTTTTTCATTTCATAATGGCTACTATGCCCAAACTCGTGTTTGTATTGCGTCAGAATACAAAATTTGGGAAGGAAGAAGGCAAAACCAACTCAGATCCAGAAAACATTTAGGAAATTGCCACTCAAGAAACCAAAAGTCAGCTGAGGCACCCAAAACAATGACAGCAAGCCAGAATTGGAGCAAGCCAACACTTGTGCCCTGTTTGAAAAAGACCATTCCTACGGTGCCATGAACTCCATATTGCAGCCTCAAAACCAAAGCTCACATCAGAAAATTCATTACAAACCATGAAAAATAAGGGAAATGTGAAAAAGCCAAAGAAATGCAAGACTGCTTTGTGATATTTCGCTGGATTTAGACAAAAGGAAACTGAATGTTTCCAGATTCATCCACCCCTTCCACAGACTGACTTTGGAATTCACATTGAATTCACCTCAAAATCGGACTACACTCAATTTGGAGGGAATTAGAATCTGTCCCCTCACCAGCAGGCTTCCATGTCATTTTCCAAAATACAGAAACTCATCTTGGTCGTGTTACCTGTAGATTTCTAATCCTGAACGGCCAATTTGCTGTGTTTTTTTTTTTTTCTTTCATAATGGCTACTCTGTCTAAAATCTTCCTTGCATTACATCAGAATACAAAATTTGGGAATAAGAAGGCAAAACCAACTGAGACGTAGAAAACATTTGGGAAATTGCTGCTCAAGAAACCACAAATCAGCTGAGGCACCCAAAACAATGACGGCAAGCCAGAATTGGAGCAAGCCAACAGCTGTGCCCTGTTTGAAAAAGAACCATCCTCTTGTGTCCTGAAATCAATATGCCAGACTGAAAACCAAAGCTCACATCAGAAAATTCATTACAAACCATGATAAATAAGAAATATGAGAAAAAAGGCAAAGAAATGCAAGAATCCATAATGATATTGGGCTTGATTTAGTCGCAAGGAGACCGGCTGTTCCCGGATTCATCCACCCCTCCAGCTGACTGCCTGTGGAATTCTGACTGAATTAACCTGAAAATCGCAGTGAAACTCAGTTTGGAGGCAATTAATATCTGTCACCTCAGCCAAAGTGTTCCATTTTATTTTCCAAAACACAAAAACTCACCTTGGTCGTGTTACCTGTAGATTTCTAAGCTTCAAGCGCCTATTTGTTGTGTTTTTCATTTCATAATGGCTACTCAGTCCAAACTCTTGTTTGTATTGCGTCAGAATACAAAATTTGGGAAGGAAGAAGGCAAAACCAACTCAGACCCAGAAAACATTTAGGAAATTGCCACTCAAGAAACCAAAAGTCAGCTGAGGCACCCAAAACAATGACAGCAAGCCAGAATTGGAGCACGCCAACAGTTGTGCTCTGTTTGAAAAAGACCATTCCTACGGTGCCCTGAACTCCATATTGCAGCCTCAAAACCAAAGCTCATATCAGAAAATTCATTACAAACCATGAAAAATAAGGGAAATGTGAAAAAGCCAAAGAAATGGAAGACTCCTTTGTGATATTAGGCTGGATTTAGACATAAGCAATCAGACTGTTTCTAGATTCATCCCCCGCTCCCACAGACTGACTTTGGAATTCTGATTGAATTCACCTCAAAATCACACTCACACTCAACTTGGAGGGAATTAGAATCTGTCCCCTCAGCAGAAGGGTTCCATGTCATTTTCCAAAAAACAGAAACTCATCTTGGTCATGTTGCCCCTAGATTTCTAATGCTGAAAGGCCATTTTGCTGTGTTTTTTTTTTTTTCTTTCATAATAGCTACTCTGTGCAAAATCTTGCTTGTATTGCGGCAGAATACAAAATTTGGGAATAAGAAGCAAAACCAACTCAGACCCAGAAAACATTTAGGAGATTGGCACACAAGAAACCACAAATCAGCTGAGGCACCCAAAACAATGACAGCAAGCCAGAATTGGAGCAAGCCAACAGCTGAGCCCTGATTGAAAAAGAACCATCCTCTTGTGCCTTGAACTCAATATGCCAGCCTCAAAACCAAAGCTCCCATCAGAAAATTCCTTACAAACCATGATAAATAAGGAAAATGAGAAAAAATCCAAAGAAATGCAAAAATCCAAAATGATATTGGGCTTGAATACTCGCAAGGAGACCGGCTGTTCCCGGATTCATCCACCCCTCCAGCTGACTGCCTGTGGAATTCTGACTGAATGAACCTAAAAATCGCAGTGAAACTCAGTTTGGAGGCAATTAATATCTGTCACCTCAGCCGAAGTGTTCCATTTGATTTTCCAAAACACAAAAACTCACCTTGGTCGTGTTATCTGTAGATTTCTAAGCTTCAAATGCCCATTTGTTGTGTTTTTTATTTCATAATGGCTACTCTGTCCAAACTGTTGTTTGTATTGCCTCAGAATACAAAATTTGGGAAGGAAGAAGGCAAAACCAACTCAGACCCAGAAAACATTTAGGAAATTGCCGCTCAACAAACCAAAAATCGGCTGAGGCACCCAAAATAATGACAGCACACCCTAATTGGAGCAAGCCAACTGCTGTGCCCTCATTGAAAAAGACCCTTCCTCTTGTTCCCTGAACTCCATATGCCAGCCACAAAACCAAAGCTCACATCAGAAAACTCATTACAAACCATGATAAATAAGAAAAATGAGAAAAAACCAAAGGAAATGCAAGAATCCATAATGATATTGGGCTTGATTTACTTGCAAGGAAACCGGCTGCTCAAGAAACCACAAATTGGCATTCAAATCCTCCACACATTAGTGTTTTCTAGGCAGAAGTCTTCAGAAACCCGATTAAACATGCTATTTGTGTTTGTAAACATGACATGGGATGCATTTGCCGAACAGAAAGATTGTGCTTTTCTCCAAAACCACTTTGAGCATGATATTTTAGTTAAATGTAGCCCGAAAACCACAACAAATTTTCAGGATTTTCCGGGGTGAAAGCAGAAATATCTGGTGTGTTGTGGCTATCTCATTCCAAGATCTTGCTACAGCTTCTCTGTTTGTTTGTGTTTTCTGGAGATTCTCTATGGACTTTACACTGTTGAATGCATTTTAGCATGACACTTTTTGTTTTCTTCTGGCAAACGCTAATTGGTTCCCCTTTGTGTCAAATCCTCCACACATTCGAGTTTTCTAGGAAGAAAGCTCCAGAAACCTGAGAAAACATGATATTTGTATTTGTAAACATGACATGGGATGCATTTGCTCAACAGAATGATTGTGCTTTTCTCCAAAACCAGTTTCACGGTTATTTTTTGGTTAAATTTCACCCGGAAACCACAACAATTTGTCCAGATACTCCTGGATGAAAACAAAAATATCTGGTGTGTTGCGGCTATCTCTATCCCAGATTGTGCTACAGCCTCTCTGTTTGTTTGTGTTTTCTGGACATTCCTTACAGACTTTGTTTTTGAATGCATTTTAGCATGTAATTTTTTGTTTTCTGCCGGCAAACGCTAATTGCTACCACATGGAGTCAAATCTTAAACACATTCGAGTTTTCTAGGCAGAAAGCTTCAGAAACCCGATTAAACATGATATTTGTGTATGTAAACACAACGTTGGATGCATTTGCCAAACAGAAAGATTGTGCTTTTCTCCAAAACCAGTTTCACGGTTATTTTTTGGTTAAATTTCACCCGAAAAGCATGACAATTTTCCAGGTACTCCTGCATGAAAACAAAATTTCTGGTGTGTTGTGGCTATATAAAGATATGCTCTTTAAGTTCCTTTTTAATTCATGTCTTGATCTGACAGTGGCATCAATGTAATACTGCATTCAGAAAAGAAATTAAATCATATCTTTATAAAAAGAGGTACAAATATTTTAAGCAACATGTTAATATAGAGGAAACTATGAAATCACAAGAGATCAATAAAAAAGCAAGATAGAGTTAAAGATGCCAAGGTGTTTAACATTTCAAAATAAATCATGTAAATAATTCATGTGGAAGAGAAACACAAAAAAATCACACGGTAACTGCAATTAAAAGATGAAACGTTTTGAATAAAATTAAGCATCTAATCACAAACATAAACTGTAAGTAAAGCAGTAAAAATAGTTACTACTTACTAAGTACTTACTTAAGTAGTTACTTACTTACTTAATAGTTACTTACTAAGATGGGCTGCAATGCACCTATAATATAAAGCATAATTGTCATAGAACACTGAAAGCTATCTCCCTCAGAACACAGCTGTATAAGCTGCTCTCCTTTTATTTTCTGTCTTCAACAATGTCCTAGATGTGCAGTTAGGAAATTTAAAAAACAGAAAATTTTATGTATAAGGATATGCTTCTAAGCAGCAAAACCATCAATAAATGTTAATTAAGCTATTATATACGGAGATACTCCCATAAAATTCAAAACAAATAAAAACTGACCAGAGAATTATGCAGGATTACTGTGTATAAGATCAATATATAAACCCAATGCATGCCAATAAGAATGAAACAGACAAGAATATTAAATTACAGAATACAGAACTACAAGTGAATATCTGTAATAGATACAAGAGAAAGAGAGGTCAATCTATGCAATGTATTTTTTAGTATCTTAAAATAATCCTGGAGTCAATTTTTTTAAAAAAAGTCAAATGACCTTAAAAAGGAGCCAAGAATATAAATAATATAAAGACCCAGAATACTGGAAAGATTCAGCATTCTGTTACACACGAGACCATTATTGAAAGTCCAAGGGTCACAAGATTTTAATAGGGTCCTGGAAAAAGGAGGGAGGGACAGTGCTCTGATGTCATGATCATCAGGGAGGTGAGAGCGGCCCCTGCTGTTGGGAGGATCAAGCTGCAAAGATGAGGCAGTTTCAGACCTGAGACCAAGCAGAGTTCCTCTCTGCCCCCACCTGCCACAACCCCAAGCTATGGCCCTCATGCTAGGAGCATTTGGATGGGCTGTGTGTTCTCTGATTTTATGCATGCTCATTGTTAGGGCAGACTTTAAAATCAGGTGTTCAAAGGCAACACTGCTGAACCACACAGCGTCTTCTTTTCTGGCATCCCAATGTTAGGCATTCTGGGTTAGTTCCTGAGAGAGGTCTCAGGTGTTTCACCCATTGCTGCTCTGTGAACTTCCCTCACCACACTCAGGAGCCCTCAGGAGGATGCTGGGACTCATTGGAAGCTGGAAAGTGGTGAGTGTCAGAGACCAGTATTCTATGGGCACAGGAGGGGAGCTGGGCCAGTAGCCAGGACCCTGGTGTCCTGTCCTATGTCTAAAGGAAAAGGGTTTGTGTGAACCCTGGGGCCTCACAGCTTTCCAAATTGATGGTGATTACAGAATCCACATGGGGAAATGAACTTCCACATGGGATCTGATATCCTTTGGTTGAGAAACGAGGTCACTAGTTTACAATTCAGTGCTGTCAGCACAGCTCTTCCTAGGTTCTGAGTCAGGTTTTGTTTGATGCTAATAACAGAATGGTACAGACTCAGTCATTTAGAAAGAAATGGTATTTGTCTCTTGGTTTGGGCCAAAGGTCGGAGGGCAGTATCTGTTGATGGTCATCTTGTTGGCAGAGGTTTGGGTGGCACAGAGACCATATGACCAAATAATGAAATTGCAGGAGTTCAAATATGAAGTAGTTTCTATAGCACACACCTGGGAATAAGCAGTCACTCAATAATCACATGAATTGATTTAGCCTAATCACTTCATTAGGGTCCCACCTGTTCCCAATGATTAATCTCTTCTAATTGGGATTAAATGCCTTCACACCCTTGTGTGGAGAGTAAAATCTTTGTAAAGGCTAATCATTCTTCACTCCCCAACCCCAAGCTAACTGGTGTGAGAACTGAGAATCAAATAAACTGTTGAACACACAGTAGTTGCATTATGCATCGAAATTTGGTTTAGTCAAATGATAACTTGTAGCATTTGAGAATATCTCAGAAGATCAGATTCTGCTGGCTATAAAATGGTTTATAAATTTGAGAGTTCATTTGTGAGTGTCAAATTGTTAAGTCAACAACAGGAGTCACTGTGTACTTACTTCTTATGTGGGATCTGTCCTTAGTGTGTTGTCCAATGTGAAGTAATGCTATGCTATAACTAGTATTGAAACTGTATTTTTACACTTTGTGTTTCTGTGTGGGTGTAAACTGATGAAACCTTTACTTAATATATACTGAATTGATCTTCTTATGTAAAGATAATTAAAAATGAATCTTGATGTGAATGGAATGGGAGAGGGAGGTGTGCATATGGGAGGGAAGTTAAGGGGTGAGCACATGTAATCCAAAATCTGTACTTTGGTAATTTATATTTACTAAATAAAAAAATAAAAAAAGGATTTTAATTTCATGAGAGATTTTCTTTCATGTTCTCCATGGATTTTAGTAGTCCATGCTTTTGCTTTTGATTACTTCTGTATAATCTTATCATTAATTTTTGGAATTCTATTTCTTGCATTTCTTCTATCTCATCATCTTCATAATCTTGTAATGAAGTGTTCTGTTCTTTTGGGAGCATGATGTTGTCTTCCTTATTCTTGTCCTTTGGGTTGTTGCATTTGTTGTTCAGCATTTGTGGAGGTACTCGTTGGTTTCTTCTTCTTTTTTCCCCCACTTTGGCGTCTTTTATCCTTGTACTATGACTCTATAGATACGTGGAATGTCTGCTTTCAGTGAATGTCTAGAGGCTTGAAGTGGATGTAGCCAGAGAGCTCTGTTCAGTTCTCTAGAGTTAAGGGCATGCCTAAGTTGATACTCTCAGGTTTGACATGGTAAATCGTCACTCTCTTTTTTTAATCAGAATGGAATTATTTCTGCTCAGCTGAGCTCTTCTCCTTGATGGAGTCCAGTGCCTGAGCACTAGCCAAAGTGGATATAATATTCCTCTGCTCTGTCCCAAGTATCGCACAAAGGATCTGTGCAATCCTCAGTATAAGTTAAGATTTTCCAGCAATGTCTCTAACCAGGTGCCCAGGACTTCTGGAGCTTGTGGTGTCCCACTGAGACTGCTCAAAGTCTCATGCACACCATGAGTTCTTCCACACACACTCATTTTTTTCCACAGTCACAGTTCTGAAGCTTCACACATTCACAAGCTCCTAACCTTCTGTTATTTCTCCCCACTGGAGTCAGTAATCTCCAGTCGGCTGATTGCTGGGCACAGAAATGAGTTGGTGCAGCTTTTATGTATGTCCAAATTGGTGCCTGCTCTATTGGCTTGTATGGCTTTGTAAGGTGATCAGAGAGAAATGTGTTCATACCCTCTTTTTTTTTTCTCTCTCCTCTAGTTAGGCTGGTGCACTTTCCCTCATATAGCTTCAAACCTCACTTCCTCTAGGGTCTTCCTTCTGCTTTTTCACCAGAGTCTTAGGCTACTGCCGTCTTGTCTCACCTCACTTTGCAGCAATGGTGCATAGGCTCTTGGATATTGGAGTCCTGAGCCATGCGAGCCCATGCCCTCCATGTAATAGAGTTTCCTCTGCCTTTTTTTCATAACTCTTCCCCAAGACTACCACTTTTTTAAAACTATTTTCCCCTGGGCTAGAGAAATACGCTCCCTCCCTATTCTGCTATCTTGTAACCACCACTGGCTGCCAATAGGCTTCTTCTAAAGGGCATTTATAGATTGGCAGCGACAGCAAGCAGAAAGTAAGGTCACTGTGTACTTCCTACCTCTTGCTAGCAGGTGGCTTCCTCTATGACCAACATCCTGCATCGAGAGCATGTTGGCTGTAGCTAAAGAACAACATTCACAATGATCATCACCCAAAGCCGCAGCCCCATGGGAGACCTGGATTCTCAGATATGTTATACCTACTTGGCTCAGTTTTGGTAGGTTATATGTATCCACAAATAAACAATTTTTTAAAATTTTTCATTTATCCTTTTTAATATAAATTAGTGATGCCTATTATATCTGTGATATGCATTATAGTTTCCCCTTCTTTGATTTTATTTACTTGAACCTAGTTTTTATAACCTAGTGAAAGGATTGTTTCTTCTATTAAAAATAAAATTTTATTTTGCTTATCTTTAATGTTAACATTCCATTTATGACCTATGCTATTCATTTCATCTTGTATTTGGCTTATTCTTGTTTTCTAGGACTCTTGAGATGGATACTTAGGTTGTTTATTGGAAATCTTTCTGTTTAGATGTTTGGCCATGGCAATGTCTGGGTATAGAAAGGCTATTGACTTTTACGTGTTACTATTATATTATGCTACTTTAACAAAGTTTTTTATGAATTCTAATCATTTACAAGTGGACTCTTTTGGCTTCCCTATATTGAGAACCATGTCATTTTCAAATAGAAATAATCTGAATTCCCACTTTTTAATTTGTATCCCTTTGATTTCCTCTTCTTATCAAATGGCTATGTCTAAAACTTCAAGGTGTATATTGTTTGTCTTTTTAAACAATAAAATTATGAACTAAATTAATAGAAAAATACATGATGAGGCAACAGAGGTATATGACTAAATATTTTAATGATGGATCTGAAATGACTAGTGTTTGTGGCACACATTAGTTTGCAATGGGATTGGCCACTGCTTGCAATGCTGGCCTCCTATATTGTAGTGTTACTTTGTGTATATTCTATTAATGAACCTGGGAAGGCAATGGAACATGACCCAAATGCTTTGGAATGTGCCCATATAGCAGATGTAAATAAAATTACTTGCTCCTGGCTCTGTCCTCGCCAAAACCTGTTTATTTTAGCATCTTGGGAAGTGAGCCAGGAAAAATGATGCTTCATGTGTCAGTGTCTCTGTTTTTGTCTTTCATTTCTCTGCCTTGCAAATAATTAAATATTTAAAAAGAAAAGGCTAAATTCAGTTAATAATCCTTGAGGTTATTTTCATTCGCTAGACTCACTCTTTGCTCATCACTCCCTTTATTTGTACCACTTGGACTATATAATCTTCTGTATTCAGGACAAATTAATCACTATAGCTTCCTTATTGACTCAGAAGAGTCAGACAAAGGAGTGGCTTATGATTAGCCAATTTTTGGTGAGTATGATGTTCACAATTTTTCTCATATTGGAGTTTCCCTTGGAAACTATATCTCCATTCCCAGAAGGAACAACTCCTGTTGGCAGAGGTGTGTGATGAACAAAGAGAGCAAATTCCTGGAAAGGACATATAAACTCACAAAGCCCATGGTGCTGAGCTAGCTCATTAATCCCTGAAATTTCATTTTTATCTCAAGTAATATGAAATTGAGACCTATTTTTTCTTTTTTTAATTTTTTTGACAGGCAGAGTGGACAGTGAGGGAGAGAGAGAGACAGAGAGAAAGGTCTTCCTTTTCCCATTTGTTCACCCTCCAATGGCCGCCATGGCCGGCACACTGCGGCTGGAGCACCTCGCTGATCTGAAGGCAGGAGACAGGTACTTATCCTGGTCTCCCATGGGGTGCAGGGCCCAAGCACTTGGGCCATCCTCCACTGCACTCCCTGGCCACTGCAGAGAGCTGGCCTGGAAGAGGGGCAACCGGGACAGAATCTGGTGCCCAGACCGGGAATAGAACCCAGTGTGCCAGCACTGCAAGGCAGAGGATTAGCCTAGTGAGCGGCGGTGCCAGCCAAGACCTATTTTTTTCATCATGTACTAGTTTCTGAGCTCTGAGATGAGAGAACTTAGGCTTGGAAGCTCAAGTTTAAGGTTCCCACATTTGTACAATATCACTTAGGACAATTGTAGTATAGAGAAAACACAGGAATTTGAACAGGGAAAATCATATCTGTGCAATAAAGGAAACCAGGGAGAGGTTGTGGGCCTAAAACCAGTACACTGTCTTACTCCCACTGAAGTTCATATTAGCCATAGCCATTCCCTGTTATAGAAGAACAACGTGGCAGTAGAGGCTCTATGTAATTCTTGTGTTGACATCTTGCATGATTTATAGAAGAAACTAGCGAACAGAGAAAGTTAAGATCTGACTCTCAGAGCTATAAATAAAGATTTGATAGATCATCAGATGAATGTATAGAGAAATGGATTTCAAGAGTTTTGAATTAATTCCCAGAGACTGGAACTTTTGTTTTGTGCAATGAATTTAAATGCACCTGCAGTAAAGCTCATTATTTTATTCTAGTAAATGTACTATAGTAGTTTTCTGAATTCTGGAATATTACCCATGAATAACACACTAATTATTTGATTAGGTCACAGCAAATATCTTTTGATGGATTAGATATAAGTTGTCATAGGAATATTGGCTTCTTGTTTAAGTATCTTGAAGTAGAATAGCATCATGTTTTCCATATTTTATACATGTATCTGTAATAAGCAGATGTGTGTTTAGAAATACAGTATAATTATCAGAATTGAAAACAAAGGGAAAACAAATAATAAGCATCATAAAACCTGTTCCCACATTTGAATTTATCCATTTTTAACTTTTATTTAGTAAATATAAATTTCTAAAGTACAGTTTATGCATTACAATGGCTTCCCCCATAAATTCCCGCCCACCCACAACCCTCCCATCTCCTGCTGCCTCTCCCATTCCATTCACATCAAGATTCATTTTCAATTATCTTTATGTACAGATCACTTTAGTGTATATTAAGTAAAGATTTCAACAGTTTGCACCCATACAGAACGATTAAGTGTAAAATACTGTTTGAGTACTAATTATAGCATTAGTTCACATTGAACAACACATAAAGGTCAGAGATCCTACATGAGGAGTAAGTGCACAGTGACTCCTGTTGTTAACTTAAAAAATTGGCACTCTTGTTTAAGGCATCAGTAATCTCCCTAGGCTCTAGTCATGAGTTGCCAAGGCTATGGAAGCATTTTGAGTTCACTGACATCGATCTTATGTCAACAAGGTCATAGTCAAAGTGGAAGTTTTCTCCTCCCTTCAGAGAAAGGCACCTCCTTCTTTGATGGCCCCATTCTTTCCACTGGGATCTCACTCGCAGAGATCTTTCCTTTAGGGTTTTTTTTTTTTTTTTTGCCAGAGTGTTTTGGCTTTCCATGCCTAAAATACTCTCATGGGCTCTTCAGCCAGGTCCGAATGCCTTAAGGGCTGATTCTGAGGCCAGGGTGCTGCTTAGGACATCTGCCTTTCTATGAGTCTGCTGTGTATCCTGCTTCTCATGTTGGATCGTTCTCTCCCTTTTTGATTCTGTCAGCTAGTATTAGCAGACACTCGTCTTGTTTATGTGATCCCTTTGACTCGTAGGTCTATCAGTATGATCAATTGTAAACTGAAGTTGATCACTTGGACTAGTGAGATGGCATGGGTACATGTCACCTTGATGGGATTGAATTGGAATCCCGTGGCACGTTTCTAACTCCACCATTTGGGGCAAGTCCAATTGAGCATGTCCCAAATTGTACATCTCCTCCCTCTCTTATTCCCACTCTTACATTTAACAGAGATCACTTTTCAGTTGAATTTAAATACCTAAGAATAATTGTGTGTTAATTAAAGAGTTCAACCAATAGTTTTAAGTAGAACAAAAAATACTAAAAGTGATAAAGTTTTAACTTGTAGATCAACAGTAAGGACAAGGGCTGATCAAATCACTGTTTCTTATAGTATCCATTTCACTTCACCATGTTTCCTTTTTGGTGCTCGGTTAGTTGTCACCAATCAGGTAGAACATATGATATTTGTCCCTTTGGGACTGGCTTAATTCACTCAGCATGATGTTTTCCAGATTGCTCCATTTTGTTGCAAATGACAGGATTTCGTTGTTTGTTTGTTTTTTTTTTTTTTCTGCTGTATCGTATTCTATGGAGTACATGACCCATAATTTCTTTATCCAGTCTACTGTTGATGGGCATTTGGGTTGATTCCAGGTTCTAGCTATTGTGAATTGAGCTGAAATAAGAATTCATCTATTTTTGACACATGCCTTTCAAATATGAGTTTGAAACCCTAAAATTTAACCACTGGAGTTCCACTTCATTAGTGTGTGGTTGAAGATGAATTCTTTTGCATCATGCATTTTGTGTTGAGAGTGAAGCGATTACTCAGGAAACATACAAATCATTCTTCTTGTTTCTTTTTATATTTCAAAGAAACATTTTATTTATTGAGTACAGATCTCATCAGTACAACTTTAGGAATATAGTGATTCTTCTCACTATGCTGCCCTCCCTCCTCCACTCTCACCCCACTCCTCCTTCCTTGCTCATTCCAAGTCCCATTATCCTTTAAGATACATTTTTATTTAACTTTATACATAGAAGACCAACTTTTACAAAGTAGATTTCAACAATTTACACATACGAACAAACACACACAGACAAACACACACAAACCGAGAACTAGTTTTACAGTTAATTCTCATAATACAATTCATTGCAGACAGAAGTCCTTTATGGAGAGTATGCGCACAGTGACTCCTGTTGTTAATGTAACAAATAACAGTCTTATGTATGATATCAGTGATCACCCAAAACTCTTATCATGAGCTGCCTAGGTTATGGAAGCTACAAAGGCTATAGTAGCCTTTGTATCCAAAATCTGCATCAGTATCTAGACAAGTCCACAAGCAAAGTTGAAGTACTCTCCACCTGTCAGACAAAAGTACATCCTTCTTTTATGGCCACTTCTTTCCACTGGGGTCTCTCTCACAGAGATCCTTTATGTAGAACATTTTGTACCACATTGTCTTGGTTTTTGATGCTTGACTTGCTCTCATGTGACTTTAACCTGACCAGAATGCCTTATGGGCTGATTCTGAGGACAGAGTGTTTTTTAATGTGATTCTCATTCTATGTGTCTGCTCTGTGTACTGCTTCCCATGTTGGAATATTCTCTCCTTTTTAATTCTGTTTATTTTTACCAGACATTTCATATTATTTATATGATCCATTTAACATGTAATCCTATCTATATTATCAATTTAACACTTAATATGTTCACTCTAACAATTAAGATGGCATTTTTTACTATCCAGTTTGATGGGATTTGAGGTCCCATACCAAGATTTTAAATTGTACCTTTAGAAGTAATCTGTAGGAAAGTATGCAGGACAATAGAGCTTCACAGTTACAAAATCCCTCCTTCCTGTGTTATTCCAAACATTATGCTTAATGAGATTTATTTTCAATTGACTTTATAAACCTCCACTGTGATACAGCCTTGGTGAACTCAAGGGGCTCCCTCGGGTGATTGCTGACATCATAAATAAGAGTGCCAATTGTTAAATCAACAACAGGAGTCACTGGGTACATGCTCCCCATGTAGGATCTCTGTCCTTAATGTGCTTTACTATGAAACTTAAAGACAACATTACTAGTTGAACAATACCCTATACCTTGTGTGGTTGTGTGAAGGCAGCCTGTTGAAATCATTGCTTAGTATATACTAAGTTGCTTTCTGTATATGAAGGTAATTGAAAATGAAACTCCATGAAGAGCAGGATGGGAGAGGGAGTGGGAGAGGGAAGGGTCACAGGAGGGAGGGAGTTTGGGGGGGAGCCACAATACAAAAGTTGCACTTTGTAAATTCACATTTATTAAATAAAAAGATAAACACATGATTAACTCAATGTTAAGAAAGAGTTCTACAAATAGTATGACGTACAGAAAAAAAAAAAAAAACCTGTTTCTCAACAGTCAAGACCAAAGCTGTTCAAGTCATTGCTTCTCAAAATGACAATCTTAGTTTTATGGATTTTCTTTTAGGTGCTCTGTTAGTTGTCACTAATTATTATGGTATTAGTATATTGGGACTGGATTTCCGGCAAGATGGCGGAATAGGAAGGGAGCACACTGATAGTCTGGGGAGAGATAGTTTAATAAAAGTGGAGATACTGCAGGTTCAAGGAAGAGTAGGGGAGGAAACAGCAGAAGAAACTCTTCCGGAACGCGTGACTCACAGCGGACCTGCGTGGAGAGCGTGGGAGCCCACAGTTCGGGACATCAGCGGCAGACTCAACACACCAGCGCTGGAACGCAAGGTGAGCTGAACCTCAATAGCCCGAGACACCGGCAGGCAAGCGGAGAGAGGAGACTAGAGGGAACGACCCCCGGGGGGGGAAGTTCACAAGGCTAACTGGAAGAGAGAGAGAGAGAGAAAAAAGGGTGACTAGTACAGACACGGGTTTCTCTCTCTCCGCTCACCTCTCAAGGGCGAGCAAGACAAAGAGCAGGCGCCATCTTGGACATACGTCATAAGCAGAGCGACCTCAGGTCTGCACCGGCCCTGAGCCTAGCAGAAAAACCTGACTCTGGGTGGGGCGAATTAACAGGAGATTAGGAGCTAGTAAATTTGTGGTGCTACTGAACTGAGACTGTGAAAAAAGAGACAGTGGGGGAGAGAACTCACGGAATTCACGTGAGCACTCTCCAGAGATGCTACAATTCCGTAACTTTGGCAACCCAGTGGGAGGCTGAAGGAGAATTTGAGCCCACTCTGAGGGCCGAACAGATTCCCTGTGGGGATCTTGGGAAAGAGCTTCCGATCTCTGGCTCCTGTGGGTATATCATTTGCCTGCTAACTACCTCCAACTTCGTTCAGCTGTGCGGAATTACTTCCCTTTTGAATCAAAAAAAAAAAAAGAGAGAGAGAGAGAGAGATTTACCACGCCTAACCTGGGAGTGTCACCTTTGGCACACCAAACAGAGCTCTCAGGCCACACCCATCTCAAGCCCTAAGGCTCCATCAAAAACAGATAGTCCACTTAATCTAGAGTCATAGTATAACAAGAAAAAGCACCACAGTGAAGAAACCAAATATCTCCAATATGCCAAATAACAAACGCAAAAACCGAGGTAATAAAAACAAGGAAGTCACTATGACGCCCTCAAATGAAAAAGACACCCCAATTCAAGATTATGAAGATGATGACATAGAAGAAATGCAAGAAGCAGATCTCAAAAAATTGATAAGAACATTAAGAAGTTCTCAAAAACAAATTCTGGAACTACACAAATCCTTAATGGACAAGATAGAAAATCTCTCTCGTGAAAATGAAATATTAAGGAGGAATCAAAATGAAACGAAACAACTAGTACAACAGGAAACTGTGATAGTGACTGAAGTGAAGAATTCAATAGATCAAATGAAAAACACAATAGAGAGCCTTACAAACAGAATGGGTGAAGCAGAAGAGAGAATATCGGACTTAGAAGACAGAGAACAGGAAAGGATACAGTCAGACCAAAGAAAAGAAGAGGAAATTAGAAATCTGAAACATATTGTCGGGAATCTTCAGGATACTATTAAAAAACCCAACATTCGGGTTCTAGGAGTTCCTGAAGGCATGGAGAGGGAGAAAGGATTAGAAGGCCTTTTTAGTGAGATATTAGCAGAAAATTTCCCAGGTTTGGAGAAGGACAGAGAAATCCTAGTACAGGAAGCCCACAGAACCCCTAATAAACATGACCAAAAGAGATCCTCACCACGACACGTTGTAATTAAACTCTCCACAGTGAAACATAAAGAAAAGATCCTAAAATGTGCAAGAGAGAAACGTCAGATTACTCTCAGAGGATCTCCAATCAGACTCACAGCTGACTTCTCATCAGAAACTCTAAAAGCTAGGAGGGAATGGCGAGATATAGCCCAGGTACTAAGAGAGAAAAACTGCCAGCCCAGAATATTATATCCTGCAAAGCTATCATTTGTGAATGAAGGTGAAATAAAGACTTTTCATTGCAAACAGAAATTGAAAGAATTTGTTGCCACTCGTCCAGCCCTGCAAAAGATGCTTAAAGATGTGTTACACACAGAAACACAGAAACACGGTCATCAATATGAAAGAAGGTAAAGGAAGGAAACCAAGGAAGGAAACCTCACAGCAAAAGATCACAGGGAATTTGTGGGGAGCCATTGCACGGCGCCCTAAAGATGGCGCCGGCTCCTTTCTCCCGGAAGGACTGGCGAGAAACAAACAACTCCTAATAAGGAGATGGCTGAGCTCCCTTCCGGCTTCCGCATTGCTGTACCTATCAATCCTTGCCACTTGGCTGCTTTTGATTGGTGTGCTGATGGCTATAAGAGGGATGGGAGAGGGAAGGAGGCGGAAGAAGAAGCTTGTTCAAGGTTCCTGAATAAACTGCTTGAAGAAGAGTTCGGGTTGCGTCTTCCTTGCTGGTCGAGGGACGCGACAACTGGTGGCCCGTACGGGGAACCATCTCAAACGCGAACTCAGAACTTCCTGCAGTCAGGGCAGCGCTGGTAAGTCCCCCAGGAAAATAAGGTGGGGATCCGCGATAAGAGCGGGCAGTCCTGCGACAATAGCGGGAGGATAGCTCTGCGATTAAAGCAGAGGAAGTTCTGTGACAAAAGCAGAAGGAGCTCTGACCCGTGGCCAGGGAAAGAGTACAATATTTGACGGTGGGTAATTCACAGTCCCATCCAATTTTTCTGGCGCTGAATGCGCTGCTTTGGGAAAACGGTTTGAAACTTAAGCCTAGTACATTGCATAGGTTTTTACATAACTGCGATACCATTGCACCCTGGTATGTGGTTTCGGGAAGCCTTACTATCCCTTCATGGGACAAACTAGGCAGGGATTTGGATTTTGCATTCGAAAAGGGTAATCTTGAAGGGGGAGTGAGACCAATATGGAAGTTAGTGCGAGCATGCCTCGAGGATGAGTGGTATAGTGAAGCTATTCTGAGCGGTCAAGCTGCCTTGGAGGAGCTTCAGGAAGAGCGCTCCAAGAGAGCTGCCAGTGAAAAAGGGAAAACTTTGAAGGAGAGTCAGAAAAGAACTAGGAAAAAACTGTACCCCAATCTTTCCGAGTTGCGCAGCCCCTCCTCAGTAAGTAGTACTAGTGCAGAAAGTAGCTCAGAAAGCAGCAGTGAGTCTGAAGAGTGTGGTGATAACAAAGAGTCTGGTATAAAGCAAGTACGGGAATTGAATCGGCAAATGAGGATTTCCAAAAATTACAGCTGCTGAGCCATTACCAGTTGTTGTCAGATTCCTTATATGTGGTGAACGCATTAAAGATATTGGAAACCACAGGACCGATTAAACCTTCTAGCCCAATTGTATCCCTAATGTCAGGTGATTGCTCATTGTCTGGATGCATGGGCCGCCTGGGGGAGACCCCAGGTGCTAAAAACTGATATACATCTCAAACCTTTACCACCTTTTGCCAAAAAATGGAGGTTCAACTTGTCCATGGATTGCCATACAATCCTCAGGGCCAGGGCATAATTGAGCGAGCACACCGCACACTGAAAGAATATCTTTTAAAACAAAAAGGGGGACGTGACAGGCCAGGAGAAAGAGAGAGGAAAAATTCCACAGGTATCTTGACCTAGAGAAAAGTCTTAATTCGATAACCCTTTCCAACTTGATGGGTTTTTCTCTTTACAGTTAATAAAAACTTAAGCAATGGGCTCATACGCTGATAATCAATTCTTTTCTGTGCTGCTGTAGCTAACTTATCTAATGAGAGTTTTCATGTGTCTTGAAGGTTTCACATTTTTCTATTGCCAGCATGAGTCTTGATTGGAAAAACTGCACCATGAAGCTGTTTACGTTATATCTTTAAGGTTTGAGTGAGTACCTAACTCTGATTAGATCTAGTCCACAGCCTTGGTTAAACGTACTAATTTTTGACTAAAATGGTTTGACTCTCTGATAGTTTAAATTCTAAACCGAGTCTTTCAACTTTGGGGCTTCCAGTCGGATCCCTGGAACTCTCAAAGGATGGGACTCTAAATTTGTTAAAGTAACAGCTGTTTGAGTCAATTCAAATTATACAAAGTGTATTAAAATGTAGTAAATGATGTCAAATCTATGTTGAATTCATGTTTTTGCTTTTCAGCTAAAGTAGTCTTATAAAAATGAGAGTAAATTCTGTGTATACAAGCCTTTATGTTGTTAACTCAAGTAAGCCAATACAGATTGGTTCAGAAAATTGGGTTAATGCAAACGCCCTTTGGTTCACTTGCTCAGTTGTACATTTACATGTCTTTGATATGCTTTAAACTTGTTTCTCTTAAGGATGAAGATCTTTTCAAAGTTGTAAATATGCACTAGTGACTGTTGCTGCCCAAGTGGTGTTATCCTTATGTTACTTAAAAGCATGGAAATGTAATTTTGACTTTTAATTCAGATAATGGTGTGGTATTCATTAATAGCTCAGTGTTTTAAGTTATCCAGGCATCGGTGCTAAGTAAAATATGGAAAATGTATTATGTGTACTTTTAACATCTTAAATTTGATAAGAGAGACTTTTAAGTTTGCCAGCATGTATTCTCATAGGTTGTCCATACATGATAATTCAAGACTGTAAAAGTAACTACAGGTATAAAGTTTCAGAAGGTGTGAGCAAGTCATGAAAAGTTGTAAAAAGTTTACGATTTTAAAGCATTGTTTACAGAATTTTCTATAAGTTAAATGTTAATGCCAAAATTACACTAACCTAAAGTTGAAGTCTGATCTTCTGTTATAACAATGGGATTTTTTAAAATGTGTACTAATGTTAGTAATTATCTGGAAAGGTCTCAATTGTAAATCTTAAAATCTGTTGTTGCAAAAACTGTAACGTCTCTTTTTAACACTACTGTCTGTTAAGTTATGATTGATAAAAAGTATTAAGTCTTAAAAAGTTATGTTAAATATTATTATGATCAGATCTGGTCTAAAAGTGTTAAAATCGCCCTGACTAAATGTTAAGGAATTCTATTTTGACCAGATACTCTAAGTTCTCTTGGCACCTTTAACAGACTTTCTTAAAATCAAAGTTCTAAATTCTCTGGACTTTTGGTATCTCCAGAGGGCCCCTGGAGATGTCAAAAGATATATCTTTCATCTTGCAGAGATAATAACCAATTGGGCTGTTTAGATTAAAAGTGGTACCAAGATGTGAAATGACGCTAAACTTCAGCTATAAACATGTTTCTTTCTAGCTGCTCCAGTCTCTGGCTCAGTAGCCAGATCCTTTAAAGAGGGACTGACAAAGTCTAAGAAGCATCCCATGGTCATGATTTGCATCACCTCAATGCCCAGACCTTACCAGTAAGATAGGGAATCACCCGGGAACAGGCAAGGCAAATTGTAAAATCCTGCCCTTCCTGTGTCACATTTCTCCCGGTCCCTCATTATGGTGTAAATCCTAGAGGTTTTAAGCCTAATCAGTTTTGGCAGATGGATGTCACACATTTCCCTAAATTTGGTAAACTAAAATACATACATGTCTCTTTAGATACATGTTCAGGTTTTGTTTTTGCCACCCCGCAATGCGGCGAGGCTGCCAAACATCTCTCATTGCCTTCAGGCCTTTGCTGTTCTAGGAACCCCTATACAGATAAAAACTAATAATGGCCCAGCGTATACTTCCAACTCTTTTAAGCACTTCTGTACTAACTTCCACATCTCTCATCACCGGGATTCCTTATAATCCCCAGGGACAAGGTATTGTGGAACGAGCACATGCCACATTAAAAAATTATTTACAAAAAATAAAAAAGGGGGAATACGGGACCATGGCATATTCCCCACAAAAATGGCTATCACATGCTCTTTTCATTTTAAATTTTCTAATACTGGATAATCAAGGGAAAACTGCAGCTCATCGTCACTGGCATCCTGAAACCAAAAGACAACAAGTCTATGTGAAGTGGAAAGACCCTCTAACTGCTCAATGATATGGACCTGACCCTGTTTTAATATGGGGACGTGGACATGTTTCTATATTCTCGATGGTTACCTGAGTGACTGGTGCGGCAAACAGACAATGTCACAAAGCAGCCCCTCGATCTTCATTATAACATTGCTGATTGGGATCGTTACTGCAGCCGTTATAACCGCCATTTCCATTGCAGCTGTGGGCGCTACAACAGCTGCTATAGCGCTCACAGGGACAGTTCAAACTGCTAATACCCTGAATAATCTGACGGCCTCCGTGGCTGCTGCTTTGGATACTCAGACATCCTTAAATGTACATATAAAGGGAGGCTTGATGATTGTTAATCAGCGTGTGGATTTGGTACAGGAGCAGGTGGATACTCTCTGGCAGCTTGCTCAGCTAGGATGTGAGTGGAAATTTTCAGGTTTGTGTGTGACCTCTGTTCAGTATGATAACATGACTCAGGCAGCAAACTACTCTAAACAGTTGTCTCAGATGCTCTTGCAGAATTGGTCCGCAGAATTTGACTACACCTTGAAGCAACTGTGCCTTGCCGTGGTCACCATCAACTCCACATGTGTGGATGTCTCCTTCGCATCTGGATTGTCATCCTGGATCCACACAGCTGTCTCCAGCCTGAAGGAGTGGGTGGGACTTGGAGCTTTGATGGGGTTGTTGTTACTTGTGTTATTTTGCCTGTGGTATTTGTGCAGGATGAGGACAGCTCATTGGCGGGAATTGGCCATGATAGCTCAAGCCTTTTATGCCCTTGAGGCTGGACAATCGCCGCAAGCATGGCTGGCCTTCCTTGAATGCTAGGCATGGGTGCAGGGTGCGAGGCAAAGCACTGCAGAGAGAACGAGCCATTATGTTCTCTGGAAGGCAAGTCTGTCTGCATGTGGGTTGGCATCCCAGATCCCACCCCCGCGAAAAGGATGCTGTTTCAGGTGGATGCCTGGCAGTGGGGGACAGACCCCTACCTTCTCCTGTAATCCTTAGATGCCTGGTTCTAAAACAAAAAGGGGGAACTGTGGGGAGCCATTGCACGGCGCCCTAAAGATGGCGCCAGCTCCTTTCTCCCGGAAGGACTGGCGAGAAACAAACAACTCCTAATAAGGAGATGGCTGAGCTCCCTTCCGGCTTCCGCATTGCTGTACCTATCAATCCTTGCCACTTGGCTGCTTTTGATTGGTGTGCTGATGGCTATAAGAGGGATGGGAGAGGGAAGGAGGTGGAAGAAGAAGCTTGTTCAAGGTTCCTGAATAAACTGCTTGAAGAAGAGTTCGGGTTGCGTCTTCCTTGCTGGTCGAGGGACGCGACAGGAATTCACAGCATATATTAGAACTTATCTTTGGCAAATGGCAGGGCAAAGTTACCACTTATCATTAGTCACTTTGAACGTGAATGGCCTGAACTGTCCAGTTAAAAGACACCGATTGGCTGATTGGGTTAAGGAACAAAACCCATCTATTTGCTGCTTACAAGAAACACATCTTTCCAACAAAGATCCATACAGACTGAAAGTGAAAGGCTGGAAAAAGATATACCATGCCAACAGAAATGAAAAAAGAGCGGGCGTAGCGATCTTAATATCGGACAACATAAACTTTACCACAAAAACTGTTAAGAGAGACAAAGAGGGACACTATATCATGATTAAGGGATCAATTCAACAGGAAGATATAACAATTATCAATGTATATGCACCTAACTACAGGGCACCAGTTTATCTAAAAGATTTATTAATGGACTTAAAGGGAGACTTAGACCCCAATACAGTAGTACTGGGGGACTTCAATACTCCACTCTCAGAAATAGACAGATCATCCGGTCAGAAGATCAACAAGGATACAGTAGATTTAAACGACACTATAGCCCAAATGGATCTAACAGATATATACAGAACTTTCAATCCTACAGCTAGAGATTTTACATTCTTCTCAGCAGTACATGGAAGCTTCTCTAGGATTGACCACATACTAGGCCATAAAGCAAGTCTCAGCAAATTCAAAAGAATTAGAATCATACCATGCAGCTTCTCAGACCATAAAGGAATGAAGTTGGAAATTAGCAACTCAGGAATCCCTAGAGCATACGCAAACACATGGAGATTGAACAACATGCTCCTGAATGAACAATGGGTCATAGAAGAAATCAAAAGAGAAATCAAAAACTTTCTGGAAGTAAATGAGGATAACAGCACAACATACCAAAACTTATGGGACACAGCAAAAGCAGTGTTAAGAGGAAAGTTTATATCAATAGGTGCCTACATCAAGAAATTGGAAAGACACCAAATAGATGAGCTTTCAATTCATCTCAAGGATCTAGAAAACCTACAGCAAATCAGACCCAAATCTAGTAGGAGAAGAGAAATAATTAAAATCAGAGAAGAAATCAACAGGATTGAATCAAGAAAAACATTACAAAAAATCAGCCAAACGAAGAGCTGGTTTTTGAAAAAATAAACAAAATTGACACCCCATTGGCCCAACTAACTAAAAAAAGAAGAGAAAAGACCCAAATCAATAAAATCAGAGATGAAAAAGGAAATGTAACAACAGACACCACAGAAATAAAAAGAATCATCAGAAATTACTACAAGGACTTGTATGCCAGCAAACAGGGAAACCTATCAGAAATGGATAGATTCCTGGACACATGCAACCTGCCTAAATTGAACCAGGAAGACATCGAAAACCTAAACAGACCCATAACTGAGACAGAAATTGAAACAGTAATAAAGGCCCTCCCAACAAAGAAAAGCCCAGGACCAGATGGATTCAC
This sequence comes from Oryctolagus cuniculus, assembly GCF_964237555.1. Lineage (NCBI taxonomy): Eukaryota > Metazoa > Chordata > Mammalia > Lagomorpha > Leporidae > Oryctolagus > Oryctolagus cuniculus. Next base: position 619,911 of record NW_027208365.1, read on the forward strand.
TGCTGAATTCTACCAGACGTTTAAAGAAGAACTAACTCCAATTCTTCTCAAACTATTCAGAACAATCGAAGAAGAGGGAGTCCTCCCAAATTCTTTCTATGAAGCCAGCATCACCTTAATTCCTAAGCCGGAAAAAGATGCAGCACTAAAAGAGAATTACAGACCAATATCCCTGATGACATAGATACAAAAATCCTCAATAAAATTCTGGCCAATAGAATGCAACAACACATCAGAAAGATCATCCACCCAGACCAAGTGGGATTTATCCCTGGTATGCAGGGATGGTTTAATGTGCGCAAGACAATCAATGTGATACACCACATTAACAGACTGCAGAAGAAAAACCATATGATTATCTCAATAGATGCCGAGAAAGCATTTGATAAAATACAACACCCGTTCATGATGAAAACTCTAAGCAAACTGGGTTTGGAAGGAACATTCCTCAATACAATCAAAGCAATCTATGAAAAACCCACAGCCAACATCCTATTGAATGGGGAAAAGTTGGAAGCATTTCCACTGAGATCTGGAACCAGACAGGGATGCCCACTCTCACCACTGCTATTCAATATAGTTCTGGAGGTTCTAGCCAGAGCTATTAGGCAAGAAAAAGAAATTAAAGGGATACAAATTGGGAAGGAAGAACTCAAACTATCCCTCTTTGCAGATGACATGATTCTGTATTTAGGGGACCCAAAGAACTCTACTAAGAGACTACTGGAACTCATAGAAGAGTTTGGCAAAGTAGCAGGGTATAAAATCAATGCACAAAAATCAACAGCCTTTGTATACACAGACAATGCCATGGCTGAGGAAGAACTTCTAAGATCAATCCCATTCACAATAGCTACAAAAACAATCAAATACCTTGGAATAAACTTAACCAAAGACGTTAAAGATCTCTACGATGAAAATTACAAAACCTTAAAGAAAGAAATAGAAGAGGATACCAAGAAATGGAAAAATCTTCCATGCTCATGGATTGGAAGAATCAATATCATCAAAATGTCCATTCTCCCAAAAGCAATTTACAGATTCAATGCAATACCAATCAAGATACCGAAGACCTTCTTCTCAGATCTGGAAAAAATGGTGCTGAAATTTATATGGAGGCACAAGAGACCTCGAATAGCTAAAGCAATCTTGTACAACAAAAACAAAGCCGGAGGCATCACAATACCAGATTTCAGGACATACTACAGGGCAGTTGTAATTAAAACAGCATGGTACTGGTACAGAAACAGATGGATAGACCAATGGAACAGAATTGAAACACCAGAAATCAACCCAAACATCTACAGCCAACTTATATTTGATCAAGGATTTAAAACTAATTCCTGGAGCAAGGACGGTCTATTCAATAAATGGTGCTGGGAAAATTGGATTTCCACATGCAGAATCATGAAGCAAGAGCCCTACCTTTCACCTTACACAAAAATCCACTCAGCATGGATTAAAGACCTAAATCTATGACCTGACACCATCAAGTTACTAGAGAACATCGGAGAAACCCTTCAAGATATTGGCACAGGCAAAGAATTTCTGGAAAAGACCCGGGAGGCACAGGCAGTCAAAGCCAAAATCAACTATTGGGATTGCATCAAATTGAGAAGTTTCTGTACTGCAAACGAAACAGTCAGGAAAGTGAAGAGACAACCGACAGAATGGGAAAATATATTTGCAAACTATGCAACAGACAAAGGGTTAATAACCAGAATCTACAAAGAGATCAAGAAACTCCACAAAAACAAAACCAACAACCCACTTAAGAGATGGGCCAAGGACCTCAATAGACAATTTTCAAAAGAGGAAATCCAAATGGCCAACAGGCACATGAAAAAATGTTCAAGGTCATTAGCAATCAGGGAAATGCAAATCAAAACCACAATGAGGTTTCACCTCACCCCGGTTAGAATGGCTCACATGCAGAAATCTACCAACTACAGATGCTGGCGAGGATGTGGGGAAAAAGGGACACTAACACACTGTTGGTGGGAATGCAAACTGGTCAAGCCACTATGGAAGTCAGTCTGGAGATTCCTCAGAAACCTGAAGATAACCCTACCATTCGACCCAGCCATCCCACTCCTTGGAATTTACCCAAAGGAATTTAAATTGGCAAACAAAAAAGAGGTCTGCACCCTAATGTTTATTGCAGCACAATTCACAATAGCCAAGACCTGGAACCAACCTAAATGCCTATCAACGATAGACTGGATAAAGAAATTATGGGATATGTACTCTTTAGAATACTATACCGCAGTAAGAAACAACGAAATCCAGTCATTTGCAACAAAATGGAGGAATCTGGAACACATCATGCTGAGTGAAATAAGCCAGTCCCAAAGGGACAAATACCATATGTTCTCCCTGATCGGTGATGACTGACTGAACACCAAGAGGGAAACCTGTTGGAGTGAGGTGGACACTATGGGAAATGGTGGCTTGATCAGCATAGCCCTGACTGTTAATGAACAACTAAATACATTATCCCTCTTAGTAGTTTTTTTATCTGTTCTACTTAATATGACTGGTTTAGATCTGTAATTGATGCACAGTTATTCTTAAGTGTTGAAAATTAACTGAAATGTGATCCCTGTTGAACATGGTGGTGGGAATGGGAGAGGGAAGAGATTTATAATTTGGGACATGCTCAGGCTGACCTGCCCCTAGTGGTGGAGTTGGAAGCATACCAGGGGATTCCAATTCAATCCCATCGAGGTGGCATGTACCAATGCCATCTCACTGTTCCAGGTGATCAGTTTCAGTTCACAGTTGGTCATGGTGAAGGGACTGGGAGTCAAAGGGAGCACATAGACAAGTCTAGTACCTGCTAACGCTAACTGATGGAGTAAATAAAGGGGAGAGTGATCCAACATGGGAAGTGAGATACTCAGCAGACTCATAGAATGGCAGATGTCCTAAATAGCACTCTGGCCTCAGAATCAGCCCTAAAGGCATTCGGAGCTGGCTGAAAAGCTCATGAGAGTATTTCAGGCATGGAAAGCCAAGACACTCTGGCAAAAGATCTCTGCGAGTGAGATCCCAGTGGAAAGAACAGGTCATCAAAGAAGGAGGTACCTTTCTCTGAAGGGAGGAGAGAACCTCCACTTTGACTATGACCTTGTCTAAACAAGATAAGAGTCGGAGAACTCAGAGGGCTTCCATAGCCTTGGAAACTCATGACTGGAGCATAGGGAGATTACTGATGCCATAGACAGGAGTGTCAATTGGTAAAGTCAACAACAGGAGTCACTGTGCACTTACTCCTCATGTAGGATCTCTGTCCTTAGTGTGCTGTACATTGAGATTTAATGCTATAATGAGTACTCAAACAATATATTTCACTTTGTGTTTCTATGGGGGTGCAAACTGTTGAAATCCTTACTTAATGCATACTAAACTGATCCTCTGTAAAAAAAAAAAAAAGAAATTATCAATTCCCAACTTGACTCTCACTGGGATTAAACATGACAATAGGTCTGCTCTGATTTCATCATCATTTAAAAAAATCATCTATTATTTTTCACTTTATGTTTCTGTGTGGGAGCAAACTGTTGAAATCCTTACTTAATGTATACTAAGCTGATCTTCTGTATATTAAGATAATCGAAAATGAATCTTGATGTGAATGGAAGGGGAGAGGGAGTGGGAAAGGGGAGGGTTGTGGGTGGGAGGGACGGTGTGGGGGGGAGGCCATTGTAGTCCATAAGTCGTACTTTGGAAATTTATATGCATTAAATAAAAGTTTAAAAAAAAAGTATATTGGGACTGTCTTTTTTCACTCAGTATGTTTTCTAGATTCATTCATTTTGTTGCAAATGAATGGATTTCATTGTTTTTATCCATTGTGTAGTATACAATAGAGTATATATCCCATAATTTCCTTATCCAGTCTTTAGTTGAAGGGCATTTAGGTCAATTCCATGTCTTAGCTATTGTGAATGCAGCTTTCATAAACATCGAGGTACAGATAACATTTTTCATTTGCTGATTTCATTTCCATTGGGTAAATTCCCAGGAGTGAAATGGCTGGGTCATATGGTAGGTCTATATTCAGATTTCTGAGGTATTTCCAAACGGTCTTTCATAGTGGCTTTACAAGTTTACATTCCCACCAGCAATGGGTTGGGGTACCTTTTGCCTCACATTCTCATCAGCATTTGCTGCTTGTTGATTTCTGTATGAAAGCAATTCTAACTGGAATGAGGTGAAACCTCACTGTGTTCTTTTTAAAGATTTATTGAATTTATTTGAAAGACAGAGTTACAGAGAGAGGTAGAGACAGAGATAGAGGTCTTCCACCTGATGGTTCACTCCCCAGATGGCTGCAATGCCTACAGCAGTGCTGATCCAAAGCCAGGAACTTCTCCAGGGTCTCCCACATGGGTGCAGGTTCCCAAGGACTTAGGCCATATTCTATTTTTTCCCAGGCCATAGCAGAGAGCTGTATAGGAAGAGGAGCAGCTGGGACTAGAACTGGCACCCATATGGGATGCCTGCACTTCAGGCCAGGGATTTAACCCACTGCACCACAGTGCCAACCACATCACTGTGGTTTTAAATTGCATTTCCTTGATGGCTAGTGATTCTAGACATTTTTTATTTGTCTCTTTTCCATCTGGATTTCCTATTTTTAAAAACATCTATTTAAATGCTTGGCCCATTTCTTCACTGGGTTGTTTGTTTCATGGTTGTGGAGTTTCTTGATCTCTTTATATATCCTGGTTATAAATCTTTCATCAGCTGCATAGTTTACAAATAATTTCTCCCATTCTATCAGTAGCCTCTTCACTTTCTGAGTGTAATCCCATTTCTTAATTATGGCTTTGATTGCCAGTGCCTCTGGTTTCTTTTCAAAGAACTCTTTGCCTGAGCCAATTATCTTCCTGGCTTTCCCCAATGTTCTTTAATAATATGGTGTTATCAGCTCATAGATTTATGTCTTTGATCATTTTGAATGGATTTTTGTGTATGGTGTAAAGCAGGGGTTTTGCTTCATATTTTTGCATGTGGGAATCCAGTTTTCCCAGCACCACTTGCTGAAGAGACTGTCCTTACTCCAGGGGTGTGTTTATGCTCTTTGGTTGAATATAAGTTGGTTGAAGATGCTTGGATTGACTTCTGGTGGTTTGTTTGTTTGTTCATTTTGTCCATCCATCTTTTTTTTTCACAATTACTAGGCTGCTTTTATTATAACTGCCTTGAAGCATGTCTTGAGACCTTGTATTGTGATGCCTCTGGCTTTGTTTTTGTTCTATAATATTGCTTTAGCTATGCAAGGTCTCCTGTGTTTCTTCATCATTTTTCTAGATCTTAGAAGAATGTCTTTGCTATTTTGATTGGTATCACATTGAATTCATAAATTGCTTTTAGAATAATGGGCATTTTGATGATATTGCTTCTTATAATTCATGAACATGGATTTTTTTTTCATTTTTATCTTCTGTTTCTTTTTTAATATTTTATAATTCACATCATAAAGATCTTTGGCATTGTTGGTTAAATTTACTCCATGCTATTGTGAATGGGAATGATCTGAGAAATTCTTTATGAAACATGCCATTGTGTATACAATCTGTGTATACAAAGGCTGTTTTAATGTCTGTGTATTGGTTGTATATCCTCCTACATTACCAAACTCTTCCATGAGTTCACATAATCTCTTGGAGGAGTCTTTTGGATCCATCTGCAAATAGAGATGTCATCTGCACATAGAGATAGTTTGACTTTCTCTTTACCAATTTGTGTCCCTTGATTTCTTTTTCTGGCTAATGGCTCTGGTTAAATCTTCCAGGATTATACTGAATAGCAATGTTGAGCATGGGCATCCTTGTCTAGTTCCAGATCTCAGTGAGAATGCTTCTAACTTTTCCTCATTCAATGGGATGCTGACTATATTTGTCATAAATTTCCTTGATTGTGTCAAGAGATTTTCCTCTATACTCAATTTGCTCAGTTTTCATCATGAAAGGGTGTTGTATTTTATCAAATGCTTTCTCTGCATATAGAGATAATCATTTGGTTTCGTTCTTAAATTTGTTAATGTGATGTATCACATTGATTGATTTGCAAGTATTGAACCATCCATGCATTCCAAGGATAAATTCCACTTGGTCTGCGTGAATGATCTTTAGATGTGTTGTTGGATTCCATTGACTAGAATTTTATTAAGGAATTTTGCCGCTATTTGATTTAGGGAAATTGGTGTGTAGTTCTCTTTCTCTATTGTGTCTTTTTCCGTGTTTAGAAATTAAGGTGATGCTGGCTTCAGGGAAAGATTTGTGAAAATTCCCTCTCTTTCAATTGTTTTGAATAACTTGAGAAGAATTGATATTAGTTCTCTTTTAAATTTCTGTTAAAATTCAGCAGTGAAGACATCGGGACCTCAGCTTTTGTTTGTCGAGAGGGTCTTTATTACTGATTCAATTTTCATCTTGGAAATTTGTCTGTTTAGGTTGTCTATGTATTCATTGCTCCATGTAGCTAGGTTGTTTGTTTCCAGGAACCTGTCCATTTCATTTATGTTTCCAGCTTGTTGACATGCAGCTCTTTGTATTAATTTCTTGTAATTCACTTCATGGTGTCTGTTGTTACATTTTCTTTTTCATCTCTAGTTTTATTCATTTGCATCTTTTTTTGGGTTAGTTGCCCAATTATGTGTCAATTTTATTTAAAAAAAATCTCTTTTTTTACAGGCAGAGTGGACAGTGAGAGAGAGAGAGACAGAGAGAAAGGTCTTCCTTTGCCATTGGTTCGCCCTCCAATGGCTTCCATGGCCGGCACACTGCAGCTGGTGCACCATGCTGATCTGAAGGCAGAAGCCAGGTGCTTATCCTGGTCTCCCATGGGGTGCAGGACCCAAGCACTTGGTCCATCCTCCACTGCACTCCCTGGCCACAGCAGAGAGCTGGCCTGGAAGAGGGGTAACCGGGACAGAATCCGGCACCCCGCCCGGGACTAGAACCCGGTGTGCTGGCGCCACCAGGCAGAGGATTAGCCTATTGAGCCGCGGCACCGGCCACAGCTCTTTATTTTGCTGATCTTTTATATTGTTTTTTGGATTCATTTTTTAAATTTCCTCTCTAATTTTGATATTTCTTTTCTCCTATTAGTTTTGGTTTGGTTTGCTCATTTTCTAGATCCTTGAGATGCATTGATAGCTCATTTATTTGGTGTATTTCCAGTTTCTTGATATAGGCACCAATTGTTACAAACTTTCCTCTTAACATTGCTTTTGCTGTACACCATAAGTTTGATATTTTGTTGTTGCTTCATTTGTTTCCCAAAATTTTTTATTTCAACTTTTATTTCTTCTATGACCCACTCTTTATTCTAAAGCATATTGTTCAGTCTCCATATGTTTGCATATGTTTCAGAGATTGTTAAGTTGCTGATTTCCAGCATCATTCCATTGTGGTGTGAGAAGAAGCGTAGTATGATTCTGATTTTTTTTTTTTTTTGGTTTTGGAATTTGCTGATGTTTGCTTTATGGTCTAGTATGTGGTCAATCCTAGAAAAAGTTCCATACACTCCTGAGAATAATATGTATTCTGGAACTGTAAGGTGAAAATTTCTGTGGATATTTATTAGATCCATTTGGTCTATAGTGTTGATTACCTCTGCTGTTTCCTTGCTGAATTTCTGTCTTGTGGATCTGTCCATTCCTGAATGTGGGGTATTGAAGCCCTCCATTACTATTATGTTTGAATTTATGTCTCCCTTTGCTTCCTTTAATGTTTGTTTTAAATAGTCAGGTGCCCTGTAATTAGGTGCATATGCATTTATAATAGTGATATACCCTCCTAGCGTGTAGGATTTCTGATGAGAAGTCCACTCTGAGTCTAACTGGAGATCCCTGAAATAAATCTAGTGTTTCTCTTGTGAAGATTTTAGAATCTTTTCTTTATGTTTTACTGTGGAAAGTTTGCTTATAATCTATCATGGTGAATATATTTTCTGGTCATTTCTTTTAGGAGTTCTATATGCTCCTCGGACTTAAATGTCCCTTTATTTCTCCAAATTAGGGAAGTTTTCTGGAATTATTTCACTAAAAAGGCCTTCTCATCCATCCCATCTTTCCAAAACTTCATAAATTCCTAGAACTTTTATGTTGGGTCATTTGATAGTATCTATAATTTACCAACAGTGTATTTTAACTTTCTAATTTCTTCTTATGTTTGATCTCTCTGAATGATTTCCTTTTTTTTGTCTTCTAAGTCAGATATTCTTTCTTTTGATTCACAGATTCTTTTGTTAAGGCTTTCCACTGCATTTTCTAATTTGCTCTATTGACTTCTTCATTTCCAAGATTTCATTTTGATTTCTCCTTAAGTTCTCAATTTCATGGGAGAAAATTTCTTTCATGTCATGTATAGATTTTATTAGTTCATGCATTTTCTTCTGATTACTTTTAAGCAATCCTGTGATCAATATTTTGAATTCTACTTCTGGATATTTTTAATCTCATCATCTTCACAATCTATTATTGTAGTGTTGTGTTCTTCGGGGGGCATCATTTTGTCTTCCATATTCTTGTTTGGTGCATTTGTTATTTAGTATTTGTGGACATAGTCATTTTATTTTTGCTGTTGCAGCTTTTATCTGTGGACTATGTCTGTGTTCATTATCAGATTGTCTGCTTTCAGGAAATACCTAAAGGCATGTGGTGATTCTAGCCAGGGAGCTCTGTTCATTGCTTCAGAGTGAAGGGTGTGTCTGAAGTGACACACCAATTTTGGCATCTTAAATCTCTTTTTTTTATTAGAGGGGAGGTTTCTTCTTGTCTGTTGGTGTAGATTCATCTGAGCTCCTCTCCTCAAATGAGACCAGTGCCTGGGTGCTAGCCCCAGAGGGTATATTATTTATTGGCACTGCCACAAGGACCACACAAAGGATCTGTGCAGTTTTCAGTATAAGTTTGGATTCTCCAGCAATGACCCTTGCCTGGTAACCAGGGAATGCTGATTGTGTGGAGCCTCCCACACTGATTGCTCAAAGTCCCGGTGACTCCCTTTTTGCTCCCACACAACCTCAGTATTTACACAGTCCTAGCACAGAAGCCTCACACAGTCTCAAGCAGCATACCCCCCTGCCAGATCTCCCCACCAGATCAGGATTCTCTGCTTGGCTGCTTTCAAGATGCTGACACAAGCTAGCGCAGCTGTCATATGTGTCAAAATGGCACTTGTTCTATATCACTTGCTTACATGTTGCAGTTGCAGGGTGCTATGGACAGAGAAAATGTGCCCCCTCTTTTTTTTCTCCTCTAGTTTGGCAGGTACATTATCCCCCAATTGGCTCCAAGTCAGATTCTCTCTAGGCTCTTCCTGCAGCTTTTTCACCCATGGATTTGGCTTATGCAGTCTGGTCTCACCACACTCTCCTCTCTGATGTGGAGGCTCTTGGCTGCTGGAGTTCTGATTTGTTAATCCCTCCATGTAGGTCCACTTTGTCCCTCCAATATGTAGAGCTTCCTCTGCTTTTTAACCCAAAACTCTTGCCTGAATCTGCACTCTTTCCATTTTTTAAAAACTATCTTCCCCAAGAATAGAGCAGCAAGCTCCCTCCCTACTCTGCAATCTTGCCCCTGATCCCTATTATTGTTTTCTAATGGAGGAGAGCTTACACGTATCTGGATTTGTTCAACATCAAATATTAATAACCTTGATGAGAAGGGAAGAATTTAATTCCATGCAAAGTTAAATCAGAAGAAATTAACATATATGTTCAGGTACAGGACTCCATCCTTTATGAATGTGTGGGTGGTAGGAATCCAAGTGCTTATGCACCAACTACTGCCTCATAGACATCTTAGCAGGGTGCTGCCTTGAATATGCAGAATATCAATCACGCATCTGGGCATGTTGGTATTAGATATAGTATTTCCCAAGCAGCAGACTAACTTGCATCACAACATTTAACATTCCCAAGTCTGATGGTTTGCTATGACATTTTGCCTGGGTCCTGTATCTCCAACAGGAAGTTCTGAGGCTTCTTCATAATATAACTTTTCAAATCATGTTGGTGTTATATTCACTGAATGCCAAGAAGCATTTTAGGGAAGAACTACATGAATATTTGGAAACTGGGAGGTGTCTTTTGCAATAATTACTATAAAGATATAGCATAATAAATGTATATTATATTCATTTTTCTACACAGCTGTGGACAAAAATATCGTGGTTACAAGCAGAATATATTCTATAGAATTTTCAGTGTGTAACATCAAAATATGTTCTAGTGAAACTAACAATATGAAGTACCATGAAGTATATTTGTAGCAACAGAATAATAGTTAACATCACCCAAGTATTTTTCTATAGGGTAGATTTTAGTGGCAGCATTTGTTTCTTTCTGTGGTATTTTGCAACTTGACTCACAAGCATTCTTAAAATAAAAAATTGCTTCTTGGCAGTAACATTTTAAACAAATTAAGTAGCAAGTACATGTTTCTTTTGACATAAAGATTATGTGTGCCTTATCACTGCCAATCAGTATAATTGTTGGTGATCTTTCTTTATTTTAACTTTTATTTAATGAATATAAATTTCCAAAGTAGAGCTGATGGAGTACAATGGCTTTCCCCCATAACTTCCCTCCCACCTGCAACCCTCCCCTTTCCTACTCCCTCTCCCCTTCCATTCACATCAAGATTCATTTTCAATTCTCTTTTTATACAGAAGATCAGTTTAGCATATATTAAGTAAAGATTTCAACAATTTGCACCCACACAGAAACACAAAGTGAAAAGCACTGTTTGAGTACTAGTTATAGCATTAAATTACAATGTACAGCACATTAAGGACAGAGATCCTACATGAAGGTAAGTGCACAGTGACTCCTGTTGTTCACTTAACAAATTAACACTCTTGTGTATGGCATCAGTAATCACCCTAGGCTCTTGTCATGAGCTGCCAAGGCTATGGAATTCCTTTGAGTTCACCGGCTCTGATCATATTTAGACAAGGTCATATTCAAAGTGGAACTTCTCTCCTCCCTTCAGAGAAAGGTACTTCCTTCTGTAATGACCTGTTCTTTCCACTGGGATCTCAATCACGGAGATCTTTCATTTATGTCTTTTTTTTTTTTTTTTTTTGCCAGAGTGTCTTGGCTTTCCATGCCTGAAATACTCTCATGGGCTTTAAAGCCAGATTCATGTGTTTTAAGGGATGATTCTGAGGCCAGAGTGCTGTTTAGGACATCTGCCATTCTATGGGTCTGCTGTGTATCTCGCTTTCCATGTTGGACCATTCTCTCCCTTTTAATTCTATCAGCTACTATTCGCAGACACTAGTCTTGTTTATGTGATCCCTTTGGCTCTTAGTCCCATCATTATGATCAATTGTGAACAGAAATTGATCACTGGGACTAGTGAGATGGCATTGGCACATGCCGCCTTGATGGATTGAATTGGAATCCCCTGGTATGTTTCTAACTTGACCGTTTGAGGTATGTCAGCTTGAGCATGTCCCGAATTGCACATCACTTCCCTCTCTTATTCACACTCTTATATTTAACAACGATCACTTTTCAGTTAAGTTTCAACACTTAAGAATATCTGTGTATTGATTACAGTATTCAACCAACAGTATTAAGTAACACAAACAAAACAATTACTAAGAGGGATAACGTATTAAGTTGTTCACCAACAGTCAGGGCAAGGGCTGATCAAGTCACCATTTCTCATAGTGTTCATTTCTCTTTAACAGGTTTCCTTTTTGGTGCTCAGTTAGTTGTCACCGATCAGGGAGAACATATGATATTTGTCCCTTTGGGACTGGCTTATTTCAGTCAGCATAATGTTTTCCAAATTCCTAACAGGGATCACTTTTCAGTTGAAATTTAAACACCAGGAATAATTGTGTTAATTACAGAGTTCAACCAATAGTACTAGAACAAAAAAAATACTAACATGGATAAAGTATTACATTGTACATCAACAGTCAGGACAAGAGCTAATCAAGTCACTGTTGGTGCTCTTTCAAGGACATCTTCTTTGGTCCTTGTCATGTGTAAAGCACTGTTACTACTGAGGGAAGCTGATTGGTGTTCTTTTCTACAGCTAATGTATTTGGTATTTTGTATTCACTTCTATCATGATATTGCTCTGAGTCTAGGAGCAAATAACACCAGTTCTCTCACATTTCCATTTATCTTCTCATCCAGGTACAGTCCTAATTCCCACTACATGTTTCCAAGGCCAAAGAAAATGAACACACCACCAGTAAGTTGTTTATTTTTGTTTGCATTATATTGTGATATAGCAGCTTTATGAGTATATTTCATTAAAATCGTGAAATAAATATTTGACAACATAAAATTGTCATGATTATAAAGCATTAGAAATATCAAACCTGATATCAAATTTGTTTCTAGTCTCTGTGATGCTATAATGTTAACATACTTATCATGTTATTCAAATTGGAACACAGGATCTCCTAAATTATTGTAAAATATAAAGCCTGAATTTGTATTTATTGGTCTTTTCAATGATATAGTAGAGGTGGTTTAGTGCCAACATAGTAATATACACTGAACTAGTAAAAAGTTGTGGCCAGCACTGTGGCACAGTGGGTTAATTCCCTGGCCTGAAGTGCTGGCATTAAATGGGTGCCGGTTAGAGACCGGTTGTTACACATCTTTTTTTGTTGTTATTTAGTAAAAAAGTACAGCTTATGGATTAAAAGGGCTTTTTCCCCCATAAATTCCCAACCACCCACCACCCTCCCATCTCCAGCTCCCTCTCCCCTTCCATTCACATCAAGATTCATTTTCAATTCTCTTTATATACAGGAGATCAATTTAGTATATATTAAGTAAAGATTTCAACAGTTTACACCCACACAGAAACACAAAGTTAAAAATACTTTTGGAGTGCTAGTTATAGCATTAAATCACAATGTACAGCAAATTAAGGACAGAGATCCTACATGGGGAGTAAGTGCACAGTGATTCCTGTTGTTGACTTAACAAATTGACACTCTTGTGTATGGCATCAGTAATCACCCTAGGCTCTTGTCATGAGCTGCCAAGGCTATGGAATTCCTTTGAGTTCACCGGCTCTGATCATATTTAGACAAGGTCATATTCAAAGTGGAAGTTCACTCCTCCCTTAAGAGAAAGGCACCTCTTCTTTGATGGCCTGTTTTTCTACTGGGATCTCAATCATAGAGATCTTTCATTTAGGTCCTTTTTTTTGCCAGAGTGTCTTGGCTTTCCATGCCTGAAATACTCTCATCGGCTCTTCAGCCAGATCCAAATGATTTATGGGCTGCTTATGAGGCCAGAGTGCTGTTTAGGATATTTGCCATTCTATGGGTCAGCTGTGTGTCTCGCTTCCCATGCTGGACCATTCTCTCCCTTTTTTATTCTATCAGCTAGTATTTGCAGACACTAGTCTTGTTTATGTGATCCCTTTGGCTCTTAGCCCCATCATTATGATCAATTGTGAACAGAAATTGATCACTGGGACTAGTGAGATGGCATTGGCACATGCCACCTTGATGGGATTGAATTGGAATCCCCTGGTGTGTTTCAACTCGACCGTTTGAGGTATGTCAGCTTGAGCATGTCCCGAATTGTACATCACTGCCCTCTCTTATTCACACTCTTATGTTTAACAACGATCACTTTTCAGTTAAGTTTCAACACTTAAGAATATCTGTGTATTGATTACAGTATTCAACCAAAATACAAACAAAACAGTTACTAAGAGGGATAACATATTAAGTTGTTCACCAACAGTCAGGGCAAGGGCTGATCAAGTCACCATTTCTCATAGTGTTCATTTCTCTTTAACAGATTTCATTTTTGGTGCTCGGTTATTTGTCACTAATCAGGGAGAACATATGATATGATATGTGTTAATTACAGAGTTCAACCAATAGTACTAGAAAAAAAATACTAACATGGATAAAGTATTACATTGTACATCAACAGTCATGAAAAGAGCTGATCAAGTCACAGTTTCTCCTAGTGTCCATTTTACTTCAACAGGTTTCCCCTTGGTGTTCAGTTATTTGTCGCCGATCAGGGATACCATATAATATTAGTTCCTTTGGGCCTGGCCTAGTTCATTCAGCGAAATGGTGTTCAGACTCCTCCATCTTGTTGCAAATGACTGGATTACATTGTTTTTTACTGCTGTATAGTATTCTATAGAGTACATGTCCCATTATTTCTTTATCCAGTCTGCCATTGATGGGCATTTAGGTTGGTTCCAGGTCTTGGCTATTGTGAATTGTGGTGCAATAAACATTAGGGTGCAGACTGCTTGTTTGTTTCCCAATTTCAGTTACTGTGGGTAAATTCCAAGTAGTGGGATGGCTGGGTTGAATGGTAGGGTTATATTCAGGTTTCTGAGGAATCTCCAGACTGACTTCCATAGTGGCTTCACCAGTTTGCATTCCCACCAACAGTGCGTTAGTGTCCCTTTTTCCCCACCTCCTCTCCAGCATCTATTGTTGGTAGATTTCTGAATGTGAGCCATTCTAACCGGGGTGAGGTGAAACCTCATTGTGGTTTTGATTTGCATTTCCCTGATTGCTAGTGATCTTGAACATTTTTTCATGTGCCTGTTGGCCATTTGGATTTCCTCTTTTGAAAAATGTCTGTTGAGGTCCTTGGCCCATCTCTTAAGTTGGTTGTTTGTTTTGATCTTGTGGAGTTTCTTGATTTCTTTGTAGATTCTGGTTATCAACCCTTTATCAGTTTCATAGTTTGCAAATATATTTTCCCATTCTGTCGGTTGTCTCTTCACTTTCCTGACTGTTTCGTTTGCAGTACAGAAACTTCTCAATTTGATGCAATCCCAAATGTTAATTTTGGCTTTGACTTCCTGTGCTTCTGGGGTGTTTTCCAAGAACTCATTGCCGGTACCCATATCTTACAGAGTTTTTCCAATTCTCTCTTATAATTTGATGGTGTCAGATCATAGATTGAAGTCTTTAATTCATGTTGAGTGGATCTTTGTGTAAGGTGAAAGGTAGGGCTCTTGCTTCATGATTCTGCATGTGGAAATCCAATTTTCATAGCACCATTATTTAAATAGACTGCCCTAACTCCAGGGATTGCTTTCGGATGCTTGATCAAATATGAGTTGGCTGTAGATGTTTGAATTGATTTCTGGTGTTTCAATTCTGTTACATTGGTCTATCCATCTGTTTCTGTACCAGTACCATGCTGTTTTGATAACAACTGCACTGTACTATGTCCTGAACTCTGGTACTTGGATGCCTCCAGCTTTGTTTTTGTTGTAGAAGATTGCTTTAGCTATTCGAGGTCTCCTGTGTCTCCATATAAATTTCAGCACCATTTTTTTCCAGATTCTTGATCTGTTTGTAGATTCTGGTTATTACCGCAAAGTCCATAGATAATGTCCAGAAAACACAAACAAACACAAAGGCTGTAGCAAGATCTAGGATTGAGATAGACACAACACACCAGATATTTTTATTTTCATCCAGGAGTATCTGGACAAATACTTGTGGAATTCGGATGAAATTAAAAAAAAAAGAGCACTGTCAAAGTGGTTTTGGAGAAAAGCACGATCTTTTTGTTCGGCAATTGCATCCAATGTCATATTTACAAACACAAATATCATATTTTCTCGGTTTCTAAAGCTTTCTGCCTGGAAAACTCAAATGTGTGGAGGATTTGATTCCAGGTGGTACCAATTAGCATCTTTGAGCAGAAAACAAAAAGTGTCATGCTAAAATGCATTCAAAACAGTAAATTCCGTAGAGAATGTCTGAAATCAAAAACAAACACAGAGGCTGTAGCAAGGTCTGGGATTGAGATATCCACAACACACCAGATGTTTCTGCTTTCATCCTGGATAATCCTGAAAATCTGTTGTGGTTTTCACATCAAATTTAACCAAAAAATCACCGTCAAAGTGGTTTTGGAGAAAAGCACAATTTTCTGTTCAGTAAATACATCCCATGTCATGTTTAGAAACACAAATATCATGTTTTCTCAGGTTTCTGAAGCTTTCTGCCTAGAAAACTCGAATGTGTGGAGGAATTGACTCCATGTGGAACCAATTAACGTTTGCCGGCAGAAAACAGAAACTTACATGTTAAATGCATTCAAAACTGTAAAGTCTGTAGAGAATGTCCAGAAAACAGAAAAAAACCACAGAGGCTGTAGCAAGATCTGGGATTCAGATAGCCAAAACACACCAGATATTTTTCTTTTCATCCAAAAGTATCTGGACAAACTGTTCTGGTTTTTGGGTGAAATTTAACCAAAAACTCACCGTCAAAGTGGTTTGAGAAAAGCACTATATTTCTGTTCGGCAAATGCATCCAATATCAGGTTTACAAACACAAATATCATGTTTTCTAGGGTTTCTGAAGCTTTCTGCCTAGAAAACTCAAATGTGTGGAGGATTTGACTCCATGTGGTACTAATTAGTGTTTGCCAGCAGAAAACAAAAAATTACATGATAAAATGCATTCAAAACCGTAAAGTCCATAGAGAATGTCCAGAAAACACAAACAAACACAGAGGCTGTAGCAAGATCTGGGATTGAGATAGCCACAACACACCCGATATTTCTGCTTTCATCCCAGCATATCCAGACAAATTGTTGTGGAATTCGGGTGAAATTTAACCAAAAAAATCACCGTTAAAGTGGTTTTGGAGAAAAGCACAATCTTTCTTTTCGGTAAATGCATCACATGTGATGTTTACAAACACAACTATCATGTTTTCTCGGATTTCTGAAGTTGTCTGCCTAGAAATCTCGAATGTTTCGAGGATTTTACTCCATGTGGTACTAATTAGCGTTTGCCGGCAGAAACAGAAACTTACATGTTAAAATGCATTCAAAACCGTAAACTGCATTGATAATGTCCAGAAAACACAAACAAACACAGAGGCTGTAGCAAGATCTGGGATTGAGATAGCCACAACACACCAGATATTTTTGTTTTCATGTAGGAGTATCTGGACAAATTGTTGTACAATTCGGGTGAAATTTAAAAAAAAAAAAAAAACACACCAAAAAGTGGTTTTGGAGAAAAGCACAATCTTTCTGCGCGACAAAGGCATCCAGTGTCAGGTTTACAAACACAATTTCATCTTTTCTTGGGTTTCTGAAGCTTTCTGCCTAGAACATTGGAATGTGTTAAGGATTTGACTCCAGGTGGAACCAATTAGCATCTGTATTCAGAAAACAAAATGTGCCATGCTAAAATGCATTCAAAATCATAAAGTCTGTAGAGAATGTCCAGAAAACACAAACAAACACAGAGGCTGTAGCAAGGTCTAGGATTGAGATAGCCACAACACACCAGATATTTTTGTTTTCATCCAGGAGTATCTGGACAAATTGTTTGGTTTTGGGAGAAATTTAACCAAAAAATCACCGTCAAAGTGGTTTTGGAGAAAAGCACAATTTTCTGTTCAGTAAATACATCCCATGTCATGTTTACAAACACAAATATCATGTTTTCTCAGGTTTCTGAAGCTTTCTGCCTGGTAAACTCAAATGTGTGGAGGATTTGACTCCAGGTGGAACCAATTAGCATTTGCTGGCAGAAAAAAAAAAGTGTTATTCTAAAATGCATTCAAAACCTTAAAGTCCATAGAGAATGTCCAGAAAACACAAACAAACACAGAGGCTGTAGCAACATCTAGGAATGAAATAGCCACAATACACCAGATATTTCTGCTTTCATCCCGGAAAATTCTGAAAATTTGTTGTGGTTTTCTGGTGAAATTTGACCAAAAAATCACTGTCAAAGTGGTTTTGGAGAAAAGCACAATCTTTCTGTTCGGCAACTGCATCCAATGTCATGTTTACAAACACAAATATCATGTTTTCTCAGGTTTCTGAAGCTTTTTGCCTGGAAAACTTGAATGTGTGGAGGATGTGACTCCATGTGGTACTAATTAGTGTTTGCCTTCAGAAAACGAAAACTTACATGCTAAAATGCATTCAAAACCGTAAAGTCCATAGAGAATGTCCAGAAAACAAAAACAAACACAGAGCCTGTAGCAAGATCTCGGATTGAGATAGCCACACCATGCCAGATATATCTGCTTTCATCCCAGAAAATCCTGACAAATTGTTGCGGAACTCAGGTGAATTAAAAAAAATAAAATAAAACACCATCAAAGTGGTTTTGTAGATAAGGAAAATCTTTCTTTTCAGCCAGTGGATCCAATGTCATGTTTAGAAATACAAATATGTTTTCTCAGGTTTCTGAAGCTTTCTTCCTAGAAAACTCGAATGTGTGGAGGATATGATTCCATGTGGTAACAATTAGCATTTACTAGCAGAAAACAAAAACTTACATGCTAAAATGCATTCAAAACCGTAAAGTCTGTAGAGAATGTCCAGAAAACACAAGCAAACACAAGGCTGTAGAAGATCTGGGATTGGGATAGCCATAACCCACCAGATATTTTTGTTTTCACCAGGAGTATCTGGACAAATTGTTGTGGTTTTCGGGTGAAATTTTTTTTTTAAATTTTATTTAATGAATATAAATTTCCAAAAAATCACCGTCAAAGTGGTTTTGGAGAAAAGCACAATCTTTCTGTTCGGCAAATGCATCCCATGTCATGTTTACAAACACAAATTTCATGTTTAATCTGGTTTCTGAAGCCTTCTGCCTAGAAAACTCGAATGTGTGGAAGATTTGACTCAATGTGGTAGCAATTAGCCTTTGCCAGTAGAAAACAAAAACTTACATGCTAAAATGCATTCAATACCGTAAAGTCCATAGAGAATGTCCAGAAAACACAAACAAACACAGAAGTTGTAGCAAGATCTGGGATTGCGATAGCCACAACACACCAGCTATTTTTTTTTCATCCAGGAGTATCTGGCCAAGTTGTTGTGGTTTTCGGGTGGAATCTAACCAAAAAATCACCGTGAAAGTGGTTTTGGAGAAAAGCACAATTTTTCTGTTCAGTAAATACATCCCATGTCATGTTTACAAACACAAATATCATGTTTCGTTGCTTTCTTAAGCTTTCTGCATAAAAACTCGAATGTGTGGAGGATTTGACTCCATGTGGAACCCATTAGTGTTTGCCGGCAGAAAACAAAAAGTGTCATGCTAAAATGCATTCAAAACCTTAAAGTTCGTAGAGAACGTCCAGAAAACACAAACAAACACAGAGGCTGTAGCAAGATCTGGGATTGAGATTGCCATAACTCACCAGATATTTCTGCGTTCATCCCAGTGTATCCGGATAAATTGTTGTGGAATTTGTGTTAAATTTAACCAGAAAATCGACCTGAAAGTGGTTTTGGAGCAAAACACAATCTTTCTGTTCGGCAAATGCATCATATGTCTGGTTCACAAACACAAATATCATGTTTTCTAGGGCTTCTGAAGCTTTCTGCTTAGAACACTGGAATGTGTGAAGGATTTGATTCCAGGTGGAACCAATTACCCTCTGTGAGCCAAAAATAAAAAGTGTCATCCTAAAATGCCTTCAAAACCAATGTCCATAGATAATGTCCAGAAAACACAAACAAGCACAGAGGCTGTAGCAAGATCTGGGATTGAGATAGCCACAACACACCAGATATTTTTGTTTTCATCCAGGAGTATCTGGACAAATTGTTTGGTTTTGGGAGAAATTTAACCAAAAAATCACCGTCAAAGTGGTTTTGGAGAAAAGCACAATTTTCTGTTCAGTAAATACATCCAATGTCATGTTTACAAACACAAATATCATGTTTTCTCAGGTTTCTGAAGCTTTCTGCCTGGAAAACTCGAATGTGTGGAGGATGTGACTCCATGTGGTACTAATTAGTGTTTGCCTGCAGAAAACGAAAACTTACATGCTAAAATGCATTCAAAACCGTAAAGTCCATAGAGAATGTCCAGAAAACAAAAACAAACACAGAGCCTGTAGCAAGATCTCGGATTGAGATAGCCACACCATGCCAGATATATCTGCTTTCATCCCGGAAAATCCTGACAAACTGTTGCGGAACTCAGGTGAATTAAAAAAAAAATAAAATAAAACACCATCAAAGTTGTTTTGTAGATAAGGAAAATCTTTCTTTTCAGCCAGTGGATCCAATGTCATGTTTAGAAATACAAATATGTTTTCTCAGGTTTCTGAAGCTTTCTTCCTAGAAAACTCGAATGTGTGGAGGATATGATTCCATGTGGTAACAATTAGCATTTACTAGCAGAAAACAAAAACTTACATGCTAAAATGCATTCAAAACCGTAAAGTCTGTAGAGAATGTCCAGAAAACACAAGCAAACACACAGGCTGTAGCAAGATCTGGGATTGAGATGGCCACAACCAACCAGATAGTTTTGTTTTCATCCAGGAGTATCTGGACAAATTGTTGAGGTTTTCAGGTGAAATTTTTTTTTTTTTAAATTTTATTTAATGAATATAAATTTCCAAAAAATCACCGTCAAAGTGGTTTTGGAGAAAAGCACAATCTTCCTGTTGGGCAAATGCATCCAATGTCATGTTTACAGAAAGAAATATCATGTTTTCTCAGGTTTCTGAAGCTTTCTGCGTAGAAAACTCAAATGTGTGGAGGATTTGACTCCAGGTGGAACCAATTAGCGTTTGCTGGCAGAAAAAAAAAGTGTTATTCTAAAATGCATTCAAAACCTTAAAGTACATAGAGAATGTCCAGAAAACACAAACAAACACACAGGCTGTAGCAACATCTTGGAATGAGATAGCCACAACACACCAGATATTTCTGCTTTCATCCCGGGAAATCCTGAAAATTTGTTGTGGTTTTCTGGTGAAATTTAACCAAAAAATCACTGTCAAAGTGGTTTTGGAGAAAATCACAATCTTTCTGTTTCGCAACTGCATCCAATGTCATGTTTACAAACACAAATATCATGTTTTCTCAGGTTTCTGAAGCTTTCTGCCTGGTAAACTCGAATGTGTGGAAGATTTGACTCAATGTGGTAGCAATTAGCCTTTTCCAGCAGAAAACAAAAACTTACATGCTAAAATGCATTCAATACCGTAAAGTCCATAGAGAATGTCCAGAAAACACAAACACAGAGGTTGTAGCATGATCTGGGATTGCGATAGCCACAACACACCAGCTATTTTTTTTTCATCCAGGAGTATCTGGCAATGTTGTTGTGGATTTCGGGTGGAATTTAACCAAAAAATCACCGTGAAAGTGGTTTTGGAGAAAAGCACAATTTTTCTATTCAGTAAATACATCCCATGTCATGTTTACAAATACAAATATCATGTTTCGTTGCTTTCTTAAGCTTTCTGCATAAAAACTCGAATGTGTGGAGGATTTGACTCCAGGTGGAACCCATTAGTGTTTGCCGGCAGAAAACAAAAAGTGTCATGCTAAAATGCATTCAAAACCTTAAAGTTCGTAGAGAACGTCCAGAAAACACAAACAAACACAGAGGCTGTAGCAAGATCTGGGATTGAGATTGCCATAACTCACCAGATATTTCTGCGTTCATCCCAGTGTATGCGGATAAATGGTTGTGGAATTCGGGTGAAATTTAACCAAAAAAATCGACCTGAAAGTGGTTTTGGAGCAAAACACAATCTTTCTGTTCGGCAAATGCATCACATGTCTGGTTCACAAACACAAATATCATGTTTTCTTGGGTTTCTGAAGCTTTCTGCCTGGAACACTCGAATGTGTGAAGGATTTGATTCCAGGTGGAACCAATTACCCTCTGTGAGCCAAAAATAAAAAGTGTCATCCTAAAATGCCTTCAAAACCAATGTCCATAGATAATGTCCAGAAAACAAAAACAAGCACAGAGGCTGTAGCAAGATCTGGGATTGAGATAGCCACAACACACCAGATATTTTTGTTTTCATCCAGGAGTATCTGGACAAATTGTTTGGTTTTGGGAGAAATTTAACCAAAAAATCACCGTCAAAGTGGTTTTGGAGAAAAGCACAATTTTCTGTTCAGTAAATACATCCCATGTCATGTTTACAAACACAAATATCATGTTTTCTCAGGTTTCTGAAGCTTTCTGCCTGGCAAACTCGAATGTGTGGAAGATTTGACTCAATGTGGTAGCAATTAGCCTTTGCTTGTAGAAATCAAAAAGTGTCATGCTAAAATGCATTCAAAATCGTAAAGTCTGTAGAGAATGTCCAGTAAACACAAACAAACACAGAGGCTGTAGCAAGATCTGGGATTGAGATAGCCATAACACACCAGATATTACTGCGTTCATCCCAGCATATCCAGACAAATGGTTGTGGTTTTCAGGTGAAATTTAACCAAAAAATCACCACGAAAGTTGTTTTGGAGAAAAGCAAAATCTTTCTTTTCGGCAAGTGGATCCAATGTTATGTTTACAAACACAAATATTATGTTATCTGGTTTCTGTAGCTTTCTGCATAGAACACATTTTATGTGTGAAGGATTTGCCTCCATGTGGAACCAATTACTGTCTGTGAGCAGAAAATAAAAAGTGTCATGCTAAAATGCATTCAAAACCAAAGTCCATTGATAATATCCAGAAAACACAAACAAACATAGAGGCTGTACCAATATCTGGGATTGTGATATCCACAACACACCAGATATTTCTGCTTTCATCCAGGAGTATCTGGATAAATTCTTGTGGAATTCGTGTGAAATTTAACTAAAAAATCACCATCAAAGTGGTTTTGGAGATAAGCACAATCTTTCTGTTCTGCACATGCATCCACTGCCATGTTTACAAACACAAATATCATGTTTTCTCAGGTTTCTGAAGCTTTCTGCCAAAAAAACTCGAATGTGTTGAGGATATGATTCCATGTGGTAACAATTAGCATTTACCAGCAGAAAACAAAAACTTACATGCTAAAATGCATTCAAAACCGTAAAGTCCATAGAGAATGTCCAGAAAACACAAACAAACAGAGAGGCTGTAGCACGATCTGGGATTGCGATAGCCACAACACACCAGCTATTTTTGTTTTTATTCAGGAGTATCTGGCCAAGTTGTTGTGGTTTTCAGGTGAAATTTAACCAAAGAATCACCGTCAAAGTGGTTTTGGAGAAAAGCACAATCTTTCTGTTCAGTACATGCATCCCACGTCATGTTTACAAAAACAAAAATCATGTTTTCTAGGTTTCTGAAGCTTTCTGCCTAAAAAACTCGAATGTGTGGAGGATTTGACTCCATGTGGAACCCATTAGTGTTTGCCGGCAGAAAACAAAAAGTGTCATGCTAAAATGCATTCAAAACCTTAAAGTTCGTAGAGAATGTCCAGAAAACACAAACAAACACAGAGGCTTTAGCAAGATCTGCTATTGTGATCGCCATAACTCACCAGATATTTCTGTGTTCATCCCAGTGTATCCGGATAAATTGTTGTGGAATTCGGGTGAAATTTATCCAAAAAAATCGACCTGAAAGTGGTTTTGGAGAAAAACACAATCTTTCTGTTCGGCAAATGCATCCCATGTCTTGTTCACAAACACAAATATCATGTTTTCTAGGGTTTCTGAAGCTTTCTGCCTGGAACACTCGAATGTGTGAAGGATTTGATTCCAGGTGGAACCAATTACCCTCTGTGAGCCAAAAATAAAAAGTGTCATCCTAAAATGCCTTCAAAACCAAAGTCCATAGATAATGTCCAGAAAACACAAACAGAAAAGCAAGTTATGCAATTTCAGAGGTTGGTGTGTGAGTCTCAGCAGCTTTGTCCATCTGGCCTGTGGCTCACACCTACCGCCCTCTCGGGACTGGTTACGTGGTGGGCGCTGATCTGGCAGCAGGGGCCACGGAGCCCGCGGTGGCAGAGACGGCCACAGCCATGCCGGCGGGCACACTGGCCAGCTTGCCAATACCCTGCGCAATCACGTCCTCAATCTTCTTCCCGTTCAGCTCACTGATGACCTTGTTCAGCCGGTCGTCATCCGCCTCGATGCCCATGCTGTCCAGGATCTTCTTGATGTCTTTGGCGCTGGGCAAGGAGTTGCCCCCGAGGGCGGGCAGCAGAAACTCAAGTCAAAGAATCTTTTGAAAAAAAAAAAAAAAAAACAACAGTTGTGCTCCATCTGGACCATCTTATTTAAAACCAAACCTAAATACTCAACAAGTACTACTTGAACACAGTTATGCCTTTAGGAATCCAATGGAGGCAAAGAGGAGGATAATTAAGCTGGAAAAAGAAATTGCAAGCTTGAAAAGAAAAATGAAGACCTGCCTACAGAAAGAACGTAGAGCAACTCATAGATGGATCCAAGCCACGTGCTTGGTGAAGAATTTAGAAGCAAATAACATATTACCTAAGGGCACATCAGAACACATTTTACCAACTGCCTTAAGTAGTCTTCCTTTGGAGGATTTTAAGATTCTTGAAGGAAAGCAACAAGATAAAATACTGGCAGTTATCTAAATCTAACACAGATGAAGGGCACCTTCACTGAAGTTTAGCTTGCACAGAAGTTGATGTCCAATCTTCATTCTTTTTGGAGGCAAAGATATTTATGGTAATTATGCTGAAGTTGATTATTAATAAAGCTTTACTTGAAGTACCATTACTGTATAACTTATAAAGACTTGATTACAAAAAAAATTTTATGAGGCTTTTATTTGAAAATTATTGGAAGTGCCTTACGTTAGAATTACATTCTGAAATTTTTTTGCTAGGAAATTATTATGTTTGCGAGATGTTTTGTATTTATTTAAGCTACTGTTAAAGAACAGCATGTAATACATAATATGTGTAATTTATATTAGAAAAAGAATCCTTGTCCAGTTCCAAAGTTGGAAAATTAAATTCTAAATAAGATGCTAAGTAGTAGCTAACCAACATTAAATAGTGATCTTAAAACTGTTGGGGTTTGGGCCGGAGCCGTGGCTCACTTGATTAATCCTCTACCTGCAGCACCGGCATCCCATATGGGCACTGGGTTCTTGTCCATTTGCTCCTGTTCCAGTCCAGCTCTCTGCTGTGGCCCAGGAAGGCAGTGGGGGATGGCCCAAGTGCTTGGGCGCCTGCACCCATGTGGGAGATCTGGAAGAAGTACCTGGCTCCTGGCTTTGGATCAGCATAGCTCCGGCTGTGGTGGCCATTTGGGGGGTGAACCAATAGAAGGAAGACCTTTCTCTCTTATCTCCCTCACTGTCTAACTCTACCTGTCAAATAAAAAAAAACTGTAAAATATTTTGGAATGTGTAGTATCCTTGAATCATCCAAATTTGATAAGGCCTCAAGTACCTCAGACTGATAAAAATCCGTAGCTGACTGTATTGACTTTACAAACATGTAATATACATGTTTCAGGATCTAGCTTTACCTTAATTAAACAATAGAGAAACACATATGACTCTTCTTATAATAAAAATACTATATTTACATCTTCAAAATTGATGTATTAGTAAGCACATGTGTTAGCAAATTCTGTATTAGGTACTTCTGCTCCTATAAGTGTTGATACTAAAACTCAAGCTTTTTTTTTCTTCTTTTTAACTTTCTAAATACATTCTGTATCTCAGAAATAACATATCTGCGTAGTAGACTTTTTCCCCTCCCTTTTCATAAACGAGCAGCACTTACAGTATTACATCTAAATAATTCATAACCAAAAATAGGATCTATCTTAAAGATAAGCTTGCTTTTTATTTCCTTTTTCAGTAAGTCAAATAGAGCAACCATAGTGCAATTGGGAAATGCAATGTAGTTCTTATATGTTTTTGATAAAGCTGTGCAAATGCTGATTATTTGCCACATGACTATTAAAGTATTTGCCTTATTTCACCAAATATTTAATAAAAATTATTTCCTTCAAACAGCTTTGTTCCAATCATGTAAAAACGTATTAGTATATCATCAAGTTATTTAATCCTAATTCAAACTTGTGATGCTACCATATGAAAGCATATAACTGATGATAAATTGGTATAAATCTTTCCTGTAAAGTAATGGCTACTTTGATAAAAAGAAACTTTGGTCAGCAATTTGGGTTCCCCTACCCCTTTTTTAAAGTGATATTAGCTTGGATCCTGGTAACAATCTTTTGACAATGTTAGCACTGTTTTAATAAGGAATGTCTCAAGCAAATGCAAAGGTAGGAAGAAATTTTCTTAGTTCTCATGAGGTATTTACAGCAAATATTTTCTGAAAATCCTTCCGTGGGTGGTATTTCTTAAGTTGTTTTATCTTTGTCATAAGTACTGGATGTAGTTCCTTGAAATTGTCATTATATGTATTTTAGTATGGATTCAAATACCTTCTCAGTGGTATAAATTCATCAGCAAATACTAACTGCATCTGCTTTATAATATAGACAAAATTAAAGTTGGGGCAATAATCATTTTAGCATAAACTGTGTTTTCCAGGACACTCATGTGGCTACCTCCTACTCCAAATACAAAACAAACACTATTTTATTAATGTAGCCCAATTCCCATTTATAATAATTATGTTGTGTAATATTTTTAAACTATTAAGGCATAAAATATGGAAGCTTTTGGAAAAATTACTCAGTTTTCATTATTATTGACACCATTGAATAAACTGCCACTCAGTTTTAGAACAAAAAAAAAAAGAAAAAAAAAGACAACACAAACAAACACAGAGGATGTAGGAAGACCTGGGATTGAGATAGCCACAAAACACCAGATATTTTTGTTTTCATCCAGGAGTATCTGGACAAATTGTTTGGTTTTGGGCGAAATTTAACCAAAAAATCACCGTCAAAGTGGTTTTGGAGAAAAGCACAATTTTCTGTTCAGTAAATACATCCAATGTCATGTTTACAAACACAAATATCATGTTTTCTCAGGTTTCTGAAGCTTTCTGCCTAGAAACTCGAATGTGTGGAGGATTTGACTCCAGGTGGAACCAATTAGCGTTTGCCAGCAGAAAAAAAATAGTGTTATGCTAAAATGCATTCAAAACCTTAAAGTCCATAGAGAATGTCCAGAAAACACAAACAAACACGCAGGCTGTAGCAACATCTTGGAATGAGATAGCCACAACACACCAGATATTTCTGCTTTCATCCCGGGAAATCCTGAAAATTTGTGGTGGTTTTTTGGTGAAATTTAACCAAAAATTCACTGTGAAAGTGGATTTGGAGAAAAACACAATCTTTCTGTTCGGCAACTGCATCCAATGTCATGTTTACAAACACAAATATGTTTTCTCAGGTCTCTGAAGCTTTCTGCCTAGAAAACTCGAATGTGTGGAGGATTTGAATAGATGTGGTAACAATTAGAGTTTCCCAGCAGAAAACAAAAATTTACATGCTAAAATGCATTCAAAACCGTAAAGTCCATAAAGAATGTACAGAAAATACAAACAAACACAGAGACTGTAGCGAGATCTCGGATTGAGATAGCCACAACATACCAGATATATCTGCTTTCATGCCGGAAAATCCTGACAAATTGTTGTGGAATTCAGGTGAAATTAAAAAAATAATAAATAAAACACAATCAAAGTGGTTTTGTAAAAAAGAAAAATCTTTCTTTTCGGCAAGTGGATCCAATGTCATGTTTACAAACACAAATATCATGTTTTCTCAGGTTTCTGAAGCTTTCTGCCTAAAAAACTCGAATGTGTGGAGGATTTGACTCCATGTGGAACCAATTACCATCTGTGAGCAGAAAATAAAAATTGTCATGCTAAAATGCATTCAAAACCAAATATAGTAGACAATGTCCAGAAAACACAAACAAACACAGAGGCTGTAGCAAGAACTGGGATGAGATACCCACAACACACCTGATATTTCTGCGTACATACCAGCATATCCGGACAAATTGTTGTGAAATTCAGGTGAAATTTAACCAAAAAATCACCGTCAAAGTGGTTTTGGAGAAAAGCACAATCTTTCTGTTCGGCAAATGCATCCCATGTCATGTTTACATACACAAATATCATATTTTCTCGGGTTTCTGAAGCTCGCTGCCTAGCAAACTCGAATGTGTGGAGGATTTGACACCATGTGGAACCAATTAGCGTTTGCCAGCAGAAAACAAAAAGGGTCCTGCTAAAATGCATTCAAAACCGTAAAGTCCATAGAGAATGTCCAGAAAACAGAAACACACACAGAGGCTGTAGTAAGATCTGGGATTGAGATAGCCACAACACACCAGATATTTCTGCTTTCATCCAGTAGTATCTGCACAAATTATTGTGGTTTTCGGGTTAAATTTAACCAAAAAATCACAGTCAAAGTGGTTTTGGAGAAAAGCACAATCTTTCTGTTTGGCAAATGCATGGCATGTCATGTTCACAAACACAAATACCATGTTTTCTAGGGTTTCTGAAGACTTCTGCCTAGAAAACTCGAAGAGTGGAGGATGTGACTCCATGTGGAACCAATTAGTGTTTGCCAACAGAAAACAAAAAGGGTCCTGCTAAAATGCATTCAAAACTGTAAAGTCCATAGAAAATCTCCACAAAACACAAACAAACACAGAGGCTGTAGCAAGATCTGGGATTGAGATAGCCACAACACACCAGATATTTTTGTTTTCAACCAGGAGTATCGGGCCAAATTGTTGTGGTTTTCCTGTGAAATTAAACCAAAAAATCTAGGTGAAAGTGGTATTGGAGAAAAGCACAATCTTTCTGTTCAGCAAAAGCATCCCACGTCATGTTTAAAACACAAATATCATGTTTTCTCAGGTTTCTGAAGCTTTCTGCCAAGAAAACTCGAATGTGAGGAGGATTTGACTCCAGGTCGAACCAATTAGCGTTTGCCAGCAGAAAACAAAAAGTGTCATGCTAAAATGCATTCAAAACCGAAAAGTCCATAGAGAATGTCCAGAAAACACAAAAAAACACAGAGGCTGTAGTACGATCTGGGATTGAGATAGCCACAACACACCAGATATTTTGCTTTTCATCCCAGCAAATCCTGAAAAATTGTGGTTTTTCAGGTGAAATTTAACCAAAAAATCACCGTCAAAGTGGTTTTGGAGAAAAGCACAATCTTCCTGTTCGGCAACTGCATCCAATGTCATGTTTACAAATACAAATATCATGTTTTCTCTGGTTTTTGAAGCTTTCTACCTAGAAAACTCGAATGTGTGGAGGATATGAATCCATGTGGTAAAAATTATCGTTTGCCAGAAAAAACTTACATGCTAAAATGCATTCAGAACTGTAAAGTCCGTAGAAAATGTGCAGAAAACACAAGCAAACACAGAGGCTGTAGCAAGATCTGGGATTGACATAGCCATAACATATGAGATATCTCTGAGTTCATCCCAGCATATCCGGACAAATTGTTGTGGATTTTGGGTGAAATTAACCAAAGAACCACCGTGAAAGTGGTTTTGGAGATAAGCACAATCTTTCCGTTCGGCAACTGCATCCAATGTCATGTTTACAAACACAAAAATCATGTTTTATCGGGTTTCTGAAGACTTCTTCCTAGAAAACTCGAATGTGTGGATAATTTGACTCCATGTGGAACCAATTACCAATTGCTAGCAGAAAACAAAAAGTGTCATGCTAAAATGCATTCGAAACCATAAAGTCCATAGAGAATGTCCAGAAAACACAAACAAACACAGAGGCTGTAGCACGATCTCGGATTGAGATAGCCACAACACACCAGATATTTGTGTTTACATCCCGGTAAATCCTGAAAAATTGTGGTTTTCAGGTGGAATATAACCAAAAAATCACCGTCAAAGTAGCTTTGGAGAAAAGCACCATCTTTCTGTTCGGCAAATGAATCCAATGTCATGTTTATAAACACAATTATGTTTTCTCAGGTTTTTGAAGTTTTCTTCCTAGAAAACTCGAATGTGTGTAGGATTTGACTCCATGTGGAACCAATTAGCGTTTGCTTGCAGAAAACAAAAACTTGCATGCTAAAATGCATTCAAAACTTAAACTCTGTAGAGAATGTCCAGAAAACACAAACAAACACAGAGGCTATAGCACGATCTGGGATTCAGATAGCCACAACACACCAGATATTTGTGTTTGCATCCCGGTAAACCCTGAAAAATTGTTGTGGTTTTCCGGGGAAAATATCATGTTTTCTCGGGTTTTTGAAGCTTTCTGCCTAGAAAACTCAAATGCGTGGAGTATTTGAATCCATGTGGTAAAAATTAGCATTTGCCAGCAGAAAACTTACATGGTAAAATGCATTCAGAACTGTAAAATCCATAGAAAATGTCCAGAAAACACAAACACACACAGAGGCTGTAGTAAGATCTGGCATTGGATAGCCACAACACACCAGATAGATTTGTTTTCATCCAGAGTATCTGGACAAAATGTTGTAGTATCAGGGTGAAATTTAACCAAAAATCACCATGAAAGTGGTTTTGGAGAAAAGCACAATCTTCCTGTTCAGCAAATGCATCCAATGTAATGTTAACAAATACAAATATCATGTTTTCTCAGGTTTCTGGAGCTTTCTTCCTAGAAAACTCGAATGTGTGGAGGATTTGACTCCAGGTGGAACCAATTAGCGTTTGCCAGCAGAAAACAAAAAGGATCCTACTAAATTGCATTCAAAACCGTAAAGTCCATAGAGAATGTCCAGAAAACACAAACACACACAGAGACTGTAGCAAGATCTGGGATTGAGATAGCCACAACACACCAGATAGTTTTCTTTTCATCCAGGAGTATCTGGAGAAAATGTTGTGGATTTCGGGGGAAATTTAACCAAAAATCACCGTGACAGTGGTTTTGGAGAAAAGCACAATCTTCCTGTTCAGCAAATGCATCCAATGTCATGTTTACAGAAAGAAATATCATGTTTTCTCAGGTTTCTGAAGCTTTCTTCCTAGAAAACTCGAATGTGTGGAGGATTTGACTCCAGGTGGAACCAATTAGCGTTTGCCAGCAGAAAACAAAAAGGGTCCTGCTACAATGCATTCAAAACCTTAAAGTCCATAGAGAATGTCCAGAAAACGCAAACACACGGAGGCTGTAGCAAGATCTGGAATTGAGATAGCTTCAAATCACCAGATAGTTTTGTTTTCATCCAGGAGTATCTGGACAAATTGTTGTGGATTTCGGGTGAAATTTAACCAAACATCACCGTGCAAGTGGTTTTGGAGAAAAGCACAATCTTCCTGTTCGGCAAATGCATCCAATGTCATGTTTACAGAAAGAAATATCATGTTTTCTCAGGTTTCTGAAGCTTTCTTCCTAGAAAACTCGAATGTGTGGAGGATTTGACTCCAGGTGGAACCAATTAGCGTTTGCCAGCAGAAAACAAAAAGGGTCCTGCTAAAATGCATTCAAAACCTTAAATTCCATAGAAAATGTCCAGAAAACACAAACGCACACAGAGGCTGTAGCAAGATCTGGGATTGAGATAGCCACAACACGCCAGATAGTTTTGTTTTCATCCAGGAGTATCTAGACAGATTCTTGTGCATTTCGGGTGAAATTTAACCAAAAAATCACCGTGAAAGTGGTTTTGGAGAAAAGCACAATCTTCCTGTTCGGCAAATGCATCCAATGTCATGTTTACAGAAGGAAATATCATGTTTTCTCAGGTTTCTGAAGCTTTCTTCCTAGAAAACTCGAATGTGTGGAGGATTTGACTCCAGGTGGAACCAATTAGCGTTTGCCAGCTGAAAACAAAAACTTACATGCTAAAATGCATTCAGAACCATAAAGTCCATAGAGAATTTGCAGAAAACACAAACACACACAGAGGCTGTAGCAAGATCTGGGATAGAGATAACGACAACACACCAGATAGTTTTGTTTTTATCCAGGAGTATCTCGACAAATTCTTGTGCATTTCGGGTAAAATTTAACCAAAAAATCACCGTGAAAGTGGTTTTGGAGAAAAGCACAATCTTCCTGTTCGGCAAATGCATCCAATGTCATGTTTACAGAAAGAAGTATCATGTTTTCTCAGGTTTCTGAAGCTTTCTTCCTAGAAAACTCGAATGTGTGGAGGATTTGACTCCAGGTGGAACCAATTAGCGTTTGCCAGCAGAAAACAAAAACTTACATGCTAAAATGCATGCAAAACCGTAAAGTCCATAGAGAATGTCCAGAAAACACAAACACACCAAGAGGCTGTAGCAAGATCTGGAATTGAGATAGCCACAATACACCACATAGTTTTGTTTTCATTCAGGAGTATCTGGACAAATTGTTGTACCTTTGAAGTGAAATTTAACAAAAAATCACCGTGAAAGTGGTTTTGGAGAAAAGCACAATGTTCCTCTTCGGCAAATGCATCCAATGTCATGTTTACAGAAAGAAATATCATGTTTTCTCAGGTTTCTGAAGCTTTCTTCCTAGAAAACTCGAATGTGTGGAGTATTTGACTCCAGGTGGAACCAATTAGGGTTCGCCAGCAGAAAACAAAAAGGGTCCTGCTAAAATGCATTCAAAACCTTAAAGTCCACAGAGAATGTCCAGAAAATAAAAACACACACAGATGCTGTAGCAAGATCTGGGATTGAGATAGCCACAACACACCAGATAGTTTTGTTTTCATCCAGAGTATCTGGACAAATTGTTGTGGATTTCGGGTAAATTTAACCAAAAATAACCGTGAAGTGGTTTTGGAGAAAAGCACAATCTTTCTGTTCAGGAAATTAATCCAACGTCATGTTTACATATACAAATATCATGTTTTCTCAGGTTTCTGGAGCTTTCTTCCTAGAAAACTCGAATGTGTGGAGGATTTGACTCCAGGTGGAACCAATTAGCCTTATCCAGCAGAAAACAAAAACTTACATGCTAAAATGCATTCAAAACCTTAAAGTCCATAGAGAATGTCCAGAAAACACAAACACACACAGAGACTGTAGCAAGATCTGGGATTGAGATAGCCACAACACACCAGATAGTTTTGTTTACATTCAGCAGTATCTGGACAAATTGTTGTAGTTTTGAAGTGAAATTTAACCAAAAAATCACCGTGAAAGTGGTTTTGGAGAAAAGCACAATCTTCCTGTTCGGCAAATGCATCCAATGTCATGTTTACAGAAAGAAATATCATGTTTTCTCAGGTTTCTGAAGCTTTCTTCCTAGAAATCTCGAATGTGTGGAGGATTTGACTCCAGGTGGAACCAATTAGTGTTTGGCAGCTAAAAACAAAAACTTACATGCTAAAATGCATACAAAACCGTAAATTCCATTGAGAATGTCCAGAAAACACAAACACACACAGAGGCTGTAGCAAGATCTGGGATTGTGATAGCCACAACACACCAGATAGTTTTGTTTACATTCAGCAGTATCTGGACAAATTGTTGTAGTTTTGAAGTGAAATTTAACCAAAAATCACCGTGAAAGTGGTTTTGGAGAAAAGAACAATCTTTCTGTTTGGCAAATGAATCCAATGTCATGTTTAGAAATACTAATATCATGTTTTCTCAGGATTCTGAAGCTTTCTTCCTAGAAATCTCGAATGTGTGGAGTTTGATTCCAGGTGGAACCAATTAGCGTTTGTCAGCAGAAAACAAAAAGGGTCTTGCTAAAATGCATTCAAAACCGTAAAGTCCATAGAGAATGTCCAGAAAACACAAACACACACAGAGGCTGTAGCAAGATCTGGGATTGAGATAGCCACAACACGCCAGATAGTTTTGTTTTCATCCAGGAGTATCTGGACAAATTGTTGTAGTTTTGAAGTGAAATTTAACCAAAAAATCACCGTGTAAATGGTTTTGGAGTAAAGCACAATCTTTCTTTTCGGCAAATGTATCCAATGTATGTTTACAAAAAAAAATATCATGTTTTCTCAGGTTTCTGAAGCTTTCTTCCTAGAAAACTCGAATGTGTGGAGGATTTGACTCCAGGTGGAACCAATTAGCGTTTGCCAGCAGAAAACAAAAAGGGTCCTGCTAAAATGCATTCAAAACCTTAAAGTCCATAGAGAATGTCCAGAAAACACAAATACACACAGAGGCTGTAGCAAGATCTGGCATTGAGATAGCCAAAACACACCAGATAGTTTTGTTTTCATCCAGGAGTATCTGGACAAATTGTTGTGGATTTTGGGTGAAATTTAACCAAAAATCACCGTGACGTGTTTTTGGAGAAAAGCACAATCTTTCTGTTCAGCAAATGAATCCAATGTCATGTTTACAAATACAAATATCATGTTTTCTCAGGTTTCTGGAGCTTTCTTCCTAGAAAACTCGAATGTGGAGGATTTGACTCCAGGTGGAACCAATTTGCGTTTGCCAGCAGAAAACAAAAAGGGTCCTGCTAAAATGCATTCAAAACCGTAAAGTCCATAGAGAATATCCAGAAAACACAAACACACACAGAGGCTGTAGCAAGATCTGGCATTGAGATAGCCAAAACACAACAGATAGTTTTGTTTTCATCCAGGAGTATCTGGACAAATTGTTGTGGATTTCGGGTGAAATTTAACCAAAAGTCACCGAGAAGTGTTTTTGGAGAAAAGCACAATCTTTCTGTTTGGCAAATGAATCCAATGTCATGTTTACAAATACAAATATCATGTTTTCTCAGGTTTCTGGAGCTTTCTTCCTAGAAAACTCGAATGCGGAGGTTTTGACTCCAGGTGGAACCAATTAGCGTTTGCCAGCAGAAAACAAAAAGGGTCTTGCTAAAATGCATTCAAAACCGTAAAGTACATAGAGAATGTCCAGAAAACACAAACACACACAGAGGCTGTAGCAAGATCTGGGATTGAGATAGCCACAACACGCCAGATAGTTTTGTTTT
The DNA here is from genome assembly GCF_964237555.1 of Oryctolagus cuniculus. Classification (NCBI taxonomy): domain Eukaryota; kingdom Metazoa; phylum Chordata; class Mammalia; order Lagomorpha; family Leporidae; genus Oryctolagus; species Oryctolagus cuniculus. The sequence goes on from NW_027208365.1 coordinate 654,525, forward strand.
CATCCAGGAGTATCTGGACAAATTGTTGTACTTTCGAAGTGAAATTTAACAAAAAATCACCGTGTAAATGGTTTTGGAGTAAAGCACAATCTTTCTTTTCGGCAAATGTATCCAATGTATGTTTACAGAAAGAAATATCATGTTTTCTCAGGTTTCTGAAGCTTTCTTCCTAGAAAACTCGAATGTGGAGGATTTGACTCCAGGTGGAACCAATTAGCGTTTGCCAGCAGAAAACAAAAAGGATCCTGCTAAAATGCATTAAAAACCGTAAAGTCCATAGAGAATGTCCAGAAAACACAAACACACACAGAGGCTGTAGCAAGATCTGGGATTGAGATAGCCACAACACATCAGATAGTTTTGTTTTCATCCAGGAGTATCTGGAAAAATTGTTGTGGATTTTGGGTGAAATTTAAACAAAAACCACCGTGAAAGTGGTTTTGCAGAAAAGCACAATCTTCCTGTTCGGCAAATGTATCCAATGTCATGTTTACAAAAAAAAATATCATGTTTTCTCAGGTTTCTGAAGCTTTCTTCCTAGAAAACTCGAATGTGTGGAGGATTTGACTCCAGGTGGAACCAATTAGCGTTTGCCAGCAGAAAACAAAAAGGGTCCTGCTAAAATGCATTCAAAACCTTAAAGTCCATAGAGAATGTCCAGAAAACACAAACACACACAGAGGCTGTAGCAAGATCTGGGATTGAGATAGCTACAAATCACCACATAGTTTTGTTTTCATCCAGCAGTATCTGGACAAATTGTTGTAGTTTTGAAGTGAAATTTCACAAAAAAATCACCGTGAAAGTGGTTTTGGAGAAAAGCACAATCTTCCTGTTCGGCAAATGTATCCAATGTCATGTTTACAGAAAGAAATATCATGTTATCTCAGGTTTCTGAAGCTTTCTTCCTAGAAAACTCGAATGTGTGGAGTGTTTGACTCCAGGTGGAACCAATTAGCGTTTGCCAGCAGAAAACAAAAAGGGTCCTGCTCAAATGCATTCAAAACCTTAAAGTCCATAGAGAATATCCAGAAAACACAAACACACACAGAGGCTGTAGCAAGATCTGGGATTGAGATAGCTACAAATCACCAGATAGTTTTGTTTTCATCCAGGAGTATCTGGACAAATTGTTGTAGTTTTGAAGTGAAATTTAACCAAAAAATCACCGTGAAAGTGGTTTTAGAGAAAAGCACAATCTTCCTGTTTGGCAAGTGTATCCAATTTCATGTTTACAGAAAGAAATATCATGTTTTCTCAGGTTTCTGAAGCTTTCTTCCTAGAAAACTCGAATGTGTGGAGTATGTGACTCCAGGTGGAACCAATTAGCGTTTGCCAGCAGAAAACAAAAAGGGTCCTGCTAAAATGCATTCAAAACCTTAAAGTCCATAGAGAATATCCAGAAAACACAAACACACACAGAGGCTGTAGCAAGATCTGGGATTGAGATAGCTACAAATCACCAGATAGTTTTGTTTTCATCCAGCAGTATCTGGACCAATTGTTGTGGATTTCGGATGAAATTTAACCAAAAATCACCGTGAAAGTGGTTTTGGAGAATAGCACAATCTTCCTGTTCGGCAAATGTATCCAATGTCATGTTTACAGAAAGAAATATCATGTTTTCTCAGGTTTCTGAAGCTTTCTTCCTAGAAAACTCGAATGTGTGGAGTGTTTGACTCCAGGTGGAACCAATTAGCGTTTGCCAGCAGAAAACAAAAAGGGTCCTGCTAAAATGCATTCAAAAACTTAAAGTCCATAGAGAATATCCAGAAAACACAAACACACAGAGGCTGTAGCAAGATCTGGGATTGAGATAGCTACAAATCACCACATAGTTTTGTTTTCATCCAGGAGTATCTGGACAAATTGTTGTAGATTTGAAGTGAAATTTAACCAAAAATCACCGTGAAAGTGGTTTTGGAGAAAAGCACAATCTTTCTGTTCGGCAAATGTATCCAATGTCATGTTTACAGAAAGAAATATCATGTTATCTCAGGTTTCTGAAGCTTTCTTCCTAGAAAACTCGAATGTGTGGAGTGTTTGACTCCAGGTGGAACCAATTAGCGTTTGCCAGCAGAAAACAAAAAGGGTCCTGCTCAAATGCATTCAAAACCTTAAAGTCCATAGAGAATATCCAGAAAACACAAACACACACAGAGGCTGTAGCAAGATCTGGGATTGAGATAGCTACAAATCACCAGATAGTTTTGTTTTCATCCAGGAGTATCTGGACAAATTGTTGTAATTTTGAAGTGAAATTTAACCAAAAAATCACCGTGGAAGTGGTTTTGGAGAAAAGCACAATCTTCCTGTTCGGCAAATGTATCCAATGTCATGTTTACAGAAAGAAATATCATGTTTTCTCAGGTTTCTGAAGCTTTCTTCCTAGAAAACTCGAATGTGTGGAGTATGTGACTCCAGGTGGAACCAATTAGCGTTTGCCAGCAGAAAACAAAAAGGGTCCTGCTAAAATGCATTCAAAACCTTAAAGTCCATAGAGAATATCCAGAAAACACAAACACACACAGAGGCTGTAGCAAGATCTGGGATTGAGATAGCTACAAATCACCAGATAGTTTTGTTTTCATCCAGCAGTATCTGGACAAATTGTTGTGGATTTCGGGTGAAATTTATCCAAAAATAACTGTGAAAGTGGTTTTGGAGAAAAGCACAATCTTCCTGTTCGGCAAATGTATCCAATGTCATGTTTACAGAAAGAAATATCATGTTTTCTCAGGTTTCTGAAGCTTTCTTCCTAGAAAACTCGAATGTGTGGAGTATGTGACTCCAGGTGGAACCAATTAGCGTTTGCCAGCAGAAAACAAAAAGGCTCCTGCTAAAATGCATTCCAAACCTTAAAGTCCATAGAGAATATCCAGAAAACACAAACACACACAGAGGCTGTAGCAAGATCTGGGATTGAGATAGCTACAAATCACCAGATACTTTTGTTTTCATCCAGGAGTATCTGGACAAATTGTTGTGGATTTCGGGTGAAATTTAACCAAACAATGACCGTGAAAGTGGTTTTGGAGCAAAGCACAATCTTCCTGTTCGGCAAATGTATCCAATGTCATGTTTACAGAAAGAAATATCATGTTTTCTCAGGTTTCTGAAGCTTTCTTCCTAGAAAACTCGAATGTGTGGAGTATGTGACTCCAGGTGGAACCAATTAGCGTTTGCCAGCAGAAAACAAAAAGGGTCCTGCTAAAATGCATTCAAAACCTTAAAGTCCATAGAGAATGTCCAGAAAACACAAACACACACAGAGGCTGTAGCAAGATCTGGGATTGAGATAGCTACAAATCACCACATAGTTTTGTTTTCATCCAGCAGTATCTGGACAAATTGTTGTAGTTTTGAAGTGAAATTTCACAAAAAAATCACCGTGAAAGTGGTTTTGGAGAAAAGCACAATCTTCCTGTTCGGCAAATGTATCCAATGTCATGTTTACAGAAAGAAATATCATGTTATCTCAGGTTTCTGAAGCTTTCTTCCTAGAAAACTCGAATGTGTGGAGTGTTTGACTCCAGGTGGAACCAATTAGCGTTTGCCAGCAGAAAACAAAAAGGGTCCTGCTCAAATGCATTCAAAACCTTAAAGTCCATAGAGAATATCCAGAAAACACAAACACACACAGAGGCTGTAGCAAGATCTGGGATTGAGATAGCTACAAATCACCAGATAGTTTTGTTTTCATCCAGGAGTATCTGGACAAATTGTTGTAGTTTTGAAGTGAAATTTAACCAAAAAATCACCGTGAAAGTGGTTTTAGAGAAAAGCACAATCTTCCTGTTTGGCAAGTGTATCCAATTTCATGTTTACAGAAAGAAATATCATGTTTTCTCAGGTTTCTGAAGCTTTCTTCCTAGAAAACTCGAATGTGTGGAGTATGTGACTCCAGGTGGAACCAATTAGCGTTTGCCAGCAGAAAACAAAAAGGGTCCTGCTAAAATGCATTCAAAACCTTAAAGTCCATAGAGAATATCCAGAAAACACAAACACACACAGAGGCTGTAGCAAGATCTGGGATTGAGATAGCTACAAATCACCAGATAGTTTTGTTTTCATCCAGCAGTATCTGGACCAATTGTTGTGGATTTCGGATGAAATTTAACCAAAAATCACCGTGAAAGTGGTTTTGGAGAATAGCACAATCTTCCTGTTCGGCAAATGTATCCAATGTCATGTTTACAGAAAGAAATATCATGTTTTCTCAGGTTTCTGAAGCTTTCTTCCTAGAAAACTCGAATGTGTGGAGTGTTTGACTCCAGGTGGAACCAATTAGCGTTTGCCAGCAGAAAACAAAAAGGGTCCTGCTAAAATGCATTCAAAAACTTAAAGTCCATAGAGAATATCCAGAAAACACAAACACACAGAGGCTGTAGCAAGATCTGGGATTGAGATAGCTACAAATAACCACATAGTTTTGTTTTCATCCAGGAGTATCTGGACAAATTGTTGTAGATTTGAAGTGAAATTTAACCAAAAATCACCGTGAAAGTGGTTTTGGAGAAAAGCACAATCTTTCTGTTCGGCAAATGTATCCAATGTCATGTTTACAGAAAGAAATATCATGTTATCTCAGGTTTCTGAAGCTTTCTTCCTAGAAAACTCGAATGTGTGGAGTGTTTGACTCCAGGTGGAACCAATTAGCGTTTGCCAGCAGAAAACAAAAAGGGTCCTGCTCAAATGCATTCAAAACCTTAAAGTCCATAGAGAATATCCAGAAAACACAAACACACACAGAGGCTGTAGCAAGATCTGGGATTGAGATAGCTACAAATCACCAGATAGTTTTGTTTTCATCCAGGAGTATCTGGACAAATTGTTGTAATTTTGAAGTGAAATTTCACAAAAAAATCACCGTGAAAGTGGTTTTGGAGAAAAGCACAATCTTCCTGTTCGGCAAATGTATCCAATGTCATGTTTACAGAAAGAAATATCATGTTTTCTCAGGTTTCTGAAGCTTTCTTCCTAGAAAACTCGAATGTGTGGAGTATGTGACTCCAGGTGGAACCAATTAGCGTTTGCCAGCAGAAAACAAAAAGGGTCCTGCTAAAATGCATTCAAAACCTTAAAGTCCATAGAGAATATCCAGAAAACACAAACACACACAGAGGCTGTAGCAAGATCTGGGATTGAGATAGCTACAAATCACCAGATAGTTTTGTTTTCATCCAGCAGTATCTGGACAAATTGTTGTGGATTTCGGGTGAAATTTATCCAAAAATAACTGTGAAAGTGGTTTTGGAGAAAAGCACAATCTTCCTGTTCGGCAAATGTATCCAATGTCATGTTTACAGAAAGAAATATCATGTTTTCTCAGGTTTCTGAAGCTTTCTTCCTAGAAAACTCGAATGTGTGGAGTATGTGACTCCAGGTGGAACCAATTAGCGTTTGCCAGCAGAAAACAAAAAGGCTCCTGCTAAAATGCATTCCAAACCTTAAAGTCCATAGAGAATATCCAGAAAACACAAACACACACAGAGGCTGTAGCAAGATCTGGGATTGAGATAGCTACAAATCACCAGATACTTTTGTTTTCATCCAGGAGTATCTGGACAAATTGTTGTGGATTTCGGGTGAAATTTAACCAAACAATGACCGTGAAAGTGGTTTTGGAGCAAAGCACAATCTTCCTGTTCGGCAAATGTATCCAATGTCATGTTTACAGAAAGAAATATCATGTTTTCTCAGGTTTCTGAAGCTTTCTTCCTAGAAAACTCGAATGTGTGGAGTATGTGACTCCAGGTGGAACCAATTAGCGTTTGCCAGCAGAAAACAAAAAGGCTCCTGCTCAAATGCATTCCAAACCTTAAAGTCCATAGAGAATATCCAGAAAACACAAACACACACAGAGGCTGTAGCAAGATCTGGGATTGAGATAGCTACAAATCACCAGATAGTTTTGTTTTCATCCAGGAGTATCTGGACAAATTGTTGTGGATTTCGGGTGAAATTTAACCAAAAATCTCCGTGAAAGTGGTTTTGGAGCAAAGCACAATCTTCCTGTTCGGCAAATGTATCCAATGTCATGATTACAGAAAGAAATATCATGTTTTCTCAGGTTTCTGAAGCTTTCTTCCTAGAAAACTCGAATGTGTGGAGTATGTGACTCCAGGTGGAACCAATTAGCGTTTGCCAGCAGAAAACAAAAAGGGTCCTGCTAAAATGCAATCAAAACCTTAAAGTCCATAGAGAATATCCAGCAAACACAAACACACACAGAGGCTGTAGCAAGATCTGGGATTGAGATAGCCACAACACACCAGATAGTTTTGTTTACATTCAGCAGTATCTGGACAAATTGTTGTAGTTTTGAAGTGAAATTTAACCAAAAAATCACCGTGAAAGTGGTTTTGGAGAAAAGCACAATCTTCCTGTTTGGCAAATGCATCCAATGTCATGTTTACAGAAAGAAATATCATGTTTTCTCAGGTTTCTGGAGCTTTCTTCCTAGAAAACTCGAATGTGTGGAGGATTTGATTCCAGGTGGAACCAATTAGCGTTTGCCAGCTGAAAACAAAAAGTTACATGCTAAAATGCATTCTAATCTGTGAAGTCCATAGAGAATCTCCAGAAAACACAAACAGACACAGAGGCTGTAGCAAGATCTGGGATTGAGATAGCCACAACACACCAGATTGTTTTGTTTTCATCCAGATTATTTGGACAAATTGTTGTCGTATCCCGGTGAAATTTAAGCAAAAAATCACCGTGAAAGTGGTTTTGGAGAAAAGAACAATCTTTCTGTTTGCCAAATGAATCCAATGTCATGTTTAGAAATACTAATATCCTGTTTTCTCAGGTTTCTGAATCTTTCTTCCTAGAAATCACGAATGTGTGGAGTAGTTGATTCCAGGTGGAACCAATTAGCGTTTCTCAGCAGAAAACAAAAAGGGTCTTGCTAAAATGCATTCAAAACCGTAAAGTCCATAGAGAATGTCCAGAAAACACAAACACACACAGAGGCTGTAGCAAGATCTGGGATTGAGATAGCCACAACACGCCAGATAGTTTTGTTTTCATCCAGGAGTATCTGGACAAATTGTTGTGGATTTCGGGTGAAATTTAACCAAAAATCACCGTGAAGTGTTTTTGGAGAAAAGCACAATCTTTCTGTTCAGCAAATGAATCCAATGTCATGTTTACAAATACAAATATCATGTTTTCTCAGGTTTCTGGAGCTTTCTTCCTAGAAAATTCGAATGTGTGGAGTATGTGACTCCATGTGGAACCAATTAGCGTTTGCCAGCAGAAAACAAAAAGGGCCCTGCTAAAATGCATTCAAAACCTTAAAGTCCATAGAGAATATCCAGAAAACACAAACACACACAGAGGCTGTAGCAAGATCTGGGATTGAGATAGCTACAAATCACCAGATAGTTTTGCTTTCATCCAGGAGTATCTGGACAAATTGTTGTACTTTTGAAGTGAAATTTCACAAAAAATCACCGTGAAAGTGGTTTTGGAGAAAAGCACAATCTTCCTGTTCGGCAAATGTATCCAATGTCACGTTTACAGAAAGAAATATGATGTTTTCTCAGGTTTCTGAAGCTTTCTTCCTAGAAAACTCGAATGTGTGGAGTGTTTGACTCCAGGTGGAACCAATTTGCGTTTGCCAGCAGAAAACAAAAAGGGTCCTGCTAAAATGCATTCAAAACCTTAAAGTCCATAGAGAATGTCCAGAAAACACAAATACACACAGAGGCTGTAGCAAGATCTGGCATTGAGATAGCCAAAACACACCAGATAGTTTTGTTTTCATCCAGGAGTATCTGGACAAATTGTTGTGGATTTCGGGTGAAATTTAACCAAAAATCACCGTGAAGTGTTTTTGGAGATAAACACAATCTTTCTGTTCAGCAAATGAATCCAATTTCATGTTTACAAATACAAATATCATGTTTTCTCAGGTTTCTGGAGCTTTCTTCCTAGAAAACTCGAATGTGGAGGATTTGACCCCAGGTGGAACCAATTAGCGTTTGCCAGCAGAAAACAAAAAGGGTCCTGCTCAAATGCATTCAAAAGCTTAAAGTCCATAGAGAATATCCAGAAAACACAAACACACACAGAGGCTGTAGCAAGATATGGGACTGAGATAGCTACAAATCACCAGATAGTTTTGTATTCATCCAGCAGTATCTGGACAAATTGTTGAGGATTTCGGGTGAAATTTAACCAAAAATCACCGTGAAAGTGGTTTTGGAGAATAGCACAATCTTACTGTTCGGCAAAAGTATCCAATGTCATGTTTACAGAAAGAAATATCATGTTTTCTCAGGTTACTGAAGCTTTCCTCCTAGAAAACTCGAATGTGTGGAGGATTTGACTCCAGGTGGAACCAATTAGCGTTTGCCAGCAGAAAACAAAAAGGGTCCTGCTAAAATGCATTCAAAACCTTAAAGTCCATAGAGAATATCCAGAAAACACAAACACACACAGAGGCTGTAGCAAGATCTGGGATTGAGATAGCTACAAATCACCACATAGTTTTGTTTTCATCCAGGAGTATCTGGACAAATTGTTGTAGTTTTGAAGTGAAATTTCACAAAAAAAATCACCGTGAAAGTGGTTTTGGAGAAAAGCACAATCTTCCTGTTCGGCAAGTGTATCCAATGTCATGTTTACAGAAAGAAATATCATGTTTTCTCAGGTTTCTGAAGCTTTCTTCCTAGAAAACTCGAATGTGTGGAGTATGTGACTCCAGGTGGAACCAATTAGCGTTTGCCAGCAGAAAACAAAAAGGGTCCTGCTAAAATGCATTCAAAACCTTAAAGTCCATAGAGAATATCCAGAAAACACAAACACACACAGAGGCTGTAGCAAGATCTGGGATTGAGATAGCTACAAATCACCAGATAGTTTTGCTTTCATCCAGGAGTATCTGGACAAATTGTTGTGGATTTCGGGTGCAATTTAACCAAAAATCACCTTGAAAGTGGTTTTGGGGAAAACCACAATCTTCCTGTTCGGCAAATGTTTCCCATGTCATGTTTACAGAAAGAAATATCATGTTTTCTCAGGTTACTGAAGCTTTCTTCCTAGAAAACTCGAATGTGTGGAGGATTTGACTCCAGGTGGAACCAATTAGCGTTTGCCAGCAGAAAACAAAAAGGGTCCTGCTAAAATGCATTCAAAACCTTAAAGTCCATAGAGAATATCCAGAAAACACAAACACACACAGAGGCTGTAGCAAGATCTGGGATTGAGATAGCCACAACACACTAGATAGTTTTGTTTACATTCAGCAGTATCTGGACAAATTGTTGTAGTTTTGAAGTGAAATTTAACCAAAAAATCACCGTGAAAGTGGTTTTGGAGAAAAGCACAATCTTCCTGTTCGGCAAATGCATGCAATGTCATGTTTACAGAAAGAAATATCATGTTTTCTCAGGTTTTTGGATCTTTCTTCCTAGAAAACTCGAATGTGTGGAGGATTTGATTCCAGGTGGAACCAATTAGCGTTTGCCAGCTGAAAACAAAAAGTTACATGCTAAAATGCATTCAAATCTGTAAAGTCCATAGAGAATCTCCAGAAAACACAAACAGACACAGAGGCTGTAGCAAGATCTGGGACTGAGATAGCCACAACACACCAGATTGTTTTGTTTTCATCCAGAGTATTTGGACAAATTGTTGTAGTATCCCGGTGAAATTTAAGCAAAAAATCACCGTGAAAGTGGTTTTGGAGAAAAGAACAATCTTTCTGTTTGGCAAATGAATCCAATGTCATGTTTAGAAATACTAATATCATGTTTTCTCAGGTTTCTGAATCTTTCTTCCTAGAAATCACGAATGTGTGGAGTAGTTGATTCCAGGTGGAACCAATTAGCGTTTCTCAGCAGAAAACAAAAAGGGTCTTGCTAAAATGCATTCAAAACCGTAAAGTCCATAGAGAATGTCCAGAAAACACAAACACACACAGAGGCTGTAGCAAGATCTGGGATTGAGATAGCCACAACACGCCAGATAGTTTTGTTTTCATCCAGGAGTATCTGGACAAATTGTTGTAGTTTTGAAGTGAAATTTAACTAAAAAATCACCGTGTAAATGGTTTTGGAGAAAAGCACAATCTTTCTTTTCGGCAAATGCATCCAATGTATGTTTACAGAAAGAAATATCATGTTTTCTCAGGTTTCTGAAGCTTTCTTCCTAGAAAACTCGAATGTGTGGAGGATTTGACTCCAGGTGGAACCAATTAGCGTTTGCCAGCAGAAAACAAAAACGGTCCTGCTAAAATGCATTCAAAACCTTAAAGTCCATAGAGAATGTCCAGAAAACACAAATACACACAGAGGCTGTAGCAAGATCTGGCATTGAGATAGCCACAACACACCAGATAGTTTTGTTTTCATCCAGGAGTATCTGGACAAATTGTTGTGGATTTCGGGTGAAATTTAACCAAAAATCACCGTGAAGTGTTTTTGGAGAAAAGCACAATCATTCTGTTCAGCAAATGAATCCAATGTCATGTTTACAAATACAAATATCATGTTTTCTCAGGTTTCTGGAGCTTTCTTCCTAGAAAATTCGAATGTGTGGAGTATGTGACTCCATGTGGAACCAATTAGCGTTTGCCAGCAGAAAACAAAAAGGGCCCTGCTAAAATGCATTCAAAACCTTAAAGTCCATAGAGAATATCCAGAAAACACAAACACACACAGAGGCTGTAGCAAGATCTGGGATTGAGATAGCTACAAATCACCAGAGAGTTTTGCTTTCATCCAGGAGTATCTGGACAAAATGTTGTAGTTTTGAAGTGAAATTTAACCAAAAAATCACCGTGTAAATGGTTTTGGAGAAAAGCACAATCTTTCTTTTCGGCAAATGCATCCAATGTATGTTTACAGAAAGAAATATCATGTTTTCTCAGGTTTCTGGAGCTTTCTTCCTAGAAAACTCGAATGTGTGGAGTATGTGACTCCAGGTGGAACCAATTAGCGTTTGCCAGCTGAAAACAAAAAGTTACATGCTAAAATGCATTCTAATCTGTAAAGTCCATAGAGAATCTCCAGAAAACACAAACAGACACAGAGGCTGTAGCAAGATCTGGGACTGAGATAGCCACAACACACCAGATTGTTTTGTTTTCATCCAGAGTATTTGGACAAATTGTTGTAGTATCCCGGTGAAATTTAAGCAAAAAATCACCGTGAAAGTGGTTTTGGAGAAAAGAACAATCTTTCTGTTTGGCAAATGAATCCAATGTCATGTTTAGAAATACTAATATCATGTTTTCTCAGGTTTCTGAATCTTTCTTCCTAGAAATCACGAATGTGTGGAGTAGTTGATTCCAGGTGGAACCAATTAGCGTTTCTCAGCAGAAAACAAAAAGGGTCTTGCTAAAATGCATTCAGAACCGTAAAGTCCATAGAGAATATCCACCAAACACAAACACACACAGAGGCTGTAGCAAGATCTGGGATTGAGATAGCTACAAATCACCAGATAGTTTTGTTTTCATCCAGGAGTATCTGGACAAATTGTTGTGGATTTCGGGTGAAATTTAACCAAAAAATCACCGTGAAAGTGGTTTTGGAGAAAAGCACAATCTTCCTGTTCGGCAAATGCATCCAATGTATGTTTACAGAAAGAAATATGATGTTTTCTCAGGTTTCTGGGTCTTTCTTCCTAGAAAACTCGAATGTGTGGAGGATTTGATTCCAGGTGGAACCAATTAGCGTTTGCCAGCTGAAAACAAAAAGTTACATGCTAAAATGCATTCAAATCTGTAAAGTCCATAGAGAATCTCCAGAAAACACAAACAGACACAGAGGCTGTAGCAAGATCTGGGACTGAGATAGCCACAACACACCAGATTGTTTTGTTTTCATCCAGAGTATTTGGACAAATTGTTGTAGTATCCCGGTGAAATTTAAGCAAAAAATCACCGTGAAAGTGGTTTTGGAGAAAAGAACAATCTTTCTGTTTGGCAAATGAATCCAATGTCATGTTTAGAAATACTAATATCATGTTTTCTCAGGTTTCTGAATCTTTCTTCCTAGAAATCACGAATGTGTGGAGTAGTTGATTCCAGGTGGAACCAATTAGCGTTTCTCAGCAGAAAACAAAAAGGGTCTTGCTAAAATGCATTCAGAACCGTAAAGTCCATAGAGAATGTCCAGAAAACACAAACACACACAGAGGCTGTAGCAAGATCTGGGATTGAGATAGCCACAACACGCCAGATAGTTTTGTTTTCATCCAGGAGTATCTGGACAAATTGTTGTAGTTTTGAAGTGAAATTTAACCAAAAAATCACCGTGTAAATGGTTTTGGAGAAAAGCACAATCTTTCTTTTTGGCAAATGCATCCAATGTATGTTTACAGAAAGAAATATCATGTTTTCTCAGGTTTCTGGAGCTTTCTTCCTAGAAAACTCGAATGTGTGGAGGATTTGATTCCAGGTGGAACCAATTAGCGTTTGCCAGCTGAAAACAAAAAGTTACATGCTAAAATGCATTCAAATCTGTAAAGTCCATAGAGAATCTCCAGAAAACACAAACAGACACAGAGGCTGTAGCAAGATCTGGGACTGAGATAGCCACAACACACCAGATTGTTTTGTTTTCATCCAGAGTATTTGGACAAATTGTTGTAGTATCCCGGTGAAATTTAAGCAAAAAATCACCGTGTAAGTGGTTTTGGAGAAAAGAACAATCTTTTTGTTTGGCAAATGAATCCAATGTCATGTTTAGAAATACTAATATCATGTTTTCTCAGGTTTCTGAAGCTTTCTTCCTAGAAATCACGAATGTGTGGAATAGTTGATTCCAGGTGGAACCAATTAGCGTTTCTCAGCAGAAAACAAAAAGGGTCTTGCTAAAATGCATTCAAAACCGTAAAGTCCATGGAGAATGTCCAGAAAACACAAACACACACAGAGGCTGTAGCAGGATCTGGGATTGAGATAGCCACAACACGCCAGATAGTTTTGTTTACATTCAGCAGTATCTGGACAAATTGTTGTAGTTTTGAAGTGAAATTTCACAAAAAAATGACCGTGAAAGTGGTTTTGGAGAAAAGCACAATCTTCCTGTTCGGCAAATGTATCCAATGTCATGTTTACAGAAAGAAATATCATGTTTTCTCAGGTTTCTGAAGATTTCTTCCTAGAAAACTCGAATGTGTGGAGTATGTGACTCCAGGTGGAACCAATTAGCGTTTGCCAGCAGAAAACAAAAAGGGTCCTGCTCAAATGCATTCAAAACCTTAAAGTCCATAGAGAATATCCAGAAAACACAAACACACACAGAGGCTGTAGCAAGATCTGGGATTGAGATAGCTACAAATCACCAGATAGTTTTGTTTTCATCCAGGAGTATCTGGACAAATTGTTGTGGATTTCGGGTGAAATTTAACCAAAAAATCACCGTGAAAGTGGTTTTGGAGAAAAGCACAATCTTCCTGTTCGGCAAATGTATCCAATGTCATGTTTACAGAAAGAAATATCATGTTTTCTCAGGTTACTGAAGCTTTCTTCCTAGAAAACTCGCATGTGTGGAGTGTTTGACTCCAGGTGGAACCAATTAGCGTTTGCCAGCAGAAAACAAAAAGGCTCCTGCTAAAATGCATTCAAAAACTTAAAGTCCATAGAGAATATACAGAAAACACAAACACACACAGAGGCTGTAGCAAGATCTGGGATTGAGATAGCTACAAATCACCAGATAGTTTTGTTTTCATCCAGGAGTATCTGGACAAATTGTTGTAGTTTTGAAGTGAAATTTCACAAAAAATCACCGTGAAAGTGGTTTTGGAGAAAAGCACAATCTTCCTGTTCGGCAAATGTATCCAATGTATGTTTACAGAAAGAAATATCATGTTTTCTCAGGTTTCTGAAGCTTTCTTCCTAGAAAACTCGAATGTGTGGAGGATTTGACTCCAGGTGGAACCAATTAGCGTTTGCCAGCAGAAAACAAAAAGGGTCCTGCTCAAATGCATTCAAAACCTTAAAGTCCATAGAGAATGTCCAGAAAACACAAATACACACAGAGGCTGTAGCAAGATCTGGCATTGAGATAACCAAAACACACCAGATAGTTTTGTTTTCATCCAGGAGTATCTGGACAAATTGTTGTGGATTTCGGTTGAAATTTAACCAAAAATCACCGTGAAGTGATTTTGGAGAAAAGCACAATCTTTCTGTTCAGCAAATGAATCCAATGTCATGTTTACAAATACAAATATCATGTTTTCTCAGGTTTCTGAAGCTTTCTTCCTAGAAAACTCGAATGTGGAGTATTTGACTCCAGGTGGAACCAATTTGCGTTTGCCAGCAGAAAACAAAAAGGGTCCTGCTAAAATGCATTCAAAACCTTAAAGTCCATAGAGAATGTCCAGAAAACACAAATACACACAGAGGCTGTAGCAAGATCTGGCATTGAGATAGCCAAAACACACCAGATAGTTTTGTTTTCATCCAGGAGTATCTGGACAAATTGTTGTGGATTTCGGGTGAAATTTAACCAAAAATCACCGAGAAGTGTTTTTGGAGAAAAGCACAATCTTTCTGTTCAGCAAATGAATCCAATTTCATATTTACAAATACAAATATTATGTTTTCTCAGGTTTCTGGAGCTTTCTTCCTAGAAAACTCGAATGTGGAGGATTTGACCCCAGGTGGAACCAATTAGCGTTTGCCAGCAGAAAACAAAAAGGATCCTGCTAAAATGCATTAAAAACCGTAAAGTCCATAGTGAATGTCCAGAAAACACAAACACACACAGAGGCTGTAGCAAGATCTGGGATTGAGATAGCCACAACACATCAGATAGTTTTGTTTTCATCCAGGAGTATCTGGAAAAATTGTGCATTTCGGGTGAAATTTAACCAAAAATCACCGTGAAAGTGGTTTTGGAGAAAAGCACAATCTTACTGTTCAGCAAATGTATCCAATGTCATGTTTACAGAAAGAAATATCATGTTTTCTAATGTTTCTGAAGCTTTCCTCCTAGAAAACTCGAATGTGTGGAGGATTTGACTCCAGGTGGAACCAATTAGCGTTTGGCAGCTAAAAACAAAAACTTACATGCTAAAATGCATTCAAAACTGTAAAGTCCATAGAGAATGTCCAGAAAACAAAAACACACACAGAGGCTGTAGCAAGATCTGGGATTGAGATAGCCACAACACACCAGATAGTTTTGTTTACATTTAGCAGTATCTGGAAAAATTGTTGTAGTTTTGAAGTGAAATTTAACCAAAAAATCACCGTGAAAGTGGTTTTGGAGAAAAGCACAATCTTCCTGTTCGGCAAATGCATCCAATGTCATGTTTACAGAAAGAAATATCATGTTTTCTCAGGTTTCTGGAGCTTTCTTTCTAGAAAACTCGAATGTGTGGAGTATGTGACTCCAGGTGGAACCAATTAGCGTTTGCCAGCTGAAAACAAAAAGTTAAATGCTAAAATGCATTCAAATCTGTAAAGTCCATAGAGAATGTCCAGAAAACACAAACAGACACAGAGGCTGTAGCAAGATCTGGGATTGAGATAGCCACAACACACCAGATAGTTTTGTTTTCATCCAGAGTATTTGGACAAATTGTTGTAGTATCCCGGTGAAATTTAAGCAAAAAATCACCGTGAAAGTGGTTTTGGAGAAAAGAACAATCTTTCTGTTTGGCAAATGAATCCAATGTCATGTTTAGAAATACTAATATCATGTTTTCTCAGGTTTCTGAATCTTTCTTCCTAGAAATCACGAATGTGTGGAGTAGTTGATTCCAGGTGGAACCAATTAGCGTTTGTCAGCAGAAAACAAAAAGGGTCTTGCTAAAATGCATTCAAAACCGTAAAGCCCATAGAGAATGTCCAGAAAACACAAACACACACAGAGGCTGTAGCAAGATCTGGGATTGAGATAGCCACAACACGCCAGATAGTTTTGTTTTCATCCAGGAGTATCTGGACAAATTGTTGTAGTTTTGAAGTGAAATTTAACCAAAAAATCACCGTGTAAATGGTTTTGGAGAAAAGCACAATCTTTCTTTTCGGCAAATGCATCCAATGTATGTTTACAGAAAGAAATATCATGTTTTCTCAGGTTTCTGGAGCTTTCTTCCTAGAAAACTCGAATGTGTGGAGGATTTGACTCCAGGTGGAACCAATTAGCGTTTGCCAGCAGAAAACAAAAAGGGTCCTGCTAAAATGAATTCAAAACCTTAAAGTCCATAGAGAATGTCCAGAAAACAAAAATACACACAGAGGCTGCAGCAAGATCTGGCATTGAGATAGCCAAAACACACCAGATAGTTTTGTTATCATCCAGGAGTATGTGGAAAAATTGTTGTGGATTTCGGGTGAAATTTACCCAAAAATCACCGTGAAGTGTTTTTGGAGAAAAGCACAATCTTTCTTTTCGGTAAATGCATCCAATGTCATGTTTACAGATACAAATATCATGTTTTCTCAGGTTTCAGGAGCTTTCTTCCTAGAAAATTCGAATGTGTGGAGTATGTGACTCCAGGTGGAACCAATTAGCGTTTGCCAGCAGAAAACAAAAAGGGCCCTGCTAAAATGCATTCCAAACCTTAAAGTCCATAGAGAATATCCACAAAACACAAACACACACAGAGGCTGTAGCAAGATCTGGGATTGAGATAGCTACAAATCACCAGATAGTTTTGCTTTCATCCAGGAGTATCTGGACAAAATGTTGTAGTTTTGAAGTGAAATTTAACCAAAAATGACCGTGAAAGTGGTTTTGGAGAAAAGCACAATCTTCCTGTTCAGCAAATGTATCCAATGTCATGTTTACAGAAAGAAATATCATGTTTTCTCAGGTTTCTGAAGCTTTCTTCCTAGAAAATTCGAATGTGCGGACTGTTTCACTCCAGGTGGAACCAATTAGCGTTTGCCAGCAGAAAATAAAAAGGGTCCTGCTCAAATGCATTCAAAACCTTAAAGTCCATAGAGAATATCCAGAAAACACAAACACACACAGAGGCTGTAGCAAGATCTGGGATTGAGATAGCTACAAATCACCAGATAGTTTTGCTTTCATCCAGGAGTATCTGGACAAATTGTTGTAGTTTTGAAGTGAAATTTAACCAAAAAATCACCGTGAAAGTGGTTTTGGAGAAAAGCACAATCTTCCTGTTTGGCAAATGTATCCAATGTCATGTTTACAGAAAGAAATATCATGTTTTCTCAGGTTTCTGAAGCTTTCTTCCTAGAAAACTCGAATGTGTGGAGTATGTGACTCCAGGTGGAACCAATTAGCGTTTGCCAGCAGAAAACAAAAAGGGTCCTGCTAAAATGCATTCAAAACCTTAAAGTCCATAGAGAATATCCAGAAAACACAAACACACACAGAGGCTGTAG
The DNA here is from genome assembly GCF_964237555.1 of Oryctolagus cuniculus. NCBI lineage: Eukaryota > Metazoa > Chordata > Mammalia > Lagomorpha > Leporidae > Oryctolagus > Oryctolagus cuniculus. The sequence goes on from NW_027208365.1 coordinate 671,860, forward strand.
CAAGATCTGGGATTGAGATAGCTACAAATCACCAGATAGTTTTGTTTTCATCCAGGAGTATCTGGACAAATTGTTGTGGATTTCGGGTGAAATTTAACCAAAAATCACCGTGAAAGTGGTTTTGGAGAAAAGCACAATCTTCCTGTTTGGCAAATGTATCCAATGTCATGTTTACAGAAAGAAATATCATGTTTTCTCAGGTTTCTGAAGCTTTCTTCCTAGAAAACTCGAATGTGTGGAGTATGTGACTCCAGGTGGAACCAATTAGCGTTTGCCAGCAGAAAACAAAAAGGGTCCTGCTCAAATGCATTCAAAACCTTAAAGTCCATAGAGAATATCCAGAAAACACAAACACACACAGAGGCTGTAGCAAGATCTGGGATTGAGATAGCTACAAATCACCAGATAGTTTTGCTTTCATCCAGGAGTATCTGGACAAAATGTTGTAGTTTTGAAGGGAAATTTAACCAAAAATGACCGTGAAAGTGGTTTTGGAGAAAAGCACAATCTTTCTTTTCGGCAAATGCATCCAATGTATGTTTACAGAAAGAAATATCATGTTTTCTCAGGTTTCTGGAGCTTTCTTCCTAGAAAACTCGAATGTGTGGAGGATTTGACTCCAGGTGGAACCAATTAGCGTTTGCCAGCAGAAAACAAAAAGGGTCCTGCTAAAATGCATTCAAAACCTTAAAGTCCATAGAGAATGTCCAGAAAACAAAAATACACACAGAGGCTGCAGCAAGATCTGGCATTGAGATAGCCAAAACACACCAGATAGTTTTGTTATCATCCAGGAGTATGTGGAAAAATTGTTGTGGATTTCGGGTGAAATTTACCCAAAAATCACCGTGAAGTGTTTTTGGAGAAAAGCACAATCTTTCTGTTCAGCAAATGAATCCAATGTCATGTTTACAGATACAAATATCATGTTTTCTCAGGTTTCAGGAGCTTTCTTCCTAGAAAATTCGAATGTGTGGAGTATGTGACTCCAGGTGGAACCAATTAGCGTTTGCCAGCAGAAAACAAAAAGGGCCCTGCTAAAATGCATTCCAAACCTTAAAGTCCATAGAGAATATCCAGAAAACACAAACACACACAGAGGCTGTAGCAAGATCTGGGATTGAGATAGCTACAAATCACCAGATAGTTTTGCTTTCATCCAGGAGTATCTGGACAAAATGTTGTAGTTTTGAAGTGAAATTTAACCAAAAATGACCGTGAAAGTGGTTTTGGAGAAAAGCACAATCTTCCTGTTCAGCAAATGTATCCAATGTCATGTTTACAGAAAGAAATATCATGTTTTCTCAGGTTTCTGAAGCTTTCTTCCTAGAAAATTCGAATGTGCGGACTGTTTCACTCCAGGTGGAACCAATTACCGTTTGCCAGCAGAAAATAAAAAGGGTCCTGCTCAAATGCATTCAAAACCTTAAAGTCCATAGAGAATATCCAGAAAACACAAACACACACAGAGGCTGTAGCAAGATCTGGGATTGAGATAGCTACAAATCACCAGATAGTTTTGTTTTCATCCAGGAGTATCTGGACAAATTGTTGTAGTTTTGAAGTGAAATTTAACCAAAAAAACACCGTGAAAGTGGTTTTGGAGAAAAGCACAATCTTCCTGTTTGGCAAATGTATCCAATGTCATGTTTACAGAAAGATATATCATGTTTTCTCAGGTTTCTGAAGCTTTCTTCCTAGAAAACTCGAATGTGTGGAGTATGTGACTCCAGGTGGAACCAATTAGCGTTTGCCAGCAGAAAACAAAAAGGGTCCTGCTAAAATGCATTCAAAACCTTAAAGTCCATAGAGAATATCCAGAAAACACAAACACACACAGAGGCTGTAGCAAGATCTGGGATTGAGATAGCTACAAATCACCAGATAGTTTTGTTTTCATCCAGGAGTATCTGGACAAATTGTTGTGGATTTCGGGTGAAATTTAACCCAAAATCACCGTGAAAGTGGTTTTGGAGAAAAGCACAATCTTCCTGTTTGGCAAATGTATCCAATGTCATGTTTACAGAAAGAAATATCATGTTTTCTCAGGTTTCTGAAGCTTTCTTCCTAGAAAACTCGAATGTGTGGAGTATGTGACTCCAGGTGGAACCAATTAGCGTTTGCCAGCAGAAAACAAAAAGGGTCCTGCTCAAATGCATTCAAAACCTTAAAGTCCATAGAGAATATCCAGAAAACACAAACACACACAGAGGCTGTAGCAAGATCTGGGATTGAGATAGCTACAAATCACCAGATAGTTTTGCTTTCATCCAGGAGTATCTGGACAAAATGTTGTAGTTTTGAAGTGAAATTTAACCAAAAATGACCGTGAAAGTGGTTTTGGAGAAAAGCACAATCTTCCTGTTCAGCAAATGTATCCAATGTCATGTTTACAGAAAGAAATATCATGTTTTCTCAGGTTTCTGAAGCTTTCTTCCTAGAAAACTCGAATGTGTGGAGTATGTGACTCCAGGTGGAACCAATTAGCGTTTGCCAGCAGAAAACAAAAAGGGTCCTGCTCAAATGCATTCAAAACCTTAAAGTCCATAGAGAATATCCAGCAAACACAAACACACACAGAGGCTGTAGCAGGATCTGGGATTGAGATAGCCACAACACACCAGATTGTTTTGTTTTCATCCAGAGTATTTGGACAAATTGTTGTAGTATCCCGGTGAAATTTAAGCAAAAAATCACCGTGAAAGTGGTTTTGGAGAAAAGAACAATCTTTCTGTTTGGCAAATGAATCCAATGTCATGTTTAGAAATACTAATATCATGTTTTCTCAGGTTTCTGAATCTTTCTTCCTAGAAATCACGAATGTGTGGAGTAGTTGATTCCAGGTGGAACCAATTACCGTTTGTCAGCAGAAAACAAAAAGGGTCTTGCTAAAATGCATTCAAAACCGTAAAGCCCATAGAGAATGTCCAGAAAACACAAACACACACAGAGGCTGTAGCAAGATCTGGGATTGAGATAGCCACAACACGCCAGATAGTTTTGTTTTCATCCAGGAGTATCTGGACAAATTGTTGTAGTTTTGAAGTGAAATTTAACCAAAAAATCACCGTGTAAATGGTTTTGGAGAAAAGCACAATCTTTCTTTTCGGCAAATGCATCCAATGTATGTTTACAGAAAGAAATATCATGTTTTCTCAGGTTTCTGGAGCTTTCTTCCTAGAAAACTCGAATGTGTGGAGGATTTGACTCCAGGTGGAACCAATTAGCGTTTGCCAGCAGAAAACAAAAAGGGTCCTGCTAAAATGCATTCAAAACCTTAAAGTCCATAGAGAATGTCCAGAAAACAAAAATACACACAGAGGCTGCAGCAAGATCTGGCATTGAGATAGCCAAAACACACCAGATAGTTTTGTTATCATCCAGGAGTATGTGGAAAAATTGTTGTGGATTTCGGGTGAAATTTACCCAAAAATCACCGTGAAGTGTTTTTGGAGAAAAGCACAATCTTTCTTTTCGGTAAATGCATCCAATGTCATGTTTACAGATACAAATATCATGTTTTCTCAGGTTTCAGGAGCTTTCTTCCTAGAAAATTCGAATGTGTGGAGTATGTGACTCCAGGTGGAACCAATTAGCGTTTGCCAGCAGAAAACAAAAAGGGCCCTGCTAAAATGCATTCCAAACCTTGAAGTCCATAGAGAATATCCACAAAACACAAACACACACAGAGGCTGTAGCAAGATCTGGGATTGAGATAGCTACAAATCACCAGATAGTTTTGCTTTCATCCAGGAGTTTCTGGACAAAATGTAGTTTTGAAGTGAAATTTAACCAAAAATGACCGTGAAAGTGGTTTTGGAGAAAAGCACAATCTTCCTGTTCAGCAAATGTATCCAATGTCATGTTTACAGAAAGAAATATCATGTTTTCTCAGGTTTCTGAAGCTTTCTTCCTAGAAAATTCGAATGTGCGGACTGTTTCACTCCAGGTGGAACCAATTACCGTTTGCCAGCAGAAAATAAAAAGGGTCCTGCTCAAATGCATTCAAAACCTTAAAGTCCATAGAGAATATCCAGAAAACACAAACACACACAGAGGCTGTAGCAAGATCTGGGATTGAGATAGCTACAAATCACCAGATAGTTTTGTTTTCATCCAGGAGTATCTGGACAAATTGTTGTAGTTTTGAAGTGAAATTTAACCAAAAAATCACCGTGAAAGTGGTTTTGGAGAAAAGCACAATCTTCCTGTTTGGCAAATGTATCCAATGTCATGTTTACAGAAAGAAATATCATGTTTTCTCAGGTTTGTGAAGCTTTCTTCCTAGAAAACTCGAATGTGTGGAGTATGTGACTCCAGGTGGAACCAATTAGCGTTTGCCAGCAGAAAACAAAAAGGGTCCTGCTCAAATGCATTCAAAACCTTAAAGTCCATAGAGAATATCCAGAAAACACAAACACACACAGAGGCTGTAGCAAGATCTGGGATTGAGATAGCTACAAATCACCAGATAGTTTTGTATTCATCCAGCATATCTGGACAAATTGTTGTGGATTTCGGGTGCAATTTAACCAAAAATCACAGTGAAAGTGGTTTTGGAGAAAAGCACTATCTTCCTGTTCGGCAAATGTATCCAATGTCATGTTTACAGAAAGAAATATCATGTTTTCTCAGGTTTCTGAAGCTTTCTTCCTAGAAAACTCGAATGTGTGGAGTATTTGACTCCAGGTGGAACCAATTAGCGTTTGCCAGCAGAAAACAAAAAGGGTCCTGCTCAAATGCATTCAAAACCTTAAAGTCCATAGAGAATATCCAGAAAACACAAACACACACAGAGGCTGTAGCAAGATCTGGGATTGAGATAGCTACAAATCACCAGATAGTTTTGCTTTCATCCAGGAGTATCTGGACAAAATGTTGTAGTTTTGAAGTGAAATTTAACCAAAAATGACCGTGAAAGTGGTTTTGGAGAAAAGCACAATCTTCCTGTTCAGCAAATGTATCCAATGTCATGTTTACAGAAAGAAATATCATGTTATCTCAGGTTTCTGAAGCTTTCTTCCTAGAAAATTCGAATGTGCGGACTGTTTTACTCCAGGTGGAACCAATTACCGTTTGCCAGCAGAAAATAAAAAGGGTCCTGCTCAAATGCATTCAAAACCTTAAAGTCCATAGAGAATATCCAGAAAACACAAACACACACAGAGGCTGTAGCAAGATCTGGGATTGAGATAGCTACAAATCACCAGATAGTTTTGTTTTCATACAGGAGTATCTGGACAAATTGTTGTGGATTTTGGGTGCAATTTAACCAAAAATCACCGTGAAAGTGGTTTTCGAGAAAAGCACAATCTTCCCGTTTGGCAAATGTATCCAATGTCATGTTTACAGAAAGAAATATCATGTTTTCTCAGGTATCTGAAGCTTTCTTCCTAGAAAACTCGAATGTGTGGAGTATGTGACTCCAGGTGGAACCAATTAGCGTTTGCCAGCAGAAAACAAAAAGGGTCCTGCTCAAATGCATTCAAAACCTTAAAGTCCATAGAGAATATCCAGAAAACACAAACACACACAGAGGCTGTAGCAAGATCTGGGATTGAGATAGCTACAAATCACCAGATAGTTTTGTTTTCATCCAGGAGTATCTGGACAAATTGTTGTGGATTTCGGGTGCAATTTAACCAAAAATCACCGTGAAAGTGGTTTTGGAGAAAAGCACAATCTTCCTGTTTGGCAAATGTATCCAATGTCATGTTTACAGAAAGAAATATCATGTTTTCTCAGGTTTCTGAAGCTTTCTTCCTAGAAAACTCGAATGTGTGGAGTATGTGACTCCAGGTGGAACCAATTAGCGTTTGCCAGCAGAAAACAAAAAGGGTCCTGCTCAAATGCATTCAAAACCTTAAAGTCCATAGAGAATATCCAGAAAACACAAACACACACAGAGGCTGTAGCAAGATCTGGGATTGAGATAGCTACAAATCACCAGATAGTTTTGTATTCATCCAGCAGTATCTGGACAAATTGTTGTGGATTTCGGGTGAAATTTAACCAAAAATCACCGTGAAGGTGGTTTTGGAGAAAAGCACAATCTTCCTGTTCGGCAAATGTATCCAATGTCATGTTTACAGAAAGAAATATCATGTTTTCTCAGGTTTCTGAAGCTTTCTTCCTAGAAAACTCGAATGTGTGGAGGATTTGACTCCAGGTGGAACCAATTAGCGTTTGCCAGCAGAAAACAAAAAGGCTCCTGCTAAAATGCATTCAAAACCTTAAAGTCCATAGAGAATATCCAGAAAACACAAACACACACAGAGGCTGTAGCAAGATCTGGGATTGAGATAGCTACAAATCACCACATAGTTTTGTTTTCATCCAGGAGTATCTGGACAAATTGTTGTAGTTTTGAAGTGAAATTTCACAAAAAATCACCGTGAAAGTGGTTTTGGAGAAAAGCACAATCTTCCTGTTCGGCAAATGTATCCAATGTATGTTTACATAAAGAAATATCATGTTTTCTCAGGTTTCTGAAGCTTTCTTCCTAGAAAACTCGAATGTGTGGAGGATTTGACTCCAGGTGGAACCAATTAGCGTTTGCCAGCAGAAAACAAAAAGGGTCCTGCTCAAATGCATTCAAAACCTTAAAGTCCATAGAGAATGTCCAGAAAACACAAATACACACAGAGGCTGCAGCAAGATCTGGCATTGAGATAGCCAAAACACACCAGATAGTTTTGTTTTCATCCAGGAGTATCTGGACAAATTGTTGTGGATTTCGAGTGAAATTTAAACAAAAATCACCGTGAAGTGTTTTTGGAGAAAAGCAAAATCTTTCTGTTCAGCAAATGAATCCAATGTCATGTTTACAAATACAAATATCATGTTTTCTCAGGTTTCTGGAGCTTTCTTCCTAGAACTCGAATGTGGAGGATTTGACTCCAGGTGGAACCAATTAGCGTTTGCCAGCAGAAAACAAAAAGGGTCCTGCTAAAATGCATTAAAAACCGTAAAGTCCATAGTGAATGTCCAGAAAACACAAACACACACAGAGGCTGTAGCAAGATCTGGGATTGAGATAGCCACAACACATCAGATAGTTTTGTTTTCATCCAGGAGTATCTGGAAAAATTGTTGTGCATTTCGGGTGAAATTTAACCAAAAATCAACGTGAAAGTGGTTTTGGAGAAAAGCACAATCTTCCTGTTCGGCAAATGTATCCAATGTCATGTTTACAGAAAGAAATATCATGTTTTCTCAGGTTTCTGAAGCTTTCTTCCTAGAAAACTCGAATGTGTGGAGGATTTGACTCCAGGTGGAACCAATTAGCGTTTGCCAGCAGAAAACAAAAAGGGTCCTGCTAAAATGCATTAAAAACCGTAAAGTCCATAGTGAATGTCCAGAAAACACAAACACACACAGAGGCTGTAGCAAGATCTGGGATTGAGATAGCCACAACACATCAGATAGTTTTGTTTTCATCCAGGAGTATCTGGAAAAATTGTGCATTTCGGGTGAAATTTAACCAAAAATCAACGTGAAAGTGGTTTTGGAGAAAAGCACAATCTTCCTGTTCGGCAAATGTATCCAATGTCATGTTTACAGAAAGAAATATCATGTTTTCTCAGGTTTCTGAAGCTTTCTTCCTAGAAAACTCGAATGTGTGGAGGATTTGACTCCAGGTGGAACCAATTAGCGTTTGCCAGCAGAAAACAAAAAGGGTCCTGCTAAAATGCATTCAAAACCTTAAAGTCCATAGAGAATGTCCAGAAAACAAAAATACACACAGAGGCTGCAGCAAGATCTGGCATTGAGATAGCCAAAACACACCAGATAGTTTTGTTATCATCCAGGATTATGTGGAAAAATTGTTGTGGATTTCGGGTGAAATTTACCCAAAAATCACCGTGAAGTGTTTTTGGAGAAAAGCACAATCTTTCTTTTCGGCAAATGCATCCAATGTCATGTTTACAGATACAAATATCATGTTTTCTCAGGTTTCAGGAGCTTTCTTCCTAGAAAATTCGAATGTGTGGAGTATGTGACTCCAGGTGGAACCAATTAGCGTTTGCCAGCAGAAAACAAAAAGGGCCCTTCTAAAATGCATTCAAAACCTTAAAGTCCATAGAGAATATCCACAAAACACAAACACACACAGAGGCTGTAGCAAGATCTGGGATTGAGATAGCTACAAATCACCAGATAGTTTTGCTTTCATCCAGGAGTATCTGGACAAAATGTTGTAGTTTTGAAGTGAAATTTAACCAAAAATGACCGTGAAAGTGGTTTTGGAGAAAAGCACAATCTTCCTGTTCAGCAAATGTATCCAATGTCATGTTTACAGAAAGAAATATCATGTTTTCTCAGGTTTCTGAAGCTTTCTTCCTAGAAAATTCGAATGTGCGGACTGTTTCACTCCAGGTGGAACCAATTACCGTTTGCCAGCAGAAAATAAAAAGGGTCCTGCTCAAATGCATTCAAAACCTTAAAGTCCATAGAGAATATCCAGAAAACACAAACACACACAGAGGCTGTAGCAAGATCTGGGATTGAGATAGCTACAAATCACCAGATAGTTTTGTTTTCATCCAGGAGTATCTGGACAAATTGTTGTAGTTTTGAAGTGAAATTTAACCAAAAAATCACCGTGAAAGTGGTTTTGGAGAAAAGCACAATCTTCCTGTTTGGCAAATGTATCCAATGTCATGTTTACAGAAAGAAATATCATGTTTTCTCAGGTTTCTGAAGCTTTCTTCCTAGAAAACTCGAATGTGTGGAGTATGTGACTCCAGGTGGAACCAATTAGCGTTTGCCAGCAGAAAACAAAAAGGGTCCTGCTAAAATGCATTCAAAACCTTAAAGTCCATAGAGAATATCCAGAAAACACAAACACACACAGAGGCTGTAGCAAGATCTGGGATTGAGATAGCTACAAATCACCAGATAGTTTGTTTTCATCCAGCAGTATCTGGACAAATTGTTGTGGATTTCGGGTGAAATTTAACCAAAAATCACCGTGAAAGTGGTTTTGGAGAAAAGCACAATCTTCCTGTTTGGCAAATGTATCCAATGTCATGTTTACAGAAAGAAATATCATGTTTTCTCAGGTTTCTGAAGCTTTCTTCCTAGAAAACTCGAATGTGTGGAGTATGTGACTCCAGGTGGAACCAATTAGCGTTTGCCAGCAGAAAACAAAAAGGGTCCTGCTCAAATGCATTCAAAACCTTAAAGTCCATAGAGAATATCCAGAAAACACAAACACACACAGAGGCTGTAGCAAGATCTGGGATTGAGATAGCTACAAATCACCAGATAGTTTTGTATTCATCCAGCATATCTGGACAAATTGTTGTGGATTTCGGGTGCAATTTAACCAAAAATCACAGTGAAAGTGGTTTTGGAGAAAAGCACTATCTTCCTGTTCGGCAAATGTATCCAATGTCATGTTTACAGAAAGAAATATCATGTTTTCTCAGGTTTCTGAAGCTTTCTTCCTAGAAAACTCGAATGTGTGGAGTATTTGACTCCAGGTGGAACCAATTAGCGTTTGCCAGCAGAAAACAAAAAGGGTCCTGCTCAAATGCATTCAAAACCTTAAAGTCCATAGAGAATATCCAGAAAACACAAACACACACAGAGGCTGTAGCAAGATCTGGGATTGAGATAGCTACAAATCACCAGATAGTTTTGCTTTCATCCAGGAGTATCTGGACAAAATGTTGTAGTTTTGAAGTGAAATTTAACCAAAAATGACCGTGAAAGTGGTTTTGGAGAAAAGCACAATCTTCCTGTTCAGCAAATGTATCCAATGTCATGTTTACAGAAAGAAATATCATGTTATCTCAGGTTTCTGAAGCTTTCTTCCTAGAAAATTCGAATGTGCGGACTGTTTGACTCCAGGTGGAACCAATTACCGTTTGCCAGCAGAAAATAAAAAGGGTCCTGCTCAAATGCATTCAAAACCTTAAAGTCCATAGAGAATATCCAGAAAACACAAACACACACAGAGGCTGTAGCAAGATCTGGGATTGAGATAGCTACAAATCACCAGATAGTTTTGTTTTCATACAGGAGTATCTGGACAAATTGCTGTGGATTTTGGGTGCAATTTAACCAAAAATCACCGTGAAAGTGGTTTTCGAGAAAAGCACAATCTTCCTGTTTGGCAAATGTATCCAATGTCATGTTTACAGAAAGAAATATCATGTTTTCTCAGGTATCTGAAGCTTTCTTCCTAGAAAACTCGAATGTGTGGAGTATGTGACTCCAGGTGGAACCAATTAGCGTTTGCCAGCAGAAAACAAAAAGGGTCCTGCTCAAATGCATTCCAAACCTTAAAGTCCATAGAGAATATCCAGAAAACACAAACACACACAGAGGCTGTAGCAAGATCTGGGATTGAGATAGCTACAAATCACCAGATAGTTTTGTTTTCATCCAGGAGTATCTGGACAAATTGTTGTGGATTTCGGGTGCAATTTAACCAAAAATCACCGTGAAAGTGGTTTTGGAGAAAAGCACAATCTTCCTGTTTGGCAAATGTATCCAATGTCATGTTTACAGAAAGAAATATCATGTTTTCTCAGGTTTCTGAAGCTTTCTTCCTAGAAAACTCGAATGTGTGGAGTATGTGACTCCAGGTGGAACCAATTAGCGTTTGCCAGCAGAAAACAAAAAGGGTCCTGCTCAAATGCATTCAAAACCTTAAAGTCCATAGAGAATATCCAGAAAACACAAACACACACAGAGGCTGTAGCAAGATCTGGGATTGAGATAGCTACAAATCACCAGATAGTTTTGTATTCATCCAGCAGTATCTGGACAAATTGTTGTGGATTTCGGGTGAAATTTAACCAAAAATCACCGTGAAGGTGGTTTTGGAGAAAAGCACTATCTTCCTGTTCGGCAAATGTATCCAATGTCATGTTTACAGAAAGAAATATCATGTTTTCTCAGGTTTCTGAAGCTTTCTTCCTAGAAAACTCGAATGTGTGGAGGATTTGACTCCAGGTGGAACCAATTAGCGTTTGCCAGCAGAAAACAAAAAGGCTCCTGCTAAAATGCATTCAAAACCTTAAAGTCCATAGAGAATATCCAGAAAACACAAACACACACAGAGGCTGTAGCAAGATCTGGGATTGAGATAGCTACAAATCACCAGATAGTTTTGTTTTCATCCAGGAGTATCTGGACAAATTGTTGTAGTTTTGAAGTGAAATTTCACAAAAAATCACCGTGAAAGTGGTTTTGGAGAAAAGCACAATCTTCCTGTTCGGCAAATGTATCCAATGTATGTTTACATAAAGAAATATCATGTTTTCTCAGGTTTCTGAAGCTTTCTTCCTAGAAAACTCGAATGTGTGGAGGATTTGACTCCAGGTGGAACCAATTAGCGTTTGCCAGCAGAAAACAAAAAGGGTCCTGCTAAAATGCATTAAAAACCGTAAAGTCCATAGTGAATGTCCAGAAAACACAAACACACACAGAGGCTGTAGCAAGATCTGGGATTGAGATAGCCACAACACATCAGATAGTTTTGTTTTCATCCAGGAGTATCTGGAAAAATTGTTGTGCATTTCGGGTGAAATTTAACCAAAAATCAACGTGAAAGTGGTTTTGGAGAAAAGCACAATCTTCCTGTTCGGCAAATGTATCCAATGTCATGTTTACAGAAAGAAATATCATGTTTTCTCAGGTTTCTGAAGCTTTCTTCCTAGAAAACTCGAATGTGTGGAGGATTTGACTCCAGGTGGAACCAATTAGCGTTTGCCAGCAGAAAACAAAAAGGGTCCTGCTAAAATGCATTAAAAACCGTAAAGTCCATAGTGAATGTCCAGAAAACACAAACACACACAGAGGCTGTAGCAAGATCTGGGATTGAGATAGCCACAACACATCAGATAGTTTTGTTTTCATCCAGGAGTATCTGGAAAAATTGTTGTGCATTTCGGGTGAAATTTAACCAAAAATCAACGTGAAAGTGGTTTTGGAGAAAAGCACAATCTTCCTGTTCGGCAAATGTATCCAATGTCATGTTTACAGAAAGAAATATCATGTTTTCTCAGGTTTCTGAAGCTTTCTTCCTAGAAAACTCGAATGTGTGGAGGATTTGACTCCAGGTGGAACCAATTAGCGTTTGCCAGCAGAAAACAAAAAGGGTCCTGCTAAAATGCATTAAAAACCGTAAAGTCCATAGTGAATGTCCAGAAAACACAAACACACACAGAGGCTGTAGCAAGATCTGGGATTGAGATAGCCACAACACATCAGATAGTTTTGTTTTCATCCAGGAGTATCTGGAAAAATTGTTGTGCATTTCGGGTGAAATTTAACCAAAAATCAACGTGAAAGTGGTTTTGGAGAAAAGCACAATCTTCCTGTTCGGCAAATGTATCCAATGTCATGTTTACAGAAAGAAATATCATGGTTTCTCAGGTTTCTGAAGCTTTCTTCCTAGAAAACTCGCAAGTGTGGACTGTTTGACTCCAGGTGGAACCAATTAGCGTTTGCCAGCAGAAAACAAAAAGGGCCCTTCTAAAATGCATTCAAAACCTTAAAGTCCATAGAGAATATCCAGAAAACACAAACACACACAGAGGCTGAAGCAAGATCTGGGATTGAGATAGCTACAAATCACCAGATAGTTTTGCTTTCATTCAGGAGTATCTGGACAAAATATTGTAGTTTTGAAGTGAAATTTAACCAAAAAATGACCGTGAAAGTGGTTTTGGAGAAAAGCGCAATTTTCCTGTTCGGCAAATGTATCCAATGTCATGTTTACAGAAAGAAATATCATGTTATTTCAGGTTTCTGAAGCTTTCTTCGTAGAAAACTCGAATGTGTGGAGTGTTTGACTCCAGGTGGAACCAATTAGCGTTTGCCAGCAGAAAACAAAAAGGGTCCTGCTCAAATGCATTCAAAACCTTAAAGTCCATAGAGAATATCCAGCAAACACAAACACACACAGAGGCTGTAGCAAGATCTGGGATTGAGATAGCTACAAATCACCAGATAGTTTTGTTTTCATCCAGGAGTATCTGGACAAATTGTTGTGGATTTCGGGTGAAATTTAACCAAAATCTCCGTGAAAGTGGTTTTGGAGAAAAGCACAATCTTCCTGTTTGGCAAATGTATCCAATGTCATGTTTACAGAAAGAAATATCATGTTTTCTCAGGTTTCTGAAGCTTTCTTCCTAGAAAACTCGAATGTGTGGAGTATGTGACTCCAGGTGGAACCAATTAGCGTTTGCCAGCAGAAAACAAAAAGGGTCCTGCTCAAATGCATTCAAAACCTTAAAGTCCATAGAGAATATCCAGAAAACACAAACACACACAGAGGCTGTAGCAAGATCTGGGATTGAGATAGCTACAAATCACCAGATAGTTTTGTTTTCATCCAGGAGTATCTGGACAAATTGTTGTGGATTTCGAGTGAAATTTAACCCAAAATGACCGTGAAAGTGGTTTTGGAGAAAAGCACAATCTTCCTGTTCGGCAAATGTATCCAATGTCATGTTTACAGAAAGAAATATCATGTTTTCTCAGGTTTCTGAAGCTTTCTTCCTAGAAAACTCGAATGTGTGGAGTGTTTGACTCCAGGTGGAACCAATTACCGTTTGCCAGCAGAAAATAAAAAGGGTCCTGCTCAAATGCATTCAAAACCTTAAAGTCCATAGAGAATATCCAGAAAACACAAACACACACAGAGGCTGTAGCAAGATCTGGGATTGAGATAGCTACAAATCACCAGATAGTTTTGTATTCATCCAGCAGTATCTGGACAAATTGTTGTGGATTTCGGGTGAAATTTAACCAAAATTCACCGTGAAAGTGGTTTTGGAGAAAAGCACAATCTTCCTGTTCGGCAAATGTATCCAATGTCATGTTTACAGAAAGAAATATCATGTTTTCTCAGGTTTCTGAAGCTTTCTTCCTAGAAAACTCGAATGTGTGGAGTATGTGACTCCAGGTGGAACCAATTAGCGTTTGCCAGCAGAAAACAAAAAGGGTCCTGCTCAAATGCATTCAAAACCTTAAAGTCCATAGAGAATATCCAGAAAACACAAACACACACAGAGGCTGTAGCAAGATCTGGGATTGAGATAGCTACAAATCACCAGATAGTTCTGTTTTCATCCAGGAGTACCTGGACAATTTGTTGTAGTTTTGAAGTGAAATTTCACAAAAAAATCACCGTGAAAGTGGTTTTGGAGAAAAGCACAATCTTCCTGTTCGGCAAATGTATCCAATGTCATGTTTAGGAAAGAAATATCATGTTTTCTCAGGTTTCTGAAGCTTTCTTCCTAGAAAACTCGAATGTGTGGAGGATTTGGCTCCAGGTGGAACCAATTAGCGTTTGCCAGCAGAAAACAAAAAAGGTCCTGCTAAAATGCATTCAAAACCTTAAAGTCCATAGAGAATATCCAGAAAACACAAACACACACAGAGGCTGTAGCAAGATCTGGGATTGAGATAGCTACAAATCACCAGATAGTTTTGTATTCATCCAGTAGTATCTGGACAAATTGTTGTGGATTTCGGGTGAAATTTAACCCAAAATGACCGTGAAAGTGGTTTTGGAGAAAAGCACAATCTTCCTGTTTGGCAAATGTATCCAATGTCATGTTTACAGAAAGAAGTATCATGTTTTCTCTGGTTTCTGAAGCTTTCTTCCTAGAAAACTCGAATGTGTGGAGGATTTGGCTCCAGGTGGAACCAATTAGCGTTTGCCAGCAGAAAACAAAAAGGGTCCTGCTAAAATGCATTCAAAACCTTAAAGTCCATAGAGAATATCCAGAAAACACAAACACACACAGAGGCTGTAGCAAGATCTGGGATTGAGATAGCTACAAATCACCAGATAGTTTTGTTTTCATCCAGGAGTATCTGGACAAATTGTTGTGGATTTTGGGTGAAATTTAACCAAAAATCTCCGTGAAAGTGGTTTTGGAGAAAAGCACAATCTTCCTGTTTGGCAAATGTATCCAATGTCATGTTTACAGAAAGAAATATCATGTTTTCTCTGGTTTCTGAAGCTTTCTTCCTAGAAAACTCGAATGTGTGGAGTATGTGACTCCAGGTGGAACCAATTAGCGTTTGCCAGCAGAAAACAAAAAGGGTCCTGCTCAAATGCATTCAAAACCTTAAAGTCCATAGAGAATATCCAGAAAACACAAACACACACAGAGGCTGTAGCAAGATCTGGGATTGAGATAGCTACAAATCACCAGATAGTTTTGTATTCATCCAGCAGTATCTGGACAAATTGTTGCGGATTTCGGGTGAAATTTAACCAAAAATCACCGTGAAAGTGGTTTTGGAGAAAAGCACAATCTTCCTGTTCGGCAAATGTATCCAATGTCATGTTTACAGAAAGAAATATCATGTTATCTCAGGTTTCTGAAGCTTTCTTCCTAGAGAACTCGAATGTGTGGAGTGTTTGACTCCAGGTGGAACCAATTAGCGTTTGCCAGCAGAAAACAAAAAGGGTCCTGCTCAAATGCATTCAAAACCTTAAAGTCCATAGAGAATATCCAGAAAACACAAACACACACAGAGGCTGTAGCAAGATCTGGGATTGAGATAGCTTCAAATCACCAGATAATTTTGTTTACATCCAGGAGTATCTGGACAAATTGTAGTGGATTTCGGGTGAAATTTAACCAAAAATGACCCTGAAAGTGGTTTTGGAGAAAAGCACAATCTTCCTGTTCGGCAAATGTATCCAATGTCATGTTTACAGAAAGAAATATCATGTTTTCTCAGGTTTCTGAAGCTTTCTTCCTAGAAAATTCGAATGTGTGGACTGTTTGACTCCAGGTGGAAGCAATTAGCGTTTGCCAGCAGAAAACAAAAAGGGTCCTGCTCAAATGCATTCAAAACCTTAAAGTCCATAGAGAATATCCAGAAAACACAAACACACACAGAGGCTGTAGAAAGATCTGGGATTGAGATAGCTTCAAATCACCAGATAGTTTTGTTTTCATCCAGGAGTATCTGGACAAATTGTTGTGGATTTTGGGTGAAATTTAACCAAAAATCACCGTGAAAGTGGTTTTGGAGAAAAGCACAATCTTCCTGTTCGGCAAATGTATCCAATGTCATGTTTACAGAAAGAAATATCATGTTTTCTCGGGTTTCTGAAGCTTTCTTCCTAGAAAACTCGAATGTGTGGAGGATTTGATTCCAGGTGGAACCAATTAGCGTTTGCCAGCAGAAAACAAAAAGGGTCCTGCTAAAATGCATTCAAAACCTTAAAGTCCATAGAGAATATCCAGTAAACACAAACACACACAGAGGCTGTAGCAAGATCTGGGATTGAGATAGCTACAAATCACCACATAGTTTTGTTTTCATCCAGGAGTATCTGGACAAATTGCTGTAGTTTTGAAGTGAAATTTCACAAAAAAATCACCGTGAAAGTGGTTTTGGAGAAAAGCACAATCTTCCTGTTCGGCAAATGTATCCAATGTCATGTTTACAGAAAGAAATATCATGTTTTCTCAGGTTTCTGAAGCTTTCTTCCTAGAAAACTCGAATGTGTGGAGTATGTGACTCCAGGTGGAACCAATTAGCGTTTGCCAGCAGAAAACAAAAAGGGTCCTGCTCAAATGCATTCAAAACCTTAAAGTCCATAGAGAATATCCAGAAAACACAAACACACACAGAGGCTGTAGCAAGATCTGGGATTGAGATAGCTGCAAATCACCAGATAGTTCTGTTTTCATCCAGGAGTACCTGGACAAATTGTTGTAGTTTTGAAGTGAAATTTCACAAAAAAATCACCGTGAAAGTGGTTTTGGAGAAAAGCACAATCTTCCTGTTCGGCAAATGTATCCAATGTCATGTTTAGGAAAGAAATATCATGTTTTCTCAGGTTTCTGAAGCTTTCTTCCTAGAAAACTCGAATGTGTGGAGGATTTGGCTCCAGGTGGAACCAATTAGCGTTTGCCAGCAGAAAACAAAAAAGGTCCTGCTAAAATGCATTCAAAACCTTAAAGTCCATAGAGAATATCCAGAAAACACAAACACACACAGAGGCTGTAGCAAGATCTGGGATTGAGATAGCTACAAATCACCAGATAGTTTTGTATTCATCCAGCAGTATCTGGACAAATTGTTTTGGATTTCGTGTGAAATTTAACCAAAAATCACCGTGAAAGTGGTTTTGGAGAAAAGCACAATCTTCCTGTTCGGCAAATGTATCCAATGTCATGTTTACAGAAAGAAATATCATGTTTTCTCAGGTTTCTGAAGCTTTCTTCCTAGAAAACTCGAATGTGTGGAGGATTTGGCTCCAGGTGGAACCAATTAGCGTTTGCCAGCAGAAAACAAAAAGGGTCCTGCTCAAATGCATTCCAAACCTTAAAGTCCATAGAGAATATCCAGAAAACACAAACACACACAGAGGCTGTAGCAAGATCTGGGATTGAGATAGCTACAAATCACCAGATAGTTTTGTTTTCATCCAGGAGTATCTGGACAAATTGTTGTGGATTTCCAGTGAAATTTAACCCAAAATGACCGTGAAAGTGGTTTTGGAGAAAAGCACAATCTTCCTGTTCGGCAAATGTATCCAATGTCATGTTTACAGAAAGAAATATCATGTTTTCTCTGGTTTCTGAAGCTTTCTTCCTAGAAAACTCGAATGTGTGGAGTATGTGACTCCAGGTGGAACCAATTAGCGTTTGCCAGCAGAAAACAAAAAGGGTCCTGCTCAAATGCATTCAAAACCTTAAAGTCCATAGAGAATATCCAGAAAACACAAACACACACAGAGGCTGTAGCAAGATCTGGGATTGAGATAGCTACAAATCACCAGATAGTTTTGTATTCATCCAGGAGTATCTGGACAAATTGTTGTGGATTTCGGGTGAAATTTAACCAAAAATCACCGTGAAAGTGGTTTTCGAGAAAAGCACAATCTTCCTGTTTGGCAAATGTATCCAATGTCATGTTTACAGAAAGAAATATCATGTTTTCTCAGGTTTCTGAAGCTTTCTTCCTAGAAAACTAGAATGTGTGGAGGATTTGACTCCAGGTGGAAGCAATTAGCTTTTGCCAGCAGAAAACAAAAAGGGTCCTGCTCAAATGCATTCAAAACCTTAAAGTCCATAGAGAATATCCAGAAAACACAAACACACACAGAGGCTGTAGAAAGATCTGGGATTGAGATAGCTTCAAATCACCAGATAGTTTTGTTTTCATCCAGGAGTATCTGGACAAATTGTTGTGGATTTTGGGTGAAATTTAACCAAAAATCACCGTGAAAGTGGTTTTGGAGAAAAGCACAATCTTCCTGTTCGGCAAATGTATCCAATGTCATGTTTACAGAAAGAAATATCATGTTTTCTCGGGTTTCTGAAGCTTTCTTCCTAGAAAACTCGAATGTGTGGACTGTTTCACTCTAGGTGGAACCAATTAGCGTTTGCCAGCAGAAAACAAAAAGGGTCCTGCTAAAATGCATTCAAAACCTTAAAGTCCATAGAGAATATCCAGTAAACACAAACACACACAGAGGCTGTAGCAAGATCTGGGATTGAGATAGCTACAAATCACCACATAGTTTTGTTTTCATCCAGGAGTATCTGGACAAATTGCTGTAGTTTTGAAGTGAAATTTCACAAAAAAATCACCGTGAAAGTGGTTTTGGAGAAAAGCACAATCTTCCTGTTCGGCAAATGTATCCAATGTCATGTTTACAGAAAGAAATATCATGTTTTCTCAGGTTTCTGAAGCTTTCTTCCTAGAAAACTCGAATGTGTGGAGGATTTGACTCCAGGTGGAACCAATTAGCGTTTGCCAGCAGAAAACAAAAAGGGTCCTGCTCAAATGCATTCAAAACCTTAAAGTCCATAGAGAATATCCAGAAAACACAAACACACACAGAGGCTGTAGCAAGATCTGGGATTGAGATAGCTACAAATCACCAGATAGTTTTGTATTCATCCAGCAGTATCTGGACAAATTGTTGTGGATTTCGGGTGCAATTTAACCAAAATTCACCGTGAAAGTGGTTTTGGAGAAAAGCACAATCTTCCTGTTCGGCAAATGTATCCAATGTCATGTTTACAGAAAGAAATATCATGTTTTCTCAGGTTTCTGAAGCTTTCTTCCTAGAAAACTCGAATGTGTGGAGTATGTGACTCCAGGTGGAACCAATTAGCGTTTGCCAGCAGAAAACAAAAAGGGTCCTGCTCAAATGCATTCAAAACCTTAAAGTCCATAGAGAATATCCAGAAAACACAAACACACACAGAGGCTGTAGCAAGATCTGGGATTGAGATAGCTACAAATCACCAGATAGTTTTGTTTTCATCCAGGAGTATCTGGACAAATTGTTGTGGATTTCGGGTGAAATTTAACCAAAAATGACCGTGAAAGTGGTTTTGGAGAAAAGCACAATCTTCCTGTTTGGCAAATGTATCCAATGTCATGTTTACAGAAAGACATATCATGTTTTCTCTGGTTTCTGAAGCTTTCTTCCTAGAAAACTCGAATGTGTGGAGTATGTGACTCCAGGTGGAACCAATTAGCGTTTGCCAGCAGAAAACAAAAAGGGTCCTGCTCAAATGCATTCAAAACCTTAAAGTCCATAGAGAATATCCAGAAAACACAAACACACACAGAGGCTGTAGCAAGATCTGGGATTGAGATAGCTTCAAATCACCAGATAGTTTTGTTTTCATCCAGGAGTATCTGGACAAATTGTTGTGGATTTCTGGTGAAATTTAACCAAAAATGACCGTGAAAGTGGTTTTGGAGAAAAGCACAATCTTCCTGTTCGGCAAATGTATCCAATGTCATGTTTACAGAAAGAAATATCATGTTTTCTCAGGTTTCTGAAGCTTTCTTCCTAGAAAACTCGAATGTGTGGACTGTTTCACTCTAGGTGGAACCAATTAGCGTTTGCCAGCAGAAAACAAAAAGGGTCCTGCTCAAATGCATTCAAAACCTTAAAGTCCATAGAGAATATCCAGCAAACACAAACACACACAGAGGCTGTAGCAAGATCTGGGATTGAGATAGCTACAAGTCACCAGAAAGTTTTGTTTTCATCCAGGAGTATCTGGACAAATTGTTGTGGATTTCGGGTGAAATTTAACCCAAAATGACCGTGAAAGTGGTTTTGGAGAAAAGCACAATCTTCCTGTTCGGCAAATGTATCCAATATCATGATTACAGAAAGAAATATCATGTTTTCTCAGGTTTCTGAAGCTTTCTTCCTAGAAAACTCGAATGTGTTGAGTGTTTGACTCCAGGTGGAAGCAATTAGCGTTTGCCAGCAGAAAACAAAAAGCGTCCTGCTCAAATGCATTCAAAACCTTAAAGTCCATAGAGAATATCTAGAAAACACAAACACACACAGAGGCTGTAGAAAGATCTGGGATTGAGATAGCTTCAAATCACCAGATAGTTTTGTTTTCATCCAGGAGTATCTGGACAAATTGTTGTGGATTTTGGGTGAAATTTAACCAAAAATCACCGTGAAAGTGGTTTTGGAGAAAAGCACAATCTTCCTGTTTGGCAAATGTATCCAATGTCATGTTTACAGAAAAAAATATCATGTTTTCTCAGGTTTCTGGAGCTTTCTTCCTAGAAAACTCGAATGTGTGGAGGATTTGACTCCAGGTGGAACCAATTAGCGTTTGCCAGCAGAAAACAAAAAGGGTCCTGCTCAAATGCATTCAAAACCTTAAAGTCCATAGAGAATATCCAGCAAACACAAACACACACAGAGGCTGTAGCAAGATCTGGGATTGAGATAGCTACAAGTCACCAGAAAGTTTTGTTTTCATCCAGGAGTATCTGGACAAATTGTTGTGGATTTCGGGTGAAATTTAACCCAAAATGACCGTGAAAGTGGTTTTGGAGAAAAGCACAATCTTCCTGTTCGGCAAATGTATCCAATATCATGATTACAGAAAGAAATATCATGTTTTCTCAGGTTTCTGAAGCTTTCTTCCTAGAAAACTCGAATGTGTTGAGTGTTTGACTCCAGGTGGAAGCAATTAGCGTTTGCCAGCAGAAAACAAAAAGCGTCCTGCTCAAATGCATTCAAAACCTTAAAGTCCATAGAGAATATCCAGAAAACACAAACACACACAGAGGCTGTAGAAAGATCTGGGATTGAGATAGCTTCAAATCACCAGATAGTTTTGTTTTCATCCAGGAGTATCTGGACAAATTGTTGTGGATTTTGGGTGAAATTTAACCAAAAATCACCGTGAAAGTGGTTTTGGAGAAAAGCACAATCTTCCTGTTTGGCAAATGTATCCAATGTCATGTTTACAGAAAAAAATATCATGTTTTCTCAGGTTTCTGGAGCTTTCTTCCTAGAAAACTCGAATGTGTGGAGGATTTGACTCCAGGTGGAACCAATTAGCGTTTGCCAGCAGAAAACAAAAAGGGTCCTGCTCAAATGCATTCAAAACCTTAAAGTCCATAGAGAATATCCAGAAAACACAAACACACACAGAGGCTGTAGCAAGATCTGGGATTGAGATAGCTACAAATCACCACATAGTTTTGTTTTCATCCAGGAGTACCTGGAGAAATTGTTGTGGATTTCGGGTGAAATTTAACCAAAAATGACCGTGAAAGTGGTTTTGGAGAAAAGCACAATCTTCCTGTTCGGCAAATGTATCCAATGTCATGTTTACAGAAAGAAATATCATGTTTTCTCAGGTTTCTGAAGCTTTCTTCCTAGAAAATTCGAATGTGTGGACTGTTTGACTCCAGGTGGAAGCAATTAGCGTTTGCCAGCAGAAAACAAAAAGGGTCCTGCTCAAATGCATTCAAAACCTTAAAGTCCATAGAGAATATCCAGAAAACACAAACACACACAGAGGCTGTAGAAAGATCTGGGATTGACATAGCTTCAAATCACCAGATAGTTTTGTTTTCATCCAGGAGTATCTGGACAAATTGTTGTGGATTTTGGGTGAAATTTAACCAAAAATCACCGTGAAAGTGGTTTTGGAGAAAAGCACAATCTTCCTGTTCGGCAAATGTATCCAATGTCATGTTTACAGAAAGAAATATCATGTTTTCTCAGGTTTCTGAAGCTTTCTTCCTAGAAAACTCGAATGTGTGGAGGATTTGACTCCAGGTGGAACCAATTAGCGTTTGCCAGCAGAAAACAAAAAGGGTCCTGCTAAAATGCATTCAAAACCTTAAAGTCCATAGAGAATATCCAGTAAACACAAACACACACAGAGGCTGTAGCAAGATCTGGGATTGAGATAGCTACAAATCACCACATAGTTTTGTTTTCATCCAGGAGTATCTGGACAAATTGCTGTAGTTTTGAAGTGAAATTTCACAAAAAAATCACCGTGAAAGTGGTTTTGGAGAAAAGCACAATCTTCCTGTTCGGCAAATGTATCCAATGTCATGTTTACAGAAAGAAATATCATGTTATCTCAGGTTTCTGAAGCTTTCTTCCTAGAAAACTCGAATGTGTGGAGTGTTTGACTCCAGGTGGAACCAATTAGCGTTTGCCAGCAGAAAACAAAAAGGGTCCTGCTCAAATGCATTCAAAACCTTAAAGTCCATAGAGAATATCCAGAAAACACAAACACACACAGAGGCTGTAGCAAGATCTGGGATTGAGATAGCTACAAATCACCAGATACTTTTGTTTTCATCCAGGAGTGTCTGGACAAATTGTTGTGGATTTCGGGTGAAATTTAACCAAAAATGACCCTGAAAGTGGTTTTGGAGAAAAGCACAATCTTCCTGTTCGGCAAATGTATCCAATGTCATGTTTACAGAAAGAAATATCATGTTTTCTCAGGTTTCTGAAGCTTTCTTCCTAGAAAATTCGAATGTGTGGACTGTTTGACTCCAGGTGGAAGCAATTAGCGTTTGCCAGCAGAAAACAAAAAGGGTCCTGCTCAAATGTATTCAAAACCTTAAAGTCCATACAGAATATCCAGAAAACACAAACACACACAGAGGCTGTAGCAAGATCTGGGACTGAGATAGCTTCAAATCACCAGATAGTTTTGTTTTCATCCAGGAGATTCTGGACAAATTGTTGTGGATTTTGGGTGAAATTTAACCAAAAATCACCGTGAAAGTGGTTTTCGAGAAAAGCACAATCTTCCTGTTTGGCAAATGTATCCAATGTCATGTTTACAGAAAGAAATATCATGTTTTCTCAGGTTTCTGAAGCTTTCTTCCTAGAAAACTAGAATGTGTGGAGGATTTGACTCCAGGTGGAAGCAATTAGCTTTTGCCAGCAGAAAACAAAAAGGGTCCTGCTCAAATGCATTCAAAACCTTAAAGTCCATAGAGAATATCCAGAAAACACAAACACACACAGAGGCTGTAGAAAGATCTGGGATTGAGATAGCTTCAAATCACCAGATAGTTTTGTTTTCATCCAGGAGTATCTGGACAAATTGTTGTGGATTTTGGGTGAAATTTAACCAAAAATCACCGTGAAAGTGGTTTTGGAGAAAAGCACAATCTTCCTGTTCGGCAAATGTATCCAATGTCATGTTTACAGAAAGAAATATCATGTTTTCTCGGGTTTCTGAAGCTTTCTTCCTAGAAAACTCGAATGTGTGGAGGATTTGACTCCAGGTGGAACCAATTAGCGTTTGCCAGCAGAAAACAAAAAGGGTCCTGCTAAAATGCATTCAAAACCTTAAAGTCCATAGAGAATATCCAGTAAACACAAACACACACAGAGGCTGTAGCAAGATCTGGGATTGAGATAGCTACAAATCACCACATAGTTTTGTTTTCATCCAGGAGTATCTGGACAAATTGCTGTAGTTTTGAAGTGAAATTTCACAAAAAAATCACCGTGAAAGTGGTTTTGGAGAAAAGCACAATCTTCCTGTTCGGCAAATGTATCCAATGTCATGTTTACAGAAAGAAATATCATGTTTTCTCAGGTTTCTGAAGCTTTCTTCCTAGAAAACTCGAATGTGTGGAGGATTTGACTCCAGGTGGAACCAATTAGCGTTTGCCAGCAGAAAACAAAAAGGGTCCTGCTCAAATGCATTCAAAACCTTAAAGTCCATAGAGAATATCCAGAAAACACAAACACACACAGAGGCTGTAGCAAGATCTGGGATTGAGATAGCTACAAATCACCAGATAGTTTTGTATTCATCCAGCAGTATCTGGACAAATTGTTGTGGATTTCGGGTGCAATTTAACCAAAATTCACCGTGAAAGTGGTTTTGGAGAAAAGCACAATCTTCCTGTTCGGCAAATGTATCCAATGTCATGTTTACAGAAAGAAATATCATGTTTTCTCAGGTTTCTGAAGCTTTCTTCCTAGAAAACTCGAATGTGTGGAGTATGTGACTCCAGGTGGAACCAATTAGCGTTTGCCAGCAGAAAACAAAAAGGGTCCTGCTCAAATGCATTCAAAACCTTAAAGTCCATAGAGAATATCCAGAAAACACAAACACACACAGAGGCTGTAGCAAGATCTGGGATTGAGATAGCTACAAATCACCAGATAGTTTTGTTTTCATCCAGGAGTATCTGGACAAATTGTTGTGGATTTCGGGTGAAATTTAACCAAAAATGACCGTGAAAGTGGTTTTGGAGAAAAGCACAATCTTCCTGTTTGGCAAATGTATCCAATGTCATGTTTACAGAAAGACATATCATGTTTTCTCTGGTTTCTGAAGCTTTCTTCCTAGAAAACTCGAATGTGTGGAGTATGTGACTCCAGGTGGAACCAATTAGCGTTTGCCAGCAGAAAACAAAAAGGGTCCTGCTCAAATGCATTCAAAACCTTAAAGTCCATAGAGAATATCCAGAAAACACAAACACACACAGAGGCTGTAGCAAGATCTGGGATTGAGATAGCTTCAAATCACCAGATAGTTTTGTTTTCATCCAGGAGTATCTGGACAAATTGTTGTGGATTTCTGGTGAAATTTAACCAAAAATGACCGTGAAAGTGGTTTTGGAGAAAAGCACAATCTTCCTGTTCGGCAAATGTATCCAATGTCATGTTTACAGAAAGAAATATCATGTTTTCTCAGGTTTCTGAAGCTTTCTTCCTAGAAAACTCGAATGTGTGGACTGTTTCACTCTAGGTGGAACCAATTAGCGTTTGCCAGCAGAAAACAAAAAGGGTCCTGCTCAAATGCATTCAAAACCTTAAAGTCCATAGAGAATATCCAGCAAACACAAACACACACAGAGGCTGTAGCAAGATCTGGGATTGAGATAGCTACAAGTCACCAGAAAGTTTTGTTTTCATCCAGGAGTATCTGGACAAATTGTTGTGGATTTCGGGTGAAATTTAACCCAAAATGACCGTGAAAGTGGTTTTGGAGAAAAGCACAATCTTCCTGTTCGGCAAATGTATCCAATATCATGATTACAGAAAGAAATATCATGTTTTCTCAGGTTTCTGAAGCTTTCTTCCTAGAAAACTCGAATGTGTTGAGTGTTTGACTCCAGGTGGAAGCAATTAGCGTTTGCCAGCAGAAAACAAAAAGCGTCCTGCTCAAATGCATTCAAAACCTTAAAGTCCATAGAGAATATCCAGAAAACACAAACACACACAGAGGCTGTAGAAAGATCTGGGATTGAGATAGCTTCAAATCACCAGATAGTTTTGTTTTCATCCAGGAGTATCTGGACAAATTGTTGTGGATTTTGGGTGAAATTTAACCAAAAATCACCGTGAAAGTGGTTTTGGAGAAAAGCACAATCTTCCTGTTTGGCAAATGTATCCAATGTCATGTTTACAGAAAAAAATATCATGTTTTCTCAGGTTTCTGGAGCTTTCTTCCTAGAAAACTCGAATGTGTGGAGGATTTGACTCCAGGTGGAACCAATTAGCGTTTGCCAGCAGAAAACAAAAAGGGTCCTGCTCAAATGCATTCAAAACCTTAAAGTCCATAGAGAATATCCAGAAAACACAAACACACACAGAGGCTGTAGCAAGATCTGGGATTGAGATAGCTACAAATCACCACATAGTTTTGTTTTCATCCAGGAGTACCTGGACAAATTGTTGTGGATTTCGGGTGAAATTTAACCAAAAATGACCGTGAAAGTGGTTTTGGAGAAAAGCACAATCTTCCTGTTCGGCAAATGTATCCAATGTCATGTTTACAGAAAGAAATATCATGTTTTCTCAGGTTTCTGAAGCTTTCTTCCTAGAAAATTCGAATGTGTGGACTGTTTGACTCCAGGTGGAAGCAATTAGCGTTTGCCAGCAGAAAACAAAAAGGGTCCTGCTCAAATGCATTCAAAACCTTAAAGTCCATAGAGAATATCCAGAAAACACAAACACACACAGAGGCTGTAGAAAGATCTGGGATTGACATAGCTTCAAATCACCAGATAGTTTTGTTTTCATCCAGGAGTATCTGGACAAATTGTTGTGGATTTTGGGTGAAATTTAACCAAAAATCACCGTGAAAGTGGTTTTGGAGAAAAGCACAATCTTCCTGTTCGGCAAATGTATCCAATGTCATGTTTACAGAAAGAAATATCATGTTTTCTCAGGTTTCTGAAGCTTTCTTCCTAGAAAACTCGAATGTGTGGAGGATTTGACTCCAGGTGGAACCAATTAGCGTTTGCCAGCAGAAAACAAAAAGGGTCCTGCTCAAATGCATTCAAAACCTTAAAGTCCATAGAGAATATCCAGAAAACACAAACACACACAGAGGCTGTAGCAAGATCTGGGATT